>NC_058519.1:435165468-435776238 GCF_904849725.1 Hordeum vulgare subsp. vulgare | reverse complement strand
GATACTAGCCTCATTTTCTAAAACCTTTGCCGCTCATGTTGATCTCCCTAGAGAAAAATGGTTTAAATATCATCCACCTATCAAATAAAAATAAATAAATAACCAATTAAAGTTGAAGATCAAACTATTATTTGTAATGTTAACCCAGTTGTGCCTACTCCTTATATTGAGAAACCACCTTTCCTTGTTAGGATAAAGGAACATGCTAAAGCTTCAATTGTAGTAAACAAAAGTTATCTTAGAACAACCAACCCCCCCCCCCAAACATATCAAGGTAGAACCTAGTACTGCTATGGTTAAAGATATCTTGGTAGACAATATTAATGGGCATGTTATTTATTTCTGGAATGAAGCTGCTAGAATTGCCAAATCTCATACTGAAGACAATAATAGACCTGATGTTGGCATTCCTGCCATTTTAGTCAAAATAGGAGATCATTGCTATCATGGTTTATGTGATATGGGTGTTAGTGTTAGTGCTATCCCTTTTACATTGTATCAAGAAATTATGCATGATATAGCACCCGCTGAGATAGAAGACATAGATGTTACTATTAAACTTGCTAATAGATACAGTATCACACCACTTGTGATTGTTAGAGATGTTGAAGTCTTGTGTGGAAAAGTAAAATACCCTACTGATTTTCTAGTACTTGGATCACCACAAGATAATTTTTGTCCCATAATACTTGGTAGACTCTTCTTAAACATTGTCAATGCTCTAATAAATTGCAAAAAGGAAACTATAGTGTTAATTTTCGTGGTATGTCTCATGAGTTTCATTTATCCAAGTTTAGTAAACAACCCCATGATAGAGAATTGCCTAGTAAAGATGAAGTAATTGGTCTTGCTTCTATTACCATTCCTCCTACGGATCCATTAGGACAATATTTGCTAGACCATGAAAATTATATGCACATGCGTGAAAGAAATGAAATAGATAATATGTTCTTTGAGCAAATACCTATCCTTAAACACAATTTGCGTGTTGAAACTCTAGGAGGTCCTCCTACACCCAAGGTGATCCTGTGTTTGTGTTAAAGCAATTACCTGACACTTTGAAATAATCTTATCATGATGAAAAGAAGATATATCGTGTTATTATGTGTGCTAACCTCACATAGCATGAAGAAGAAAGATTATGAAAAACTTGAAGGAAGCACGGGACCACTATTGGGTATACTCTTGATGATATTATGGGTATTAGTCGCACTCTTTGTCATCACAAGATTAATATGGAACCATATGCTAAACCCGTTGTTGATCACCAACGAAGACTGAATCACAAAAGGAAAGAAGTGGTGAGAAATAAAATATTAAAGCTTTTGGAAGTAGGTATAATTTATCCCATAGCTGATAGTATATGTGTAAGTCATGTTCATTGTGTTCCTAAGAAAGGAGGTATTACTGTTGTTCCTAATGATAAAAATGAACTCATTCCACAAAGAATTGCGACTCACTATTGAATGGTAATTGATTTTAGAAAATTAAACGAAGCTACTAGAAAATATCATTATCATTTACCGTTCATAGACCAAAGGTTAGAAAATTATCAAAGGAAACACATTTTTTCTTTCTAGATGGCTATTCTGGCTTCTCTCGAATACCTGTGTCACAACCCGATCAATAGAAAACCACCTTTACTTCTCCTTTTGGAAACTATGCTTATAGATGTATGCCTTTTGCATTATGCAATGCACCTGTTATCTTTCAAAGATGTATGACTCATATATTCTATGATTTTTGTGAAAAGATTGTTGAGGTCTTCATGGATGATTTTTTCCATTTACTGAACTTATTTTGATGATATCTTAAGCAACCTTGATCGAGTTTTGCAGAGATGTGAACAAACTAACCTTGTCTTGAATTGGGAGAAAAGCCACTTTATGGTGAATGAAGGCATTGTCTTGGGTCATAAAATTTCAGAATGGGGTATTGAGGTGGATAAAGCTAAAGTTGAGGCAATTCACAAGAAGCCATGCCCAAAAGATATTAAAGATATCCGTAGTTTCCTTGGTCATGCTGGTTTCTATAGGAGGTTTTCTAAAGACTTCTCTAAAATTTATAGGCCTCTTACTAAGTTATTACGAAAGGATGTTCCTTTTGTTTTTATGATGAATGTGTACAAGCCTTCGGAACACTTAAGAAAGCCTTAACTTCTGCACTTATTGTTCAACCACCTGATTGGAACTTGCCTTTTTTAATTATGTGTGATGCTAGTGATTATCCAGTTGGTGCTGTTCTAGGACAAAGAGTTGACAAGAAATTAAATGTCATTCATTATGCTAGTAAAACTCTAAACAGTGCCCAGAGAAATTATGCTACCACTGAAAACGAATTCTTAGCAGTTGTATTTAATGGTGATAAATTGAGATCTTACATTTTTTATTATAAAGTAATTGTTCCCAATGATCATGCTGCTCTTCAATATCTTATGGCAAGTAATGATGCTAAGCCTAGACTTATTATGTGGGTTCTCATTCTACAAGAATTTGATTTGCATATCATTTATAAGAACGGAGCTGAGAACCTCGGGGCTCATAACTTGTCTAGGTTAGAAAATGTTCTTGATGACCCACTACCTATTGATGATATCTTTCCTGATGAACAACTAGTTGTGGTCAATGTTTATTATAATACACCATGGTTTGCTGATTATACTAATTACATTGTTGCTAAGTACACACCACCTAGTTTCACATATCAACAAAAGAAAAAAATTCTTCTTTGATTTAAGACATTACTTTTAGGATGACCCACATATTTATAAAGAGGGAATAGATGGTACTATTAGACATTGTATACTTGAGCATGAATATGAACAAATCCTTTGGAAGTGTCACTCCGAGGCTTATGGAGGTCACCATGGAGGAGATAGACTGCGCACAAGGTATTATTGTGTGGATTTTATTGGCCCACTCTTTTCAATGATGCTCGTAAGTTTGTCCTCTCTTGTGATGAATGTCAAATAATTGGTAATATTAGTAGATGTCAGGAAATGCCTACGAATTATTCACTTGTTATTGAACCATTTGATGTATAGGGATTTGATTATATGGGACCTTTTCCTTCCTCTAATGGGTATACACATATTTTGGTTTCTGTTGATTATGTCACTAAAGTGGTATAAGCTATTCCAACCAATAGTGTTGATCATAACACCTCTATGAAAATGCTTAAGGAAGTTATTTTCCCATCTATTGGAGTCACTAGATACTTAATAACTGATGGTGGTTCACATTTTATTCCTGGTGCTTTTCGTAAGCTCCTTGCTAGATATGATGTTAACCATAGAATTAAATCTTCGTATCATCCTCAGTCTAGTGGTCAAGTAAATTAACCAATAGATAAATAAAATTAATATTGTAGAAGACTGACAATAGGTCCCGAAAGAACTGGACTAAGAAATTAGATGATGCATTGTGGGCCTATAGAGCAACTTATAAAAATCTTATGGGTATGTCTCCTTATAAAATGGTTTATGGGAAACCATGTCATTTACCTCTTGAGTTAGAACATAAAGCATATTCGGCAATTAAAGAACTCAACTATGATTTCAAACTTGCTGGTGAAAAGAGATTATTTGATATTAGCTCATTAGATGAATGGAGAACCCAAGCTTATAAAAATGCCAAACTATTCAAATAAAAAGTTAAAAGATGGCATGCCAAAAGAATCCAAAAGCGAGAATTCAAAGCTAGTGAATATGTTCTATTGTACAATTTCGTCTTAGATTCTTTGGAGGAAAACTTCTATCCAAATGGGAAGCACCATATATCATCGAATAAGTTTATCGGTTTGGAGCTATTAAGATCAATAATCCCGAAGGCACTACCCCGAAGGTGGTCAATGGACAAAGAATAAAGCATTAAATCTCAGATACACCGTATAATGTTGAAACAAATACTATCCAAGCCATGACAACGAAGGAGCATATTAGGCAAACCTTCCAGAACACTCCAGAACCCTTAAAAGCTAGAGGTATGTGGTACGGTAAGTAAATGGGCTCAGAAAAATCCGCAAAAATATTTTCCGCCAGTTTTAGAATTTTAGGAAATTTAGGAAACTGAGAAACAGACGGGAAGGCAACCCACATGTCCAATAGATACCAGGGTGCACCAGCCCCCCTGGCGCAGCGTGATGTCTAGTTGGACCCTCGTGTAACTTCCTATCTCCGTTTTCTTGTGGAACACGTATTTCCTTGTATAAAAATTCTCTATATATATCTCCCGATGATTTGACTCCCGTACCATGGAAAAAATCCTTTGTTCTTGTGTCGTGCTATTTTTCTGATAGATCTAGATTACCATGGCTTCATCAAGCTCCTCCAAGTAGAAGTTCTTTGAGAAGGTCATCAACCCCTACTAACCATTGAGATTTGTGATGGGGTGCTTCACATCTCGGATGTTCAAGGGACGAAGAAGATGGGAACCGTGGAAGCTAGGCTTGAGGTGGTGGAGTAGGAGATCTTTAGGTGCAAAGGCATGGTGGAGTCTGGACTCTATGCCAACCACACTATGATCACGGAATTCACCCGTGATCAAAAGGTGGATGGAAAGACCTAGGAGGATATCGTCTTCACCCTCAATGATCAAATCAATTTCCTACAAGGATAAGTCTTTGATTTTCGAAACCAAATATTTGAGTATGAAGCAAGGTTTAAAGGTATGAATTTAGTTGCCAATTTCAGAACTCTGGGGACTCGTGTCTCTAGTTATGACAGTGAGCCACTTTCGTGGAAGCCGGAGGACAGGTTTGACGCTACCTCATCATATACACCACTAGCTCCATCTTCACCACAAATGAAGGAGACCTGATTACACTGGTATGGGCATCCCCCTTGGCTTGTCCCAATCTTGGAGAGGCGCCCCAATATCGTATCACCATAACCCATAT
Source organism: Hordeum vulgare subsp. vulgare (assembly GCF_904849725.1). Taxonomy (NCBI): domain Eukaryota; kingdom Viridiplantae; phylum Streptophyta; class Magnoliopsida; order Poales; family Poaceae; genus Hordeum; species Hordeum vulgare. The sequence continues at coordinate 435,771,342 of NC_058519.1, read as the reverse complement.
TTATCCATATACATCTTAGTTTGGTATTTAGCTATTCTGTAATCTAGTCAAATAAAAGTTTAGTTAAATCTTTTTTTGTTCGAGTGCTAGTTTCGAGATCTATCTATATATCTATGTAATCGAGTGAGAGTTATATAATAAAGCTTAGTTTGGGTTTTGCTTCGTTACTTTCTTGCTGCAATCAAAATAAAGGAAAATACTGAAAAAGATTATATGCCAATCTTATAGTAAGTAGTGACATCACATAAGGAGAAGTATAAGTGGTAAAATTTGTTGAAGGGTGACAAACATAGCATTGGTCGATGATGCAACACTTGAAAGAATTAATAAGGGAAGAGAAGATTTACATGCAAATACACTATCCTTGACTTCTTTTGTGATTGTGAGCCCCCATCAATTATAATATGCCAAAACTGTTGACATTGGATAAGGAAGACAATGTAAGAATTTATGCTTGTTCACATTCACAAAGAAGTTATATTTTTATAGATCCTCTAACATGTGGTGCTTTCCGAATACCTTTGCTAGCCAAAAGCTCCACACTAAGTAGAGATACTACTTGTGCATCCAAAACCTTAAAACCAAACCTATGTTTCTAGAGTCCACCATACCTACCTATGGATTGAGTAAGATCCTTCAAGTAAGTTGTCATCGATGCAAAAAGCAATAAAAATTGCTTATAAACATGTTTCTCATTTAGAGTAAGGGAAATTAAGCATTGTACAAACTTGTGATGGAGATAATAAAAGTGACAGACTTCATAATAAAGGTTGCCATCACAAGGGGCAATATAACATAATGTTCTGTTGCACTAACAGATTTAGCATACAACCAAAAAGCCCATGACAACCTCTCCTTCCCTTTGAGAAGGGCCTATATTTTAACTTTATGTATATAAATTTGTGCAAGAGTCAAAGTATTTTTCTCTACTCCCATTATCTTCTCTTTGGAAGCATCATGTGGTGAGAAGGTTCTAAACATATATATCTAGCTCGATGTGGGTGGCCATGAGCTATTATTGTTGACATCACCCTTGACGTGAATACGTTGGGAGGCGACAATTTAAGCAGCCCCTATCTTTCCATGTGTGTGGTTCAAACTTTTTTCTCATATGTCTGCGGTGAGTGTTAGCAATCATAGAAGACTAAATGATGGTTGAGTATCTAGACTTGCTTAAAATCTCCGATATGTGAACCTTCCTAAAAATATGATGAATTGTGTTGCAAAGTTTATTGAGAACATAGTTTGCTAGTTTTCAATAGAGTTTATGCCTCATACTTCAATGTTATGATGAACTGCTGCTTGTTTATAAGAAGCTGTGATGCAAGTATTTTATAAAGTTTCATTCGATGTTATAATAATAAGCATAATGCTTCTATGTGTGTATTTTGTTTTTACCGACACCTTTCTCTCAAAGCATGTGGTCATGATTTTCGTTATCGTCTTTCGCTTGAGGACAAGCGAGGTCATGTGTGTATTTTGTTTTTACCGACACCTTTCTCTCAAAGCATGTGGTCATGATTTTCGTTATCGTCTTTCGCTTGAGGACAAGCGAGGTCTAAGCTTGGTGGAGTTGATACGTCCATTTTTCATCATGTTTTGTTATAGTTATTTACAATGTTCTATGCGTTTTACCACTTGGTGGAGTAATTCGAATGCATTTTCTCTCATAAAATGCAAGGTTTATATCAAGTGGGAGAATACAGACACAAGGAATTCTGGACCTAAAAAATCTACGTCAGAGATACCGATTCTGCACATCTCCAACTGAGCAGAAAACTTATGGAGATTTATTTTATAAAAAATAAAAAATACTGGAATGAAGAAGTGCCGAAGGGGGGCCACTAGGAGGCCACTTACACCAGGGTGGGCCACGCACCCCTAGCGCGACGTGAAGTCTAGTGGTCCACCTGGCACACCTATGGTGCCCATCTTTTGGTATAAATTCTCCTTCGAGCTAAAAAATTAAGGAGAGGACTTTCGGGAAGAAGCGTCGTCGTCTCGAGATGGAACCTGGGCAGGAGCACTTTTGCCCTCGGAGGAATTTCCATCCCGGGGGGATCGAGGCCATTGTCATCACCAATAACGCTCTCATCCTGGGGAGGAAAATATACATCAACATCTTCACCACCACCATCTCCTCTCAAAACCCTAGTTGATCTCTTGTACTCAATCTTGTACCGAAACCTCGGGTTGGTACCTAGGGTGTGTCTAGTAGTGTTAATTACATATTGTAGTTGATGCTTTATCATTTATTTTGTGGAAGATCATATATTTAGATTCATTATGCTATATAATACCTCTATGGTCATGAACATGTTATCACTTGTGAGTAGTTACTTTTGTTCTTGAGGCCACGGGAGAAATCATGTTGCAAGTAGTCATGTGAAGTTGATATTCGTTTGATATTTTGATGATATGAATGTTGTGATTCCCTTAGTGTGCTATGTGAAGGTCGACTACATAACACTCACCATATTTTGGGCCTAAGGGAAGGCATTGTGGACTACTAATTAGAGGGTGGGTTGCAAGAGTGATAGAAACTTAAACTCGAGTCGATGTGGATCCCTATGTTTAATGCTATGGTTATAATTTATTTTTAATACTTTTCTCATAGTTGCGGATGCTTGCGGGAGGGTTAATCATAAGTGGGTGGCTTGTTCAAGTAAGAACAACACCAAAGCATCGGTACACGCACATATCAAATTATCAAAATACTGAATGCAAATTAAACCAACATGACGAAAGTAACATATGAAATTCTCGCGTGCCCTCAAGAATGCTTGACCTATTACAAGAACCTGTTTTGGCATGTCCATTGTGCTAAAAGGATTGGGCTACCTTACTGGACCTATTGTTACTATTGCTACTTGTGACTTGTTACAATTATCTTGCTATCGAACAACTTCTTACCACTATTTCATTGCCTGCAAAAATTACCTTGGTGAAAACCGCTTGTCATTTCCTACCGCTCCTCATTGGGTTCGACACTCTTACTTAACAAAAGGACTACGATTAGCCCCTATACTTGTGGGTTATCAATCCACACCATATGTAACATCCCAAATTTTGGTATGCTATAATAATTACTAGATTGATTGATTGTTTGTTTGAGTGATTTGAAACTGAGTGAAATTAGAAACTTTTGAAACTTTAAAAGTGAGAGTGGATAAAATGAATTTCCCCTTTTCTTTTGAATTTCAAATTCATCCAATCCAAAACATTGAGACAAGATAACATGACTTCTTCATAATAAAGGATTTGAATGTTTTGAATTTGAAAACTACTGAAACTTTTATTTTTGCATTTTATTTCATTTTGGCTAAATTTGAAAAGTTTAAATAAATTCAAATATTAAAAATATGAGAGGAGGAACATGACCCTCCAAACTAGGGGCTTTTTGAGAAATATTTGAACCCTAAAACTTAGGGGGTCATTCGAAAAATATTTGTAAAAGGAATCAAATCATTTAGGCAATTCTCTCAAAATATATTTTTCTGAAGTATTTATTTTGGCCATGGAAAAATGTTCATCTTATTGCAATTAATTTGCTGATAATACTGATATATAATACTCCTATATTTGGAGTTTATTTTATTTCCTTTCTTTGTTTTTCTTTCTGAGTTTTAAATAAAAGGAAAATATTCCTTTATTTGGAAAAGTCCCACGGCCCACTTGGAAGGTTTGGGCCCAGATCCCCTCTCATCGGGTCCGAATCCTTTCAGATCGACTGCCCGATCCCCTTGTGGATCTCCTCCTCTCACTGACGCATGGGCCCCCACCCGACCGCAACCCCCACGCCGGTCATCTTCCTCCTCTGCTCGCATCTTCTTTCTTTCGCCGGAGCCGGCCGGATTCGCGTCGATCTCCCTCTCCATTCCTTCCCCGATCACACCGAAACCCCCTATAAATTGAGGAGACCCTCCTCGATCGATTTTTTCACAAAACCCCTGCGTTCCCCTCGCCGCAACGCCACCACTCACTCGCTGAAGTTCGCCACGTCCACCGCGCCATTATCGCGCCCCGCTCGCTGCCGACCTCCCCACCCACCGTCGCCACTAGCCTCGCTTAGCTCGCCCGCACCCCTCTCTGCCCTCGCCCGAGCCCCAAAGCCATCGGAGGCCTCACTCCGCGCCTCGCCGAAATCAGCCAGGAGCCGAAGCTCTAGGAGCTCGAGGAGCTTGCCCCGTCGCCCACGCGCTCCATCGACGCCGGCCAACTTCGCTGGAGGACCGACACATTCGCCTGGTGATCTCTCCATCGCTAAGGACCCCCTGGAGAAACCGCCCGCAGCACCACCGAGCCGCCACCATCACCGGAGCCTCGCCGGAGCTCCACCAACCCCGCGGTAAGCACCACCTCCTCCTCAGCCGTGGGATCTGGAACACACGGTTTGGATTAGAAATAGATACCCGTTCGGTATATTTCAAGTGAACCGACAGGTTTTCTTTTAGTAAATTTTGCCGAAGCGTTTTTGTTTACTTTGCGGCCGTCCGTCACTTTAGCCCCGCAGCACACGCCTCTCAACCACTCACATCATGCCACATAGCCCCCCCCCTCCCCGAGCGCTAGTTATCTTTTTGTTTTTTTCTGTTTTTCATTCTTTAACATAAATAGTTTTGTTTTTGTTTTCTTGATATCTTTAAGGTCTTAAATTATTTTTGAGTGAAACTTTTTGCATCATGTCACAAATATTTTCTAGTTTTTGTAGATATAAAGTTTGACCATGTTTGAATATTTAAATTTGAATTCAAACAGATTTGATTCAAATCTTTTTTTTCAAATATCTTGAGTTTAAAAATAGGTTTTTAGTTGGTTCTTTTTGATACCGGTCACTAGTGATCTTATTTATCATATGGCATAATTTCAGAATTTTTAGAATATTTGAAGTTAAGAGTTTAAGCAAAACATATTTTGTTTTAGTTCTTTTTAGGTTTATTGCTCTTTCTTTCGTATTAATTGCTTTTAATTTGTTTTCTTTTGTAATTGTGAGAAATTATATTTTGTTTTCTGTTATTTACTAGTAAATTTTCAACAACAACAACAAAATTTTATTTCATTTATTTTTATTTGATTGCAAGGAATCAATTCTAGTTCAATAATAACTTGCAAATTGATTTAATTGTCAAATTAAATTCCTAGTTGAAAATACTTTATATATTTTATTTTAGGAGGTTTATTCTGTATTAACTTTTGTTTAGATCAGCAACAATTTGTATTGAAGTAGAAATTGTTTTGATTTAATTCGGGGTTAACATTGTTTTGATCATAAGTAGAGTTTTTTTTGAAGTTTCTTTTGGATTCTTATTTGATTCGATGTATTGGATAAATTTTATTTGTTGTTGTGATATTGACCGTTAGAATGGTTTCTAGTATAATTGCTTATGTGAATACCGTGTTTGATTATATAGATCTCATCGAGAAGTGACAAATAGTTCTGTCAACTTATTTCCTATGAGAGATATCTATCTTCATCAACCTTACCAGGCAAGTTCACATTGATCATAATTTACCTATGATTTTATTGCATTAGATCAACCTTCTTCACCCATTGCATGCAAACTAGGTATTTGGAAATTTGGTTCATGATGTAGTATCATGCGGTAGGCACTCATAAACCCTGGTTACTTTGGCCGGGACGTTAATTTGCTATGCTCCTAGTAGACGGGGTTTGGTTGAGTGTTTATCATGAGTGTTGTGAGGAATTAATAAGCAAGACCTCAAGACTTCAAGACTTTCGAGACCTCGTGATGCAATATACCTCGAGATGAAGGATGGTTCAGATTGGCACCCTGGGGAAGCCAGTGGATGACCCGGGATGCATGGGGAAGCGCCATGACATCTTGTAGAAAGCTTCACCCAAGCACGAAGAGATGGATGGATAATTCAAGACCCGAGGCTTACCTGCACAAAGACAAGAGATGGATGGATGTGGGTAATATTGATAACTTGGGTATGAGAAATGGTTGGTGGAACCTTCTTATTAAACAACCTACAATGTAGTAATTTTTTCTTTTACCCTCTCTCTTGTTGTAGGAAAAAATGATTTACACAAAACTTAAACTACAGCCGCACCTCACTACAGGAATCACCTTCTTTGTCGTCTGCCATCACAGGCGGCAAAGGATAAATCCCGGACGGCAAAGACAAAACAACAGACGACAAAGAATCTCACGGCCGGCAAAATTTCTGCGTCAGCCTACGACGGCATTGGACCTTCTTTGCCTTCTGTCCCCCCAAAGCGGACGGCAAAGCTCTTTGCCGTCAGCTTTCCTCAGGAGCAGTCGGCAAAGTGCTCAAGACGGCAGCCGACAGGCGTTGCCTCCGTTAGGGGTTAACGAAGGCTTTGCCGTTTGCCTCCCCCTTACTCTTTGTCGTCTGCCTCCTCCTCCCCCCCTCCACTCTTTGCTGTCTGCCTCCTTCTCCTCCCCCCCTACACTCTTTGTCGTCTGCCTCCTCCTCGCCCCCCTCCTCTGTGCCCTCTTCTTTGCCGTCTGCCCACCCTGGAGGCAGATGGCAAAGAGCCTATATAGACACCCCAGGATGCACAGCTGGGTGCCATGTGGCACCTTTGCCATCTGCCAGCTGATGGCACAGGTCTTTGCCATCAGCTGGCAGACGGCAAAGAACCCATATAGTACCTGTTTTTTTTGTTTTCTATTATTTTACAACACACACACACACATACATATATATTTGACAGCACATTTATATAATTCACCACACATATATGATATATAGTTCACCACACATATACTTGCCAACACATATATATAATTCACGACACATATATGATATACATATAAATCAATGTACATCCCCATATATCGAAAGAACCAACATACAAAGTATTGCATTGTTTATCCATATATACATATACATATAGTTCGACATTGTTCATCAACTCAAATGAAAACTAGATGATATACATATAAAGTTCATCCATCGACATTGTTCAACTCCATGAATGCCAGCTTCCATGCATGTAGTATATCCAATCTGCAAAAATGTGAATAAGAAAGTCAGAAGAAGAACAAAATATGATGTTTTTCAGCTAATTATGTCATTTATAGCGGAAAACAAGCTAAGCATATAATATTCATGAGCTAACCAAGGTTCTTATGCCATTTTTAGCTTATTGTTGCATTTTGGAGCTAAATGGGTTAATTAAAGCAAGGATAATATGAAAGAGGAGAAGAAAGAGGAGGAGGAGGAGAAGAAGAAGAAATCAAGAAGAACGAGGAGAAAGAGGAGAAGGACTAGAAGGTCCTTGGCCTACTCCTCCTCCTCCTCCTCCTCCTCCTTCTCCTTCTTCTCTTCTTCTTCTTCTTCTTCTTCTTCTTCTTTCTTTTCATTTTGCCTATTTCTTCTCCTCCTCTCCTCTTGTTGGACCTAAATTACCTAATAAATCTTTTTGGAGCTAAATGGGTTAATTATCCCATTTTAGAGGAAAACAAGCTAAGTATATAATATTCATGAGCTAACCAAGGTTCTTATGCCATTTTGAGCTTATTATGGTATTTTGGAGCTAAATGGGCTAATTATGTCATTGTTGGGGAAATTAAAGCAAGGATAATATGAAAGAGGAGAAGAAAGAGGAGGAGGAGGAGAAGAAGAAGAAATCAAGAAGAAGGAGGAGAAGGAGGAGAAGGAGGAGGAGGAGAAGGACTAGAAGGTCCTTGGCCTTCTCCTTCTCCTCCTCCTCCTCCTTCTCCTTCTTCTCTTCTTCTTCTTCTTCTTCTTCTTCTTCTTTCTTTCTTTTCATTTTTCCTATTTCTTCTCCTCTTCTCCTCTTGTGGGAGCTAAATTACCTAATTATGTATTTTTGGAGCTAAATTTGCTAATTATCCCATTTTAGAGGAAAACAAGCTAAGTATATAATATTCATGAGCTAACCAAGGTTCTTATGCCATTTTGAGGTTATTATGGCATTTTGGAGCTAAATGGGCTAATTATGTCATTGTTGGGGAAATTAAAGCAAGGATAATATGAAAGAGGAGAAGAAATAGGATGAGGAGGAGAAGAAGAAGAAATAAGGAAGGAGGAGAAGGAGGAGGACGAGAAGGAATAGAAGGTCCTTGGCCTTCTCCTCCTCCTCCTCCTCCTCCTTCTTCTCTTCTTCTTCTTCTTCTTCTTTCTTTTCATTTTGCCTATTTCTTCTCGTCTTCTCCTCTTCTCCTCTTCTTGGAGCTAAATTAGCTAACTATGTCTTTTCGGAGCTAAATGGGCTAATTATCTCATTTTAGAGGAAACCAAGCTAAGTATATAATATTCATGAGCTAACCAAGGTTCTTATGCCATTTTGAGCTTATTATGGCATTTTGGAGCTAAATGGGCTAATTATGACTTTTTGGGAAAATTAAAGCAAGGATAATATGAAAGAGGAGAAGAAAGAGGAGGAGGAGAAGAAGAAGAAGAAATCAACAAGAACGAGGAGAAGGAGAAGAAGGAGGAGGAGGAGAAGGACTAGAAGGTCCTTAGCCTTCTCCTCCTTCTCCTCCTCCTCCTCCTTCTCCTTCTTCTCTTCTTCTTCTTCTTCTTTGTTTTCTTTTTTCCTAATTCTTCTCCTGTTCTACTTTTCTTGGAGCTAAATTACCTAACTATGTCTTTTTGGAGCTAAATGGGCTAATTATCTCATTTTAGAGGAAAACAAACTAAGTATATAATATTCATGAGCTAACTGAGGTTCTTATGCCATTTTGAGGTTATTATGGCTTTTTGGAGCTAAATGGGCTAATTATGTATTTTTGGGGAAATTAAAGCAAGGATAATATGAAAGAGGAGAAGAAATAGGAGGAGGAGGAGAATAAGAATAAATCAAGAAGAAGGAGGAGAAGGAGGAGGAGGAGGAGGAGGAGGAGAAGGACTAGAAGGTCCTTGGCCTTCTCCTCCTCCTCCTCCTTCTTCTCATCTTCTTCTTATTCTTTCTTTTCATTTTTCCTATTTATTCTCCACTTCTCCTCTTCTTGGAGCTAAATTACCTAATTATGTCTTTTTAGAGCTAAATGGGCTAATTATCTCATTTTAGAGGAAAACAAGCTAAGTATATAATATTCATGAGCTAACCAAGGTTCTTATATCATTTTGAGGTTATTATGGCATTTTGGAGCTAAATGGGCTAATTATGTATTTTTGGGGAAATTAAAGCAAGGATAATATGAAAAAGGAGAAGAAAGAGGAGGACGAGGAGAAGAAGAAGAAATCAAGAAGAAGGAGGAGAAGGAGGAGGAGGAGGAGGAGAAGGACTAGAAGGTCCTTGGCCTTCTCCTCCTCCTCCTCCTCCTCCTCCTCCTCCTTCTTCTCTTCTTCTTCTTCTTCTTCTTTCTTTTCATTTTTCCTATTTCTTCTCCTCTTCTCCTCTTCTCCTCTTCTTGGAGCTAAATTACCTAACTATGTCTTTTTGGAGCTAAATGGGCTAATTATCTCATTTTATAGGAAAACAAGCTAAGTATATAATATTCATGAGCTAACCATGGTTTTTATGCCATTTTGAGCTTATTATGGCATTCTGGAGCTAAATGGGCTAATTATGTCTTTTTGGGGAAATTAAAGCAAGGATAATATGAAAGAGGAGAAGAAAGAGGAGGAGGAGGAGAATAATAAGAAATAAAGAAGAAGGAGGAGGAGGAGGAGGAGGAGGAGGAGAAGGACTAGAAGGTCCTTGGCCTTCTCCTCCTTCTCCTCCTCCTCCTCCTTCTCCTTCTTCTCTTCTTCTTCTTCTTCTTTCTTTTCATTTTTCCTATTTCTTCTCCTCTTCTCCTCTTCTCCTCTTCTCCTCTTCTTGGAGCTAAATTACCTATTTGTGTATTTTTGGAGCTAAATGGGCTAATTATCCCATTTTAGAGTAAAACAAGCTAAGTATATAATATTCATGAGCTAACCAAGGTTCTTATGCCATTTTAAGGTTATTATGGCATTTTGGAGCTAAATGGGCTAATTATGTCATTGTTGGGGAAATGAAAGCAAGGATAATATGAAAGAGGAGAAGAAGAAGAAATCAAGAAGGAGGAGAAGGAGGAGGAGGAGAAAGACTAGAAGGTCCTTGGCCTTCTCCTCCTCCTCCTCCTCCTCCTCCTTCTTCTCTTCTTCTTCTTCTTCTTCTTCTTCTTCTTTCTTTTCATTTTTCCTATTTCTTCTCCTCTTCTCCTCTTCTTGGAGCTAAATTACCTAACTATGTATTTTTGGAGCTAAATGGGCTAATTATCTCATTTTAGAGGAAAATAAGCTAAGTATATAATATTCATGAGCTAACCAAGGTTCTTATGCTATTTTGAGGTTATTATGGCATTTTGGAGCTAAATAGGCTAATTATGTCTTTTTGGTGAAATTAAATCAAGGATAATATGAAAGAGGAGAAGAAAGAGGAGGAGGAGGAGAAGAAGAAGAAATCAAGAAGAAGGAGGAGAAGGAGGAGGAGGAGGAGGAGAAGGACTAGAAGGTCCTTGGCCTTCTCCTCCTCCTTCTCCTCGTCCTTCTCCTTCTTCTCTTCTTCTTCTTCTTATTTCTTTTCATTTTTCCTATTTCTTCTCCTCTTCTCCTCTTCTTGGAGCCAAATTACCTAATTATGTCTTTTTGGAGCTAAATGGGATAATAATCTCATCTTAGAGGAAAACAAGCTAAGTATACAATATTCATGAGCAAACCATGGTTCTTATGCCATTTTGAGGTTATTATGGCATTTTGGAGCTAAATGGGCTAATTATGTCTTTTTGGGGAAATTAAAGCAAGGATAATATGAAAGAGGAGAAGAAAAAGGAGGAGGACGAGAATAATAAGAAATCAAGAAGAAGGAGGAGAAGGAGGAGGAGGAGAAGGACTATAAGGTCCTTGGCCTTCTCCTGCTTCTCCTCCTCCTCCTCCTCCTCCTCCTTCTCCTTCTTCTCTTATTCTTCTTCTTCTTTCTTTTCATTTTTCCTATTTCTTCTCCTCTTCTCCTCTTCTCCTCTTCTTGGAGCTAAATTACATAATTATGTCTTTTTGGAGCTAAATGGGCTAATTATCTCATTTTAGAGGAAAACAAGCTAAGTATATAATATTCATGAGCTAACCAAGGTTCTTATGCCATTTTGAGGTTATTATGGCATTTTGGAGCTAAATTGGCTAATTATGTATTTTTGGGGAAATTAAATCAAGGATAATATGAAGGAGGAGAAGAAAGAGGAAGAGGAGGAGAAGAAGAAGAAATCAAGAAGAAGGAGGAGAAGGAGGAGGAGGAGGAGGAGAAGGACTAGAAGGTCCTTGGCCTTCTCCTCCTTCTCCTCCTCCTCCTCCTCCTCCTCCTCCTCCTCCTTCTCCTTCTTCCCTTCTTCTTCTTCTTGTTTCTTTCTTTTCATTTTTCCTATTTCTTCTCCTCTTCTCCTCTTCTCCTCTTCTTGGAGCTAAATTACCTAATTATGTCTTTTTGGAGCTAAATGGGCTAATTATCTCATTTTAGAGGAAAACAAGCTAAGTATGTAATATTCATGAGCTAACCAAGGTTCTTATCCCATTTTAAGGTTATTATGGCATTTTGGAGCTAAATGGGCTAATTATGTCTTTTTGGGGAAATTAAAGAAAGGATAATATGAAAGAGGAGAAGAGAAACTTACCGTAGTGGTCATCAAGGAGGAGAAACACCACGGTTGCTCGCGCCGGCTTCGTTTGGAGACAGTTGCCCTGGAGAAGGGTCGTGCGATGCCGCTCGGGAGTTATTCTGCAGAAAAGATATTTTGCAATGTCTCAGTTAGCATTGATGACACTCAATTATTAATACTAGTTTATAATGAAACTCACCGTGCCAATGTTCCGCCATTCTTTGACATCCAACGTTATTGGTTTCGAAGCACCGGCTGGTGCGAGCTTTCCTTTGAATAGGCTGAGGTTGGACCCACCTTTTTAGGGTCTGCATCATTGTGTCGAGGCTTCGGATTATGCAAATGATGATTTTTGGCTTCGTAGTGTGCTGTCACAAAGTTTGCCACCTCCTCAGTAATGAATGCCTCAGCCATCGATGCTTCAATTCTATGCTTATTTTTACATTTAGCTCGAAGGGTCTTCTGCATCCTCTCAGTTGCATAGCACCAACCATCTTGACGGGCCCACCCAATCTTGCCTCAGTCGGTAGATGTAAAATCAAATGCTGCATTGGATTAAAGAAGCCCGGTGGAAAGATCTTCTCTAACTTGCACAACAACTCCTGTGCAAAGTCCTCCATGTCTTCTACCATGCCAGGCGACAATTCTTTCGCACAAAGAACACAGAAGATATAGCTCACCTCCGCCAGTACTAGACATTCATCCTCAGGAATAAAGCCACATAACATCACCGACATTACCCGCTCTAGCCATATGTGCCAATCATGACTCTTGAGACAAAAGATTTTTATTTTTTCAAGACTTGCTCCCCTCTTTAGATTCGCTGCATACCCATCGGGGAACATCAAGTGCATTTTGACCCACAAGATAATTTCCCTCATAGCTGGCCTTCCAAGATTGAACCAGGCCTTTGGCTTCGACCACTTCTGCTTTCCTTTGCCTTCTCGCATGTTTTGTAACGGTCTATGACATAGTGTCTCTTGATCAACTCTAGCCTTAATATTATCCTTTGTCTTCCCATCTATGTCGAACAATGTACCAAACATAGCCTCTTCGATATTCTTTTCAGTGTGCATCATGTCGATATTGTGTGGAAGAAGGAGGTCTTTGAAGTAAGATAGATCCCAGAAGCATGGCTTGTGAGTCCAGACGTGTTTTGAATTATACCCCTTGAAATACCCTGGACGCCCTGGATCAGGCTCGAGGGCGTTTAACTAATCCAGGATCTGTTGGCGTGTGAACAAAGGTGGTGCCAAGTTTTTGACAACTTTACCTTTGGTAAAGTTCTTCTTGTCTTTTCTAAACTGAAGGTCAGGATCCAGGAACTGTCTATGCAAGTCAAAGAAAGAATACTTCCGACCCTCCTGCAACCAATGAAACTGAAGAGCTGCCTTGCATTGGGGGCACGGGAACCTTCCATGCACACACCATCCAGAGAATAGCGCATACGCTGGCAGTCATGCATAGAGTACATGTACCACACATGCATTTTGAAGTTTTCTTTTCTAGCGGCATCGTATGTGTTGACCCCATTATCCCAAGCTTCTTCCAATTCATCCTTAAGCGGTTGCAGGTACACATTCATATTCTTCCCCGGATAATTGGGCCTGGAATTATCAACGTTAGAAATATGTTCTTTCTTTGCATAATCTGCCCGGGGGGGGAGATTGATTGGAATGAAAAATACAAGACAACAACTGTATTGGGTTGCCGTCATGCCGAAGGGATTAAAACCATCCGTGGTGGCGCAGACTCGAGGATTCCTTGGATCTGCCACTTTATCCTGATGCAATCCATCGAAATGTGTCCACGCTTCCCCATCCAATGTGTGTACCGTCATCTTATTCCCATCTGCATCTAGTTCGGTTCTTTTGCCCAATTTGTGCCATGTCATCTGTCTGGCTGTCTTTCGACCATGAAAAGACGTTGAAGTCTTGGTACGATTGGCATATACCGAAGAACACTAACTGCGATTTTGGTCTGCCTCTTTTCACCCATACCGTTGTCTACCACAATATACCTGCAAGACTCGCAATTGGGACAATAGTCCAAGTGTACATACTCCTTCCTAAATAAGACACATCCTTTCTCACATGCATCTATCTTCTCATAGGGCATCTTAAGTACACGAAGTATTTTGTCCGACTGGTACAGGTTTGCGGGCATGACATGGCCTTTGGGTAGGAAACGTCCAAATAGTGTCATCATCGCGTCGTAGCATTCTCTTCCCAAGTTGAACTGAGCCTTCAGGGCCATTACTTGTGCAATTGCATCCAGCTGACAGAGCTCAGTGTGCTCATGGAGAGGACGTTTTGAAGACTCCAACATTTCATAAAAGGCCTTTGTAGATTCCTCCATCTCATCTTCCGAATCCCGAGCATCATCAAAGTCTTGCACCATGTCTTTGATCCCGGTACCATGCTCGTTCGTGCGACGACGGACGACCTCAGCTCTTGTGCGTTGTATAGACTCACCATGAAATATTCACACCGTATAATTAGGCTTAAAACCCCTCTTCTGCAGGTGTTTAATCATTACAGCCTCTATCGTCTTTTTATAGTTGTCGCATCCAGGACAGGGGCAATAGTTTCTTTCCTCGCCATTTGCGAATGCGGCTTTCACAAATTCCTTTGTTTTTACAAACCATTCTTTCGTCATCTCTTTCTGACTAGGGTGACCGGTATACATCCACGCACGATCACTCATCTTGCATAGCTATTAAAGACAAAAGGAATATATTTATATATAATTTAGCATTTATATTCATCGGTTAATCAGGTTCGCCATTTTTATTACGTCTAGGCAACCTACACGCTAATAGGTAAACATAGGTCCTAATCCCACCCGAGTATGTGTAGATTGGGTTCGTTTTCCCATGCTCTGCTCCGGATCCAACGCAAAATTTCAGCAGCACCTCCCCGGTGTTCTCCTGATATACGTCTCCGCAATAAACACAGAGGATGTGCATCCGGAGAACAACGGGGGAGGCACTGACGAAATTCCGCATCGGATCCAGGGCACAGCATACGGGAAAACGAACCCAATCTACACATACTCGGGCTGTCCATGGATAATGTTGGACAATTCGAAAGGATGTCGGTTATAAATATGCAAAGACATGCATATTTATAGATGTCGCCCTTTCGAAAGGGAGACGCATACTGGTCATGCATACTAATGATTGAAGAAACCTATATATAAATAGCAAGTTTCATCGGCACGAAGACAGGGACAGAGCAAATTAAGGGGGTAGGAGGAGAAGTCATTTGTGCTCACCAACAAACGTAGGGGCGGAGCTCGTCCGACGCACGTGGAGGTCGTCGAACAACTGCACATTGAAATTCAGCCGATCAACACAAATATGATATTTTTATAAGGTAATCAAAAAATATGTGACCTAACTCTTATTTTCTTTTTTCTTTTTTCCTCTTATTCTTCTTCTTCTTATTCTTATTCTTATTTTCTTTTTTCTTTTTTCCTCTTATTCTTCTTCTCCTTCTTCTTCTTTTCTTCTCTTCTTCTTCTTCTTCTTCTTCTTCTTCTTATTCTTATTTTATTTTTTTCTTTTTTCCTCTTATTCTTCTTCTCCTTCTTCTTCTTTTCTTCTTGTCTTCTTCTTCTTCTTCTTCTTCTTCTTATTCTTCTTATTCTTCTTCTTCTTATTCTTATTTTCTTATTTTCTTTTTTCCTCTTATTCTTCTTCTCCTTCTTCTTGTTTTCTTCTTCTCTTCTTCTTCTTCTTCTTCTTCTTCTTATTATTATTATTATTATTATTATTTTCTTTTTTCCTCTTATTCTTCTCTTCCTCTCCTATTTTTCTTCTTCTTCTTCTTCTTCTTTCTTCTCCTTTCCTTCCTTTTCCTTCTTCTGCTTTCCCTTCTTCTTCTTATTTTTCTTGTTCTCCTTTCTCCTTCTTCTTCTTCTTTCTCCTTCTTATTCTTCTCCTTCTTATTTCTTCTCCTTCCTTTCCTTTTCCTTCTTCTTCTTCTTCTTCTTTTTCTTCTTCTCCTTCCCATCCTTTTCCTTCTGCTTCTTCTTCTTCTTCTTCTTCTTATTTCTTCTCCTTCCCTTCCTTTTCCTTCTTCTTCTTTTCCTTCTTATACTTATTTTTTTCTTCTCCTTTATCCTTCTTCTTCTTCTCCTTTCTCCGTATCCTTTCTCTTTCTTCTTCTTCTCCTTTCTCCTTCTTTTTCTTCTCCTTTCTCCTTCTTCTTCTTCTCCTTTTCTACTTTACTAAACAGGAAACTAACCTAACTAAACCTGAACTAAAACTGAACCTAAACTAAACTAATTTAACAACCTAACTAACTAGCCTTACTAACCTAATAAACTAAAAAACTAACCTAACTAATTTAACATAAATAAAAATCAGGAAAAACAAAAAAAATGGTGGGACTCACCGGCGGGGGCGGCTGGGGCGTCGGGGCAGCGAGGAGGACGGGTGCGACGGGGCAGTGGGGCGTCGCCGGCGGCAGTGCGGCGGCGGGGGCAGTGGTGGCGGCGAGGGGCAGTGGTGGCGGCGCTGGGGTGCTGTGCGGCGGCTGGGGCCAGTGGTGGCGGCGGTGGGTGGCAGTGGTGGCGGCGGTGGGGGGCAGGTCAGGGGGCGGCGCAGGGGGTGGCGCAGGGGTCGACGTAGGGGGCGGCGCAGGGGTGGCCAGCAGCCGGTGGTGCAGGAGGGAGGCGCGTAGGACGGTTTGAGAGAGAGACATAGATGGGAGTGGGGTAGTGGAGCGAGGGGCTGGGGGATAACGGCCGTCAGCTTTGCCGTCTGCCCCCGGACGGCAAAGGGCCCAACGGCGGATGTCAAAGGCCAGGCTGACGGCAAAGAGCCCGTCCGTTGGACCTGGCCAGGCCCAAGGTCTAGTGGGACCCATCTGCCCTCTTTGTCGTCTGCCCTAGGTCTCTTTGACGTCCGCAGGCAGACGGCAAAGCCCTGGCCGATGGCAAATATTATTTTTACCATCAGTGAGCCCTTTACCGTCCGCTTTAGGTCAGCTGACGGCAAAGAGGGTCTTTGTCATCAGCCAGCAGACGGCAAAGAACTGGCTGATGGCAAATTACTGTTTTCCAGTAGTGCCTGCCTTATATGCATATAGTATAGATGATATTTTCTACCCTGTCTTTTGTCACTTGTCGGCATATTCAATATGATGACCTACACGGCTGCAACGTCTTATGTTGCAGATAATTCTACGACGAGTAAGAGTACGATTCAGGGTTACGGTCTGCACTCAACCTGTCGTTGGTGTTTATTTGGACTCCACTCCCTTTGACTGTTTGCGCTGAGATTCTGAGGTATATATCAGTTTTACGTTATTTACATGTGATTGCACTTTGATATATACACTGATGTACTTAATCGTGTGGCATTGCATAATTATCTTATGTCACATAAAAATGTTTTCGGGTTTTGTAAAAAATGATTTGAATTATTTTCAAATCAAAACAAATGCCAGAAAGAAATAAAAGAAACAAAAAAAAGGAAAGCAGAAAGGAGCAAAGGGCTTACCTGGCGCTCACCTGCCAGGCCCAGCCCACCAGGAGCCCCCTGTCGTCTTCCTCCTCGTGCCAGTAAGCAGAGGAGAAGACGAGCACGGCGGCAGCTCCTCGCGCCACCTCCTGCTTCGCCGTGGCGCCTCCCCCTTGCCACCCCGCCCCAGCAACCCCCCTCCTCTCTCTTATCTCCTCCTCCTCTCTCCATTTCTCTCTTCTCACTTGTTTTCCTCACCCCCCCTCACTGCCATTGCCGAGCTCGAGCTCGAGCTCGCCACCGTCCCTCCGGCTGCAGCAGCACCCCCCTGAGCAACCCATCGTCCCCGCATTGTCGACAAGCTCCTCATTGCCAGAAGAATCGACCTGAGAGTCCCTGCATCGCCCTCGTCGCTGCCGTTCCCAACTCCGGCCACCGAAGATCGCCGCTGTCGATTCGGTCTGCCCCAAGCCTCCCCGAGCAAGTTGACCCCTCCCCCCCTCGTCACCACCGTGAGCTCGCCGTTCTTTCCCCCCATTTTCCCGTGCTCTCCTGTGCCTTTAGCCCCATGCCCCACATCAAGCCCGAGTCGCCGTCGCAAGACCTCGTCACCGGCGCCTTCTCCGGCGCCCCCATGACCAGCCGATGCGAACAGCACCCAAAATGCCCCCTATAACCCATTCTGGCCAACTCCGGCGAGCCCTCCGCCGTAGCTTGGTCGCCGGCGACCACCCTCCGATGGGCGTCGACATGGCAAGGCCATTAGGGCCTAATTAGCCCTCATCGGTCACTGACCAGTGGGCCCTGGGGTGGGTCAAACCCCAATTAGGGGATGGTCAGCGCGGGTTTAGCCCTGCGGCACTCACCAGTGGGCCCCACTGATCAGGTTTGACCTGGACCGCCTGGTTGGCCTGCTTACGCGGGGATGACATCAGCCTGACGCAATAATTCAATTTCTAGTTTTAAACAATTCCAGAAAATAGCAAAACTTTGAAAATTCATAGAAATTAAAATATAACTCGGATGAAAATAATTTATATATGAAAAATCATCAAAAAATGCAAGGAATCCAATGGTACCATTTTCATGGACGTTTCAACAATTTAAACTTGCTGAATAGGACAATTACACAATAGGCATATAAATGCTTATATTTAGAGTTTAGAATTGATCTATAATGATCAAATAAACCCCAATTAACTTGTGATCACTTGCATTAGATAAAACCAGCATCATGTTAACATGCCATGCGCTTGCATCATTGTGAAGCATTTGTCGTGCCTAATTTGTTATCTGTTGATTTTATTGATAGACCTTGCGACATGTAGTTTTCACCAACATCGAAGAACAACTGAGTTCTTCTGATCAACAGGCAAGCAAACCACCTTGAGCATTCTGATACAAGCCCGCTCTCTCGCTCTTGCTCTCATTTCAATGCATTAGGACATAAAGTTTCAACTACTAATTATGTTACGGTATATGAACCCATTCCTTTGCTTGACCTGTCTTTGTCACAGTAAATAGCTAAACCAAGCAAGCTAGCATACCTGGTAGATTCTTGAGCCATGTTGTGCCATTACCCTGATATGCTTGCTATGCTTAGAGTTGAGCTGGTATGATCATCTAGATGATGAATTGGAATGATCATGTCCTACTTATGAGAGTAAAGTGTGTGAACCTATTTTGGTAAAGGTAGCGATGAGAGGCCATGTAGGAGTACATGGTGGGTTGTCTCATTGATACAACACTTAGGACCTGAGATCTTGTGTTAGTGTTCCAAGATTAGATACTACCGCACATTGGGTTCCGGCAACTCGACCCCTCTCGGCCTATTAACTATTCTGTTCTCAGTCCAGGAGTCGCAGTAGTTCGAAACATTCATAGGTTGTGTCATGGCCTGCTAAGTGGATGAACGGTCCAACCGGGACCGACTTGGGGCCCTGCTCACATCGTTTGAGGCCATATTGGAAACCTCGGCTGGACGTCCATTATGGGTTCCAACTCAGATAGGCGACTGCCTTGGGCGTGAGTCATTGTAGGTTAACATCCGTGGCCGAATCCCTCGCTGGGCTTTCGCTTCAAGGTTGCCGAGGTGCTTGTTTTTATGTGCACTTGGCGATAAGGGGCGGAAGCATGTGTGACAAAGTACACCCCTGCAGGGCAATTATCTATTCGAATAGCCGCGTCCTCGGATATGGACTACTTGGATACTTACATGGTTCATAGATAACTTCAATGGATACTTTAAAATGGTCCAGATCAGTGTGAGTGCTATGGATGGCCTTATCATAGGATGACGAGACATGATCCATGGTGGTGTATTGATGTGGTGGATATGTGGACTCGTGTGCGCTCTCTCGTAGGGAGACGAGAGAGGTATAAAACATTGTTGTAGTTTACGTTAGCCAAAGGTCAAAGCTGGCTTTCTTGTAGAAAACCCCACAACCCCGTTCATTGATACATGATGCATATGTAGTTAGTTCTGATGTAAGTCTTGCTGAGTACCTTCGTACTCACTGTTTCTTATTTTCATTTTTTGCAGAGATAGACGTTGTTCTCTCTATGTTTTCCTGTTGACGTTAACATCGATGGAATAGCTTGGGAACCGAGATAGTTTCACTGGCTCCTATGATAGGGTCGTTGTAGCTTTTCAGGCTCTTCCAACCGCTTTTAATAGATGTCTGTTTCGAGACATGTAAGTTCCGCTTGATGCTTGTATGCTCTGAATGTTGGGTCCTGTGACCCCTCTGTTTGTAACATTATACTATGTTGGCTCTTCGGAGCCTATTAAATAAATGATGAGTCATAGAGTTATGTTGTGATGCCATTGTTGTATCTACACATATCATGCATATTGTGTGTATGTTTGAAATGCATTGGTATGTGTGGGATTCGACACCTAGTTGTCTGCCTCTAGTAGTACTCTTTACACGGAAATGCCTCTTTGTGCTTCCTCTTGGTAGCTTCCCACTGCTACGGACACATTGATTGACCAGCATGTATCCTTCTTAGCTATTGTGTCTGTCCCCTCGGGGAAATGTCACGTAGTGTAATGGCGTCCTTGTAGCTTGCTACGACTCGTCTACACACGCTGTTGAGCGTCACCTGCTTTGCTGGGTAATGTATGCATGTCCATGTACGTATGTACCACTTGGGTTCATAACTAGCCATGTCGACCTAGGTTCTTTGACATAAGATTGTTGGCGACATAGTCATATACGTGAGCCAAAAGGTGCAAACGGTCCCGGCCAAGGTAAGGTGGCATCCATGGGGATTACCATGCATGAGGCCACAAAGTGATATGATGTGTTACAAGATGGAATTGTGTGGCTTAGGATCGGGGTCCCGACGATGTTGATATCAGAGCTTGACTGTCTGTAGGATTACCAAGACAGACTGGTCGATGTTGAGTCTAATAACACTATAGTTATATAAGGGAATTGATTTTGGAAAGGGAATGTAGATTCTTTTTACTTCTTTCCTCTTCTCTTCTACGGGGATTAAGGACTAGGCTTCTTACTTCTCTGCTAGGATGACGAGTTACTGAACCATGGGCTTATAGGATGGTCGGGTGTCAAACCTATTTCATCGAAATTGTGAGAAGTGATGCCTATGTTCTTGCTGCACCTTGAACCCATGATGTTGAGTTGTTATGTTGCCCAAATCTCTTGCAGGTTGCCTCATATTTCATGCCGGTACAACCGTTATGTCGTCTGATTTTCCCTAGCATTGTGGTGTTTTAGCGTTCTTCCTTGGTCCTGAACCCTGGTTGTTTCCTTCAGGATGTCGCCAGTAATCCAGAATTCTGCTGGTCGTGGTCTGAACCATGGAGATGGTAGGCATGAAGAAGTTCCTCACGATCCGCCTTTGATGACAGAGGTTATGTTAGAAATTCAGAGGAACAAGCGTGCCACCAACCGTCTATTGGAGCACATTGAGCAGAATACAGCCCATCAGTGCAATGAGCTAGTATCCATCAGAGACTTCATCAAATGAATCCGCCCACCTTCCATCATTCCAATGAGCCACTAGATGCAGATGATTGGCTCCAAAGTATCAACAGCATGCTGCGTTATGCAAACGTGGCTGAAGGAGACAAGGTTACTTATGCCACATATCACCATGAAGGTTCTGCTAGCCTATGGTGGGAGAACTTTGACGCCATGCGTCCTGGAGGTCAAGTTACTTCATGGAAGGAGTTCTATGAAGCTTTTTGTGAGCATAATATTCCGTAGGTCCTGATCGATCGAAAGCAAGAGTTTTGCAATTTGTCTCAACACAAGATGGATGTGGTTGCTTATAGTTGTGAATTTGGACGCCTCGCGCGTTATGCACCAGAAAAAGTATCCACATATGCCAAGAAGCAAGCTAGATTCAGGAAAGGTCTTAACCCAAAGCTTCTACATGATCTCAGTCTGCATGAGTTCATAAGTTTCGAGGTTCTTGTGAACAAAGCCATCCAAGAAGAAACAGGCATAATGACCTACGAGGAATCTCGCAAGCACAACCGTGATGTTGGATCATATTCAATGTCTATGTCTCAGAAGCGCAGGATATGGATCCCGAATTCAGCTCTTCCTCCGAGATATGTTCCGAGGCCATCCTATGTGGCGCCTCGTTTGCCGATGCCAAGTGATCCCCAGAACAACGTCATCAACCAAGTGTTCAACCCAGATCCACGTCTTATTTATGGAGCATGCTTCAAGTGTAGCCAGCCAGGACAGTATTGAAGGGATTGTCCTCTGCATGGTAACGTTGCACCCCCATCAGGAATGGGTGTTTTTCGTTGCAAGCCACCAACAAAGAAGCTTAATGAAAGGTTAGTTGCTCCAACTCGTGGATGTGTCCACCATGTATCTGCAGAAGAAGCTCAAGATGATGATGATGTCGTGCTTAAGACGCTTCTTGTCAATTCTCATCTAGCTTCAGTCCTATTTGACTCAGGAGCATCCCACTCCTTCATCTCTGAATGTTATGCCTCCTTGCATAACATTGCTTTCGAAGATATGCCCATCCCATTAGTAATTCAGGCTCCAGGGGTTCCAAATGGCAAACTAATATAGTAAGCCATGGGAACAAAATCCTTGTCGATGGTTTAGTATTCCTTGATTCTTTGATATCCCTCAAGACTTCAGATATCAATATCATTTTGGGGATGGACTCGATGTCAGCTCATCATACCAAAATTGATTGTTTCTCTAGGACTGTTCAGCTTACCCATCCTTCTGGCCAGCTAGTTAATGTCTCGTGTGGTATTTCAAAACGCGAGATATATGCCCTCAATGCCAATCCTCTCCGAGACCTTGAAAACATTCCGGTAGTCCGTGACTTCTCGGATGTCTTTCTAGAAGAACTGCTAGGTGTCCCACCTGACAGAGAAGTAGAGTTTGTCATAGAACTTGTTCCAGGAACCGTTCCAATTGCTGGAACACCCTATAAGATGTCTCCCCAAAAATTAGCTGAGCTTAAGATCCAACTCGATGAATCTTTGAAGAAAGGTTTCATCCGTCCTAGTTCTTCTCCTTCAGCTTGTCCTGTCCTCTTCGTCAAGAAGAAGGATGGAATGGATCGGATGGTTTTTGATTATCGACCTGTTAATCTGGTCACGATAAAGAATAAATATCCGCTCCCCAGGATCAACGATCTGTATGATCAGCTCGCTGGATCTGCAGTCTTTTCCAAGATGGTTTTGACATTAGGTTATCATCAAATCAAAATTAGGAACGGGGACATTCCTAAGACGGCCTTTGTCACTCGTTATGGCCAATACGAGTACATCGTCATGTCCTTCGGTCTAACCAATGCCCCAGCCACCTTCTCTCACTTAATGAATTCGATCTTCATGGAGTACTTGGACAAATTCGTCGTGGTTTATCTCGATGATATTATGATTTACTCGAAGAACGAAGAAGAACATGCCGAGCATCTTAGGCTGGTATTGATGAAACTTCGAGAGCACCACCTTTACGCCAAATTCTCTAAATGTGAATTCTAGTTTCCAGAAGTGACGTATCTAGGCCACATAATTTCTGCGAAGGGTATTGCTGTCAATCCCGAGAGAGTTCAGGCCGTTCTTGATTGGACTCCACATGAATCGGTGAAGCAAGTTAGGAGTTTCCTTGGCTTAGCGAGCTATTGTCTCCGTTACGTTGAGAACTTATCCAAAGTTGCCAAACCTCTAACTGAACTCCTCAAGAAAGATAAGAAGTTCGAGTGGACCCCATAGTGTCAGCAAAGTTTTTAGGAGTAGAAAAGACGACTGACTACTGCCTCGGTACTTGTGCCCCCGGATTTCACAAAGGACTATATTATCTTCTGTGACGCCTCATGTAGGGGATCTATCATAGTCCTTTCGATAAGTAAGAGTCAAACCCAACGAGGAGTAGAAGGAACTGACAAGTGGTTTTCAGCAAGGTATTCTCTGCAAGCACTAAAATTATAGGTAACACGTAGTTGTGTGATAAGATGATTCGTAGCAAGTAGCAAGTAACAATAGTAAGAAAGGTGCAGCAAAGTGGCCCAATCCCTTTTGTATCAAGGGACAAGCCTGGACAAACTCTTATAGGAGGTAAAGCACTCCCGAGGACACATGGGAATTTCTGTCAAGCTAGTTTTCATCATGTTCATATGATTCGCGTTCGCTACTTTGACAGTTTGATATGTGGGTGGACCGGTGCTTGGGTGCTGCCCTTACTTGGACAAACATCCCATTTATGATTAACCCCTCTCACAAGCATCCAAAACTATGAAAGAAGAATTAAGACAATGTCTAACCATAGCATTAAGCTAGTGGATCCAAATCAGCCCCTTACGAAGCAACGCAAAAACTAGGGTTTAAGCTTCTGTCACTTTAGCAACCCATCATCTACTTATTACTTCCCAATGCCTTCCTCTAGGACCAAATAATGGTGAAGTTTTATGTAGTCGACGTTCACATAACAACACTAGAGGAAAAACAACATACAACGCATGTCACACCCCAATTTTTGGCTTTCCTGACGAAGTACTTATTTCAAAAGTTGGGACCAATTAATTTTTTTTTGTGAATACTTGTGATGCTTGGAGTGACTATTGTCTGTCTGTTTGTTTTGCATGTGATTGATCCCCATTAATTCTTTCCACTCTCCTAATTACCTTCTCATCCCATGATCTCCTGCCTAATGATCATGCCAGGTGTTTAGGAAAAATATATGTTTTACCAAATATTATTTTCACCAAAAAGCTTTTCTTTGAGTTAAACCTTCAAACCCGTGAAATGAGGTTTGTACTACAAGTCCTCAAATTAGGGAGTTTCTTTTGCACCAATTGTTTTATTTAAAACCATTATCAAAATGACTTTCAAAAACCACCATATTATTATTTTAAAAGTTATTTTATTATTTTATTTAAAAGCCTTTCGGTGAGGCCAGAAATGGTATCCTATGAAGGAAAGTTATTTTAATTACTTTCAAAATATTTATGAAAATTTAGGGAAACTCAGTGGATATGTTTATTCCATATTTATGAGTTTCAATACATGGTCATGTTCAAAATATTGGGAAACACCCTCCAAAACCATTCCTGCCTATTTCAAGCTTTTGGAATATTTCTATAAGAAATATTCTCAATAAATTCCAGTAAAATTCTAGCTTGTCATCTATGATATTATTGATGATCTTGCCAAGTTTCATTTCAATCCAAGTTGATTTGACTCCCCTAATCACTCTAAAACCCTATCTGTCCAGAATCAAATTTGAGCAACTCTACATTGTGAAGTAACTCCAATTGTGCTCAAATTTGGTGGACATGTTCGAGTACTCCAATGAGGCATCCACACCAAGTGGTACACCAAGGAGAATAGAGGAACTTGTCCTAAAACCCTCAAAACCCTCTCTGTTGATTTCTGACTTTGACAAACTTTACATTATAAAGTTTGTCCAATTGACCTCAAACTTTTTGTGCATGGCTAAATGCTCAAATCATGCCCCTACACCAAATATTGGATTTGTGGGAATTTATTTGAATAGGGTTCTAAGCAGAAACCCATTTCTGCCCCTTTCTAGGGTTTTCCAAGTCTACATTGGAAAAATTGTCCAGAAAATCCCAAATTTGGTGTGCAAGCCTATTTTCATCTATTATATGATCTTGTTAAGTTTCATAGCCATTGGAATTCATCTGTTAGCCCAACCACCGATCAAACACCTTGTGTGCACTCACTAATTTGGCTTTTATTGACCCTTCTACTTTTACCCTTGAGCTCAACTTTCTACCACAGCCTCACATAGTTACATTTCACCTCCAGTAACATTCCCATGGCCACTGGTAAATTATTGGGGAAGGACCCTTTGTAACTTTCTCGCATTTTCACCTTGGCAGCACTGTTTTACCCTTCTTCCCATTCTTCTGCTTAAGCTATCACCCCCAATTCTTTCCAGAGCCTCCCTTGTGTGCCAAGGCTTCATTTAGATCAAAGATATGGCATGCTCATGTGGAGAAAATGAGCAGCACCTTTTCAAGTTCATTTTTGGCTAAAATGTGGCTTTGTACAGCAACTACTAGCTACACTTGTTTTCTTGAGCTGCAACTTTGCAGTCTTGTAGTCCTTCTATAAATAAGAGTGCTAGACATGTTTTTATTCCATTATCTCCCAAGTTAGTGCCCTATCTACCCACCTTAAGTTTGCTGTTGCAAACTTAACAGCAGTCAAACCCATCTTTAACCAGCCTCAAATGCTTCCAAACTCCAGAGTCACTCTCCTGCGTGTGTGATTTGAGTGCTCGACAGGTTTTGCTGGCCAAGGGGTGCCCCAGGACACAGGTGACCGTGGTGACCACCACTCTAGCATGCAGTAACGGTGCTCTGCACCCTCTTCTCCTTCTGCAGCTCGGTCTCCTCCTTGGCACCATGTCCCAGAGCGTCAGAGCATCCCCTTTTGACCGTTCAAGCCATTCCCCTCCACCAGCAAGCTTCCAAAACCCCTCTGGCACGTTGTCTACCCCGTGCTCTCAGAGCTCCAGAGAGTCCCGAGCTCTCTCGGCCTCTCCCTTCCTATCTCCCTCCTCCTCTATCATTGCCTCCTCCTCCCCTTGACCATTCAAGGCATCTCCACCCACGGGCTAGCTCCTAAAGTCCCTCTCGGACGTGTGGCACCATGCCCACGGGTGCACCCGAGAGCTTCCAAGCTCTCCTCCCTTCTCCTCCTCTCTTATCTCTTCTTTCCCGAGCATCTCTGGCTCCCCAAGCCCTCCTCCTCTCTCCCTGGAGCCCTCTCATCCTCCCTGCTCCCTCCCCTCGCTCCCTCCTCCTACTGCCATAGCCATGGCCGAAGCTCCCGAGAACCTCCGCGCGAGCCTAGCCAACCCAGGGGGTTCTCCTGGCCCCTAGGCTCTCTAGTGAGCTGCAGTGGCTGCGCACCCCTTCCCTCGAGCCCCTCCGGGCTCTCCTCCTCGCTGCAGGCGCCGAGGGCAACGGCGTCGTCGGCCTCCGGCGCTTCACCTCGGGGAGGGAACGGCCGGAGACACGGCGCCGCGCAGCCTCCTCTTCCTCCCGTGGCCGGTCTACCGCCTGTCCTGCATGCGAGCCTGAGGAAGGAGGAGACCCTGCAGGCGGGGCCCTCTGGTCAGCCACTCTAGCCCGCCAGCTGGAGTAAGTGGCCGAGCCCCGTCCCGCGGGCGTTTTCCCCGCGCGGAGCGCCTTCCCTGGAATACGTGTCTGGCGTGGCCGGGTGCTCGCGGCTGGAGCCACTCGGCCGGCCCGAAGGCCTATCTGGGTCCAGTGGCGCAAGATAACTTCCCCTAGAGGTTGAGCCCTTCCCTTTTCATTTTCTCCTTGACTTATAAATTCAATTATAAAATCATTCTAACTCCAAATCACTTGGTTCAAATTCCTGCAGGTTCCTAAAATCAAGCTCAATCACCTATGTGCCTTGCACATTTTTCCAAGACATTTTTCTGTGGTGTGATAATTAAAATCCACCTTTCGATATTATTAGCCCCACCTTTCAAAAATCGCATAGGCTTCATATCAACTCCAAATGGAGTGATTCCAATTCCTAGAGCCTTCTAAAATCACTCTCCATTTTTAGAACCCTGGTCAACATTTTTGTGTGACTTGTTTATGTTGCAATGAATAAATATCTCCTATTGTTATTTAATCCTCATTGTTAAATCCCTAGAATATTCATTTTAACTCCAAATCCAGTGAAACCACTTCCTAAATATTTCTAAAATCATCCTCTTTTAAATGGGTGCCTCCACTCATTTTTAACAGAATGTTTTCTGTTGACCTCTTCAAAGGTCACCTATCCCTCCTTTCCTTCCATCTAGACACCCCTGATGACTCAAACCCCTTGGCAAGGATTGAGGTATTTTTCTTATGACCAGAGAGGTCCAAGGAGAATATCACTTCTATTTATAGAACACTTTTATTCTGCTGGATATGTGGCTTACTATGGTTATTTCCGACGTAGTTGATGGTAGACGGAGTACTCGGGAACGGAGCGGAAGACCTCGAAGACCCCGAGAACTTACGTGAGAAAGGCAAGCATGCCCTTTTGCCATGACTTAAGTAAGTAAAATGATGCATGCTAGAATAGCAAGTACTTTTCCCGTTGCATGTGATCACAGTGCCGGTTCATCATTGATGTGATGGTACCGGAGGCTTCTTCAAAGCCCTTGCATGTTGATGATGTTATTCATGTGGCTCCTCGGAGCACAAACATGATGATCTTGATCTTACCATCTACGAGGATCATGCTACTGTCATGTTGGCTAGTAGACTAGAATCACTGCATTGAGCTTGACCCCGTGAGGGTCATGATATTATCATGTTGACAAGTAATAATAGAGCATTTTATCATGAGCATGATGATGAGTTAAATAAAGAGTTTATGAAAACACCGTCGGGTGCCACTACTGCCCGAGGGTGATGATGAGTTGGTGATCACTTTTGGTGAAGTGATGCACCGGTGATTTTGGTGTGAGTATGGTTTCGGAAATGGATTAGATTTATGATGTGTCGACCGTCCCAACCTTACCCAGTACGACCATGATACCCCTTTATGGGATGGGGCTTTGTTGATTACTCTGGTCGGTGCTAGCAAATAGCCACATTACTAGTGGCGGGAGTGATCGGTGTCACTCTCGTGATGGGGTCGTGCCAGGTAGGACGACTATGCCATTATTATGAGTTCCAGGCACACCGTTGGTCCCTACATGGTTGATACAGTCCAGAGTCAGTGCTCGTAAGACGTACAACATGTGGGCTGGGTACCAATCAAGTGGATCTCTTTGTCTAGTATCTTCAGGGGAAAAATGATGATCGGATACTTACCTCGGGTATATGTGATATACCGCGAGTCGTGGATGACACGGAAGTATTCCGTTTCTCGTGGGTCCAGCGTACTACCTCAGGAGAGTGTAAACTATTCGAATAGCCGTGTCCACGGTCAAGGACAGTTGGGTGGTGCTGCTTAAACTACGTCCTGAGTTTCCGCATAAACCAAGAGTGTGTGTGTGCGTGGTGTTAAAATGGTGTTGTTATAATTATGATAATCACAATAATATGACCAAGTTCGGTGACTTGGCATATAGGGTAAACCCGGATGGTTTAGCCCTCATTAATACATTGAGGTTATGACAAGTCAGATGACTTGGCATATAGGGTGAACTCGGATGGTTCAACCCTTAGCAGATATGTTGATATCTGTAAACTGTTATTCAAAAGTAATTCTTTAACCTGATGCATATACATGATCATCCCACCCAGATGAGTTACACCAAAGATGCATGATACTGTTATCCTTCCCTTTCATTGTTCGTGTCATGGACTGTTTGCGAGTACATTCAAAGTACTCATTGGCTTGCCACTGGTTATTTCATTGACCAGGTGTGGAAGACAGGATACGGTGAAGATTAACTCGGTGACGTTCTTGCGAGCTAGGATGCTTCCCAGTCAGAATGCCTGTAGGTTAAGGCTGATGGCATGGGTTCACGCTTTCAACCAATATTTCCGCTATTGGTCTAGTTTGGTGCTTGGCCTTTAAGGTCCTATGTATGTAAAACTCGACCGAAGTGGTCAATTATTGTATCAAACGGTATGTATGGATGTAAGACTCTATTATTCAGTATCTGTGTTGAGTGAGCATTGATCCTTGGGATCACTGGGCACGGCGATCTCGACCTACCAGTCGGGGTCCCCACAACGCATCAAAATATCGAACGAATACCAAATTCACATGACTACTTATAGCAAGACTTATCCCATGTCCTCAGTAACAAAAGTAACTACTCACAAAACATAATTATGTACATGACCAGAGAGGTATTAAATAGCATCAAAGATCTGAACATATGATCTTCCATCGAGTAATCCAACTAGCATCAACTACAAAGAGTAATTAACACTACTAGCAACCTTACAAGTACCAATCGGAGTCGCGAGATGGAGATTGGTTACAAGAGATGAACTAGGGATTGGAGATGAGATGGTGCTGATGAAGATGTTGATGGTGACGAGTCCCCTCCGATGAGAGGAGTGTTTTGATGACGATGGCGACGATTTCCCCCTCCGGGATGGAAATTTCCCCGACGGGACGGCCCCCGACAGGACAGCCCCCGACAGGACGGCCCTACCGGAGCTCTAGATTGGTTCTGCTCAAGTTCCGCATCGTGGCGGCGTCGATTCCTCCCGAAAGCTTCCTGTTGATTTATTTCGGAAAGAAACCCTCCTTATAGCAAAAGATGGGAGCCAGAGGGGCAACAGGGGGGCCCACAAGGCACCTAGGCGTTGCTAGGGGGGTAGGCCGCGCCTGGCACGCTTGTGGCCTCTAGGTGGCTCCCCTCTGGTACTTCTTCCGCCTAGTATATTTTCTAAAATCCAAAATAATTCCTGGTTGATTTTCACGGATTTTGGAGTTGCGCAGAATCGATATCTCAAACTTGCTCCTTTTTCAGACCAGAATTCCAGCTGCCAGCATTCTCCCTCCTCATGTAAACCTTATAAAATAAGAGAGAAAATGCATAAGTATTGTAACGTGAAGTGTAATAAGAGCCCATAAAGCGATAAATATCAACATCAAAGCATGATGCAAAATGGACATATCAACTCCCCCAAGCTTAGACCTCGCTTGTCCACAAGCGGAAGCCGAGATGAATAAATATGCCCACATGTTTAGAGATAGAGGCATCGATAAAACAAAATACGGACATGCAGGCATCAAGATCATAATTAAAACAACAATAACTTCATATAAACTGTGATGCTAAAGTGACAATTCCTTCACAAAGTAAAGTATGGATCAAGAACCTTATTGAGAATTAATCAACTTATAGCCTTTAGTCATTGAAGCAATTGCAATTTATCATAACATCGGAAAGAGTCAAATAAGAGCTTGTAAAGCAAATCCACATACTGAATCATCCTTTCGTATCCTACAATTGCTAAAACTCACGTGGTACTCATGAGATCAAAGTTTCGGTTGGACACATAGAAAGATAGGGGCTTATAGTTTTGCCTCCGAACTACTTACCTCAAGGGTAATGTAAACAATAATAATTCATGAATACTTACTTCCAAGTTGACATATGAATATATATCTTTCCCTAGCACATGACGTTAGCCAAGATAAAGGCGAAATAAGGAATTGGTGTCGATCACCATCACTCTTTTAAGGACAAAAAGTAAAGGTACAAGATAGGCCCTTCGCAGAGGGAAGCAGAGGTTGTCATGCGCTTTTGAGGTTTGGATGTGTGATCTCTTAGTGTGGAGGAACGTCACTTTATATTGCCTCCTGTGATAAAGAACTTTATTATGTAGTCTGTCACTTTTATGTCTTCCTCATCACAGGTTCGTACAAAGCTTATTTTCCACACACTAATAGATCATACATATTTAGGGAGAAATTTTTATTGCTTGCACCGATGACAACTTACTTGAGGGATCTTCTTCAATCCATAGGTAGGTATGGTGAAACTCATGGAAAAATTGGGTTGAAGGTTTATGCATGCACACATAGTATCTCTACTTAGTGCGGAAGTTTTGGCTGATATGAGGTGGAAGCAAGCGTCACATGCTAAGGGAGCTCTAGTCATATAACATTGTTCGGAACCAAGCAAACATAATTCATTATGTTGTCTTCCTTGTCCAACATCTACTTCTAAGCATCTAATAGTTTAATGAGTGTTCACAATCATAGACGGTGTCAAAGATGATATATTTATATATGAAACTCTCCATCTTTATTACTTCCTATGAATTGCAACAATGACCAAGGTCTACGTTTGTCCACCCACAACAAGTTTCAATCAACATTCTTTTTATATGTGAAGCCATCACTTCCCATAAGATCATTACATGATCTTTCATGCTTTTGTTCTTTTATTATTCTTTCCTTTAGATCATGGCATGAAGCAAGGCCCTTAACTAAAACACTCTTTATTATATGACTCACGAGCTCGAATACATAGGGGGTAACACAAAGCAAAACTCAAACCTAGAACATAATAAGAACTTTATTCTACTAGAGGAAGATAAAACCAAAAAGGATCGAACTAAGAAAAAGGTAAAGGCAAAAGATGTGATGGTGATACGATACCGGGGCAACTCCCCCTAGCTTGGCACAAGCCAAGGGGATTGCCCATACCCGTGCTTAATTGTCTTCCTTCAAAGGTGATGGTGGTGGAGTTGTTGTAATCTGGGGTTGATTCTCCGTCTTCCAAGGCATAGGTGTTCCATCATGGAAAGATGGTCGAGTCTCCGGAATCCACAAATCTGCAGCCAACCGTATTGATTTAAAACTATACTCATACTCACAGTTTTGGTTCTGCAGGTCGTAGATCTGGGCTTGGAGGTGATCAATTCTGTCATAGAGCCTGGAGAGGTACTTCCCGATGTCATTGGCATCGATCTTGTGCTTGTTGGTGAACTCCGTGATCATCATGTGGTTGGCGTTGAGTCCGCGTTCCACCATCCCTTGGCACTTGAAGACTTGCTGCTCCATTTCTTCGAGCCTCGCCTCCATGCTTCCGGTGTTCTTGGGCCCCTCAACATCATGGATGTGCAGCACCCCCTCATGCATCTCGATAGATTGAGGGTGTTGCAGCACTCCCGCGAGGTAGGGATTGATGACCTTGTCGAAGAACTTGTCCTTTGGAACTTTTGGGGACGCCATAACGATCTAGATCTGTCTGCACAGTCGCTCGAAACTTTAAAAGAGGAAATTTGCATGGTATGAGGGTCAGACCTTTCTGGAGAATATATAATGAATTTTTCCCGATCAAAAGGAGTACTCCTCAAGGAAACGGAGTCCGGGAGGCACACGAGGTGCCCACAAGCCACCCACGCGCGACCAGGGCGGTAGGCCGCGCCTGGCAGACTTGTCGCCTCCTCGTGCGCTTTTCGGGCTGCTTTAAATTTTTCTATTTTTCTAAAAAATCCAAAACAGAGAAAAATTGCTACTGGAAAAGTTTTGGAGTCGGCTTACTTACTGAATCACATACCTCTTTGTTTTTGGAATCTGAAACAGGCTGATAAATATCTTTATGTACTCCTCAAGAGTTATGGTATTAATAATATTGCTTTCAACATTTATGGAGTACGTGAGATATAATGCTTGACTCTTTGCCCATTTACAACTCTCGGAAAATTACCTTCCGTGTTGTTGATCATGATGGCACCGGAACGATATACTTCCTCAACAATGTAAGGACCTTCCCATTTAGAGAGAAGTTTGCCTGCGAAAAATCTTAAATGAGAATTGTATAGCAAGACATAATCACCTACATTGAACTCACGTTTTTGTATCCTTTTATCATGCCACCTCTTAACTTTTTCTTTGAACAACTTGGCATTTTCATATGCCTGAGTTCTCCATTCATCAAGTGAGCTAATATCAAATAACCTCTTCTCACCAGCAAGTTTGAAAGCAAAGTTGAGCTCTTTGATTGCCCAATAAGCCTTATGCTCTAGCTCAAGAGGTAAATGACATGCTTTACCATAAACCATTTTGTACGGAGACATGCCCATGTGATTCTTATAAACAGTTCTATAAGCCCATAGTGCATCATCGAGCTTCTTAGACCAATTCTTTCTAGACCTATTAACAGTCTTTTGCAGAATTAGTTTAATCTCTCTATTACTTAGCTCTACTTGACCATTGGGCTGAGGATGATAGGGAGATGCAATTCTATTGTTGACATCGTACTTAGCAAGCGTTTTCCGGAAAGCACCATGAATAAAATGTGAACCACCATCAGTCATTAGATATCTAGGGACTCCAAATCTAGGGAAAATAACTTCTTTAAGCATCCTAATACAGGTGTTATAATCTGCACTACTAGTTGGGATAACTTCTACCCACTTAGTAACGTAATCAATAGCAACTAGGATATGACTATACCCATTGGACTTTGGAAAAGGTCCCATATAATCAAAACCACAAACATCAAATGATTCAATGACAAGTGAATAATTCATAGGCATTTCCCGACGTTTACTGATATTACCTATTCTTTGACATTCATCACAAGAAAAGACAAACTTACGGGCATCCTTGAAGAGAGTGACACTTCTGTAGGATCTGTCCCTGTTCATGCTCACGTACACAACATCTAATAACACCATCTACTCCTTCCTTATAAGGGTGAGGATCATTGATACGTATCCAACGTATCTATAATTTTTTATGGTTTCATGCTATTATCTTGTCAAACTTTGGATTTTTTTTATGCCTTTTATATCTTCTTTTGGGACTAACTTATTAACTCAGTGCCAAGTGCCAGTTCCTGTTTTTTCCGTGTTTTTGACCCTTTTCAGAGGAGGATTTTAAACGGAGTCCAAACGGAACGAAACTTCCAAAAAAAAAATTCCGAAACAGAAGAAGATCGGGGATCCTGAGAACCATGACAAGGGGCCACCAGGGACCCAAAAATCCCCCTAGCCGCGGCCAGGGGGGCCCGCGCCTCCCAGGCTTGTGGGCTCCCTGGGCCACCTCTGCCCTAGGTCTCTCGCCTATATATTCCCAAAAATTCCAGAAAAATCAGGAGATCATCGAAAATACTTTTCTGCCGCCGCAAGCTTCTGTCTCCGCAAGATCCCATCTGGGGCACGTTCTGGTGCCCTGCCGGAGGGGGATTCGAATATGGAGGGCTTCTTCATCAACACCATGACCTCTCCGATGATGCGTGAGTAGTTCACCATAGACCTACGGGTCCATAGCTAGTAGCTAGATGGCTTCTTCTCTCTCTTGGATCTTCAATACAAAGTTCTCCATGATCTTCATGGAGATCTATCTGATGTAATCTTCTTTTGCGGTGTGTTTGTCGAGATCCGATGAATTGTGGATTTATGATCAGATTATCTATAAATCTTATTTGAGTTTCTTCTGATCTCTTACATGCATGAGTTCATATCCTTGTAATTCTCTTCGATATGTGGGTTTGGTTTGGCCAGCTTGATATATGATTCTTGCAATGGGAGAAGTGCAACAGAAGGGGTAGGGAGGCACGCATTGTGTTGTTGCCATCAAGGGTAAAAAGATGGGGTTTTCATCATTGGTTTGAGATTATCCCTCTACATCATGTCATCTTTCTTAAGGCATTACTCTGTTCGTCATGAACTCAATACACTAGATGCATGTTGTATAGCGGTCGATGTGTGGAGTAATAGTAGTTGATGCAGAAAGTATCGGTCTACTTGTCTCGGCCGTGATGCCTATATGTATGATCATTGCCTTAGATATCGTCATGACTTTGCACGGTTCTATCAATTGCTCGACCGTAATTTGTTCACCCACCGTAATATTTGCTATTTTGAGAGAAGCCTCTAGTGAACACTATGGCCCCTGGGTCTACTCCACACCATATTTTTAGCCTTACTCTTTTACTTCGTTGCACTTTCCACCTTCAGATCTCACTTTGCAATCAATCTTGAAGGGATTGACAACCCCTTTATAGCGCTGGGTGCAAGCTCGTTTGTGTTTGCGCAGGTACTCTGGACTTGATGAGATTCTCCTACTGGATTGATACCTTGGTTCTCAAACTGAGGGAAATACTTACTCCTCATGTGTTGCATCAACCTTTCCTCTTCAAGGGAAAAACCGACGCAAGCAAGTCTCCGTCAACGTGTCAATTTTTGGCGCTGTTGTTTGAGAAGTAGCAATCATCCCAAAAGTAATGTCTCAAATCAAAGAAGAATTTCTTCTTTTGCTGGTATCTGAAACTAGGTGGTATATATTTGGGAACAATATAATTTGCATAATCAGCATACCAAGGTGTACTACGTGAAGCATTGATGACATTCAATTTCTCATCAGGAAAGCTATCATCAATAGGTTGTGGGTCATCAAGAACATTCTCCAACCTAGACAAGTTATCTGCTACGTGGTTCTTGGCACCCTTCCTATCGACAACACGCAAATCAAATTCCTGTAGCAAGAGAACCCATCTGATAAGTCTAGTTTTAGCATCTTTCTCTTCCATGAGATACTTTATAGCAACATGATCAGTGTGAATAGTAACTTTGGAAACAACAATGTAAGATCTGTACTTTTCACATGCAAACACGATTGCTAAAAATTCCTTTTCAGTAGTAGCATAGTTTCCTTGGGCACTGTCTAGAGTTTTACTAGCATAATGAATAAAATTCAATTTCTTATCAACTCTTTGTCCTAGAACAGCACCAACAACATAATCACTAGCATCACACATAATTTGAAAAGGTAAGTTCCAATCAGGTGGTTGAACAATAGGTGCAGTTATCAAGGCCTTCTTAAGTATTTCAAAGGCTTCCTCACAATCATCGTCAAAAACAAAAGGAATATCCTTTTGCAAGAGATTGGTAAGAGCCCTAGAAATCTTAGAGAAGTCTTTAATGAACCTTCTATATAAACCATCATGACCAAGGAAACTTCTTATACCTTTAATGTCTGTAGGGCATGGCATTTTCTCGGTCGCATCAACCTTAGCCTTATCGACTTCAATACCTCTTTCAGAAATTTTATGTCCTAAGACGATGCCTTCATTAACCATAAAGTCACACTTCTCCCAATTCAAGAAAAGGTTGGTATCTTTACATCTCTGCAAAACTCGATCAAGGTTGCTGAGGCAATCATCAAAAGAAGACCCATAAATGGACAAGTCATCCATGAAAACCTCAATAATCTTTTCACAAAAGTCACAGAATATAGAAATCATACATCTTTGGAAGGTAGCAGGTGCATTACATAAGCCCAAAGGCACACGTCTATAAGAAAAGGTACCAAAAGGGCAGGTAAAGTGGTTTTCTCCTGATCAGATTGTGCAACAGGTATTTGGGAGAAACCAGAATAACCATCTAGAAAGCAGAAGTGTGTGTGTTTAGACAATCTTTCTAGCATTTGGTCAATAAAAGGTAAAGGGTAATGATCTTTCCTAGTGGTTTTATTCAATTTCCTAAAATCAATCACCATCCTATAGCCAGTAATAATCCTCTGTGGGATCAATTCATCTTTATCATTAGGGACAACGGTAATACCGCCCTTCTTAGGGACGCAATGCACCGGACTTACCCAATCACTATGAGCAACAGGATAGATAATACCTGCTTCCAGGAGCTTTAGTATTTCTTTTCCTACTACCTCTTTCATCTTAGAATTTAATCTCCATTGATGATCAGCAGCTGGTTTGGAATCAGGATCGGTTTTAATTTTATGCTGGCATAGAGTGGGACTAATGCCCTTAAGATCATCAAGAGTATATCCAATCGCATCACGGTGCTTCCTCAGAGTTTTCAATAATTTCTTTTATTCATGCTCTAAAAGGCTAGCACTAATAATAACAGGATATATATCTTTTTCATCAAGATAAGCATACTTAAGAGTATCAGGCAACTGTTTAAGCTCGAACACAGGATTACCCTTTGGTGGGGGTGGATCTCCAAGCAGTTCAACAGGCAAATTATTATTCAGGATAGGATGTTGTTCAAAGATAACTCTATCTATCTCATTCCTTTCATCCATATGCATATCATTTTCATGCTCAAGCAAGTATTGCACTAAAGGATGAGTAGGAGGCACAGCAATACAAGCTAGGGCAATAATTTCATCCTTACTACACAATTCTTTTTCATGAGGTTGTCCACCAAACATGGAGAAATTGAATTCATGTGACACACCTTCAAAGCCAACAGTGAAAATTTGCTTCTCACAGTCAATATGAGCATTGAGAGTATTGAGGAAAG
Organism: Hordeum vulgare subsp. vulgare; assembly: GCF_904849725.1. Classification (NCBI taxonomy): domain Eukaryota; kingdom Viridiplantae; phylum Streptophyta; class Magnoliopsida; order Poales; family Poaceae; genus Hordeum; species Hordeum vulgare. The sequence continues at coordinate 435,734,106 of NC_058519.1, read as the reverse complement.
GTCTGCCAAATATGATGGGACAAAAGCTATCTTGTGTGGTAGCCAGAACGAGAAAATCAGCAGGATACTTAGTTTTACCACACAAGACTTCAACATCTCGATCAATTCCCAAAGGGCAGATAGTATCTCTATTGGCAAGGTGAATAGTGACATCAATAGGTTCCATCTCGACGGGTGCAATCTCGTCTTCAATTTCATCATATAAAGATTGAGGTATTGCACTAACACTAGCACCCACGTCACATAAACCATGATAACAATGATCTCCTATCTGAACAGAAACAACAGGCGTGCCAACAACAGGCCTATGTTTGTCTCTAGCATGAGTTTTAGCAATTCTAGCAACATCTTCTCAGAAGTGAATATCATGGCCATCAACATTGTCGTACAAGAGATCCTTCATAATAGCAATGCTAGGTTCAACTCTAATTTTCTCAGGTAGTGTAGGTGTTCTAATGTAGCCCCTACGTATCACAGTTGAAACTTTAGAATGATCCTTTATTCTAATAGGGAAAGGTGGTTTCTCAGTGTAAGCACTAGGAACAATAGGATTATTATAAGCGATAACTTTTTCTTCAACTGGACTGGGTTTAACTACATTGACTTCTAAGGGAGGATGATATTTAAACCGCTTCTCTTTAGGGAGATTAATATGAGCAGAAAATGATTCACATAATGAGGCTACTATCTCAGAGTCAAGTCAATGTTTAGCGCTAAAATCACAAAAAGTATTTGTGTCAACAAAGGATTTAACGCAATCGAACTTAAGATTCATACCTGACTCCTTACCTTCATCAAACTCCCAATCTTCAGAGTTGTGTTTAATTATTTCCAATAAATTTCATTTGAAGTCAATATCTCTCTTCATAAAAGAACCGGTACAAGAAGTGTCAAGCATGGTGCGATTATCATGAGAAAGCTGAGAATAGAAGTTCTGAATAATAATTTCTCTCGAGAGCTCATGGTTGGGGCATGAATATAACATTGACTTAAGCCTCCCCCAAGCTTGAGCAATAATTTCTCTATCACGAGGCCAAAATTTATAGATATAATTCCGATCACGATGTACCAAATGCATAGGATAGAACTTTTGATGAAATTCCAATTTCAATCGGTTGTAGTTCCATGCTCCAGTATCATCACATAGCCTATACTATGTCAATGCTTTATCCCCCAAAGATAAGGGAAAGACCTTCTTCTTGACCTCATCCTCGGTCAAACCTGCAAGCTTAAATAAACCACAAACTTCATCTACATAGATTAGATGCAAGTCAGGATGTGATGTTCCATCTCCTGTAAAAGGATTAGCCAACAGTTTCTCTAGCATACCCGAAGGAATTTCATAACTAATATTTTCAGTACGTGCAGCAGGTTGAGGAGCAACTCCTTGTGCTTACGTTCGAGGTGAAGATACCCCAAACAAGCTCCTCAAAGGATTAGTTTCCATAGTGACAAGTGACAATAAATTTCAACACACTATATAAATGTTTCCTTACCAAATTCCACTTACCAAAAGGCGCTTCACTCCCCAGCAACGGAGCCAGAAAAGATTCTTGATGACCCACAAGTTTAGGGGATCTATCGTAGTCCTTTCGACAAGTAAGAGTGTCGAACCCAACGAGGAGCTGGAGGAACTGACAAGTGGTTTTCAACAAGGTATTCTCTGCAAGCACTGAAATTATAGGTAACAGATAGTTGTGTGATAAGATGATTCGTAGCAAGTAGCAAGTTACAATAGTAACAAAGGTGCAGCAAAGTGGCCCGATCCCTTTTGTAGCAAGGGACAAGCCTGGACAAACTCTTATAGGAGGTAAAGCGCTCCCGAGGACACTTGGGAATTTCTGTCAAGCTAGTTTTCATCGTGTTCATATGATTCGCGTTCGCTACTTTGATAGTTTGAATGTGGGTGGACCGGTGCTTGGGTGCTTCCCTTACTTGGAAAAACATCCCACTTATGATTAACCCCTCTCATAAGCATCCGCAACTACGAAAGAAGAATTAAGACAAAGTCTAACCATAGCATTAAACTAGTGGATCCATATCAGCCCCTTACGAAGCAACACATAAACTAGGGTTTAAGCTTTTGTCACTCTAACAACCCATCATCTACTTATTACTTCCCAATGCCTTCCTCTAGGCCCAAATAATGGTGAAGTGTTATGTAGTCGATGTTCACACAACACCACTAGAGGAAAAACAACATACAACGCATCAAAATATCGAACGAATACCAAATTCACATGACTACTTATAACAAGACTTATCCCATGTCCTCAGGAACAAAAGTAACTACTCACAAAGCGTAATTATGTTCATGACCAGAGAGGTATTGAATAGCATCAAAGATCTGAACATATGATCTTCCACCGAGTAATCCAACTAGCATCAACTACAAAGAGTAATTAACACCACTAGCAACCTTACAAGTACCAATCGGAGTCGCGAGACGGAGATTGTTTACAAGAGATGAACTAGGGTTTGGAGATGAGATGGTGCTAATGAATATGTTGATGGTGACGAGTCCCCTCCAATGAGAGGAGTGTTGGTGATGATGATGGCGATGATTTCCCCCTCCGGGAGGGAAGTACCCCCGGCAGGACGGCCTTGCGGGAGCTCTAGATTACTTCTGCTCAACTTCCACCTCATGGCGGCGGCGATTCCTCCCGAAAGCCTCCTCCTGTTTTTTTCTGAAACGAAACCCTCCTTATAGCAAAATATGGGATCCAGAGGGGCAACAGGGGGCCCACAAGCCACCTAGGCGCGGCCAGGGGGGTAGGCCGCGCCTCGCAGTCTTGTGGCCTTCTGGTGGCTCCCCTTTGGTACTTCTTCTGCCCAATATTTTTTATAAAATCCAAAATAGTTCCTCATTGATTTTCACGACTTTTGGAGTTGCGCAGAATATGTATCTCAAACTTGCTCCTTTTTTAGACCAGAATTCCAGCTGCGGGCATTCTCCCACTTCATGTAAACCTTATAAAATAAGAGAGAAAAGGCATAAGTATTGTACCGTGAAGTGTAATAACAGCCCGTAAAGCGATAAATATCAACACAAAAGCATGATGCAAAATGGACGTATCACCTCGCATCAAGGACTTGGATGCATTCTTATGGAAGATCGTCATGTGATTGCCTACGCATCTCGACAGCTGCGTCCACATGAGGAGAATTATCCAACACATGATCTGGAACTTGTCGTTGTGGTTTATGCACTGTTAACCTAGCGACATTACCTTCTGGGTAATCTTTGCGAAATATACGCTGATCACCAAAGTCTCAAGTATATATTCACCCAACCGGATTTGAATCTCAGGCAAAGACGTTGGGTTGAGTTGATCACGGACCACGACTTAGGAATACCTTACACCCGAGGCAAAGCCAATGTCATGGCTGAAGCACTAAGTCGTAAATCCTATTGTAACAACCTCATGTTGCAACAAAGTCAACCACTTCTCCATTAGGATTTTCGTAAGCTTAATCTTCACATTGTTCCTCATGGATTCCTTTCCAGCTTGGTGGCAAAACTGTTTCTTGAGGATCGGATCATAGAAGCTCAGAAACATGATACGGGAATTTCCCGGATCAAGAGCAGAGTTGCCAAAGGAGTTGATGGTCATTTCTTGGTAAATGATAAAGGTGTTGTATTCTTTGAGAATCGTTTAGTGGTTCCCAAGAAGCAACAACTTAGAGAACTGATCCTCAAGGAAGCTCATGAATCTCCTCTCATGATTCATCCCGGTAGTACAAAGATGTATCAGGACCTACGCCAGAGGTTTTGGTGGACCCGAATGAAGAGAGAAATCGCTCAATTTATTGCTAACTGTGACGTTTGTCGTTGCGTTAAGGCAAAGCATCAAAGGCCTTCTCGCACCCTGCAGCCCTTGGCTATTCCCGAGTGGAAATGGGACAAGGTCGGTATGGATTTCATCACCGGCTTTCCAAATACTAAGAAAGGGAATGATGACATCTTCATAGTCATCGATCGTCTTTCGAAAGTCGCTCATTTCCTTCCAGTTCGAGAGAGTATAACTACTAGTCAGTTGGCAGAAATATATATTTCTCGAATAGTTTCCCTTCATGGTGTTCCCCTGGAAATCAATTCAGAACCTGGAAGTCTTTTCACCTCTCGATTTTGGAAAAGTTTCCAAAATGCTATGGGAACTCATGTCTCCTTTAACACTCCTTATCACCCTCAGTCAAGTGGTCAAGTAGAAAGAGTCAATCAAATTCTCGAGGATATGCTCACAACTTGTGTTATCTCATTCGGAATGAACTGGGAGAAATGTCTTTCATTCGCCGAATTTGCTTATAACAACAGTTTCAAGTCTAGTCTGGGCAAAGCTCCTTTCGAAGTTGTGTATGGACGAATATGTCGAACGCCATTAAACTGGTCATAAACCGGTGAAAGACAATTCTTTGGACCGGATATGATCCAGGATGCAGAAGAGCAAGTTCGCATCATTCGTGAAAATTTAAAAACTGCCCAATCTCGTCAAAAGAGCCAATATGACCGTCCTCATAAGGAAGTAAGTTATGAAGTTGATGAGAAGGCTTACCTTCAGGTTTCACCTCTCAAGGGTACCCATCATATCGGTATCAAAGGAAAATTGGCTCCTCGTTACATTGGTCCTTTCCGCATTCTTGCTAAACGAGGAGAAGTTTCCTTCCAATTGGAACTACCGCCTCAGCTTTCCAAAGTTCATGATGTGTTCCACGTTTCTCAACTCACGCGTTGCTTCAAGGATCCTATCCTCAAAGTGGACCACGAAACGCTTGATCTCCAAGATATCCTTTCATATCGAGAATATCTCGTTCGTATTCTTGATGAAACCGAGCGCATCACTCGACATCGCAACATCAAGTTTCTCAAGGTTCAGTGGTCTCATCATTCTGAGGATGAAGCAACATGTAAGCGTGAAGATCGTCTTCGGCTTGAGTACCCCGATCTCTTCCCGACGACGCGTGAATCTCGGGACGAGATTCTTGTTTAGTGGGGGTGAGTTGTCATAGCCCTAGTTTCACTTTGCTTGCCAAGCGTTCATGCATGCATATTTAAATTCTTTTGAATTTGAAAAGGGGAAGTGATCAAGCCTCAGGAACCAAAATTTCGTGAAATATGCAATATAAAAATTGCTTCAAATAGTTCCAGGAAAATGTTCCTGGTTTTCCAATAAATTATTGGCATGATATAAAAATGTCAACCAATATTTTTGGATCACAGAAACATTTTATTTTGGACTTTTGATTTAATCAAACAATTATTTGCAATGGAATTATATTTTCTATATATAAAATATAGTTTCGTTAAATCTGAAAATAATTGTGTGGCATTGGATAATTATCTTATGTCACATAAAAATATTTTAGGGTTTTGTAAAAAAATGATTTGAATTATTTTCAAATCAAAACAAATGCCAGTAGGAAATAAAAAAAATAAATGCAGAAAGGAGCAAAGGGCTTACGTGGCGCTCACCTGCGAAGCCCAGCCCACTAGGAGCCCCGTGTCGTCTTCCTCCTCCTGCCACTAGGCAGAGGAGAAGGCGAGCACGGCGGCAGCTCCTCGCGCCACCTCGTGCTTCGCCGTGGCACCTCCCCGCGCCAGCAACTCCCCTCCTCTCTCTAATATCCTCCTCCTCTCCCCATTTCTCTCTTCTCCCTGGTTTTCCTCTCCTCCCCCTCGCTACCATTGCCGAGCTTGAGCTTGAGCTCGCCACCATCCCTCCGGCCGTAGTAGCGCCCCCCTGAGCAGCCCGTCGTCCCTGGATCGTCGAGATGCTCCTCCTTGCGAGAAGAATCAACCTGCGAGTCCGTACATTGCCCTCGTAGCCGTCGTTCCCAACTCCGGCCACCGAAGATCGCCGCCGTCGATTCGGTCTACCCCGAGCCTCCCTGCGCAAGCTGAGCCCCCCTCGTCACCGCCGTGAGCTCGCCGTTCTTTCCCCTCATTTTCCCATGCTCTCCTGTGCCTTTAGCCCCATGCCCCACATCGATCCCGAGCCGCCGCCGCAAGAGCTCATCACCGGTGCCTTCTCCGGCGCCCCCGCGACGAGCCGATGCCCTCCTGAATCGGCCGCTCCTCCAGCTTGCGATAGACACGAACCACGCCCAAAATGCCCCTTGTATCCCATTCTGGCCAACTCCGGCGAGCCCTCCGCCGCGGCTTGGTCGCCGGCAACCACCCTCCGGTGGGCGTTGACGTGGCAAGGCCATTAGGGCCTAATTAGCCCCCATCAGTCACTGACCGGTGGGCCCTGGGGTGGGTCAAACCCCAATTAGGGGCTGGTCAGCGCGGGTTTAGCCCTGGGTCACTAACCAGTGGGCCCCACTAGTCAGGTTTGACCTAGACCGGCTGGTTGACCTGCTGATGCAGGGATGACATCAGCCGGACGCGGTAATTCAATTTCTGGTTTTAAATAATTCCAAAAAATAGCAAAACTTTGAAAATTCATAGAAATTAAAATATAACCCGAATGAAAATAATTTATATATGAAAAATTATCAGAAAAATGCAAGGAATCCAATGGTACCATTCTCATGCATGTTTGAACAATTTAAACTTGCTGAATAGGACAATTACACAATAGGCATATAAATGCTTATATTTGGAGTTTAGAATTGATCTATATTGATCAAATAAACCCCAATTAACTGGTGATCACTTGCATTAGATAAAACTAGCATCATGTTAACATGCCATGCTCATGCATCATTGTGAAGCATTTGCCGTGCCTAATTTGTTCTCTGTTGATTTTGTTGATAGACCTTGCGAGATGTAGTTATCACCAACATCGAAGAACAGATGAGTTTTTCTAATCAACAGGCAAGCAAACCCCCTTGAGCATTCTGATACAATCCCACTCTCTCGCTCTTGCTCTCATTTCAATGGATTAGGACATAAAGTTTCAACTGCTAATTATGTTACGGTAGATGAACCCATTCCTTTGCTTGACCTGTCTTTGTCACAGTAAATAGCTAAACCAAGCAACCTAACATACCTGGTAGATGCTTGAGCCATGTTGTGCCATTACCCTTATATGCTTGCTATGCTTAGAGTTGAGCTGGTCTGATCATCTAGATGATGAATTGGAATGATCATGTCCTACTAATGAGAGTTAAGTGTGTGAACCTGTTTTCGTATTGTAGCGATGAGAGGCCATGTAGGAGTACATGGTGGGTTATCTCATTGATACAACACTTAGGACCTGAGATCTTGTGTTAGTGTTCCAAGATTAGATACTACCACACATTGGGTTCCGGTAACTCGACCCCTCTCGGCCTATTAACTACTCCGTTCTCAGTCCAGGAGTCGCAGTAGTTCGAAACGTTCATAGGTTGTGGCACGACCTGCTAAGTGGATGACCGGTCCAACCCGGACCGGCTTGGGGCCCTGCTCACATCGTTTGAGGCCATATTGGAAACCTCGGCTGGACTTCCATTATGGGCTCCAACTCAGATAGGCGACTGCCTTGGGCATGAGTCATTGTAGGTTAACGTCCGTGGCCGACTCCCTCGCTGGGCTTCCGCTTGAAGGTTGACGAGGTGCTTGTTTTTATGTGCACTTTGTGGTAAGTGACTGAAGCATGTGTGACGAAGTACACCCCTGCAGGGTAATTTTCTATTCAAATAGCCGCGTCCTCGGATATGGACTACTTGGATACTTACATGGTTCATAGATAACCTTAACGAATACTTTAAAATGGTCCAGGTAAGTGTGAGTGCTATGGATGGCCTTCTCGTAGGATGACGACAGAGGATCCATGGTGGTGTATTGATGTGGTGGATATGTGGACTCGTGTGCGCTCTCTCGTAGGGAGACGAGAGAGGTATAAAACATTGTTGTAGTTTACGTTAGCCAAAGGTCAAAGCTGGCTTTTCTGCAGTAAACCCCGCAACCCCGTTCATTGATACATGATGCATATGTAGTTAGTTCTGATGTAAGTCTTGCTGAGTATCTTCGTACTCACTGTTGCTTATTTTCATTTTTTGCAGAGATAGACATTGTTCCCTCTACGTTTTCCTGTTGACGTTAACATCGATGGAATAGCTTGGGAACCCAGATAGTGGTCTGGCTCCTATGGTAGGGTCGTTGTAGCTTTTCAGGCTCTTCCAGTCGCTTTTAATAGATGTCTGTACCCAGACATGTAACTTCCGCTTGATGCTTGTATGCTCGGAATGTGGGGTCATGTGACCCCTCTGTTTGTATCATTATGCTATGTTGGCTCTTCGAAGCCTATTAAATAAATGATGAGTCATAGAGTTACGTTCTGATGCCATTCTTGTATATACACATATCATGCACATTGTGTGTATGTTTGAAATGCATTGGTATGTGTGGGATTCGACACCTAGTCGTGTGCCTCTAGTAGTACTCTTTACAGGGAATTGCATGTTTGTGCTTCCTCTCGGTAGCTTGCTACTGCTAGGGACACATTGATTGATCGGCATGTATCCTTCTTAGCTGCTGTGTCGGTCCCCTCGGGCAAATGTCACGCGATGTAATTGAGTCCTTGTAGCTTGCTATGACTCGTCTACACACGCTGTTGACCGATACCTGCTTTGCTGGGTTATGTATGCCTGTCTATGTACGGATGTACCACTTGGATTCATAACTAGCCATGTCGACCCAGGTTCTCTAACATAAGATTGCTGGCGACATAGTCATATACGTGAGCCAAAAGGCACAAACGGTCCTGGCCAAGGTAATGTGGCAGCCGTGGGGATTACCGTGCGTGAGGCCACAAAGTGATATGATGTGTTACAAGCTGGAATTGTGTGGCATAGGATCGGGGTCCCGATATGGTATTAGAGCACATGTTGAGTGTAGGACGTGACCCTAGGAAATGGCTTAGAAATAGGAAGACATTGATAGCAACAACTTTTGTTTTCACTACTCTCATACCTCTTGAATTCTTTTACTAAACATTCCCTTTTTCCAAACTATAGATGGAGAGCTACACTCTGAATGAAAGAGAGCACTATGAAGATGTTCTTGGAGGCCTATTTCTGATGGAGCTAGTACATATGATGAAGATGCCGATACCTGAGATCAAGATGACCAGGAGGAAGTCTGGATTTTGGGGTGTCAGAACTAAAATTTTTGGACGTAAAGAAGACCCCAAGACTGAAGACATCAACTATGGCACATTGACCCATGATTGTGATATGGGCACGAATACTGTTGTTCATGATGCTATCGCACGTTTGAGCTATCGTCATCGTGTTGAGTTAGGTACCCACTACTTTGGAAGACTTGGATGGCAGAAGCCTGAGGGAGCACACATTATCCTGACAAACGAGCAGAAGGTGAAGTTTTCACCTGTATTGGTGTATAATCAAGAACTGGAACATTATATCAAGAACCTTCAAATCGACCTTCTCTCAAAATTATTTGAGAATGACGCACTCCGTGAGAGTCTCAAGACCGAGAAACTGAAGGTAGCCAATGTGAAGAAACATGATCCCGAGATTCAGAAGCTGCGTCAAGACTTGAAGAATAATCAAGCCATGGCACATGCTGGTGATGTTGAAATCCGGAAGCTCAAGAGCCAACTCCTGGAACTACAAGGACGACATCGGAAACTACACGTCAACACGGAATATCTGGCGGAAGAACTTGAGAAGATCAAGCCTGACCAGAAGAAGCCCACTAATGATGAAGACATGATATAAGCTAGCTTAGTAGTAGTAGCCCCACCATGAGAGAAATAAAGATAAATGTTTTGCGTATTGTGTGATCGACCATACCAACCTTATGTGGGTGGTGATACTATATTATTGATTGAACTTTATGAATGTGTGGACTTGAGTTTTGATACTATTGTGTCTTTGAGTTGTTCGTATTTTCTTTTCCTTTCTCTCTTACCAATCTCATCCCCAAAACCTTGGACTCAATAGATGGCGTATGAAACTGGACTAGTAATCTTCGAACCAATGAGCCAGCTGGAAGCTGAAATATGGATTCAGAACATGGAGAGCCACTTCAGGAGCAATTTGATTTCAAGGCAAGATGAAGTGGCACACACTCTTCAGTACTTTACCCAAAGTGCTGCTATCTGGTGGAAAATGCATCATGCCATACAGGGATTTAGTGGAGCAGAAACTTGGGACGAATTCAAGAAGACTCTATTAAGATCTCGTCTCATTCAAAAGTGTTATGATAACCCAATCAAGAAGCTTTGGGCATGCAAGATTTGTGGAGAAATAGGACACACCCAGGAAGAACACAAGGATGGATGCCCTCATTGTGAAGAATATCTCCTAGCCAAGGAATGCCCAACTAGTCAGGTGACTTGTTTCTTGTGTGAAGGAACTACCCATTACCCAGCTCAGTGTCACAATTACCCCAAGGTGCAACAAGTTGTCAAACAACAGAACGAAGCAATGAAGGAAACACTCAATAAGAGGATTCTAGAAGAACCAGTGATGAAGGAAGAAATTGAAGACCCTGATGGACAAAGCCTAACCAGATTTTTCTCTAATGCCTGCTACCCATGTGGAGAAGAAGGACATTTTTCACAGGAGTGCATGAAGGAAAGCCAAGAGTGTATGGGAAATTTCTCGACAGAAAAAGTAGAGTTTGATCCTCATGAAATAGAAGAACTGGCCAGAATGAAGAAGTCCAGAAAGAAGATAAAGTACACCAGGAAGAGCCAAATCCCCGCAGATAAGGACCTAAGTCATATCCCACGTTTTAAATGCAAGACTTCGACCACTATGCCAATATGTGCCTAGCAAGGAAGCAGGAAACACAAGGAGAAAAAGCGAACACCAAGAAACCTCGAGATAGGTCGGAAGTCATTTGTTTTCATTGCAAGGAAGCAGGACATTATGCTACTAAATGTTCACATGGGAAGAAAGTTAAAATGGACTAGTTAAGTTTTGACAATGGAAATAAGTGTAACATGAAGCACTCTTGTTTTCATGAGATTATGGAGTTGAACTTTGTAATGTGAGATTCAGAGAATAACTTCATGAATCAATGGAATTTATTGTGTCATGATTTCCTATGTTGAAATTGTATGAGTTGTTTCTCTATGAACAAAAATCTCTCGCCATTTTCGAGGCTAGGAGAAAATATGGTCTATGAAGGCATGAGTATATTTAATTTCAATTGTGGTAGTAATCGGTAAAAAAACACAGGATCAAAGGAATACCATGCATACCAAGGAGCCAAATCCACTAAATACAGTTGAAGGAAATGCTGGAATCAGATCAAACTATGGGGATGACAATAGTTGAAATTATGTACCTTGGTATTGTAATATTGAGAAGATATTTAATATGATGAACCAACACTTTTAGTGGTAAAAAGACCAATGGAAGAGAAAATGTATTCAAGGAATACAACTTGTACGAAGGATGCATCCCAAGATTTCAAAAAGGTTGCCCCAAGAGCCTGAAGGAATAAGCTATGATGGATCAGCAAACGTTTTCTTAGGAGCATACGAAAACCTGAGAGTGGTGAAGAACACGATAGATGTTTGTTTAGCTTGCAGAATCATTGGAATTACCCGAACTTCGTTTGTGAACAAGAGAAATTTTGCAAGGCTTGTCAGAATGCCCGAGTGTTAGAATGTGACATATCGCTAAACCCTATACATAGTAATGATTTGGGTGCGGAATTGATTGATCACCATGACGACTTACTCTTATCATTCTCTTGCTATTCGGAATGGTAAATCTGAGAAACTTACCCATAGAGAGAGATGACGTCCTTTGGAGCTTTTGTTTAAACCTTAGAATGGTATGATGAAAGACCCATGTACATGGCATTTGTTGTCATGCGTAGGAAATTTTACGGTGAGGATGAAGCCAAGACCCTTCTCACTGGAGGAATACCACAAATGGTAGACCACCATGACAATCATCGATTGGTTATCTAGAATGGACAGGAGACTTGTCAGTTAAGAAGATCTAGTCATGGAAGAAGCTTATATCAACGTAAAGACATCGGATTTTGAGGAAAACGTTACAAATATATACGAAGAGCATCAACAAAGGAGTTTGTATGAAAAATGTGAGGAGTTAGATGCCAAGACCCTAGAGGATTGTTAATTTTTTTTGAAGGACTAGTAACTCCCATTTTAAGTGTGGTAGCACCCACACTTCGCAAGATATTGGATTTGTTATAAGACCCCCAAACCCTAACCTTTTCTTTCCAGCCTCTTCGAATCTCGAGGACGAGATTCATTTTAAGTGTGGTAGGTTTGTAACATCCCAAATTTTGGTATGTTATAATAATTACTAGATTGATCTATTGATTGTTTAAGTGTTGTAAAATTGAGTGAAATTTAGAACTTTTGAAACTGTAAAAGTGAGAGAGAATAAAATGACTTTCCCCTTTTCTTTTGTATTTCAAATTCATCCAATCCAAACCACTAAGAGAAGATAACATGACTTTTACATAATAAAGGATTTGAATGTTTTGGATTTGAAAACTACTCAAAGTTTTCTTTCTGGAATTTATTTAATTTTGGCTCTATTTTAAAAGTTTAAATGAATTCAAATATTAAAAATATGAGAGGACGAACATAACCCTCCAAACCAGGGGCTTTTTGAGAAATATTTGAACACTAGAACTTAGGGGGTCATTCAAAAAATATTTGTAAAAGGAATCAAATCATTTATGCAATTCTCCGAAAATAATTTTTTCTGATGTATTTATTTTGCCCGTAGAAAAATGTTCATATTATTGGAATTTATTTTTTGTTAATATTGATATATAATAATCCTATATTGTCAGTATATTTTATTTCTTTTCTTTGTTTTTCTTTGTGGTTTTTAAATAAAAGGAATATATTCCTTTATTTGGAAATGTTCCGCGGCCCACTTGGAAGGTTTGGGCCCAGATCCCCTCTGATCGGGTCCGAATCCTTTCGGATCGAATGCCCGATCCCCTCGTGGATCTCCTCCTCTCACTGATGCATGGGCCCCCGCCCGACCGCAACCCCCATGCCGGTCATCTTCATTGTGTGCTCGCCTCTCCTTCCTTTCGCCAGAGCCGGTCGGATTCGCGTCGATCTCCCTCTCCTTTCCTTCCCCGATCAGACCGAAGCCCCCCTATAAAAAGAGGAGACCATCCTCGATCGATTTTTGGCCAAAACCCCCGCATTCCCCTCGCTACAACACCACCACTCGCTCGCCGGAGTACGCCACGGCCACCGGGCCATGGCCGCGCCACGCTCGCTCCCGACCTCCCCACCCACCGTCGCCACCGCCACTAGCCTCACCTCGCTCGCCCACAGCCCTCTGTTCCCTCACCCAATCCCAGATCCAACGAAGCTCTACCTCCACGCCTTGCTAGAATCGGCCAAGAGCTGAAGCTCCACGAGCTCGAGGAGCTTGCCCCGTCGCCCACGCGCCCCACTAACGCCGCCCAACTTCACAGGAGGACCGTCGCATTCGCCTGGTGACATCTCCGTTGCTGAGGACCCCGTGGAGCCACTGCCAGCACCACCACCGAGCCGCCACCTTCACCGAAGCCTCGCAAAAGGTCCGCCAACCCCGCGGTGAGCACCCCTCCTCCTTAGGCGTGGGTCCTGCAACACACGGTTTGGATTAGAAATAGATACCCCTTCGGTCTATTTTATGTGAACCGACCGGTTTTCTTTTAGTAATTTTAGCCGAAGTGTTTTAGTTTACTTTGCGACTGACCGTCACTTTAGCCCCGCAGCGCACGCCTCTCAGCCACTCAAAGCATGCCACGTAGCCCCCCCCCACCCCCGTGCGCTAGTTATCTTTTTGTTTTTTTCTATTCTTAATTCTTTAATAAAAATAGTACTGTTTTTTTTTATTTATATCTTTATGTTTTAAATTATTTTTGAGTGAAACTTTTTGCATCATGTCAAAAAATTTGTGTAGTTTCTGTCGATATAAAGTTTGACCATGTTTGAATATATTAAGTTTGAATTCAATCAAATTTGATGCAAATATTTTTTTATAAATATCTTGAGTTTAAAAATAGGTTTTTAGTTGGTTCTTTTTGCTATTGGTCACTAGTGGTCTTATTTATCATTTGGTATAACTTCAGAATTTTTTGAATAATTTAAATTAAAATTTTAAGCAAAGCAGATTCTGTTTTAGTTCTTTTTAGGTTTATTGGTTTTTGTTTCGTATTAATTTCTTTTAATTTGTTTTCTTTTGTAATCGTGACAAATTATATTTTGTTTCCTTTTATTTACCAGTAACTTCTCAACAACATCAACAAAATTTTATTTTATTTATTTTTATTTGATTGCACGGAATCAATTCTAGTTCAATAATAACTTGCAAATTGATTTCATTGCCAAATTAAATTCCTATTTCGAAATACTTTATATATTTTGTTTGATAAGTTTTCTTCTGTGTTAACTTTTGTTTAGATCAGCAACAATTTGTATTGAAGTTGAAATTGTATTGATTTAATTCAAGGTTAACATTGTTTTGATCATAAGTAGAGTTTAACAAAAACTTTTCAATTACTTCTTTTTGCTAATCAATTTTTTTTAGTGTTTTATTTTCCCTTAAGTTTCATTAGGACAAAAACTATTTTGTGATTGTTATAGTAGAAGACTCCAGAGTTTTCTTTGAAGTTTCTTTTGGATTCTTGTTTGATTCGATGTATTGGATAAATTTTATTTGTTGTTGTGATATTGATTGTTAGAATGATTGCTAGTATAATTGCTTATGTGAATACTATGTTTGATTATATAGATCTCATCGGAGAGTGACGAATAGTTCTATCAAGTTATTTCCTGTGAGCGATATCTATCTTCATCAACCCTACCACGCAAGTACACATTGATCATAATTTACCTATGGTTTTATTGCATTAGATCAACCTTCTCCACCCATTGCATGCAAAGTAGGTACTTGGAAATTTGGTTCATGATGTAGTATCATGTGGTAGGCACTCATAAGCCCTTGTTACTTTGGCCGATATGTTAATTTGCTATGTTCCTAGTAGACGGGGTTTGGTTGAGTGTTTATCATGAGTGTTGTGAGAGAAATTAATAATCAAGACCTGAAGACTTCAAGACTTTCAAGACCTCATGATGCAATATACCTCTAAATGAAGGACAGTTCAGTTGGGCACCCTGGGGAGGCTAGTGGATGACTCGGAATGCATGGGGAAGCGCCATGACATCTTGCAGAAAGCTTCACCCAGGCAAGAAGAGATGGATGGATACTTCAAGACCCGAGGCTTACCCGCACAATCACAAAGATGTAGTAGAACGGTAGGATTGGTTGGACATCGTGGTGACTCTGGACAGGCGGTGCTACGAGATGTAGAAGAATAGTAGGATTGGATGGGCACCGATAGTGTCTCAGAGGAACCCTTTGAAAGACCATGTTTTGATCATCCGGTTGTCAAACACCCTGAAGTGAGAGGACTTCAATGGAGGCGATCAAATCTTCTGGGGAACGTGTGCAAAACTCTGCAGAGTACTCAAAACTAAACGATTAGCCGTGTCCACGGTCATGGACAACTTGAGCCAAAGGAACTGAAACTATCAGGAATTCTCAACACCATTAACTGATTGATGTGGGTAATATTGATAACTTGGGTATGAGAAATGGTTGGTGGAACCTTCTCATTAAACAACCAATAATGTAGGAAATTTTACTTTTACCCTCTCTCTTGTTGTAGGAAAAAATGCTTTACACAAAACTTAAACTACAGCCCCACCTGCCATATATGCATAGAGTATAGATGATAATTTCTACCCTCTCTTTTGTGACTTGCCGGCATATTCAATATGATGACCTACACGGCTGCAATGTCTTATGTTGCAGATATTTCTACGACGAGTAAGAGTATGATTCAGGGTTACGGTCTGCACTCAACCTGCCATTGGTGTTTATTGGGACTCCACTCCCTTTGACTGTTTCCGCTGAGATTGTGAGGTATATATCAGTTTTACGTTATTTACATGTGATTGGACTTTGATATATACATTGATGTACTGTAGGTGCCAGCATACTGATCCAGGGATGGCACAGAACACACAGAGGCTTGACTCGTTTTGAGTCGGTCGCTACACAATCACAGTACAGGCTGTAGGAGGACGAGATGATGAAGTCTTTGCCCAGTACTTCCCATTTGTGCTTAAGCCCATTGTGATATTTTGGATGATGAACTTGTCGAAGAACTCCATTTCCCCTAGGGTAGACATCTGCAATCAGTTCGTCGGCATGTTCCACGGGGGCCACAAGCTTCCCGGTCAGCCCAGTGACTGGCATGTACTGCATAGAGAGACGACAAGACCCTCCGTAGGTACATACAAGGATTCAACCATGTGCATCACAACATCCTTGACATCCACCATGTCGTTGTTATTCTTGCGTTCTAAACAAATGTGGAAAACAGGAGGATTCGAGGGGAAATGATCATCAACAAGGTGCAGAACACCACCGAGCTCTATGGTGTGACTGAAAAGTTCATGCTTGGTGAAGAGGGGAGGATGTTGGTGCAGAATTCAACCCCGAACAAAAAGGATTAGAAGGGCAAACGCAAGCAAAATGGAAAAGCAGTTATGGTCGTCAAAGGCTCCGACAACTGCAATGCCTGCAAGAAGGCCAAGAATGAAGGTTCCAGCAAGGATGTTGCCATGTGTTCATGTGGTCACGAGGCCACCACTGGCGACAAGGTGGGCAAGACTGACATGCTATACTGGAAGATCCATCGCACGAGGGGCCATGACCTTCGAGAGTGCCGGCAAATTGAGCAGCTTGCAGAAAAATCAAAACAAAAATACGAGAAGTGCGTCAAGGAAAAGGGCCAAGTTAGTGTCGGTGGCTCCAGCAAGAAGAATTGTGGTGGCTCTGGAGGCCATCGTAGCAAGGCTAAGTAGCAAAAGGAGACACCTGCACATGGCCAAGACAAGAAGGAGATAAAGAAGATGACGATGAGGACGAAGAGGAGTGTGATGGCCAGGAGTTCAAGAAAGCAATGGGGGCCATGTGCATTGATGGAGGTGCATCTTTATACTCACCTGACCGACAGATTAAGCAATGGGCATGTGAGATAAATCCAGCGGAGCCAGCAATGGAGGCACACAAGCCACTGAAGTGGTCCCACGCGCCTATCATTTTTTTACCCTGGCTACCACCGTGATCGCACAATTGCGGTTGGAAGTTTGTCATTGTTGGTTTCACCAACAATTCACAACATCAAGGTGATGAAAATGCTAGTTGATGGTGGGGCCGGCTTGAACTTGATCTCATGTGATGTAATTAAGAGATTCGAGATTCCTGATGAAAATCTCAAGCAAGCGGGAATGTTTCAATGGACCAATCCTGGAAGAAGCCAACCAAAAGGAAAGATTACCTTGCCAATGACTTTGGTAGCGAGGTCAATTTCAGGACAAACAAGATTGTCCTTGATGTCCTCAACATAACGTTGCCATAAAATGGAATACTTGGTCACCCAACATTGGCAAAGTTGATGGCGGCGTATCACTATGTGTACGACACTCTTAAGATTCGAGGGTCAATGAGGATCATCATTATTCACTCTCACAAAAAGTATGCATTCTTCTAAGCCTACAAGCTCGACAAGGAGGAAGGGTAGAATCTATCTGCCATGCACTTGCTCCTATCAATAAAGCTCCTGGAGGGAGAAGGACAAGAAGACTAGCAAGACCTTTGGTTAGGAGTCCGGGAACCTCACTTCAGAGTGCAGGACGCAATTTGAGGACATACCATAGAGCTCTGCCGGAAAGAGAAAGAAAGCCAAGGTAGCTCCACCTACAACAAAGCAAGCCTCTGCAAGGGAGGACGGCAAGTGTTGGTGCAGTAGTAACGGGGTACCTAGTGCTCGTGACTTTTGCACATGCGTTGAGAGTGTAACCCTTAAGAGCAACCACCAACCTAAGTGAGGAGCCACACCTAGTTGCCGGCAATACCAACACCAACAGCCCAAGGTGTGCCAAGAACCCCTGGCACATGCGAGGGCGAAGGCACAAGCATCCTCACCAAGACCCGGCAAGGCGCCTCCCCCGCAATTGCAGGCCAACCTGCCACAACTCCACCTCATCGCTACACCAATCACTTGTCGATGATGTATCGAGCTCCCAGATGGCTAGGTGGCTCTCACTGGATACGAGGCGGCATGCCACAAGATAGGTTACAACCTGTTGACACCCGTCGAGAGGCGTGTCAAGACCACAAGCCATGGCCAGCTCATAGGTCGCAAAAGCCTGCCGGGAACACACCCCCGCTCGCCACCTAAGGCCGCATAAAGGGCGCTTTGTCTTAAGTGCTAGAGTTAGGTATGATAGCACTATTAGCTATCTCATCTTGTCAGTTCCACTGTGGACACCCCTTGAGCTATAATAGGAGGCCCGAGGCAACCTAGCAAAGGATTCAGATCTTTACAGATTCGGACACTTGGAGATTCGACACTTGGTAGATTAGGTCCCGAGAGGATCAGAGCCAGGTGTAAGTGTGTGTACATGATAGCTTTCCCTCGAAACCTTTGCCGGGGTATACCTCCATGCGAACTTCATCTTCCCCAATCAATCCACAAAAGTAGGAGTAGGGTTTTACGCTTCACAATGGCCCGAACCTAGGTAAAATCCCCAAGTCTTATCATCGTGTTGCCTAGTAGTCTCTGCTCTTTGTGCCATACGACCTCCCCCGCCAAACCAGAAAGGGGCCCTTGGTCCCATAAGTGATCGTGTGCACAGATGCACTAACATCTTTGGCACGCCAGATTGGGGGCTTCGTTTGTGCAAAACTTGAGGATACGAGCAACATGTTGATCTTCATTGCTATTTCCTTTTCATCATTGCTCCGAATAAGAAGACCAGCGCATAGGCCCATCCTTCTAGTTTGAATGCCACAACACTTGCAGTTGTGGACACCGCTAACACCGCGGCGGCATCAGGCGACGCGACCACAGCGGGTGACGCGGTAGGCGCAAAAGGCACCATCGTCGTGTCCCCCGTGGTTGAAGCCGATACGAGGGGAGCCGGAGGCAAGCAGAAGTGACGTCCTAGAGGTTTAGACCAGGTGTCGGGGGCGAAAGGGACATCCAGGCCCCACGCATCCACCGCATCAGTGACCACGCTGGCAACAGTGATGCCCAATCCAAGGCAAACATGGACCACCAGTTGCGCGTGCCATAGGCATGGCCGCTGGGCGCATGCCTCGTACCGAAAAAGATGGAGTGCCAAGCGGAGCCACGGATCCGCGAGCCTAGCCTCTCCCATGTCAGGCCACCACGACGGCCAACGCACGGGGGCAAGGGCCTGACGAGGCTCCTCCTGGTTCCACCAGAAGTCGAGCAACATCGTGGTCTACCTCTGTGCCTATACCGGCCACAGCCGCACGGGAAATGGCGCGGGCTCAGGTGTTGTTGAATTTCCCACCATCGGCTAACAAGATTGACTAGTGCATAGCCACCATCCAAAGTCTTATTGGCTTCACCGAAGCCAGCAAATCGAAGTAAGCAAGGTCGTACCGTCCCCCACGGACGGTGATAGCAGCCTTAACGGATGGTCGTGTTGAGGGGGGCACATCAACGGTGCAGTACCCTTCTCTACAATAAGCGCAAGGGCGGCCGCAACAAGATCCACGCATTGACGGGCCCGACGAGCCATCTATGGCCTCGACCAGATCGCGCAACCGTGAGACCAGCGTAAGGTGTGTCTTGGAAGACCGGCGGAAGGAGGACACGCATACCACCATTAAATGACGTTGGGAAGAACATCATCAAACCGACAACCGCAATGGCGTAAACGCTGGCAACCCCGCGCCTAGTGCTGGCAGAAACCTACCTTACGAGGTTGGGTCCCGCCTTCACTCGTGAGTTGTGACAGGTCCGCTGGCCATCGATCCAAGCTTTCAAACCCGAACTGACTGAAAAATATGATGGAAAGCTCAACCGGCAGAGTTCTTGGGCATTTACACAATTGTCGTCCAGGCCACCGGAAGAAGGGATGAGAAGGTGCTCGCCAACTATTTCCCTTTGGCACTCAAGCCAAATGTGAGATCATGGCTGATGCACCTACCAGAGAATTCCTTTACGTCATGGGCTGAGCTATGCAATGAGTTCATTGGCACTTTCACGGGTGGATACCAGGAGCCAGGACAACCCAAGGACTTGCAATTCCTCCCGCAGAACACTGTAAGCATAGTGGGATGCTTCCATGAGTTTTTCCAAGGCGAGGCGACATCCCGTCCAACAAGAAAGACAATGTCATTTGCATAGACCAGATATATCAAGACACGGTGGTAGCTGAAGCAGCAGGAGAATCCGCTCCTACCCGAAGCCAGAAGAAGGAGAAGAAGTCTAGCAGGAACACCGGCAAGGACTCCAGGAAGCGCACCTCCACAAAGCGCGATGCACCCGTCGACGACCTTCTGGAAAGTTCCACTAGCAGGAAGTCCAAGGTCTCCTACCCTGCGATGAAGAAGGTTCTAGCAAGGGAGGATGGATCTAATAGTACAGTTACCATCAGTGCCACCCTTAGTGACAAATTGGAAACCACACTCGTTGCCTTTTTGCGGGCAAACATCGATGTGTTTGCCTTGCAACCTTCTGAAATCCCCGATGTTCCCAGAGTGGTAATTGAGAATCACCTAGTTGTCTACCCTCACGCGAGACCCGTCAAGCACAAGGTTAGAAAAAAGGCCTTGGAGAGGCAACAATTTAATGCCGAAGAGAACAAGAAGCTAGAAGCAGCTTCTTTGGTCTGAAGAGTACAACATGCAACGTGGTTAGCTAAGCCAGTAGTGGTACACAAGGCTAATGGGAAATGCAGGCTTCACATTGATTTCACAGACGTAAACAAGGCATGCCCGAAGGACCCATTTACCTTGCTGTGTATTGATCAGATAGTTGATGCCACTTCCGGGTGCGACCGACTTTCCTTCCTGGATGCATATTCCGGGTACCACAAGATATTCATGGCCAAGGAGGATGAGGAAAAGTCCGCGTTCATAACTCCATGTGGCACCTACTGCTTTGTACGAATGCCCTTCATGTTAAAGAGTGTTGGTTCTACCTTTGCCAGGGCCGTGCTTATTGGATTTTGACCCCAGGTACACAGAAATGTGGAAGCTTACATGGATGACATAGTGGTTAAGACCAGAAATGAAGCTACCCTCGTGCAAGACCTAGAAAGAGACCTTTGCGAACCTGCGAAAGATCAACCTAAAGCTCCACCTTGAGAAGTGTGTGTTTGGTGTCCCGTCCGGCAAGCTACTTGGATTCATTGTGTCTCACCGAGGAATTGAAGCCAATCGCGACAAGATCAAAGCTATCGAGCACATACAAGCACCCAAGACAGTCAAGGACGTGAGACGTCTGACTAGATGCGTTGCCGCCTTGAGGAGATTCATTTCCAAATCCGCCGAGCAGGCCTTTTCGTTCTTCAAAATCCCAAAGAAGGTTAGCCTGATGAAGTGGACACCGGAAGCACGGGCAGCACTGCAAGATCTGAAAACATATCTCTCTTCCGCTCCCACCTTGGTCGCTCCCAAGCCACAAGATTTGTTGCTGCTATAACTAGCGACAACGAATCACGTGATTAGCGTGGCCTTGGTGGCGCGGCGGGAGATAAATGAGGATGCAGCTACCGTGGCAGATGCTGCCGAGGATGAAGCCAAAGTATTTGTGGCAATGCCCAACACACACTCAGAAGAAATCCCACAGGCTAGCAAGGAGGGCTCGAAGGAGTTGGTGAAGAAGAGGTTGGTGAAGCAGCCAGTGCACTTTGTCAGCTCCCTGTTACACGGGGCAAGATCAAGGTACTCTCGAGTACAAGAGCTGATCTTCAGCTTCATCATCACCTCGAGGAAGCTCCACTACTTCCAAGACCATGAGATCACCTTTGTCACCTGTTTCCCACTATTGCGCATCATGACGAACCCCAAAGCCACAGGCAGGATAATCGGGTGGGTCCTGTAGCTGTCAAGTTTTGGGTTAAGTACGAAAGCACTTCCACCATCCAGAGTATATATAGCACTGGCGGAGTTCATTGCTGAAGGGACGCCCACACCAGACGAAAGAGTCGAAGAAACCATTTTCTCCGGTAGGGAAACACCCAAGGAATGGGTTATGTATTTTTATGGTGCCTTCTCACTCCAAGGTGTCGGGTAGGTGTGCTCCTCATCTCCCTCACTAGAGACCACCTCAAGTATGTGGTCCAAATGCATTTTCGTCTAGAAGAACCTACCAACAACACTGCCGAATATGAAGGGCTCCTTGCAGGACTCAGAATTGCGGTGGAATTGGGAATCAAGAAGCTGATCATCAGAGGAGACTCTGACCACGTGGTGAAGCAGGTCAATAAATATTATCAAAGACCGTTGATGGAGGCTTACGTAGAGGAAGTGAGGAAGTTGGAAGAAAGCTTTGATGGGCTGCAAGAAAAAGATGTGCCACGTGCGGAAAACAACATTGCCGATCACCTATCAAAGTGTGTCGCGCAGAAGCTTCGTGTGGAACCAAGGGTTTTTGTCCTTCACCTCACTCAACCGTATGTATCCCCCTCAACGATGACCAAGACGAGAAGAAAACTGAACTCCAGTAAACATTTTCGGAGAGAGCTCCCTAAAGCCCCCGGTAGATAAGTTGCCAGAGGCTGTTCCATTTCGCCTGGTGAGCCTCACCCTCCTGTGGAACCCCATGTTCTCACGATAGAGGCAAGCGCTTCCATGAATGCGGAGATGCCTTTAGTCCTTGTCATCGAGCCACCAGCTCCGACTTGGGCACACCACATCCTCCAATTTGTTCAGACAAGGGAACTTCCCAAAGAACAAGAAAATGCTGAAAGAGTAGCCCGCCGGTCTAGTATGTACTAGTTTGTCAACAACAGTAAATACAGAAGGAGACCCAATGGTGTGAAATTAAGGTGCATATGCTGGGAAGAAGGACTAAAGTAGTTGGCAGAGTTTCATGGAGGCTTGTGTGGGTCGCACATAGGATCAAGGGCCCTTGCTGGGAAATCTTTCCGGCAGGGTTCCTATTATCCCACAGCCCTCCAAGATGCAACTGAGCTAGTTACCAAGTGTGAAGCCTGCTAGTTCCATTCCAAGAACATCCATCAGCCAGCGTAGGCCCTCTAGACAATCACTTTATCCTGGCCATTCTCGGTCTTGGGGCTCAATATCTTGGACCCCTTCCCCCGCATTGTCAGGGGTTTTGAGTTATTCTACATAGCAACCAACAAGTTCACGAAATGGCTTCAGATGGAGCCAATGAGAAAGGTGACCGCGCAGTCAGCTATCAAGTTCATGAAGGGACTGGTGTGCCGCTTTGGAGTACCCAACAGAATAGTCACTCACAATGGCACCCAGTTCACAAGCGGCATATTCATGTGGTACGTCCAAACCTTGGGAGCATGGTATCCTTCGCCTATGTTGCACACCCGAGGGGCAACATGCAAGTCGAGAGGATCAACGCTGAAGTATTGCGGGGACTCATGACAAGAACTTTTGATAGAATATGAAGATGCAACATGCGCTAGATTGATGATTTGTCGATGGTTCTTTGGTCCCTCAGAACGACACCAAATCGATCTACCGGCCAGACACCTTTCTCCCTAGTATATGGGGTAGAAGCAGTTATCCCCACGGAAGTCATATACGGGCACCTTGAGTTCTCGCCTACCATGAACTGGAGCAACAACAGCTGCGGCATGACGATGCCACACTCCTCGATGAAGATCGTCTCCGACCTGCTACGCGTGCTGCCCGCTACCAGCACGCCCTACGCCGCTACCATAGCCGCGAGGTCCACGCCCGAAGCTTTGAGGAAGGCGACCTTGTCCTTAGGCGCGTTCACTCAACCAAGGGTTCCAATAAGTTGACGCAAAAGTGGGAAGTCCCTTACCTGGTAGTACAAGTCACTAGACCTGGCGTAGCCCGTCTGGGGACCGAAGATGGCATCAAAGTTCTTAACTCATGGAATATTGAGCATCTTCGTAAGTTCTACCCGTAAGGCGCGGTTGTCGGACCCAGTCCCCGACAACCACCTTTTCTACAAGCCTTGCCGAAGTTGCATGTAACCCTTTGTACAAAGCCAGGCGCAGACCCTGTGCATAAATAAAACTAGGCATTGCATCATATCACCATTTTGCATATGCATCATGCATTACACATTTACTTTTGTTATGATGTCACTACTGCCCTAGTTTACCAGTAATTGAGAGTGCGTGTTGGACTTATGATCCTTGTTATCCGGTCTCCCTTCTCGTCAAGAGGACGGAGTCTCTCTTTTGCTCTGTATGTTTTGCCTCTAGGTGAATGGGAGACAATGCAAAGGCGAGGACGAGGAACCATCGCACATTCAAGGGGGCTTCCCCCAAGGAGATAAGTTTAACCTACCCCATCTTAAGTGTGCTTGCGTTCTTTTCTTTGAGAAAATCCTTGCCGCTCCTTTTTCGATTTTATGCAATGGACCTCTCTGCATGATAGGGACCCTTGTCGGGACGAGCCGTCCTCCGTCTCTTGTCGCTTATTAGCCTCGGGGGGAGGACCACGCCGATATCGACAAGGGGCCTTATCGAGGGACGATAATCGTCTATCGCCAGGGGGCTTGCTCCCCCTTCGACACTTGCGCTTCGTGCCAACCCGACAAGGAACCCTGTGTGGGAGAAACATACAACATAGTATGGATAGAAGGACGAAGGGATAGTACTCGAGAAAGATGAACGACGGTCATTTAATTCATTTCTTTGGTACAAAATGGATAAAATAGATTACATTTCCACTAGTAAAAATTTAGCAAAGGCTTATGACCTTTTGCTTTATAAAAATATGGGTGCCCCGAAATGCCTTAGTTATCCCTATTTCTTTAGAGATTGGATGATGAAGGGAAGGCGGTCGAAAGGTGAGCCCGGCTTGGATTCGGCGCCTCCCTGCCAGGACTAAAAGACCCCTATACCCGAAGGGGTGTATGAAGCTAGCAGGGTAGAAGTGGGCAGGTGCAGATGATGGCACTGTCGAGGCCAACTATTGATGGTGGTGTTGCAGTCGATCACGACGGTCGAAGGAACCTCCCCTGCCCCGGGTGTTGGGTAACGTTGCATGGGAAACAAAAAGTTTCCTACGCACACAAAGACCTATCATGGTGATGATCATCTACGAGAGGGAGATCGGATCCACATACCCTTGTAGATCGCTAAGTGGGAAGCGCTAAGAAACGAGGTTGATTGTCACACCCCAAAATTTCAACAATATTTTTCTGAGACAAAATTTTGGCTAGGATAACAATTTTTAGAAAACAATTTGCTTCATGGCTCTTTTCAAAGCCTCTTTCCAAAAACTTTTAATTTCAAGTGGCTTTTCAAAAATATTTTCATGCTTGAGCCTATACTTGAGACCATTTGAATTATTTATTTAATTAGATGGGAATACTATTTTGGCCATGTCTAATTGATATTTGAATTTCTCGATTTTTACTTAATCCTTGAAACACTTCTTTTCCTTTATATAGATATTTTCCCTAGGTAGATATTTTTTTGATAACTTATGTTGGAATCTGAATACTTGCATAAAAACATTTCTTTTCTTCTAGTAAATCCTTGGGATATTTATTTCTAATATTTTAGGAGATTTCTTTTAATCAAAACTGAATTTTATTTTCTTATAGGGCTGTTTTGCACTACAACCTTGTGAAAACTTCTTCTAAAAATTATATAAAAACATTTGTAGGTAACATGTGATGTTTTTAGATCACATTTATGCAAAAACCTACTCAAGTATTTTGAATATTTTAAGCACAATAATTGCTTTCCTAATCTGGTCCAAAATTGAGTTTGTACTACAACCCCTAGAAATAATCTTTCTTAAATTCCATAAAAAATTGGGGATATCAAGTATAGCATAAGATTCATTTTTATACAAAAATCCCACTATGTGCTTTGTAAAAGCTTAGCTACTAGAACCATATTTCTGTTCTAGTCCAGATTGATGCTTTGCTGTACAACCCTATTTTTCCTTGGTCTGATTGCTTTGAAATTTTGCATGCTTGTATGGAACCCTACCAAAACATTAACCCCAGGAGTTGATACCTATTGGATGAAAATAGATACATGTGATAATAACTCCAAGTTTCTGTCCAGAATTATATTTTCAAAAGTTTTCAGTAGCTAGTTTTGATTTTTTCCAAACTAACCTCACCACCAATGCTTGCACCTCGAGAGACCCTGATCTAGAGATTTTGGTCGGCATCAAAGATCATTGGGAACCCCTGGCATTTCATCAAACACTTTTGGAGCATGACCAGATTTGGCATGACTTTGAATCTTCATTATGGAGTTGATGATCTGGCCCAACCAGTATGTCCAATAGCCTTACCTTATCCTCTAACCCCACCCTCGTGACTTTGGTAAGCTCCTAAGCCGTGTAGCCATGTCGTTCATTTCGTCGAGCAGGTGTTGTGCATGCTCTGGGTTCACCTAGAGCGCACGTTTTGCACGCGCATGTCTGAGCCGCCACGTCCTCGCGCCCTCGCCCTTCTGGCCTGCTGCAGAGCCAAGTCCAACCCCTCCCCGACTGTCGGTCGTCACCCTATGTGCGAGCGGTGCAACGACAACGCAAATGTCGTGGCGTATTCTCTTCTTCTTCCATGGCCGGCACCGCCCAAGCTCCCTCCGATCGCCAGCGAGTCGTGGTCCCTCCCTTGCCTCGCTTCTGCCTATTGCTGCTCGCTGCCCTGCTGCCCCTGCTTCGCCCTACCGCCGCTCCTGTGCGCCTGAGCTCTTGCTAGTGACTGCCGCCACAGAGCTTATCCAAAGGTCACCGCTGAACCGACTCAAGCTAGCTACAAAAGGACCACCCCGAGCCCTCTGAGCATCGCAAGCATCCTCCACTAACCTAATCTCTCTTCCCCTCGCCTCTGGTTGACCGAAGCTACTACATTTCTAACAGTAGCGCCACGGTTACCTCCTGTGAAATTCACCATGGCCTAAGCCCCTAGCTACACCCCACCGTACCAGCCACACCCCCTGAGACCACCTCGAAGCCTTGCCGCCGCTAGAGCTCAAGGAAGAGCCGTTGTAGATCAAAGCCTCTACACCAGAAAAGCCTCCCGCCATTGTTGAAGCCCCGCTCAGCCCCGAGCTCCGTTGCGCCTCCAACCACCAAAAATGGATGCATCTCCCTCCCACGAGCGTGTACATAGTCGGAGAGCGACGAGAGATGCCCTGTACCACCGACAATCGTCATCGGAGTGTGTCTCTCCTCTGCCTAGGCTCGCGCGCAAAGGTGGGAGATGGACCCGACAGGCGGGCCCCGCATGTCCTTGAGTGAGTCATAGCCCCAAGTGGCGCACATCCCCCTGGTGTGTTTCCTCTTTTGCAAAGCGCATTCCTGGCACCTATCTCAGCAAATGCGTTTCTCTTGGGCGAAAGCGTATTTGCCCCAAAGCATTTTCTTTTATTCTAGTTTTACAAACAGATTTGACCAGAAAGTTTGACTGGTTATAACTTTTAAGAGGAACTCCAAATCATTTGATTCTTTTTCCTACTGGTTTAGAATTTCATCTAGTTTAGTTTAAGTTTTATTTTAAAAAAAGGCAACAACTTTTGTGTACTATTTTGGAATTGCGTGTTGAATGGTATTATTTTCAAATATGAGATGGAGAGAGAAGTAAATTGTCGAAAGTTTTGGAGTGCAAATCTACATATCTACACACTTGAGGCAAGCATCTTCAATCCATATTTGCATAAGTTGTGTTATGATTGTGGTGGCGATTATATTGCGTGCTTTGAGGTTATATTAATAATAGTGTCACATGAAATAATACTTTGCATATTCATGCATGCTACTCACATTATAACAATGGTGAAATATGATGGTGGCATGTGCCAGTTATGAGAGGTCGTGGAATAACCTAGTCACGCGGAACATGATAGGTTATGGCCTGGTCATGGCATGTGCACGATGATGCCGGTGAAATTTGGTTAACTCCAGTATTGACCTAGATCGAGTCTTGTCTGTGCCATACTTCTATAACATGCTACCAAAGTTTCCTGGACAATGGATTCGGTAAAGTCAGTTGTAGACCTATTATCAGTCACACACCAATTAGAGGGCCGGGATGAAGGTATCCACGGTCGTGGTCTAAATCCAGTCATACGGTTAGGGGGCATGGGTGTTTCCGGTCTGGGACCGGAAGGGAATGTCCCTTCCCAATGAGCGCGCAGTATATATTTTTGATCCCATGCTAGTTAAGGTTGGAGCCTCCCCGTCTTATGATTTTGCGTTGGTAGCGTAGTCCGGGTGAAGGCGGGCTTCGCGGAGGAAAATCGGTGTGTGCTGATTCTAAGGTCTTCTTCTAAAATACCGTACGCGGAATTAGTCTTGTCGACTATCGGAAACCGTGAGTTGTGGGTAAAGAGTACACCCTCTACAGAGTCAAAACTATTCGAGTAGCCGTGTCCCCGGTCAAGGACATTGTTTGACGAGTCAAGTGTCGGTCCTAGAGTTGGTCTTTGGAGTATAAGTGGTGATAATAATAATGCATGTGGAAAATCATATGATGATGTGGAGGATAATCATATTATTATTACTCTGGACTAACCCCTATGATTATGTTGTTGGATATCCCTCGGACGGTTCTACCTCCTGGATATTCAATATTTATTATTTTTTCTTATAAGCCCTTTCTGTGGTGTCGCTTAGACGCCCGACTGTGGCATGTTTATTGTTTCTTATAAGCCCTTTATGTGGTGTCGCTGAGATGCCTGGCTGTGGCATGTTTATTGTTTCTTATAAGCCCTTTATGTGGTGTCGCTGAGACGCCCGACTGTGGCATGCTTATTATCATTTCTTATAGACCCTTTATGTGGTGTCGCTGAGACGCCCGACTGTGGCATGCTTGTTATCATTTCTTATAAGCCCTTTATGTGGTGTCGCTCAGACGCCCGACTGAGGCACGCATATTATTACTTTTTAGCATTATCATGCTTGCTTGTTTATAAATCATTGGTGGGAACATTGCATATCTTCATGAATGCATCCATGAATTACACTATAAGGGTATGACATAACTGTTAGTGGAATTTGCATGCATCTCACCTGCTTAACGTGTTTGTTTTCTTGATGTTTGCGAGTACATTCAAAGTACTCACTGGCTTGTCCCTGGCTATTGTCTTGGCCAGATTGCGTTTGGAGAGGGGCACGATGTCGTCAACCCCGGAACCTAGGAGTCAAGGATAGCATCCTTGTGAGATAGGAATTTATCCAGGTCAGGTTTTCCTGTGGGAATGGAGTCCCATGGGCA
The DNA here is from genome assembly GCF_904849725.1 of Hordeum vulgare subsp. vulgare. Taxonomy (NCBI): domain Eukaryota; kingdom Viridiplantae; phylum Streptophyta; class Magnoliopsida; order Poales; family Poaceae; genus Hordeum; species Hordeum vulgare. The sequence continues at coordinate 435,704,891 of NC_058519.1, read as the reverse complement.
TTGGAGATTCCTCGAGTCGCTTCCGCCGTCAACCTCAGACTTTTGTTGAACCCAGTAAACCTTCATGGTCTTGTAACCCAGATTTTGTATTTCGCTTGGATATTCTCTATCAACTGTCGGTCCTAGAGTTGGTCTTTGGAGTATAACTGGTGATAATAATAATGGATGTGGAAAATCATATGATGATGTGGAGGATAATCATATTATTATTACTCTGGACTAACCCCATATGATTATGTTGTTGGATATCCCTCGGACGGTTCTACCTCCTCGATATTCAATATTTATTATTTTTTTCTTATAAGCCCTTTCTGTGGTGTCGCTTAGACGCCCGACTGTGGCGTGTTTATTGTTTCTTATAAGCCCTTTATGTGGTGTCGTTGAGATGCCTGACTGTGGCATGTTTATTGTTTCTTATAAGCCCTTTATGTGGTGTCGCTGAGACGCCCGACTGTGGCATGCTTATTATCATTTCTTATAGACCCTTTATTGGTGTCGCTGAGACGCCCGACTGTGGCATGCTTGTTATCATTTCTTATAAGCCCTTTATGTGGTGTCGCTCAGACGCCCGACTGAGGCACGCATATTATTACTTTTTAGCATTATCATGCTTGCTTGTTTATAAATCATTGGTGGGAACATTGCATATCTTCATGAATGCATCCATGAATTACACTATAAGGGTATGATGTAACTGTTAGTGGAATTTGCATGCATCTCACCTGCTTAACGTGTTTATTTTCTTGATGTTTGCGAGTACATTCAAAGTACTCACTAGCTTGTCCCTAGCTATTGTCTTGGCCAGATTGCGTTTGGAGAGGGGCACGATGTCGTCAACCCCGGAACCTAGGAGTCGAGGATAGCATCCTTGTGAGATAGGAATTTATCCAGGTCAGCTTTTCCTGTGGGAATGGAGTCCCATGGGCACGGGAGATTCCTTGAGTCGCTTTCGCCGTCAACCTCAGACTTTTGTTGAACCGAGTAAACCTTCATGGTCTCGTAACCCAGATTTTGTATTTCGCTTGGATATTCTGTATCAAGTAAGTGTCTACCAGCTAACAACAATCCTAGGGTTGGTAAACACAGAGACATGTTTTCTGGAAATTATTTATGAAAAATACGTCGCTATAACCTTGGTATCAGAGCCAGGTTGACCATTGGCTAAGCCTATCTTAGACAGGTCGCTATCCCAAAACCGTATATTTATATATCCACCCCCAAGCCTAGCCTACCAAATAGCCAACCACAATGGCCATCCGACACCTCTTGGCAGTCTGTGCCTAAAATGTCAGCTTAGCCTTTAAGCTATGTGTCTATGACCAACACCGGAGTTGTCGCATCGCCTAGTGTGCGATGAAAGACTCCCTGTCCAATATATAGTAAGGCCTTGCCTCAACCCAGCAACCCCTAACCTTGAGACCACTACTCTAGTAAACCCCCTTGACTTGCAAGATGCCAGGCCGCATTCCCAGCCTGGAAACTTCGTAGTAATCCTCGCCGACCTCAACCGCCAAGTTTTTGGCATAGAAGAACCTCTAGTGTATGTTGTACATAAGGAACCTACGAGTGATGCTATTCGTTACTTTTGGGCCTCGATGCACATCTATGGAGGGAATCCCTCGTTGGAGTGCCGTCACCATTTCACTGGTAGAGCAGCCACCAACGAAGCCCAAGCTCGTTAGCTCGCAGCCCGAGAAGCTATATTCTAGCTGCGACATCTATCGCCATGGATGAATAGTCGACCGTTCTTCTACTATCCTAGCGATGAAGACTGTGGTAGTATGACCCGAGTTGCCAGCGAAGACCTTGAGGCATACCCTACCCTGGTGCAGCTTGTGCGCTATTTGAGAGCACGGGAGGTACTCATTGATCAGCTCACCTCTGACTTGGTCATGAGCCGCACGCCAACTGCTCGCCGGACCCCGACAAGCTACGAAGCCGCAACCGCCTCCAGCAACCAACACAATTTTTGTTGGAAGACCTATTGGACCCTTAAGGTTTTCCCCGCCAACCATGACCCCGACAGAGCTTCACCGCAGTTTGGATGCCTTCTGCAATGAAGCTGTGCCAAGAGCGTGTCGTCCGAGACGTCGTCGCCACCGCAACCCTGCAGCCCCACTCCATGGCCCCGTTGACTCAGGAGCCTCGGCTAATGGAGGAGCCTTAGTGTCTACTGAGCCCATCAGCTCAGAGGCCAATGAAGGCGAAGCGAGTCCGTCAGAGTAGCTGTCAAGCCCTGGTAACCGTATTACCGTGTAATGTTGTATTCGCGTGTTTGTAATAGAGCGATTTTTAATAAAATTGCACGGTGCCTGCACCCCTTGTTTTTATAAGTAAGATTTGCGTAAACTAGTCCGCATGGCCTTAGAGTAAAATTTTGGGCGTGACCACCTAGCCACCAAGCCAGCTACCCGAGTGAGGTATCACTTAAGAATTCATACCTGAGTTTTCACCCCGGTGAACCAAGCCACCCCAATGTCATACTATGTGTGTCCCTAAGCCAGGTACCATTTAGACCACCCATGAACGCTCTTAGCACTTCTCACCAAGTGCGCTGCCCCCAGCCAATTCCCCATGAGTAGCCACTAGGATTCATCCGGAAGCTCTGGATGCAAACCCACGAAGGTAACGGTGTTGCTTCGCAGTCCAGTATAGAGTAGCTCTGGTTTGCCCATCCCTTGCCCTTCAGGTCATCACCAAGGGTGTTGACCCATCAATAGGTGGAATAATTCCACATGCACGCTAGTGGAAAATTTTCAGATCTTCCATCGGTAGGTGATTGTTCTCAGACCAAGGGTGCATGTTTTCCAAAACTCCTTCTAGGAGAAACAAAATGTGTTTTCCCTAACCGAGAGTATTTTCTCGCAAACCCCTTGCCTGTATTCCGTTGCCCGTCCTCGGAGTGTACATTAGTCCGGTGGTATGTTTTCCTGATGCCATGTGAATAGTGGCATATCATTTGATTGCATTGTCTGTACTTGCATATGAGTAATTGTGTGCCATGTGATTTTCTTTTTTGCACGTGCATTTGACTGACCATGTCCCGTATTTGCATGAGTAGACTGTTTTCCTTTCCTAAGCAAATCTCATGGACAAGATTAATTTTAATGCGGGTAGTGTCTGTCACACCCCAAAATTTTAACAATATTTTTCTGAGATATAATTTTGCCTAGGATAACAATTTTTAGAAAACAATTTGCTTCATAGCTCTTTTCAAAGCCTCTTTCCAAAAACTTTTCATTTCAAGTGGCTTTTCAAATATCTTTTCATGCTTGAGCCCTTACTTGAGACCATTTGAATTATTTATTTAATTAGATGGGAATACTATTTTGACCATGTCTAATTGATATTTGAATTTCTAGATTTTTACTTAATCCTTGAAACACTTCTTTCCTTTATAAAGATATTTTCCCTAGGTAGATATTTTTTTAATAAGTTATGTTGGAATTTAAATACTTGCATAAAAACATTTTTTTTCTTCTCGTAAATCCTTGGGATATTTATTTCTAATCTTTTACCAGATTTCTTTTAATCAAAACTGAATTGTATTTTCTTATAGGGCTGTTTTGCACTACAACCTTATGAAAACTTCTTTTAAATATTCTATAAAAAAATTTGTAGGTAACCTGTGATGTTTTTAGATCACATTTATGCAAAAACCTACTCAAGTATTTTGAATATTTTAAGCACAATATCCGCTTTCCTAATCTGGCCAGAATTGAGTTTGTACTACAAGCCCTAGAAATAATCTTTCTTAAATTTCATAAAAAATTGGGGATATCAAGTATAGCATAAGATTATTTTTTATACAAAAATCCCACTATGTGCTTTATAAAAGTTTAGCCAGTACAGCAGATTGATGCTTTGCACTACAACCCTATTTTTCTTTGCTCTGATTGCTACGAAATTTTGCATGCTTGTATGAAACCCTACCAAAACCTTAACCCGAGGAGTTGAGCCCCATTGGATGAAAATAGATGCATTTTATAATAACTCCAAGTCTGTGTCTAGAATTATATTTTCAAAAGTTTTCATCAGCTAGTTTTGATTTTTGCCAAACTAACCTCACCACTATTGCTAGCACCTAGAGAGACCCTGATCTGGAGATTTTGGTGGGCATCAAAGATCATTGGGAACCCGTAACATTTCATCAAACACTTTTGGAGCATGACCAGATTTGGCATGACTTTGAATCTTCATTATGCAGTTGATGATCTGGCCCAACCAGTATGTCCAATAGGCTTACCTTACCATCCAACCCAACCCTGGTGACTTTGGTAAGCTCCTAAGACCTGTAGCTATGCCGATCATTTTGTCGAGCAGGTGCTCTGCACGAGCGCACGTTTTGCATGCGCATGTCCGAGACGTCGCGTCCCCGCGCCCTCGCCCTTCTGGCCTGCTGCAGAGCCAAGTCCAACCCCTCCCCGACCATCGGTCGTCACCCTGTGCGCGAGCAGTGCAACGGCAGCGCAAATGTTGTGGCCTCTTCTCCGCTTGTGCCATGGCCGGTACCGTCCAAGCTCCCTCCGATCGCCAGCGAGTCATGGTCCCTCCCCTGCCTTGCTTCCCCCTGTTGCTGCTCGCTGCCCTGCTGTCCCTGCTTCTCCCTGTCGCCTCTCCTATGCGCCTGAGCTTTTGCCAGTGACTGCCCCCGCCGAACTGATCGGAAGGTTGCCGCGGAACCGACTCAAGCTAGCTATAAAAGGACCACCCGGAGCCCTATGAGCATCGCAAGCATCCTCCCCAGACCTAAGCTCTCTTCCCCTCGCCTCTGGTTGACCGAAGCTAGAAAATTTCTGACAGTAGCGCCATGGTTTACTCCGGTGAAATTCTCCATGGCCCAAGCCCCTAGCTGCACCCCACCACACTAGCTACACTCCCTGAGACCACCTCTAAGCCTCGCCTCCGCTAGAGCTCTAGGAAGAGCAGCTGTAGATCGAAGCCTCTGCACCAGAAAAGCCTCCCGCAATTGTTGAAACCCCGCTCAGCCCCGAGCTCCGTTGCGCCTCCAACCACCAAAAATAGATGCGTCTCACTCCCAGGAGCGTGTACATAGTCGGAGCGCGATGAGAGGTTCCCTGTACCGCCAACAATCATCGTCGGAGCGTGTCTCTGCTCTGCCCATGCTCGCGCGCAGAGGTGGGAGAAGGACCCGACAGGCGGGCCTCGCCTGTCGGTGAGTGAGGCATAGCCTCGAGTAGCGCACATCCCCTGGTGCATTTCTTATTTTGCAAAGCGTATTCCTGGCAGCTATCTCAGCAAATGTGTTTCTCTCTGGCGAAAGCGTATTTACCCCGAAGCGTTTTCTTTTATTCTCGTTTTAAAAATAGATTTGACCAGAAAGTTTGAGTAGGTATAACTTTTAATAGGAAACTTTAAATAATTTGATTCTTTTTCCTATTGGTTTAGAATTTCATCTAGTTTATTTTAAGATTTATTTTAGAAAAAATCAAACAACTTTTATGTAATGTTTTGGATATTGCGTGTTGAATGGCATTATTTTCAAATAGGAGATGTAGAGAGAAGTAAACTTTCGAAAGTTTTGGAGTGCAAATCTACATCTCTACACACTTGAGGCAAGCATATTCAATCCATATTTGCATAAGTTGTGTGATGATTGTGGTGGCGATTATATTGCATGATTTGAGGTTATATTAATAATAGTATCACATGAAATAACACTTTGCATATTCATGCATTCTACTCACATTATAACAATGGTGAAATATGATGGAGGCATGCGCTAGTTATGAGAGGTCGTGGAATAACCTAGTCACGCGGAACGTGATAGGATATGGCCTGGTCATGACATGTGCACGATGATGCCGGTAAAACTTGGTTAACTCCAGTATCGACCTAGATTGAGTCTTGTCCGTGCCATACTTCTATAACGTGCTACCATAGTTTCCTGGGTAATGGATTGGGTAAAGTCAGTTCTAGCCCTATTATCAGTCACACACCAATTAGAGGGGCTGGGATGAAGGTATCCACGGCCGTGGTCTAAGTCCAGTCATACGGTCAAGGGGCTTGGGTGTTTGTGGTCTGGGACCGGAAGAGAATGGCCCTTCCCAGTGAGCGCGTGGTACAAATTTTTGATCCCATGCTAGTTGAGGTCGGAGCCTCCCCGTCTTATGGTGTTGCCTTGGCAGCGTAGCCCGGGTGAAGCCGGGCTTCGCAGAGGAAAATCAGTGTGTGCTGATTTTGAGTGTCCGCTGCTAAAATACCGTACGTGGAATTAGTCTTGTCGACTATCGGAAACCGTGAGTTGTGGGTAAAGAGTACACCCTCTGAAGAGTCAAAACTATTCGAGTAGCCATGGCCCCGGTCAAGGACGTTGTTTTATGAGTCAAGTGTCGGTCCTAGAGTCTGTCTTTGGAGTATAAGTGGTGATAATAATACTGGATGTCTAAATTCATATGATGATGTGGAGGATAATCATATTATTATTATTATTACTCTCGACTAACCCCTATGATTATGTTGTTGGATATGCCTCGGACGGTTCTACCTCCTGGATATTCAATATCTATTATTGTTTCTTATAATCCCTTTCTGTGGTGTCGCTCAGACCACAGACTGTGGCATGTTTATTGTTTATTATAATCCCTTTATGTGGTGTCGTTGAGACGCCCGACTGTGGCATGTTTATTGTTTCTTATAAGCCCTCTATGTGGTGTCGCTGAGATGCCTGACTGTGGCATGCTTATTATTATTTCTTATAGACCCTTTATGTGGTGTCGTTGAGACGCCCGACTGTGGCATGCTTATTATCATTTCTTATAAGCCCTTTATGTGGTGTCGCTCAGACGCCCGACTGTGGCACACATATTATTACTTTTCAGCATTATCAGCCTTGCTTGTTTATAAATCATTGGTGGAAACATTGCATATCTTCATGAATGCATCCATGAATTACACTATGAGGGTACGATGTAACTGTTAGTGGAATTTGCATGCATCTCACCTGCTTAACGTGTTTGTTTTCTTGATGTTTGCGTGTACATTCAAAGTACTCACTGGCTTGTCCCTGGCTATTGTCTTGGCTAGATTGCGTTTCGAGAGGAGCACGATGTCGTCAACCCCGGAACCTAGGAGTCGAGGATAGCAGCCTTGTGAGATAGGAATTTATCCAGGTCTAGCACCGAACGGACGACACCTCCGTGTTCAGCACACGTGCAGCTCGCTGACGATCTCCGCCTTCTTGATCCAGCAAGAGAGACGAAGATGTAGCTAAATCCTCTGACAGTACGACAGCGTGGCGGTGATGATGGTGGAGCTACTCCCACAGGGCTCTCTCGTGCCGTACTGATCTAGCTATGAGGTGTCACGAAGTAGTGGAGGGAGAGAGGTTTGCACAAAGGCTTGAGGTGCAAAAACCCTCTCAAACCTCCACTATTTATAGGAGGAACAAGAGGGAGGGTTCCTTGCCTCCTACTCCAAGTAGGAGGGATCGGCCGAGCCAGGGAGGAAGGTCTCCTCCTCCAATTCGGTTTGGTGGAGGAGTTCTTTCCTTCTTATCCACCTCCTTCCTTTTTTCTTATTCCTTTATTTTTGCCTCAGCCCAAACTGCCTTATTTTGGCTGGCCTCAACAGCCCACAAAGGGCTGGTGCACCACCCATGGGCCTATTAGGTCCTCTCGCGGGTGGGCGGGCCCTCTCGGTAAAACCCCAGAACCGATTCGTCAGTCCCGATACTTTACCGGTAATGCCCGAAAACTTTCTGGAAGCCAAATGCAACAATCCTATATATCAATTTTCGTTTCCGGACCATTGCGGAAACACTCGTGATGCCCGGTATCTCATCCGGGACTCCGAACAACATTCGATTACCAACATCAATAATTCAACTATACCGAAAACGTCACCGAACCTTCAGTGTGCAGACCGTGCGGGTTCGAGAACTATGTAGACATGACCGAGACACTCTTCGGCCAATATCCAATAGCGGCACCTGGACGTCCATATTGGATCCTACATGTTCTACGAAGTTCTTATCGGTTTAACCTCTATGTCAAGGATTCACACAATCCTGTATATCATTCCATTTGTCCTTCAGTATGTTACTTCCCGAGTTTCGATCATCGGTATCGCCGTACCTATTTCAATCTCGTTACCAGAAAGTCTCTTTACTCGTTCCGTAATACAAGATCTCGTGGCTAACTCTTTAGTCACATTGCTTAAAAGGCTTGTTTGTGATGTCTTATTACCGAGTGGGCCCCAAGATACCTCTCCGTCACACGGAGTGACAAATCCCAGTCTTGATCCATGCTAACTCAATGGACACCTTCGGAGATGCCTGTAGAGTACCTTTATAGTCACCTAGTAACGTTGCAACGTGTGATACACACAAGTCATTCCTCCGGTGTCAGTGAGTTACATGATCTCATGGTCATAGGAATGTCTAATTGACATGGAGAAAACAATAGCAAAAAATGACAGGATCACATGCTATGTTTATAGTTTGGGTCTTCTCCATCACATCATTCTCCTACTGATGCGATCCCGTCATCAAGTGACAACACTTGTCTATGGATAGGAAACCTTAACCATCCTTGACCAACAGGCTAGTCAACTAGAGGCTCACTAGGGACATTGTTTTGTCTATATATCGACACATGCATTTATGTTTCCATTCAATACAATTATAGCATGGATAATAAAAGATTATCTTGAAACAGGAAATATAATAATAACTATTTTATTATTGCCTCTAGGGCATATTTCCAACAGTCTCCCACTTGAACTAGAATCAATAATCTAGCCTCACATCTCTATGTGATTTACAATGTAATGAATCTAACACCCTTACAGTTCTGGTGTTGATCATGCTTTGCTCGTGGAAGAGGTTTATTCAGCACATCTGCAACATTCAGATCTGTGTGCACTTTGCAAATAATTATGTCCTCCTCCTTGATGTAATCGCGGATGGCATTGATGCGTCGCTTTATGTGTTTGGTCCTCTTGTGAATCCTTGGTTCCTTGGCTAGAGGAATGGCACGAGTGTTGTCACATAACAGATTGATTGGGTCCAGTGCACTTGGCCCTACTTCAAGATTTGACATGAACTGCTTCATACATACACCCTCCTTAGCTGCCTCTGAGGCAGCTATGTACTCCGCTTCGCATGTAGAATCAGCTACGACGCTTTGCTTGGAACTGCACCAGCTTACCGCACCCCCGTTAAGAATAAATATGTATCTGGTTTGAGACTTAGAGTCATCTGGATCCGTGTCAAAGCTTGCATCGACGTAACCCTTTACGACAAGCTCTTCGTCACCTCCATAAACGAGAAACATTTCCTTAGTTCTTTTCAGATACTTCAGAATATTCTTGACCGTCGCCCAGTGTTCCACTCCTAGATCACTTTGAAACCTGCCTTCCATACTTATGGCCAGGCTAACATCCAGTCTTGTGCACAACATTACATACATGATAGACCCTATGGCTGAAGCATAGGGGATGACACTCATCTTTTCTCTATCTTTTGCAGTTACTAGACATTGAGCCTTTCTCAACTTTGTACCTTGTAACACAGGAAAGAACCCCTTCTGGGATTGCTCCATTTTGAAATTCTTTAGAACTTTATCAAGGTATGTGCTTTGTGAAAGAGCTTTTAGGTGCCTTTACCTATCTCTATAGATCTTTATTCCCAATATGTAAGTAGCTTCTCCTAGGTCCTTGTCTGCGTTCTAGGAATGGGGGTACCCAGACCTGCCTGCTTGCGGCCTAGGGTTGGCCCACTTCATCGACCAAAAACCAATGGGCCCAGCACCACTCAAGGAAATCCCTCGCGAGGGGCCAAGCCTCGCAAGGAGGAAAAACATCAAGACCAGCAAGGGGGCTCCTGAAGACCCCTCCGGAGCGGTGGATATTCCGAGGCGAGACCCGGCCTCAAGAATCAAGGATGACACAAGGGAAGGACAGGCGAGCAGCAGACAGTAGGACGATGCAGTGCCCCCTTTACTGCAAAGGGGGCGAGGACGCACGCATGTCTCCAAGGCATCTGCCAAAGGTTTCCCTTCGGGTGCAACAAGACCACCACCACGAGTAGGACGGATGTCATCCCTGGACCCGTCCTTACTGCGTTGCCAGCAACTTTGCAGGTGAAGACTACTTTTGGATAGGGGAAGCATGTTCCCCTGTCCCCATTTAAAAGTGGCCTTTGTGGGATCCCTTCCTTCCGGAACAATAAAGGAAGAGGACCGGGGACACCACTATATATAGAGAGTAGGTTATTTCATAGAGTGGGGGGGGGGGGTCCGGTCATTCGTCCACTGGCACCACACAAAGGCCACCCAGCCTCCTGAGGCCCTCAAACACTGTACTAGTTCGTCCACCAACGTCCACAAGAGTCAATCCACCAAAGCAGGAGTAGGGTATTACGTTTCTCAGTAGCACGAACCTTGGTAAACTACTGTGTTATGTGTCTTCCTGACCATCGAGTGAGTCCTCTGCCATCGCCAACGAGTAGCGAGTCAGGCGAACCAAAGCTGCCAAGTGGCCTCCGCACGCGCGAGCGAATTCGAATCTTTAGGGTTTTGCCGAGCCCGAAATCCTATATTTGGTGCGCCAGGTAGGGAGGGTGTGTCGGAGCCTCCAAGCCAACGGCAAGAGCCAGACCTCGACTCGGCGACTCCATGGAAAGCGCGACCGCCGACACCCCCCAATCCCCGGCGGTGGACGGCGTCCGGGCGAGCAGGGCCGCCCCTGAAGTCGCCTGCATCCTCGGCGGATCGCAGGCGCCACCTTCTAGCCGTCACGACAAGCATTCCCTACAGCGCGAGGGGGCGGTTCACCCAAGGCCCGACCCCGCGGTACATCGCGTATGGCCGAAGGTCAACATCACCTTTGGCCCCGACGATCAACCCAAGGCCACGACGGCCACCGGGACACTTCCTATGTTGTGCACGACGACCATATGCGACATGGCCGTCTCCAAGACCCTCATCGACAGCGGGGCGGGCCTCAGCATCATCTCAGTAGAGGCTTTCGATGCGCTGCAGTTGACTTGAGAGCGGCTTGCGCCTTCGAAGCCATTTTTCGGGGTGGTGGCAGGATCTGTCACCCCTGTGGGACGGATTCGCCTCCCCGTTATTTTCGACACCCGCTCCAACTTCCGCACCGAGCAGATCGACTTCGACATCGCCCGCATCCACCATTCGTACAACGCAATACTCGGCTGCCCCGCCCTCGCGCAGTTCATGGCGGCAACGCACCCACGCTACAACGTCGCCAAGATTCCCGGGAGCGGTGGTGTGCTCACCATCGTGGGGGACGTCAAGGACACATCTCGGGTACTCGAGCTCTCCCACAAGGCCGCGGCCATGGCACGTGTCGACCTCAGGGGCACGACGCACGCCGCGGAGGTCCCTGGGGACGTCCCCGGCGTCGCGCTCATGAAGAAGAAGCAGTTGTTCTCCAAGGATCGGGCGGAAACAAAGCAAGTATTGGTGGATGAAGGAAGCCCGACTCCCACCTTGACCATCGGCGCAAACCTCCCCCAAGACCAAGAGAAGGCATTTGTGTGTTTCCTCAGGGCGAACAAGGATGTGTTCTCCTAGAGTGCCTCCGACCTGGTGGGGGTCCCGAGGGACGTCATTGAGTACCACCTCATGGTGTGTCCGAACGCACGCCCGATGAAGCAGAAGGAAAGGAGGAATCCCCGGAGAAGCATGCGTTGATCGCTCAGGAGGTGCGCAAACTGAAGGAGGCAGGGGTCATTCGAGAGGTGCGCTACCTGGAATGGGTGGACAACCTAGTGGTTGTCCCGAAGAAGTGCAGGAAGGAGCGCATCTGAGTCTACTTCACGAGGCTCAACAAGGCTTGCCCTCAGCACCCGTTCCCGCTACCACGCATCGACCAAATCATGGATTCCACCGTGGAGTGCGATCGCATGTGCTTCCTGGATGCATTCTCGGGCTATCACTAGATCAAAGATGGCGGTGGAGGACATGGTGAAGACAGCTGATACGTCTCCAACGTATCTATAATTTTTTATGGTTTCATGCTATTATCTTGTCAAACTTTGGATGTTTTGCATGCCTTTTATATATTTTTTGGACAAAATTATTAACTCAGTGCCAAGTGCCAGTTCGTATTTTTTCCATGTTTTTGACCCCTTTCAGAGGAGATTTTGAAACGGAGTACAAACGGAATAAAATCCCCGAAAAGAATTTTTCCATAACGGAAGAAGATCAGGAGACTTGAGAGCCAAGGCAGGGGGGCCCAAGGGCCCCATAAGCCCGCACCCCGCGGCCAGGGGGCAGGCCGCGGCCCACAGGATTGTGGGCCCCCTGGACGCCCTCTGCCCTAGGGGTTGCGCCTATATATTCCCTAAAAATCCCAAAAAAATCAGGAGATCATCGAAAGTACTTTTCCGCCGCTGCAAGCTTCTGTCTCCGCAAGATCCCATCTGGGCACATTCTGGTGCCCTGCCGGAGGGGGGATTCGGACATGGAGGGTTTCTTCATCAACACCATGACCTCTCCGATGATGCGTGAGTAGTTCACCATAGACCTACGGGTCCATAGCTAGTAACTAGATGGCTTCTTCTCTCTCTTGGATCTTCAATACAAAGTTCTCCATGATCTTCATGGAGATCTATCCGTTGTGATCTTCTTTTGCGGTATGTTTGTCGAGATCCGATGAATTGTGGATTTATGATCAGATTATCTATGAATCTTATTTGAGTTTCTTCTGATCTCTCTTATGCATGATTTCATATCCTTGTAATTCTCTTCGAGTTGTGGGTTTTGTTTCGCCAACTAGATCTATGATTCTTGCAATGGGAGAAGTGCTTGATTTTGGGTTCATACCATGCGGTGACCTCACCTAGTGAAAAAAGGGGTAGCGAGGCATGCATCATGTTGTTGCCCTCAAGGGTAAAAAGATGGGGTTTTCATCATTGGTTTGAGATTATCCCTCTACATCATGTCATCTTGCTTAAAACGTTACTCTGTTCGTCATGAACTCGGTACACTAGATGCATGCTGGCTAGCGGTCGATGTGTGTAGTAATAGTAGTAGATGCAGAAAGTATCGATCTACTTGTCTCGGACGTGATGCTTATATGCATGATCATTGCCTTAGATATCGTCATGACTTTGCGCGGTTCTATCAATTGCTCGACAGTAATTTGTTCACCCACCGTGATATTTGCTATTTTGAGAGAAGCCTCTACTGAACACTATGGCCCCCGGGTCTACTCCACACCATATTTTCAGCCATACACTTTTTACTTCGTTGCACTTTCCGCCTTCAGATCTCACTTTGCAAACAATCTTGAAGGGATTGACAACCCCTTTGGAGCGTTGGGTGCAAGCTTGTTTGTGTTTGCGCAGGTACTGTGGACTTGATGAGACCCTCCTACTGGATCGATACCTTGGTTCTCAAACTGAGGGATATACTTACTGCTCCTGTGCTGAATCACCCTGTCCTCTTCAAGGGACAAACCAACGCAAGCTCAAGAGACGACAGAAGGATCTCTGGCACCACTGCCAGGGAACGACTTTTGTTGACGTAGCAGAAGGATTTCTGGTACCGTTGCCGGGGAGGAAGATCAAGTCAAGAACTCATCCAAGTAGGTGTCGCAAACTCATCTCTTGCATTTACTTTGTTTGCCAGTTGCCTCTCGTTGTCCTCACCCCCACTTCACCAATTTGCCTTTTTCGTTTGCCTTTTTCGTTCGCCCTTTTTATCGCTTGCTCTTTGCCCGCTTGCTTGCCTGCTAAAACCCGAATGGCCCAACCAAGGGATTTTGATGCTCACTATGCGAAGTTAGAAGAAATTGAAACTAGTGTTAAAGGCTTCATGTCTACATAGTTTGAATACAACAGTTACTTCCATAGAGAGCTGAAGGAGCAAAATTCTTTTCTGGCTTTTATGGGTAGAGAAGTTGATGATATGGCCAAAGAATTCCTTGCGCTAAATTCTCAGTTTGCTCGTCTTGAAAAGTTGGTAGGCCAGATTTCTGATAAGCAGGCTACTTTAGTCAATAAAATGGCTGCTAAACCTGAAACTCGTGATGAGAATCACGAAGATCTTAAAGTGCTTGGTGTGACTCCCATTGAATCTTTGTTTTCTTGTGTCAAACCTAATGATTATGGGGCTGGATATGAATCCACTTTGGTTGAAAAGTGCCCCAATGATTCGGAGTCCATCTATCTTGATGCTAAAATCATTGAAAGTGGAGTAGAAGATGTTAAAACGCTGAGTATTAATGAAATTACTACCATGGATTTCAAGGAATTCAATTATGGTAGTTTCTCCTTGATTGAATGCATTTCTTTGATGCAATCCATGTTAAACTCTCCACACGCTTATAGCCAAAACAAGGCCTTTACCGATCATATCGTCGAAGCTATGATAAAATATCTTGAAGAGAAACTTGAATCGGAAGTCTCTATCCCTAGAAAGCTTCATGATGAGTGGGAACCTACCATCAAAATCAAAATCAAAAACTATGAGTGCAATGCTTTGTGTGATTTGGGTGCTAGTGTTTCTGCGATTCCAAAGTCTTTATGTGATGTTCTGGGTTTTAGTGAGATTGAAGAGTGTTCTCTTAATTTGCATCTTGCTGATTCTAGTATCAAGAAACCCATGGGAAGGATCAATGATGTTCTTATTATTGCAAATAGGAACTATGTACCCGTGGATTTCATTGTGCTTGACATTCATTGCAATCCTACTTGCCCTATTATTCTTGGTAGACCTTTCCTAAGGACTATTGGTGCTATCATCGATATGAAGGAAGGGAATATTAGATCTCAATTTCCTTTAAGGAAGGGCATGGAACACTTTCCTAGAAAGAAAATAAGATTTCCTTTCGAATCTATGATGATGGCCACTTATGGTTTGAGCACAAAAGACGACGATACGTGATTCTGTCGCGTTTATGCCTAGCTAAGGGCGTTAAACAATAGCGCTTGCTGGGAGGCAACCCAATGAATTTATCTTTTTCTTTCTATTTTGCTGCGTCCACACCATCACAATTCTGTTTTGATTGTGTTTTTTGTGTTTCTTCTTGTTTTGAGCCAAGCAAAACCTTTATGACTAGTCTTGGTAATGGTTGTTTGATCCTGCTGGAAAAAGACAGAAACTTTTCGCTCACGAGATGATTTTTCATTTTTATTAAGAAAGAGCTTTTGAGTTGATTCTTTTTTCTGCTGGTTGATATGCCTTTTTCCCAGGCCGTCATAATTTTTCAGATTGTTTGAGGTACCATAAGTATACGAAGTATACAGATTGCTACAGACTCGTCTGTTTTTGACAGATTCCGTTTTTGTTGAGTTGGTTGCTTGTTTTGATGAAACTATGGTTAGTATCGGGGGGTACTAGCCATGGAAAGGAGAGAATACAGTATCCCAACACCAATATAGATAGAATTCAAGTTTTCTATAGTACCAAAAGAAGTGGTAGTTTGTTTTCTTGTGCTAATGTTATCACGAGTTTCTGTTTATTTTTTGTGCTGTGAAGTTTTCAAGTTTTGGGTGATGTTCTCATGGACGATGAGATAAGGAGTGGAAAGAGCTCAAGCTTGGGGATGCCCAAGGCATCCCAAGCCAAATTCAAGGACACCAAAAAGCCGAAGCTTGGGGATGCCCCGGGAAGGCATCCCCTCTTTCGTCTTCAATCCATCGGTAACATTACTTGGAGCTATATTTTTATTCACCACATGATATGTGTTTTTCTGGAGCGTTATGTATCTTAGGAGTCTTTTCTTTTTGTAGTGTCACAGTCATCCTTGCTGCACACCTTTTTGAGAGAGAGAGACATGCACTCATCGTGATTTTTCTAGAACGCTCATAGTGCTTCACTTATATCTTTTGAGCTATATACTTTTGCTCTATGTGCTTCACTTTTATCTTTTAGAGCACGGCGGTGCATGATTTGGTTGTTGGCTTATGCTATGAAAGTAGTCAAAAATGTAATAGGTACCCAAAGAGGATGCAAAAACCTCCATCTTCATGTGCATTGAGTAGAAAGAGAAGTCTTAATTCCTCAAAATTAGTTTTGAGACGCGGATTTGGTAATATTAAGAGCTATGTTAGGTGGGTGTTGTGAATCTAGAAATACTTGTGTTGAAGTTAGTGATTCCCGTAGCATGCACGTATGGTAAACCACTATGTTAGGAAGTCGGAGCATAATTGATCTATTGACTGTCATCCTTTGTGTTGAGGTCGGGATCGCGCGATGGTTAACACCTACCAACCCTTCCCCTCGGAGTATGCGGTTAGCACTTTGTTTCGATTACTAATAAAAACTTTCGCAACAAGTATGTGAGTTCTTCATGACTAATGTGTGTCCATAGTATAGATGCACTTTCACCTTCCATCATTTCTAGCCTTTTTAGTGCCGTGCAATTCTCGCCGGTACACAAACCCACCATATGCCTTCCTCAAAACAGCCACCATACCAACCTACTATGACATTTTTATAGCCACTCCGAGATATACTGCCATGCAACTCCCACCGTTCTGTCTCATGACTTGTGCCATTACTCTCACATTGCCATTGCATGATCGTAAGATAGCTAGCGAGATGTTTCCAACGTCATACGCCATGCTAGATCGTTGCACATCCCAGTACACTTCCGAAGGCATTTCCTATAGAGTCATCATCATTTTGAGCTTCGAAGATGTGAGTAAATAAAAGTGTGATGATCATCATTATTAGAGCATTGTCCCATGTGAGGAAATAAAAAAAAGAGGCCAAAGAGCCCAAAAAGAAAAAAGAAAAAAAGAGAGGCCTAAGATCCCAAATGAAAAAAAGAGAAAAGAGAGAAAAATAGAGAAGGGACAATGCTACTATCTTTTTCCACACTTGTGCTTCATAATAGCACCATATTCTTCATGATTGAGAGCTTCTTGCTTTGTCACCACCATATGCTAGTGGGAATCTTCATTATATAACTTGGCTTGTATATTCCAATGATGAGCTTCCTCAAAATTGCCCTAGGTCTTCGTGAGCAAGCAAGTTGGATGCACACCCACTAGTTTTACTTTTGAGCATCTCTTGTATGGCAATCCCTACTCATTCACATTTATATCTATTAATGGGCATCTCCATAGCCCTTTGATACGCCGAGTCAATGTGACCATCTCCTCCTTTTTGTCTCACAACCACCACCACACTCTATTCCAACTATAGTGTTATATCCATGGCTCACGCTCATGTATTGTGTGCTAGTTATAAAAAGTTTGAGAAAGTAAGAGTGCGAAAACAATTACTTGGCCAATACCGGGGTTGTGCATGATTTACATTAGCTGTGTGAGGATGATGGAGCATAGTCAGACTATATGATTTTGTAGGGATAACTTTCCTTGGCCTTGTTATTTCGAAAGTTCATGATTACCTTGCTAGTTTGCTTGAGGTATTATTGTTTCCATGTCAATAGAAAACTATTGTTTTGAATCTTACGGACCTGAACATTCATGTCACGTGAAAGAAGTTGCAAACGAAAATTATGCTAGGTAGCATTCCACATCAAAAATTCATTCTTTATCAATTCCCTACTCGAGGACGAGCATTAGTTAAGCTTGGGGATGCTTGATACGTCTCCAATATATCTATAATTTTTTATGGTTTCATGCTATTATCTTGTCAAACTTTGGATGTTTTGCATGCCTTTTATATTTTTTTGGGACTAACTTATTAACTGAGTGCCAAGTGCAAGTTCCTGTTTTTCCATGTTTTTGACCCCTTTCAGAGGAGATTTTGAAACGGAGTCCAAACGGAATAAAATCCCCGAAAAGAATTTTTCCGTAACGGAAGAAGATCACGAGACTTGAGAGCGAAGGCAGGGGGGCCAGGGGCCCCACAATCCCCCACCCCGCAGCCAGGGGGGAGGCCGGGGCCCACATGCTTGTGGGCCCCCTGGACGCCCTCTGCCCTAGGGGTTGCGCCTATATATTCCCTAAAAATCCCAAAAAAATCAGGAGATCATCAAAAGTACTTCTCCGCCGCCGCAAGCTTCTATCACCGCAAGATCCCATCTGGGGCACGTTCTGGTGCCCTACCGGAGGGGGGATTCGGACACGGAGGGCTTCTTCATCAACACCATGACCTCTCCGATGATGCGCGAGTAGTTCACCATAGACCTACGGGTCCATAGCTAGTAACTTGATGGCTTCTTCTCTCTCTTGGATCTTCAATACAAAGTTCTCCATGATCTTCATGGAGATCTATCCGATGTAATCTTCTTTTGCGGTGTGTTTGTCGAGATCCGATGAATTGTGGATTTATGATCAGATTATCTATGAATCTTATTTGAATTTCTTCTGATCTCTCTTATGCATGATTTTATATCCTTATAATTCTCTTCTAGTTGTGGGTTTTGTTTGGCCAACTAGATCTATGATTCTTGCAATGGGAGAAGTGCTTGGTTTTGGGTTCATACCGTGCTGTGAACTCACCCGGTGAAAGAAGGGGTAGCGAGGCATGCATCGTGTTGTTGCCATCAAGGGTAAAAAGATGGGGTTTTCATCATTGGTTTGAGATTATCCATCTACATCATGTCATCTTGCTTAAAGTGATACTCTGTTCGTCATGAACTCAATACACTAGATGCATGCTGGATAGCGGTCGATGTGTGGAGTAATAGTAGTAGATGCAGAAAGTATCGGTCTACTTGTCTTGGACGTGATGCCTATATGCATGATCATTGCCTTAGATATCGTCATGACTTTGCGCGGTTCTATCAATTGCTCAACAGTAATTTGTTCACCCACCATGATAGTTGCTATTTTGAGAGAAGCCTCTAGTGAACACTATGCCCCCCGGGTCTACTCCAGACCATATTTTCAGCCTTACACTTTTTACTTCGTTGCACTTTCCGCCTTCAGATCTCACTTTGCAAACAATCTTGAAGGGATTGACGACCCCTTTGAAGCGTTGGGTGCAAGCTTGTTTCTGTTTGCGGAGGTACTCTAGACTTGACGAGACCCTCCTACTGGATCGATACCTTGGTTCTCAAACTGAGGGAAATACTTACTGCTCCTGTGCTGCATCACCCTTTCCTCTTCAAGGAAAAACCAATGCAAGCTCAAGAGACGACAGAAGGATCTCTGGCACCACTGCCGGGGAACGACTTTTGTTGATGTAGCAACAGCCTTCCTCTCTCCGTGTGGGGTATACTGCTACGAGTGCATGGCCTTCGGGCTGCGGAACGCCGGGGCAACCTTCCAGCGGTTGATTATCGCTCAGAGACCGCAACTCGGGAGGAATGCAGAGGCCTATGTCGACGACATCTTGGTCATGTGAAGGCAGGCAAAAACCCTGGTGGAGGACCTGGAGGAGACCTTCGCCAGCGTAAGAGAGGTGAACCTGAAGCTCAACCCCGAGAAGTGCATCTTTGGGGGGCCATTAGGCAAACTGCTTGGTTTCCTGGTGTTGCACCGGGGGATCGAGGCAAACCCGGTGAAGGTCAATGCCATAAACAAGATGAGCGCGCCCACAACCCTCAAGGAGATGCAGAAGTTGGCAGGTTGTGTTACCTCCTTGCGCCGTTTCATCTCCAAGCTCGGTGAGCGGGCCCTGCCTTTCTTCAAGATCATGAAAAGAAAGGGGGCTTTCGAATGGTCCCCGGAGGCCGACACAACCTTCGATGAACTCAAGCGATACCTCGTGAGCCCGCCGGTCATGGTGGCGCCTCGCCCATGGCAGCCTCTGCTTCTGTACCTTGCTTCCACCCCCCACTCCGTCAGTGCCGCGTTGGTGGCAGTAAGAGAGGAGCAAACTAGCAAGGGCGCCACTTCAGGGAACCCCGGCGGTGCCCCACCAACAGAGTCTGGGGGCTCGTGTGACTTGCGAGCTCTGATTCCCCCGCCTGTAGGGGGACCTGAGGCTCAGACCACAGGGTTGGACCATGAGATGTTCAGCCCTCTTGAGCCCCCGGCTCCTCCTCCAGATCACGAGATGCCCAAACCTTCTGAGCTCACTAAGGAGGATGAAACCGCGGGGGGGCCTCATCCTCGTCGAGCATCTGGTGTACTTCATCAGCACGGTGCTGCGGGATGCGCGCTCACTCTATCCCATGAAGCAGAAACTCCTTCTGGCGCTCCTAGTTGCTTCGCGCAAGCTGCGCCACTACTTTCAGGGGCACCCAATCAAGGTCGTCTCCACCTGCCCCTTGGAGAACATCCTGCATAACCCAAACGCGGTTGACAGGGTTGCTAAATGGAACATCGAGCTTCAGGCCTTCAACATCGAATTTAGCATGACCAGGGTCATGAAGGGAGCGGCCTTGGCTGACTTCGTGGTGGAGTGGACGGAGCATGCACTTCGATGGAGCCTTCACACGTAGAGGAGTAGGGACTAGAGTCGTGCTCACTTCCCCGATGGGAGACAAGCTCCAGTATGCCGTACAACTTTGCTTCCAGCATGGGGAGAAGGTCTCCAACAACATAGCGGAGTACGAGGGCTCATCGCCGGCGGCCTTGGGAGTCCGGCACCTCGCCGTGATGGGCGACTCCCAGCTTCTCATCAACTTCTCCAACAAAGGGTACACGCTCAAGGACGAGGACATGGAAGCGTATCTGCAGGAGGTATGTAAGATTGAAAAATGTTTTCAGGGCCTGGAGCTGCAGCACGTCCCGCGTGGCGAGAACAAGGAGGCGGACGACATCGCCAAAAGAGCTTCACGTCACGAGGCTCAAGATCCACGCGTCTTCAAGGAGCGACTCTTCAAGCCTTCCACGACGCCATCACCTGAGGGCCCGGCGCCATGTGGAGAGGACCTCCCCCCAGCACTGCCCTCGGGGGCTCCGGATTGTGGCGAGGCCTCGGGGGCTCGCCATGTGGATGCAGGAACTCGGCGCGTACCTGCTCCATGGCACATTTCCGGAGAGGGAGGAAGATGCGGAGCGCGTAGCACGATAAGCCTCGACCTACTGCTTACGGGACGGCGACTTGTACCGCACGCGCCCGAACGACGTCGCGCTGCGGTGCATTTCCACGGAGCCGGGGCGCGAACTACTGGCCGACATCCACGGAGGAGACTGTGGGCATCACTCCTCTTCGCGCACGCTCGCAGGTAAGGCGTGTTGGGAATAAGCCGCGCTCGAGACATGGTGACGACAGGCGTGCGTGCGCCAGGTCGAGTCTAGCACGGTGCAGACCGGCGTAGGTGCGTCAGGTCGAGTCCGCAGATTCACGTCATGTCATAGGTGTGCGTGCGTCGCATCCGTGCTCGAGTGTGAGTCGTAGTCCGTTGGCGCCGTAATTAGTTGTGGGTGTTGTTGTCCTTGGCCGAGCCATCTGGAGCTCCGTGCTGGTTTGCATGCATGGCCGAGTTCGTTAGCAATAGTGGAGCACTCCTGCGGGTCGTGCGTCGTGCGGTTAGTGGCTGATGGGGCAGTGTGTGCTGAGTTTCCAAGATCTACAAAAGGGACTGTACTCTGAGTTTGTATGTGCAGTCAATCAGTATGAGCTGAGAAAAAGGTTGTACGTGCAGCCAGGTGTTCGTCGTTGAAAACTCCCTATGTTGATTGTTCAGTTCGTTCTTCTTCTTCTACCTCTAGTCCAGTGAGTTAGAGAGAGCTGACCCAACATTTGGTAGAGAGAGCGAGGTTACGATCCTCTCGGTGGCGATCTTGCTTGTCCCGTACGCCAGCGGATCAGTGAGTTTGCTTCCCATGCATTGCCCGATGCTGACCGTTGACTACTACACCGTGTGGGCGATCAAGGTGGAGGCTAACCTCGACGCTGCCGGGGTGTGGGAGGTGGTCGTTCCGGCAGAGGACTTGGCATCGGCGGTCGTCGCCAAGAAAGACAAGCCGGCATGGGAGTACCTGGTTGGGGCGCTCTCCGAGGAGGTCTTGCTGCAGGTCTCCATGAAGAAGACCACGTCGGAGCTATGGGCGAGCTTGAAGACGAGATTCATCGGCGCAGACCAGGTTGGGGTGGCGCGGCTGGCCATACTCCGCGACAATTCGATCGGCTGCAGATGACTAAAGGGGAGTCGCTGGATGTGTTCGCCAGCAGGATCGGGTGCATGGCGGCGTAGTAAGCGGGCCTCAGGACGACACTGGACGACGTCGCGATGGTCAAGAAATTGCTTGATACGGTGGTGGATCGCTTGTACGCGGCGGTGGCGGGCATCGAACAATTTTGCAACGTCGACGCCATGCCGTTTGAGGAGGCGCTTGGGCGGCTCAAAGCTTTTAACAAGCGCACGCGGCGTCTCGCACAGGCCAACGGCGAGCGAGCGGATGAGAAGTTGATGCTCACGGTAGCACAGTGGCAAGCACGACGGTAGCAGCGCGGCGGCGGTTTCAACCACGATGACACCGATGGTAGCAGCACGTCTTCGGGTGGAGGGCGGCGGTGTGGACGGTGCTACAACTGCGGCGTGCACGGCCACTTCCAAAAGGACTGCAAGAAGCCAAAGAGCACGGAGGTGGAGGAGAAGTCTCTCCTCGTCGACGTTGATGACGTCGAGCTGACGCTCCTCTAGGTCACAACTTAGGGGTTGACTATTGGAAAGCCGCGATTGAGACACGGTGACGACTGGCATACGTGCGCGAGGTCGAGTCTGGCGTGGTGCAGACTGGCGTAGGCGGGTTAGGTCGAGTCCGCGGACTCAGGTCAGGTCATAGGTGTGCATGTGTCGCGTTCTTGCTCGAAGGTGAGTCGCAGTCGGTTGGCACCTTAGTTAGTTGTGTGCGTAGTTATCCTTGACCGAGTCATGTGGAGCTCCGTGCTGGTTTGCATGCGTGGTCGAGTTAGTTAGCGATAGTGGAGAACTCCTACAGGTCATGTGTCGTGCGGTTAGTGGCCGACGGGGCAGTGTGCGCTGACTTTCCAAGACCTACATAAGCGACTGTACTCTGAGTGTGTATGTCGAGTGAATCAGTATGAGCTGAGAAAAAGGCTGTACGTGCAGCCAGGCGTTCGTCGTCGAAAACTCCATGTGTTTAGTGTTCAACTTGTTCTTCTTGTTCTACCTCTAGTCTGGCGAGTTAGAGAGAACTGCCTCAACAAGGCGTTCAGGTGAGGTTTTAACTGGCCTACAACATTGGATGACGCCACCAAGTTGGTCCGGTCTTGCGAGGCCTGCCAGTTCCACGCCAAGCAGATCCAGCAGCCCTAGCAGGGCCTCCAGACCATTCCGCTTTCCTGGCCCTTCGCGGTCTCGGGGCTGGACATACTGGAGCCATCCCCGCGGGCGGCGGGCGGCTTCCGCAACCTCTACGTTGCCATCGACAAATTCACCAAGTGGGCGGAGGTGGATCCCGTGAGCACCGTCCCTACCGGGTCAGCCGTCAAATTCATCAAGGGCCTCGTAAGCCATTTCAGGGTCCCCATCCGCATCATCACTAACAACGGTTCGTAGGTCACCAGTCATCTCTTCAAGATTTATTGTCCTAACCTAGGAACGCAGGTATGCTACGCATTGGTGGCGCACCCACAGAGCAATGGCTAGGCGAAGCGCGCTAACGCAGAGGTCCTCCGAGGCCTCAAGGTGAGGAGCTTCAAGAAGAAGCTCGAAGCTTGCGGCCGGGGTTGGGTCAACGAGCTCCCGTCGGTGTTGTGGTCCATCCGCACCACCATGACTAAGCCCACTGGTGCAACCCCGTTCTTCCTCAGCTACGGAGCTGAGGCGGTCCTTCCCCACGAGATCAAGCACCGGTCCCCGCGGGTCATGGCATTCAATGAGGAGCGTCAGGAAGGCTGCGCGGCGGACGAACCTTGTGCTTGGAGAGGAGGCGCGCCACCGGGCCTCACCCCGAAACGCGAGGTACCAGCAGGCCTTACGGCGCTATCACTGCCGCAACATCCGCTCCAGGACCCTTGAAGTCTGATACCTCGTCCTGAGGCGGGTTCAATCCAGGGAGGGCTTGCATAAGCTCTCGCCCATGTGGGAGGGCCCGTTCAAGGTCGCCCATGTCTCCATGCCTGGCGCCGTGCGCCTGGAGACTCAAGACGGAGTTCCCATCCAAAACGCGTGGAACATGCAACATCTCCGGAAGTTCTACCCGTAACGCCTCTGCACCGCCTCTGCATCGTCCTTCAATTCTTCCGGAACCTACTTCATCCCATGACACTCTCAAGTAACAACGAGCTGCGGCTGTATACGCCCAGTGTCCCCTGAGGACGTGGAGGGGCCACTCCCACGCCTAGTGGAAGCCCTACGCTCACCGCTGGGGGAAGACCGTGACACTGTGCGTCACTCTCGAAGAAGAATAAGTCAGCATGGTTTACCAATGACCAAAAAGGAATCGGGCGCCTAAGCCTCGGGGGTAAGGACACTCGCGAGGCCAAAGTGTCCTCGCGGCCTCCCAGATACACCCTCTCGTGACACTCTCACATAATAACGAGTCGCGACAGTATACGCCTTGGGCCCCCCGACGACGCGGAGGGGTCCCTCCCACGCCTCCGCGCTGTGGGGAGACGGAGGCGGAGAATAGATTAGGCGCCGGACGCGACTTTCATTTGCTTTTATCTAGCTTGGATTTGCTGATATTTACGAAATCAAACTCGGAGTTTTCCAAATGAAGTCTTTACGAAAACTTGTTTTCTTGGCCGTTCTTCGTAGCGCACTCTCTTCCTCTGAGTCGAGCATTCGCCTGCCCCCCCCCTCATACCCCGCGAGCGGGGGCTGAGGGCATGGTGCCGACACCTCACTAAGGACATGGCGCCCGGACCCTCGCGTAGCACTCACGGACGAGCCGGCAGACTCATGCCACCTGATACTCACATAAGAGTCCCATTTACCGCTCGGCGCGCCATCCTGGAGAGGGAACAAAATTTGGTCTTTTCTTACAAGTCGTTTCTCTTGGGACAACTTGAGCGTCTAAGGGGGCTCCTGAGCATCGTTCCTCGGGAGCCTCACTGGTCACAAAGCCACTTGGCCACCCTGGTGCCGTCCAGGCACATTCGTTCGACATCAGGGGTGTCAGGGCATTGCCCCGTGAGGAACGACCTTGGTAACGGGTCACGCCTCAAGACGGCAGGGAGATGTCCGGGACCAGGACCTGCCAACGCATAGCTTCCGAAATGCATACTAATGATCTCCAGAAACCAAACCCTACAAAAGTAGAAGGCAGAGTCCCCGAGGGCTTCTTGGACGTCTAAGGTGGCTCCTAAACATCGTGCCTCACGAGCCTTACCGGTCACAAAGCAACTTGGCCACCCTGGTGCCGTGCACGCACATTCGTTCAGTATTAGGGGTGCCAGGGCCTTGCCCCGTGAGGAACGACCTTGGTAACGGGTCGCGCCTCACGACGACAGGGAAATGTGCGGGACTGGGACCTGTCGACGTAGAGCCGCTTGAGTATCTAAGGGGCCTCCTGAGCATCGCGCCTCAGGAGACTTACCGGTCGCAAAGCCACTTGGCCACTCTGGTGTCGTCCAGGCACATTTGGTCGGTATCAGGGGTGTCAGGGCCTTGCCCCGTGAGGAACGACCTTGGTAACTTGTCACGCCTCATGACAGCAAGGAAATGTGCGGGACTGGGGCCTGCTGACATAGAGCATCGACCAACTTCACCTGCAACGAGGAGAAGCCAACCGAGCAACAAGCCCCTCTAGCACTATAACCAGGCCTCACAACCATAGAGGTTCACTGCAAGCACACCGAGCTAAGTATCCAAACCGACCAAACGCAACAGTACTAACTAAAGGGGCGGTCGCCCAAATCCATTACAGGCCCAAAGGGACCTTCCTTGTTTTCATGGACGCAGGGTCAGAAGTAAGGAGGAGACAGCTAGCGACGGTGGTCCCAAGGGGGGCTGCCGCCGCAGGCGTCCGACACCAATGCGCCAGCACTTAGTCCGTGCCTTCCTCCTCCTTCACGGGCACCACAAGAACAGACGAGCGGCACCGCGCTTCGGGCCCCCCCATGGTACGGGCGCGGCAGCGAGGCGACTCGTCGTAGCTGCTCTCGCTCGGTCACCCTCCGGAGGGGGTGTCGCTGCTGCTAGAGGCAAGATGCCCACCATCCGAGGAGGGGTCACCTACAAGATCACCACGGCCGGCGTCCTCTAGGCAGCAACATAGACGCTCGCCCTCGTCCCCAAAGATCTTGACAAAGAGCGTCGCCTCCCCTCATACTTGAAGTCGAGGTAGCGCCTCCCCTTCAGTCCTCGAGCGCGGGCGAACATCTGCCACCCGCGGTTCACGTACACGTGGTGGGGCATCCTCGAGCGGCACCGTCCGGAGTGTTGCCACTTGGCTGCGCGACACGCGTGAAGCCTGGTCCACAGACTTTTAGGGCCCGCGACGCTTTAGACCGCCCTCAAGGCTTCGCCAAGAAGCTAGCCCAGGCGCGCCTTGGGCCCGGGGGATACTGTTGGCATTCGGGGAATGGGGCTACCTAGACCTGCCTACCTACGGCTCAGGGTTGGCCCACTTCATCGACCAAAAACCAACGGGGCCGTCACCACTCAAGGCAAGGCCCTCGCGAGGAGGAACAACATCAAGACCCATAGGGGGCCTCCTCAGGACCCCTCCGGAGCGGCGGATATTCCGAGGCGAGACATGACCTCAGGAGTCGAGGATGACGTGGGGAAAGGATAGGCGAGCAGCAGACAGCAGGACAGAGAAGTTTCCTCTTTAGTACAAAGGGGCGAGGATGCACGCAGGTCTCCAAGGCATCTCCCAAAGGTTTCCATTCTGTTGCAACAAGGCCACCACTGCTCGCCAGCAGGACGGATGTCATCCCTGGACCCGTCCCTGCTGCATTGACAACCACTTTGTAGCTGAAGACTACTTTTGGGCCGGGGAAGTATGTTCCCTTGTCCCCCTTGAAAATTTGACGTTGTGGGATCACTTCCCGCCAAAACGATAAAGGAAGAGGACCTGGGCCACCACTATATATAGAGAGTAGGTTACTTCATAAAGTGGGGGGATCCATTCATTCGCCCACTGGTACCACACAAAGGCCACCCAGCCTCCGGAGGCCCTCAAATATTGTACTAGTTAATCCACCAACCTCCAGGAGGGGCAATCCAGCAAAGCAGGAGTAGGGTATTATGCTTCTCAGCGGCCCGAAACTAGGTAAACCTCTGTGTTCTGTGTCTTCCTCACCATCGAGTGAGTCCTCTGCCATCCCCAGCGAGTAGCGAGTCAGGAAAACCAAAGCTGCCAAGTGGCCTCCGCATGCGCCCCCGAGTTCAAATCTTTAAGGATTTGCGGAGCCCGAAATCGGACAGTCCGTCATTGAAAACTTTTATTCAAGTAATCCTTTACATTTTCCATTAACTCTACATTGTTTCCAATCAGCAATATGTCATCCACAAATAATATTAGAAATGCTATAGAGATCCCACTCACTTTCTTGTAAATACAAGCTTCTCCAAAAACTTGTATAAACCAAAACGCATTGATCACTGATGACCCACAAGTATAGGGGATCAATCGTAGTCCTTTCAATAATTAAGAGTGTCGAACCCAACGAGGAGCAGAAGGATCTCACAAGTGGTTTTCAGCAAGGTAATATCTGCAAGCATTGAAATTATCGGTAACAAGTGATTGTGTAGTGAGATGATTCGTAGCAAGTAGCAAGTATAGAAAGTAGCAACGATGCAGCAAAGTGGCCCAATCCCTTTTGTACCAAGGGACAAGCCTGGACAAAGTCTTATAGGAGGAAAAACGCTCCCGAGGACACATGGGAATTTCCGTTATGCTAGTTTTCATCATGTTCATATGATTCACGTTTGTTACTTTGATAGTTTGATATGTGGGTGTACCGGTGCTTGGGTACTGCCCTTACTTGGACAAGCATCCCTCTTATGATTAACCCCTCTCGCAAGAATCCGCAACTACGAAAGAAGAATTAAGACAAAGTCTAACCATAGCATTAAACTAGTGGATCCAAATCAGCCCCTTACGAAGCAACACATAAACTAGGGTTTAAGCTTCTGTCACTCTAGCAATCCATCATCTACTTACTACTTCCCAATGCCTTCCTCTAGGCCCAAATAATGGTGAAGTGTTATGTAGTCTACGTTCACATAACACCACTAGAGGAAAAACAACATACAACACATCAGAATATCGAACGAATACCAAATTCACATGACTACTATTACCAGGACTTATCCCAGGTCCTCAAGAACAAAAGTAACTACTCACAAAGCATCATCATATTCATGACCAGAGAGGTAATGAGTAGTATCAAGGATCTGAACACAAACTCTTCCACCAAGTAATCCAACTAGCATCAACCACAAAGAGTAATTAACACTACTAGCAACTTTACAAGTACCAATCGGAGTCGCGAGACGGAGATTGGTTACAAGTGATGAACTAGGGTTTGGAGATGAGATGGTACTGATGAAGATGTTGATGGTGACGAGTCCCCTCCAATGAGAGGAGTGTTGGTGATGACGATGGCGACGATTTCCCCCTCCATGAAGGAAGTTTCCCCGGCAGGATCGTCCTGCCGGAGCTCTAGATTGGTTCTGCTCAAGTTCTGCCACGTGGCGGCGGCGAATCCTACGAGAAGCCTCCTCCTGATTTTATTCCGGACGAAACCCTTCTTGTAGCAAAAGGGGGGAGCCAGAGGGACAGCTGGGTTCCCACAAGCCCCCTAGGCGCGGCCAGGGGGGTGGTCTCGCCTAGCAGGCTTGTGGCCACCTGCTTGCGCCCCTCTGGCACTTCTTCGGCCCAATATTTTTTATAAATCCCGAAAAAAATCATCGTCGTTGATTTTCACGGCGTTTGGAGTTGGGCAGAATGGGTATCTCAAACTTGCTCCTTTTTAGGCCAGAATTCCAGCTGCCGTCATTCTCCCTCTTCTTGTAAACCTTGCAAAATAACAGAGAAAAGGCATAAGTATAGTACCTTGAAGTGAAATAACAGCCCAAGAAGCGATAAATATCAACATGAAAACATGATGCAAAATGGACGTATCAACAATACCAAGCTTAGACCTCGCTTGTCCTCAAGCGAAAGCCTTGCTCAATAAATATGTCCACATGTTTAGGGAGAGAGGTGTCGACAAAACAAGATACGAACATGCAGGCATCATGATCATGATCAGAACAGCAATACCAACATATAATCTCTCATGCTAAAGTGACAATTCCTTCACAAAATAAAGTATGGATCAAGAACCTTACCGAGAAGTAACAACCGATAGAGTTTAGTCACTGAAGCAATTGCAATTTATCACAACATCAGTGAGAGTCAAATAAGAGCTTGTAAAGCAAATCCACATACTCAATTATCCTTTCATTCTCTACAATTGCTACAAATCACGTGGTACTGATGAGATCAAAGTTTCAGATGGACACAGAGAAAGATAGGGGCTTATAGTTTTGCCTCCCAACTGCTTACCTCAAGGGTAATCTCAACAACAATCATTCATGAATACTTACCTCCAAGTTGACATATGAATATAGATCTTTCCCAAGCATATGACGTTAGCCAAGATAAAGGCGAAATAAGGAATTGGTGAAGATCACCATGACTCTTTCAAGGGCAAAAAGTAAAGGTACAAGATAGGACCTTCGCAGAGGGAAGCAGAGGTTGTCATGCGGTTTTGAGGTTTGGATGCGTGTCCTCTTAGTTCAGAGGAACGTCACTTTATATTGCCTCCTGTTATAAAGAACTTTATTATGCAGTCTGTCGCTTTTATGTCTTCCTCATCATAGGTTCATACAAAGCTTATTTTCCACACACTAATAGATCATACATATTAGAGAGCAATTTTTATTGCTTGCACCCATGACAACTTACTTGAGGGATCTTATTCAATCCATAGGCAGGTATGATGGACTCTCATGGAAAAACTGGGTTGAAGGTTTATGGATGCACAAGTAGTATCTCTACTTGGTGCGGGAGTTTTGGCTAATATGAGGTGGAAGCAATCGTCACATGCTAAGGGATCTATAATCATATAACATTGTCCGGAACCAAGCAAACACAATTCATTATGTTGTCTTCCTTGTCCAACATCTACTTCTAGGCATGTAATAGTTTAGTGAGTATTCACAATCATAGATGGTGTTAAATATGATATATTTATATGTGAACCTCTCCTTCTTTATCACTTCCTACTAATTGCAACAATGACCAAGGTCTATGTTTGTCTACCCTCAGCAAGTTTCAATCATCGTTCTTTTTATATGTGAAGCCATCACTTCCCATAAGATCATTACATGATCTTTCATGCTTTGTTCTTTTCTCAATCTTTTTATCATGGCAAGAGGCAAAGCCCCTTCAACTAAGACACTCTTTATTATATGGCTCACGAGCTCGAATACATCGGGGGTGACACAAAGCATAACTCAAGACTAAAACACTAAAACCTTTATTCGACTAGAGAAAGAGAAAACTGACAAGGAACAAACTAAAACAAAGGTAAAGGCAAAAGATATGATGGTGATACGATAACGGGCCAACTCCCCCAAGCTTGGCACAAGCCAAGGGGATTGCCCATACCCATGTTTAGTTGTCTTCCTTTGGAGGTAATGGTGGTGGAGTTGTTGCAGAGGTCTTGAGCTTGTTTAATTTGCACTTGAGCATAAAATTCTGCTCCTCATATCATCATTTTCCTCTTCAAGCTTCAACACCCTTTGGCATAGTTCCTGCTTACTCTCTTGCAAGAAACGAGAAGGGATATACAAAGTCTTAGGCTTCTTCCTTGAGTCAGGGAGGCTCGACTTCTTGAACTCCACATGCGTGTGTCCAGGTTGAGGTAGAGGAGCCTCCTCTTCATCGAAACTTGTTTGTTCCTTCCCCTTGGGATCATAATCTTCTTCCTCATTAGTGGTCCAGCCATAAAAATCCAAGTCCCCATAGACCTTGGGGTTAGCAAGGTAATCTGGCACGTAGCTCTCCCCCTCTGAATCTTGAGAAGACATCTTGCCCTAAATCTGCGGCAGAAAACAGGCTCAAAACGAAAACAGAAGAAAATCTGCGTGATACGAGGATCAGACCCTACGGGAGAATATATATTTATTTTTTCCACACCAGAAGGAGTACTCCGCACGAAAACGGAGTCCCGGAGGCACACGAGGTGGCCACAAGCCCCCCAGGCGCGGCCAGGGGGTGGGCCCGCGCCTGGCAGGCTTGTCGCCTCCTCGCGTGCTTTCCGGACTACTTCCATTTTTTCTATTTTTCAAATAATTCAAAACGGAGAAAAGTTCCTACTGGAAAAGTTTTGGAGTCTCTTTTTTACCGAATCACATACCTCTTCGTTTTCGGAGTCTAAAACAGGCTGATAAATATCCCTTAGGTATTACTCCAGAGTTACGGTATTGATAATATTGCTTTCAACATTTATGGGAGTACGTGAGATATAATGCTTGATTCTCTGCCCATTTACCACTCTCGGACAATTATCTTCCGTGTTGTTGATCTTGATAGCACCGGAATGATATACTTCCTCAACAATATAGGGACCTTCCTATTTAGAGAGAAGCTTGCCTGCAAAAAATCTCAAACGAGAATTATATAGCAAGACATAATCACCTACATTGAACTCACGTTTTTGTATCCTTTTATCGTGTTACCTCTTAATCTTTGCTTTGAACAACTTGGCATTTTCATATGCCTGAGTTCTCCACTCATCAAGCGAGCAAATATCAAATAACCTCTTCTCACCAGCAAGTTTGAAATCAAAGTTGAGCTATTTGATTGCCCAATAAGCTTTATGCTCTAGCTCAAGAGGTAAATGACATGCTTTACCGTACACCATTTTGTACGGAGACATGCCCATGGGATTCTTATAGGCAGTTCTATAAGCCCACAGTGCATCATCGAGCTTCTTAGACAAATTCTTTCTACACTTGTTGACAGTCTTTTGCAGAATTAGTTTAATCTCTCTATTGCTTAGCTCTACTTGACCACTGGACGGAGGGTGATAGGGAGACGCAATTCTATGGTTGATATCGTACATAGGAAGTGTTTTACGGAAAGCACCATGAATGAAATGTGAACCACCGTCGGTCATTAGATATCTAGGGACTCCAAATCTAGGGAAAATAATTTCTTTAAGAATCCTGATAGAGGTGTTGTGATCAGCACTACTAGTGGGGTTAGCTTCTACCCACTTAGTGACGTAATCAACAACAACTAGGATATGAGTATACCCGTTGGATTTTGGAAAAGGTCCCGTATAATGAAAGCCCCAAACATCAAATGGTTCAATGACAAGTGAATAGTTTGTAGGCATTTCCTGACGTTTACCGATATTACCTATCCTTTGACAATCGTCACAAGACAAGACAAACTTACGGGCATCCTTAAAGAGAGTGGGCCAATAGAAGCCTGATTGCAATTCCTTGTGTGCAGTTCTATCTCCCGCATGTTGTCCTTTGTAGGCCTCGAAGTCACACTTCTGTAGGATCTATCCCTGTTCATGTTCGGGTACACAACGTCTAATAACACCATCTACTCGTTCCTTATAAAGATGAGGATCATCCCAGAAGTAATGTCTCAAGTCAAAGAAGAATTTCTTCTTTTGCTGGTATGTGAAACTAGGTGGTATATATTTGGCAACGATATAGTTTGCATAATCAGCATACCATGATGCACTACGTGAAGTACTGATGACATTCAATTGCTCATCGGGAAAGCTATCATCCATAGGTTGTGGGTCATCAAGAATGTTCTCCAACCTAGACAAGTTATCTGCTACTGGGTTATCAGCACCCTTTCTGTCGATAACATGCAAATCAAATTCTTGCAGCAAGATAACCCATCTGATAAGTCTAGGTTTAGCGTCTTTCTTCTCCATGAGGTACTCAATAGCAGCGTGATCAGTGTGAATAGTGACTCTGGAATCAACTATGTAAGACCTGAACTTTTCACATGCAAACACGACTGCTAAAAATTCCTTTTTCGTAGTAGTGTAGTTTCTTTGGGCACTGTCTGGAGTTTTACTAGCATAGTGAATAACATTCTACTTCTTATCAACTCTTTGCCCTAGAACAGCACCAACAGCATAATCACTAGCATCACACATGATTTCAAAAGGTAAGTTCCAATCAGGTGGTTGAACAATAGGTGTAGTTATCAAAGACTTCTTAAGTATTTCGAAGGCTTCCTCACAATCATCGTCAAAAACAAAAGGAATATCCTTTTGCAAGAGATTGGTAAGAGGCCTAGAAATCTTAGAGAAGTCTTCAATGAACCTTCTATAGAAACCAACATGACCAAGGAAACTTCTTATACCTTTGATATCTGTGGGGTATGGCATTTTCTCGATTGCGTCAACCTTAGCCTTATCCACTTCAACACCTCTTTCAGAAATTTTATGTCGTAAGACGATGCCTTCATTAACAATAAAGTGGCACTTATCCCAATTCAAGAAAAGATTGGTGTCTTTACATCTCTGCAAGACCCGATCAAGGTTGCTGAGGCAATCATCAAAAGAAGACCCATAAACGGAGAAGTCATCCATGAAAACCTCAAAAATATTTCCAGAAAAGTCAGAGAATATAGCCATCATACATATTTTAAAGGTGGTAGGTGCATTACATAAGCCAAAAGGTACCGAAAGGGCAGGTGAAAGTGGTTTTCTCCTGATCAACTTGTGCGACTAGTATTTGGGAGAAACCAGAATAACCGTCTAGAAAGCAGAAGTGTGTGTGTTTAGACAGTCTTTCTAGCATTTGGTCGATAAAAGGCAAAGGGTAATGATCTTTCCTAGTGGCTTAATTCAATTTCCTAAAATCGATCACCATCCTATAGCCAGTAATAATCCTCTATGGGATCAATTTATCCTTATCATTAGGGACAACGGTAATACCTCCCTTCTTAGGGACACAATGCACCGGACTCACCCAATCACTATGACCAACATGATAGATAATACCTGCTTCCAGGAGCTTTAGTATTTCTTTTCTTACTATCTCTCTCATCTTAGGATTTAATCTCCGTTGATGATCAGCAACTAGCTTGGAATCAGGATCAGTTCTAATCTTGTGCTGGGATAGAGTGGGACTAATGCCCTTAAGATCATCAAGAGTATATCCAATAGTAACACAGTGCTTCCTCAGAGTTTTTAGTAACTTCTTTTCTTCATGCTCTGAGAGGCTAGCACTAATTATGACTGGATATATCTCTTTTTCATCAAGATAAGCATACTTATGAGTATCAGGCAAATGTTTAAGCTCGAACACAGGATCACCCTTTGGTGGGGGTGGATCCCCAAGCAGTTCAACATGTAAGTTATTCTTAAGGATAGGATATTGTTCTAAGACAACTCTATCTATCTCATCCCTTTCATCCATCTGCATATCATTTTCATGCTCAAGAAAGTATTGCTCTATGGGATCAGTAGGAGGCACGACAATAGAAACTAAAGCAATAGTTCCATCCTTACTAGGCAACTCTTTTTCATGAGGTTGTCTACCAAACTTGGAGAAATTTAACTCATGTGACACGCCTTCAAAGCCAACAATGACAGTTTGCTTCTCACAGTCAATATAAGCATTGACGGTATTAAGAAAAGGTCTGCCAAATATGATGGGACAAAAGCTATCTTGGGTGGTAGCAAGAACAAGGAAGTCAGCAGGATACTTCGTTTTACCACACAAGACTTCAACATCCCTAACAATTCCCACGGGGCAGATAGTATCTCTATTGGCAAGCTGAATAGTGACATCAATAGGCTCTATCTCAATAGGTGCAATCTCGTCTTTAATTTCATCATATAAGGATTGAGGTATTGCACTAACACTAGCACCCACGTCACACAAACCATGACAACAATGATCTCCTATCTTAACAGAAACAATACGCGTGCCAACAACAGGCCTATGTTTGTCTCTAGCATGAGGTTTAGCAATTCTAGCAACATCTTCACATAAGTGAATATTATGTCCCTCAACATCGTCGGATAGAAGATATTTGATAATAGCAATGCTAGGCTCAACTCTAATTTTCTCAAGGGGTGTAGGTGTTCTAATGTAACCTCTACGTATCACAGTCGAAGCTTCAGAATGCTCCTTTATCCTAACAGGAAAAGGTGGTTTCTCAATGTAAGCACTGGGAACAACAGGATAATTATAGGCAATGACTCTCTCTTCAACTAGATTGGGTTTAACTACATTGACTTCTAAAGGAGGATGATATTTAAACCACTTCCCTTCGGGGAGATCTATATGAGTAGCAAAAGATTCACACAATGAAGCTACTATCTCAAAGTCAAGTCCATACTTAGCACTAAAGTCACAAAAGGTATTTGTTTCAACAAAGGATTTAACACAATCAAACATGAAATTCATACCTGACTCCTTAGCTTCTTCAAGCTCCCATTCTCTCCAATAAATTCCATCTAAAGTCAATATCTCTCTTCATAAAAGAACCGGTGCAAGAAGTGTCAAGCATGGTGCAATCATCATGAGAAAGCCGAGCATAGAAGTTCTGAATGATAATTTCTCTCGAGAGCTCATGGTTGGGGCATGAATATAACATTGATTTAAGCCTCCCCCAAGCTTGAGCTATGCTTTTTCTGTCACGAGGCCAAAACTTATAAATATAATTCCGATCACTATCTACTAAATGCATAGGATAAAACTTTTGATGAAATTCCAACTTCAACCGATTGTAGTCCCATGATCCCGTATCATCACATAGCCTATACCATGTCAACGCCTTCTCCTTGAAAGATAAAGGAAAGACCTTATTCTTGACCTCATCCTCGGGCAAACCTGCAAGCTTAAATAAACCACAAACTTCATCTACATAGATTAAATGCAAGTCTGGATGTGATGTTCCATCTCTTGTAAAAGGATTAGCCAGCAGTTTCTCAAGCATACCCGGAGGAAATTCAAAGCAAATATTTTCAGTAGGTGCAGCAGGTTGAGGAGAAACTCTTTGTGCTTCCGTTCGAGGTGAAGATACCCCGAACAAGCCGCTCAAAGGATTAGTTTCATAGTGACAAGTGACAATAAATTTCAGCACACTATATGAATGTTTACTTACCAAGTTCCACTTACGAAAGGCGCTTCACTTCCCGGCAACGGCGCCAGAAAAGATTCTTGATGACCCACAAGTATAGGGGATCAATCGTAGTCCTTTCGGTAAGTAAGAGTGTCGAACCCAACAAGGATCAGAAGGATCTGACAAGTGGTTTTCAACAAGGTAATATCTGCAAGCCCTGAAATTATCGGTAACAAGTGATTGTGTGGTGAGATGATTCGTAGCAAGTCGCAAGTAACAAAAGTAGCAACGGTTCAGCAAAGTGGCCCACTCCCTTTTGTAGCAAGGGACAAGCCTGGACAAAGTCTTATAGGAGGAAAAACGCTCTCGAGGACACATGGGAATTTCTGTCATGCTAGTTTTCATCATGTTCATATGATTCGCGTTCGTTACTTTGTTAGTTTGATATGTGGGTGGACCGGCACTTGGGTACTGCCCTTAATTGGACAAGCATCCCACTTATGATTAACCCCTCTCACAAGCATCCGCAACTACAAAAGATGAATTAAGACAAAGTCTAACAATAGCATTAAACTAGTGGATCCAAATCAGCCCCTTACGAAGCAACGCATAAACTAGGCTTTAAGCTTCTGTCACTCTAGCAGCCCATCATCAACTCACTACTTCCCAATGCCTTCCTCTAGGCCCAAATAATGGTGAAGTGTTATGTAGTCGACATTCACATAACACCACTAGAGGAAAAACAACATACAACACATCAAAATATCGAACGATTACCAAATTCACATGACTACTATTAGCATGACTTATCCCATGCCCTTAGGAACAAAAGTAACTACTCAGAAAGCATAATTATATTCATGACCAGAGAGGTAATGAGTAGCATCAAGGATCTGAACATAAACTCTTCCACCAAGTAATCCAACTAGCATCAACTACAAAGAGTAATTAACACTACTAGCAACATTACAAGTACCAATCGGAGTCGCTAGACGGATATTGGTTACAAGTGATGAACTAGGGTTTGGAGATGAGATGGTGCTGATGAAGATGTTGATGGTGACGAGTCCCCTCCCATGAGAGGAGTGTTGGTGATGACGATGGCGACGATTTCCCCCTCCGAGAGGGAAGTTTACCCGACGGCATTGTCCTACCGGAGCTCTAGATTGGTTCTGCTCAAGTTCCACCTCGTGGCGGCGGCGAATCCTCTGAAAAGCCTCCTCCTGATTTTTTTCCAGCCGAAACCCTTCTTGTAGCTAAAGGGGGGAGCCAGAGGGCCAGCTGGGTGCCCACAAGCCCCAAGGCGCGGCCAGGGGGGTGGCCGCGCCTAGCAGGCTTGTGGCCACCTGCTGGCGCCCCTCTGGCACTTCTTCGGCCCAGTATTTTTTATAAATCCCAAAAAAAATCATCCTTGATTTTCGCGGTGTTTGGAGTTGCGCAGAATGGGTATGGAAAACTTGCTCATTTTTCATGCCAGAATTCTAGCTGCCGGCATTCTCCCTCTTCATGTAAACCTTGCAAAATAAGAGAGAAAAGGCATAAGTATTGTACCTTGAAGTGAAATAACAGCCCAAGAAGCGATAAATATCAACATGAAAACATGATGCAAAATGTACGTATCAATCACCTCATCAAAGAGTTGATTCCATTTCCGAGATGCTTGCACCAGTCCACAAATGTACGTATCAATCACCTCATCAAAGAGTCGAGATTTATAAACGGTCACATTTTTGTCCGCGTTCGTCTTCTTCTTAAAGATCCATTTGTTCTAAATAGCCTTGCGACCTTCAGGTAATACTTCCAAAGTCCATACTTTGTTTTCATACATAGATCCTATATCGGATTTCATGGCTTCTAACCATTTGTTGGAATCTGGGCCCACCATTGCTTGTCCATAATTCGGAGGCTCATTGTTGTCCAACAACATGATTGACAAGACATGATTTCCGTACCACTCAGGAGAAGTACGTGCTCTTGTCGACCTGCGAGGTCCGACAGTAACTTGATCTGAAGCTTCATGATCATCATCATTAGCTTCCTCTTCAACTGGTGTTGCCTCTACAGAAATTTCTTTCTGCCCTACACCACCATCTTGTTGAAGCAGAGGTTCCGCAACCTCATCAAGTTCTATCTTCCTCCCGCTCAATTCTTTCGGGAGAAACTCTTTCTCAAGAAAATCTCTGTTCTTAGCGACAAACACTTTGTCCTCGGATTTGAGATAGAAGGTATACCCAACTGTCTCTTTTGGGTAACATATGAAGACGCACTTTTCCACTTTGGGTTCCAGCTTTTCAGGGTGAAGCTTTTTGACATAAGCATCACATCCCCAAACTTTAAGAAACGACAACTTTGGCTTCTTGCCATACCATAGCTCATATGGTGTCATATCAACGGATTTTGATGGTGCCCTATTTAAAGTGAATGCAGCTGTCTCCAATGCATAGCCCCAAAATGATAATGGCAAATCGGTAAGAGACATCATAGAACACACCATATCTAATAAAGTACGATTACGACGTTCGGACACAACATTATGCTGTGGTGTTCTAGGCGGTGTCAACTGTGAAATAATTCCACATTGTCCTAAGTGAGCACCAAACTCGTAACTCAGATATTCACCCCCTCGATCAGATCGTAGGAACTTGATCTTCTTGCTACAATAATTTTCAACTTCACTCTGAAATTGTTTGAACTTTTCAAACATTTCAGACTTGTGCTTCATCAAGTAGATATAGACATACCTACTCAAGTTGTGAGTGAAGGTGAGAAAATAACGATATCCTCCGTGCGCCTCTATGCTCATTTGTCCGCACACATCAGTATGTATGATCTTCGACAAGTCACTTGCACTCTCCATTGTTCCAGAGAACGGAGTCATAGTCATCTTGCCCATGAGACATGGTTCGCATGTGTCAAGTGATTCAAAATCAAGTGACTCCAAAAATCCATCAGCATGGAGTTTCTTCAAGCGCTTAACACCAATATGACCTAAGTGGCAGTGCAACAAGAAAGTGGTGCTATTATTGTTAAATCTACATCTTTTGGTCTCAATGTTATGGGTATGAGTGTCATCACAATCGAGATTCAATATGAACAAACCCCTCACATTGGGTGCATGACCATGAAAGATATTACTCATATAAATAGAACAACCATTATTCTCTGACTTGAATGAGTAACCATCTCACAATAAACAAGATGCAGATATAATGTTCATTCTCAACGCACGCACTAAATAACAATTATTTAACTTCATCACTAATCCCGATGGTAACTGAAGTGAGACCGTGCCGACAGCGATCGCATCAACCTTGGAAGCATTTCCCACGCGCATCGTCACTTCATCCTTCTCCAGCCTTCGTTTATTCTGTTGTTCCTATTTTGAGTTGCAAATGTGAGCAACAGAACCGGTATCAAATACCCACATACTACTACGAGTGCTGGTGAGGTACACATTAATAACAAGTATATCATATATAACTTGTTTGGCTTTGGCCACCTTCTTATCGGCGAGATACTTGGGTCAGTTGCGCTTCCAGTGACCAGCCCCCTTGCAATAATAGCACTAAGTTTCCGTCTTAGGTCCATCCTTGGGTTTCTTTGTCGGAGGGGCAGCAGCTTTGCCACTCTTCTTGGAGTTACCCATGTTGCCTTTGCCGTTTTTCTTGAAACTAGTGGTCTTATTGACCATCAACACTTGGTGTTCTTTCTCGATTTCTGACTGAGCGACTTTCAGCATCACAAATAACTCGCCGGATGACTTATTCATCCCTTGCATGTTATAGTTCAACACGAAGCTCTTATAGCTAGGTGGCAGAGACTGAAGAATTCTATCAGTGACAGCTTCTTGCGGGAGTTCACTTCCTAGCTCAGCTAGACAGTTAGAGTACCCACACATTCTGAGCACGTGTTCACTGATAGACGAATTCCCCCCATTTTGCAAGCATAGAACTTTTCGGAGGTCTCATACCTCTCTATCCGGGCATTCTTCTCAAAGATAAACTTCAACTCTTGGAACATCTCATATGCTCCATGACGTTCAAAACGTCTTCGAAGTCCCGGTTCTAATGTAACGCCCAAGATGCGATCCTATCCTTATTTATGCATGAGGGCCTCGACAGGGATAGAAGTGCATCTCGTCATTTCGCAAGAATGGATATCGTTACAAGTTCATGTACTGAAAAGAGAAGATATACAGAATTGGCTTACACTCGCCACAAGCTACATCAGAGTCACATGAGTACAATATATAAACATCATGAAGAAGAGCAGGGTCCGACTACGGACGAAAACAAACGAGAAAAGAAGAATGACGTCCATCCTTGCTATCCCAGGCTGCCGGCCTGGAACCCATCCTAGATCGATGATGAAGAAGAAGAAGCAACTCCAAATGAACAATCAACGCGCTCGCATCAAGTAACCTTTACATGTACTTGCAACTGGTATTGTAGTAATCTGTGAGCCACAAGGGACTCAGCAATCTCATTTCCAAAGGTATCAAGACTAGAAAAGCTTAATGGGTGAGGTACGGTTAAGTGGTGAGGCTGCAGCAAGCGACTAAGCATAGATTTGGTGGCTAACTTACATGTATAAGATTAAAGAGGGGGAAGATCTATGCAGAGCGGACGTGAACTACTGTTGATCAAATGAATGATCCTGAACACCTACTTACGTCATACATAACCCCACCGTGTCCTCGATCAGACAAGGAACTCACGAAAGAGACAGTCACGGTTACACAATCATTTGGCAAGTTTTAATTAAGTTAACTTCAAGTTATCTAGAACCAGCGTTAGACAAAGTTTCCACATTGCCACATAATCGCGGGCACGGCTTTCCGAAAGATTTAACCCTGCAGGGGTGCTCCAACTAATCCATCACAAATTACCACAAGCCGCATACAAATCCTCGATCACGAAACTCGCGATCTCGACGGACTCCTTAGTGGAAAACCTCAACTCTGAGATTACCCAAAGCATCACCGGAATCCCAATTCACAAGACATTCGTCAAAGGTCAAACTATCCAGCAAGGCCGCACGACG
Organism: Hordeum vulgare subsp. vulgare; assembly: GCF_904849725.1. Taxonomy (NCBI): domain Eukaryota; kingdom Viridiplantae; phylum Streptophyta; class Magnoliopsida; order Poales; family Poaceae; genus Hordeum; species Hordeum vulgare. Next base: position 435,664,012 of record NC_058519.1, on the reverse strand, counting down.
TGTCGACGAACCCGATAGGAGCCTTGTATCTCGTTCTCAGGACACGACCGGATGGAACTAGCTACGAGTGCCAAACCTCGAGTTTCCTCGCGGTGGCCTCGCAGGTAGACCATTTGGGACCAACACCATAAGCACTGGGCCCCCTGTATTATGTAGAATTACTCCTCGGGTAGCGCTAACTCCCTATGCATTTCAGTATTAACAGAATTATTATGTTGGGCAAATCTAGAACCATTGTTGGGCCTTGCCAAACCAGCTTTAATCTAAAACGAATTATCAAGGGGGTCCCCATAACAACCCCGATCGTTTTAGGAGCGCTCAATTATGGAACATAAAACTGGTAGCCGAAACTAAGGGGGCAAAGGTGGAACAAAACACCAGGCTAGAAAGGCCAAGCCTTCTAGATAGAAACGGTAAAACTAGCATGGCAATGATAGTAATGGTATCTAGGGAAATGGTCATCTTGCCTGAGCTCCGGCTTGGAAGAAGAATGACTCGGTGAAGCAGACGAACTGATGTAGTCGAACGGGACCTCACTTTCCGACACGCTTGCGGAACTCTATCGAGACGAAGCAAGCCGGAAACAAGCGTCAACACAGATATACACCACATGATACACAACACACATGATGCATGAACGGCTGAATATATGCAAGACATGGCATGGCAATTCACAACCATCAACACTACACATTTAAGTGAAGTTCAATATGCAACGAGTTGCATATTGACGAAATTCCACATACGAATTATTTAGTTCTATCTTGATTAGGTACACTGCAATATTAAATGTGGTTAAACATGGCAAGAAGTGAGGCGTAATTAATCTACCTATCTAGGAATTCTAAATGAGGTAGGAAATGACATATAGCACCTCCGAAACGACCTCACATGTTAATTTACAATTCTGTCCAGATCTGAACTAACACTTTTAAATACTCGTTAAACAGAAAAATAAATAGGTTCACATGATTCTACGCGTCGTTACAAGCAATTTACACATAGAGAACGTCTTCAACGGATCTACGGTTCAGAAGATACGAACACCGCAAGATATGATGGCATGAATGCAAAATGTGTGTAACGACAGTCACGAGCATTTCAAAACATAGAACCAGCAAGATAAAATGAAACTACACGAGATTCTAAGCAAGTTTCATATAGGGCACGATTAAAACGGAGCAACGGTTCAACAACTATGAGCTAAACAAGATATCACTACAATTTGCCAAAATCAGCCAGATAGCATTTTCTACACCCCACAACTACGAGCTACACAAATCCAGAAGGCTCAAACAAGGCATGAGATAGTAGAGGGCAAGATGCACTACAACATATAACTAGTAACATCTAGCATGGAAGCATGGAACACTAGGAAAATAAGTCGCAAAATGGCATCTCACACACTATTTCAGACTTAGTGAAAATACCAGCTTATGACAGTGCAGTTTTCGATCTGAAGGCATGTTGACAGCAGCAAAACCATAAGCTACAGGACTCCAAATGGCATGAAAATTCACAGCATGCTAGATAATCCTAAAGTATACAACTAACTCCATTGCACAACCTCAAAAGAGCTACAGATCACCAGATAAACTCATGCAAAGACAGCAACAAAATATAACAGATTTCAGACTTAGAAATATTTCAGCATCTCCAAATTAGCACTATTTCCTAGCATGTTGAGAACAAGAAAACCACACCTAAACATGTATTTCTATTGCCACCAAAATTACCAGAGGCTAGTCTACACATCCAAGGGCAAATCTCTAGTTGACAACTCCTTCATATCATGCACGGATTAAATCCCACAAAATAAACAAAAGGGCATCAGGGCAAAATATCACGCAAACTAACTTGCTCAAAAGCTAAAACTAAATGCATAGTTAAATTCTATGGATTTTTCTACACCGAAAACATATATAACATGTGGGGTTGCAACACAAAAATATCGCCACACGTATATGCGAGAATATATCCTAAACACGGTATAACAAACTAGCGACGGAATCCTACATGCTAAAATATCAACAGCTACTCTAAAAAACATGGAAAAAGGGTTCCTAAAACATGAGCATTATATCTACGGGGTTTGAGCAACCCGGACACGCACGAAAAATAAACACGGGATAAACTCCTATTATGACAACATAGAAAACTAGGCATATGGCACGTCAAATCAATTCAAACAGGCATGTAAGTTGCAAATTAGGATTCTACGCGAAAAACTACACAAGTTACATATACAACTCGCCTCGATCCGACATACGGTTTGAATTCTACGAGCGTTCTCAAATATCTAAAATCCCTGAGAGAAATAATCCGAAAATCCTAAAAAAAAAAGATAATGCTAACGAGCCTAAACAATGGGTGCAGCATAGCAAAAGATGCCTAGGGCGTTAGATAAGAGGCTCGGGTGTTGCTCACCCATGGGCTTGGCCCAAGTCGGTAGGGGAGGCATGCCGGCGGTCGAGGCAGGGAGGCGAGGGTGCGGAGTGGGCCGAGGCGCTGGGCCAGGGAGGCGAAGGACGGCCTGGGGTGACGCCTGCTGGGCCACGAGGGTGACGCGGGACGCTGCCCAGGCCACGACCAGGCGCTGTGACGGCGCGGTCAACGCCCGAGGCCAGCGAGCGCGAGGAAGGGTCGAGCGGGGAGGCACCTCCTCGCCCGCCCGAGGCACAGACGCGGCGGCGCCCTGCAGATCTGGCGAGGCGGGACGGCATGCAGCCGGGAGGCCGAGGGGCGGCGAGATCCGGCGCAGGGAAGACGACCGGCAGTGGGGCAAGGTGCTGGAGGTGGCAGGCGACGGATCCTACGCGCGCCAGGGCGACGGCTCTGCTCGGGCACGGGCTTGGGAGGAGCTCGGGGAAGGAAAGATTTTTGCCAAGAGGCGGTCTGGTCCGTCGGATCCTCGATCTGACGGTCCAGATCATCCAGATCAGATCTGGAGGAGGAGGAGGAGGAGAAAGTGGTGGTGGCTAGCACGGATTTCAAGGTGGAGAGGGTGGCTGTCCCAAAATGGATAGGAGGGGAAGATTAAATAAGAAAGGGGGTTAGGGTTACCCGAATCCACTTCCGATTTCGACCACGGGATCGCGATCGGACAGTCACAGACGTGGGAATGGAATAGAAGGGCTAGACTGGTTGTGTAGAGTGGCTAGGTGGAGGTGAGAGGGAAATAGCACGGCACGGCAAGATGATTTTTAAAACACCAAAAAACACCCAACGATAGACCGGATATGGTGCCACTACGGTCGACCGTTCGGGTACGAGACGGACTCCGACTGCGACAAAATTTGGCAGGCGGCCTACCTATATTAAAATAAGACCGGACGCCAAGTTTCTACTCAATCATAGAATGTTTACACACACTTTTAAAAACAAGATTTTGACGATGCCGCGGGCGCGTGCGAGTGCGGTCGGGCTCAGAACGGGCAACGGCGAGAACCGGCAACTAATAACGGATGCAAGTTTTAAAACTGGCGGCAACGGGATGCCGATGCAATGCGGATGATGCACATGATGCGATGATGATGCGACAAATAAAAATAATCACATGACGGAAACGGAATAACAGGGGAATCTTCTGGACGTAGGTCTCGGGCCGTCACATCTAAGCTATACAAAACTGCACATTGAACTAGTGAGTAGTCATCCTTACCCGCTTACCAAGCGTTCAAAACATCTTGGTCTGACATAGCGGGTGGTGCATTGCCTAGCGCAGCATCAAGCACATATTTCTTTTGGCTAGCTTGGAGGATAATCCTCAGATTTCGAGCCCAGTCAACAAAGTTGGTTCCATCATCTTTGAGCTTAGCTTTCTCTAGGAACGTATTAAAATCCAGGGTTGCTACTACGCGAGCCATTGATCTACAACATATTTTTTTGCAAAGATTACTTAGACTATGTTCAAGACAATTGAGTTTAGCTAATCATATTACTAATAAACTCCCACTCAAATAGACATCTATCTAGTCATTCAAGTGTCGCATGATCCAAATTCATTAACTCAAGTCCGATCATCACGTGAGTTGAGTATAATTTCAGTGGTGAACATCTCAATGTTGATCATATCAACTATATGATTCATGCTCGACCTTTCGGTCTCTTGCGTTCCGAGGCCATGTCTGTACATGCTAGGATCGTCAAGTTTAACCCGAGTGTTCCACGTGTGCAACTGTTTTGCACCCGTTGTGTGTGAACGTTGAGTCTATCACACCTGATCATCACGTGGTGTCTCGAAACGATGAACTGTCTCAATGGTGCACAGTCAGGGAGAACACAATTTTATCTTGAAATTTTAGTGAGGGATCACCTTATAATGCTAGCAACGTTCTAAGCAAAATAAGGTGCATAAAAGGATTAACATCACATGCAAATCATAAGGGGCATGATATGGCCATGAACTTGCGCTTCTTGATCTCCATCACGAAAGCATCGACATGATCTCCATTGTCGCTGGCGGCGCACCATGATCTCGATCATCATGATCACCATCATCGTGCCGCCATCGAGGTTTGTCGTGCTATCTATGTTATTACTACTAAATCTACAACCTAGCAATATAGTAAAAGCATCTGCAAGCACAAACGTTAGTTTAAAGACAATCCTATGGCTCCTGCCGGTTGCCGTAGCATCGACATGCAAGTCAATATTTAACTACTACTTCCTCCATAAACTAATATAAGAGCATTTAGATTGCTATTTTAGTTATCTAAACACTCTTACATTAGTTTACAGAGGGAATACAACATGATCATCTCATACATCCAATATATCATATCATGTCTTTGGCCATATCACATCACATGCATACCCTACAAAAACAAGTTAGATGTCCTATAATTTGTAGTTGCATGTTTTACGTGGCTCTCGGTGTTCTGGGAATGGGGGTACCCAGACCTGCCTGCCTATGGCCTAGAGCTGGCCCAGTTCATCAAGCGAACCAACGGGCCCGGCATCACTCAAGGCAAGGCCTTCGTGAGGGGCCAAGCCTCACGAGGAGGAACGACATCGAGACCCGCATGGGGCTTCCTTAGGACCCCTCCAGAGCGGCGGATATTCCAAGGCAAGTCCCACCCTCAGGAGTCAAGGATGACGCACCGGAAGGACAGGCGGGCAGCGGATAGCAGGACGGAGCACTTTCCCCTTTGGTGCAAAGGGGGCAAGGACAAGCGTAGGTTCCCAACGCATCTTCTAAAGGTTTCCATTTTTGTGCAACAAGACCCTGGCCACCCGCCGGTAGGACAGACGTCATCCCTGAGCCAGCCCCTGCAGCGCTGGCAGCTACTTTGCAGGCGAAGACCACTTTTCGGCGAGGGAAGCATGTTCCCTTGTCCCCCTTTGAAATTGGCTGTTATGGGATCCCTTCCTGCCGAAACGATAAGGGAAGAGGACCGGGGCCTCCAGTATAAATAGAGGATAGGTTACTACGTAGAGGGGGGACGACCCCAAACCATTCATTCACCCACCTCCACACCACTATGGCACCCAGCCTCAGGAGGCCGAAGAACATTGTACTAGTTCATCAACCAGCCCCCATGAGAGGCAATCCACCAAAGCAGGAGTAGGGTTTTACACTTCGCAGCGGCCCGAACCTAGGTAAACTGTTGTGTTCTGTGTTTCTCTCACCATCGAGTGAGTTCTTCGCTGTTCGCATCGAGTAGCGAGCTAGGCGAGATTAGGCCGTGAGAGATCTTCGTACACGTCCGTGAGTTTGCATCTTTAGGGTTTTGCGGATCCCGAAATCCGACATTTGGCGCGCCAGGTAGGGGGCATGTAAGGTATTCTTCGAACTTCAACTTCCCTCGGCCTACTGCTCTGGTAACCTGCGCTCAACCAGTGTCTTCGAGCCTCGTCGAGCTGGCCTCCAACAGCCACATTACAGTGATTGGAAGCATGCATACCGGCTTTGTGGTACCATGCGGCTCGTACTAGGCCGTCAACATCGTCTCCACCTTGGCAACCACCCACACCACCCAGGCGCAAGGCGGTTGGGCGGCGTCCCCGTCATCCATGAGGCGCCGCATCAACTTGGGGGACCTCGGCATGCACGACGCATTCTCGATGGTGAGCGAGATGCTCCGCCAATGACAGACGCAAGGGGGCTTCGAAGCCTGGGCGGACCACATCATGGAGTTGATCGCCATCGCACAAAAGGCCATCCAGCCTCGTTCTTCTTCCAGGACGCGAGCGTCGGGCGCCGGGGGCTCGCACCTCATTGCGGCCCCCGGGGCTGCAAGCAATGAGGCCCCTCCTATGCTGGGCGGGGCCGAGAGAGACGCACTTCATGCAGCCCTCCTACTCTAGGTTCATGCGGCCGGCCCCGAGGTGCATCACACTGACAACCACCCGGGGCGCGAAGAGAATGGTGGAACGATCGATGCACACACTGGTGCGCATCACCAATACCAGGTCGGCCCCCGAGAGTCCGGGGCGTCGAGACAGGAGCGCTCCCTCCAACGCAGCCAGCAGAAGAGGGGAGTCAGCACCTGGGCGAACTACGACAACGGAGACGTGCCGAGGCACTAAGGGGGGAGTCAGCACCGGCGCGAACTACGACAACAGAGACGTGCCGAGGCACTAAGGGGGAGACGCACCGGGCGGTGTCGGTACCAACCAACGACAGCAACAAGAGCAAGCGACTTCGCGCGGAAGCTTATCGTAGGAAGATCTTTGAGTAGTACAACCCGGGGGGGGTCCCCCTCCACCACCGAGATGGACCGCCACCGTCGCGCCGCTGAACGGCCATGGAGGACGATCGAACGCCTACATGGAGCCATACGTGCCGGAGTATGTGGCATCACCTAACCCTCCCAATGAGGAAGAGCCTCAAGCGTCCCCCCGAGCGCCTATCTTCCTCAGGAGTGAGGAACGCTTTGGGGCCCCTCCTTGAGCTGGGCCCAAGATGCGCGGCAGGGAGGCGCCCCTAAGACGTGGGGCGTGGCAACAACCGCCTTCCCCACGGAGGAACTGCGAAGGACCGAACCCCAGGCCTCACGAGGACGAGTCCGATGCAGCGGCGAAACACAAGTTGCACGGGCCACCCGCCGCAACCATGATGCAGGTGTAGGCGCCGAGGGCCAGGCCTCTCGAGGTGCTCCCAAACACAAGGAAGCTATTCAAGGTAATTTTTTGGGTTTACTGCCTTAGGAAGCGTCTATTGACCGCAGGGACTTCAAATATTCAGGGCACGCTTTTGCCCATCTTATCGTTTACGCAAGCTTCCATAATTTCTGCTGCATCCACTCGGCGACCTGACATCTTCCCTTGCTTGCATCTTTGGGAGATCTACCCCCCCCCCCCCCCGCTCGAGAGCTCCGGCCGGTACATGACGCCCCGTCACGGGATCTGGGGAGGCCTCGCGGACCCCCAGGGCCACAGCCAACAGGAAGAGAAGGGGGGCGCTTGAGCGTCAAAAGGGGGCTCCTGAGCATTGTGCTTCGGGGGCCTTATCGGTCGTAAGGCCACCTGCCACCCTTGATATCGTCCACGGACATTCGGTTGTTATCATGGGTGGCAGGGCTTGACCTCGTGGCTACATCCGTTCATTGGGTCCCATGGAACGGTGGTCGGGAAATGTGCGGGACTGGATCTTAGCAACGCAGAGCCGCTCGAATGTCAAAGGGGGCTTCTGAGCATCGCGGCTCAGGAGCCTTACCGGTCACAAAGCCACTTGACCCCCGGGTCAGGGCCTCGCCCCGTGAGGCGCCTCACGATGGTAGGGAAATGTGCGGGACTGGTCCTGCCGACGTAGAGTAAGAGAAAAGCCCTCAACCGATCTCGAGAGAACGAGCGCGTGGGACCTGCACCAACTCACGACAACTCTGCATCATCCTTCAATCCTTCCGGAACCTACTTCATCCCATGACACTCTCAAGTAATAACGAGCCGAGGTTGTATAAGCCCAGGGGGGGCCGAGGACGCGGAAGAGGTCCACCCCATGCCTAGTCGTAGCCCTATGCTCAGCGCTGGGGAGAAGACGACAATAATCAACGCAGTCCACCAATGACTTCCGGAATCAGGTGCCTAATGCCTCAGGGGTAGGGACACTCGCGAGGCCAAAGCATCCTCACGACCTCCCATATACACCCCCACTGTGACACTCTCATGTAATAACGAGCCGAGGCTGTGTACGCCCAGGGCCCCCTGAGGACGCGGAAGGGGTCCACCCCACGCCTAGTGGAAACCCTATGCTCAGCGCTGGGGATGGTGGCACCCAATCCAGTCCACCAATGACTATGCGCCTAGCTGGCAAAGGAACCAACTCAGTCCACCAATGACTATGCCAGCTTAGGTGCCAGACGCGGCGTTTTGCTTGCTTTTTCTTGGGTCTTGGACTCTCTACCGCTGTACATAAACTTGCCAATTTCGAAAGTTGGTTTTTAACTCTGAGTACTAGACGTTTGAAAAAACAAAAAGGGGGGACTTTCTCTTGCGCTTTCTCGCTTTGGCGGCTCCAAAACCTCCTTTTCTGGATGATATTTTTCAAGATGAACGCTCCGCACCGCCCCTAGGAGTCAAGGAGCACGAAAGCAAGGACTTGTCGGCCCAGGGGCGAACACTTTTCCGTAGTCAACCCCCGCTTGGGGGTCCGGACCGAAACTTGATACCACCATAAAGAGTATCGGGAGGCCTCAGCCCCCCCTGAGGCGATGAACAAAGGAATGGAGTGCGGAATCGCTCGAGCCCCAAAAAGGGGGCTCCTGGGCACCGCCTGAGGAGCCTTACCGATCATGATGCCACTCGCCATTGCTAGCGCCGTCCCGGACCTCCGGTCGGCGTCAGGAGTGGCGGGGCCCCGCCCTGTGAAGTGTGAAGCTAACAGCGGGGGCGATGTGCAGGACCGGGGCCTGTCAATGTAGAGCGGCTTGAGTGTCAAGGGGGGATCCTGAGTAGCATGCCTCAGGAGCCTTACTGGTCGCAAGGCCACTCGGCCACCCGGGTGTCGACCACGTCGGCACCTGGGGCGCCAGGGATTTGCCCCATGAGGAACAACCTTGGTAACGGGTTGCGCCTCACGGAGGCAAGGAAATGTGCGGGACCGGGACCTATAGACATAGACTGCCGAAAGGATCTTCACCCCGTCCCATCTACAAAATAGGAGCTACTCAGGAGGGGATATGCAAGAGACCGGTGCAAACCCACGAGCTAAGTATCCCACAGGCCCTGACTGGGACCATCTGGTCTCACATCAGACTAAAAATGAATTAAAAATATTTGTACTAACGAAGGGATGTAGAGCCTAAGGATTCAGCCGCGGCGAGGAAGGAGGTCATCAACCAAGCGCACCGCGACACAGGCGGTACCTTGGGAGGACGGGACCTCCTGAGGGCCCCGGCCGCCGTTACTCCCGAGCGACGACTGGGGCAGTGACGAGCTCTATGCAAAGAACTCAAGCTGCAACGACTACCGGCAAGAGAGCAATCGACCGACGAGGGAAAGGGAAAAAGGAAAACAGTGAAGGTAACACACAAAATTTTAACGCCCAACAGAGCAGTGTTCTTGGTCTGACGTTACAGGGGAAAGAAACGGAAACTGGGAGACGCCTAGGGGGAAAGGCCGCCTACACCCCCTTGGCTCCTGTGGCCTCGGCGTCGGAGGCCTACTCCCCGCTGGAGATAGGCGTCCGGACGAACCACACCACCAGGGAGTCCACGTGCGGGTGCACTTCATCCCGGAGAAGGCGCTGGGGCTCACTGGGCACCGGCTCGACGACGCGCTGGATACTGAGCTCCGGGACAAGGCGGCGCAGGTTGGAGAAGACAAGCGTCAAGGCAAGGCCCAAAAGCTCGCGCGCGTCGGACGCGCTCTCCTCCTCCACCCGGGAGACGACGACCTCCAGCGCCTCCATCACGTTCTCGAAGAAGGCGAGGTAGCCCCCATCGCTCCTCACGTTTGGCAGTGCCGGGGCCTCCCCCACAAATCGGCGTGTCGCGTCAGCCGCCCACCCGGTGATGCCCGCGAACTGCTTGGCCTGCAGGGATGCCATCAGCCGGGTGGACAACGCCTCGGCCTTGGCGGCCAAGACGGCGTCGGTCACCACGTGGACTTTCTTCTGCAGCAATGTTAGCTCGGCCTTGGCCTCCGCTTCGCCCTCGTGGGCGGTCTGGAGGGCGGCTTTAGCACTCGCGAGCTGATCCCGTAGCCCCTCGACCTCCTCCTGAAGCTCCCCTAATTTGAGCTTCTTGGCCGAGGGTGCTCAGGAGGAGAGCAAAGATCAACCAACAAGCAGCAGATGAGGCGACAAGGAAAGGAGATGCAGACGAGGGACTTACTCATTGCTCACGACCCAACGGTGGCGGACGCGCGGCGACTCGGAGGGCCCTCCGCTGTTGCCCTCGGGGACGGACGAAGGCTTGGAAGGTGTCGCATGCTTCCCCAGACTGAGATCACCTCCGGGAGACGCCATGAGGACAACGAACGAAGGGAAGAAGAGGTTTTCTCGCGGCAAAGCAGAAGAAGCAGAGAAGGAGCTCATGGTTGCGGTGCCTCCCCTTGGCGGGGGCGGGGCAGATTTATAGGAGAACCGCAACCACGAACCTTCGTGGGAGCGTGAGTGTCGCGCGCCCCACGAGTGTCGCGAGGTGGGCCGACTAGAGCGTTTCCACTCACGTCTCTTCACATGTCCATGGAGCAGTCACGTCCTCGAAGGGCCGTTGGGTGTGGTTAGGCCGCACTGACACCATTCGATGAGAATAATGATGGCCTGCACGGTTCCTGGAGATTGTGCCGTCATGGCCTGGCGCACCCCGGATGCCTCCAGGAGCGAGAGAGTCACCACACGATCGCTGGACACGTGTGCCTCCTGGCCCGCAGGCAACAAGGGCCCGCGACGCTTCAGGTCGCCCTCAATGCTTTGCTGAAAACCAACCAAGGCGCGCCTTGGGCCCGGGGGTACTCCCGGTGTCCTGGGAATGGGGGTACCCAGACCTGCCTACCTACGACCTAGGGCTGGCCCAATTCATCAAGCAAACCAACGGGCCCGTCATCACTCAAGGCACGGCCCTCGTGAGGGGCCAATCCTCACGAGGAGGAACGACATCGACACCCGCAGGGGGCTTCCTCATGACCCCTCCGGAGCGGACGACATTCCAAGCTGAGGCCCAGCCTCAGGAGTGAAGGATGATGTAGAGGAAGGACAGGCGGGCAGCGGACAGCAGGACGGAGCCGTTTCCCCTTTGGTCCAAAGGGGCCAAGGACGAGCGCAGGTTCCCAAGGCATCTTCTAAAGGTTTCCATTCTGGTGCAGCAAGCCCCTGGACGCCCGCCGGCAGGACGGACGTCATCCCTGAGCTAGCCCCTGCAGCGCTGGCAGCTACTTTGCAGGCCAAGACCACTTTTGGGCAGGGGAAGCATGTTCCTTTGCCCCCTTCGAAATTGGCCGTTGTGGGATCCCTTCCCGCCGAAACAATAACGGAAGAGGACCGGGGCTGCCACTATAAATAGAGGATAGGTTTCTTCGTAGAGGGGGGAGGGCAACCTTGAACCATTCAGTCACCCACCTTCACACCACTAAGGCCACCCAGCCTCACGAGCTCGAAGAACACTCTACTAGTTAATCTACCAGCCCCCACGGGAGGCAATCCACCAAAGCAAGAGTAGGGTTTTATGCTTCCCAGCAACGACTGTTGTGTTTTGTGTTTCCCTCACCATCGAGTGAGTTCTTTAGGGTTTTGTGGAGCCCATCGAGTAGTGAGCTAGGCGAGGTTAGGCCGTGAGAGATCTTCGTACACGCCGCTGAGTTGGAATCTTTAGGGTTTTGTGGAGCCCGAAATCCGAAAGTGGATGCTATGAGTATCTAGTATGATCGCATCTTAGTTACGCAAAGCCACAACGGCGATTTGCAAATTCCTATTTAACCTTCTCCAAGGACCGCCTTGGTCAAATCCGGTTGAACTAAAGTTAAAGAAACAGACACCCGCCAGTCATCTTTACACAACAAGTGCATGACCGTCGATGAAACCGGTCTCTCGTAAGAGTACGAGTAAAGTTGGTCTGGGCCGCTTCAATCCAACAATACCGTTGAATCAAGAAAAGACTAAGGAGGGCAACAAATTGAACATGAAAGCCCACAAACTCTTTTGTATTCTACTCAAAATATCATCTACGCATGAACCTAGCTCATGATGCCACTTTTGGGGAACGTTGCATGGGAAACATAAAATTCCTACGCACACGAAGACCTATCATGGGGATGATGATCTACAAGAGGGAGATCAAATCCACATACCCGTGTAGATCGCTGAGCGGGAAGCGTTAAGAAATGCGGTTGACATAGGCGAACGTCTTCGCGATCCAAATCGCCGCCGTCCCGCGATCCGTCCCGATCTAGCACCGAACAGACGGCACCTCCGCGTTTAGCACACGTGCAGCTCGATGACAATCTCTGCCTTATTGATCCGGCAAGAGAGACCAAGAGGTAGCTGAAATCTCTGGCAGCACGACAGCGTGGCGGTGATGATGGTGGAGCTACTCCGGTTGGGCTTCGCTGTGCCGTACCGATCTAGCTACGAGGTGTCACGAAGTAGTGGAGGGAGAGAGGTTTGCACAAAGGCTTGAGGTGCAAAAACCCTCTCCAACGTCCACTATGTATAGGAGGAACAAGATGGAGAGTGCTTTGGCTCCTACTCCAAGTAGGAGGGGTCGGCCGAACCAAGGAGGAAGGTCTCCTCCTCCAATTCCGTTTGGTGGAGGAGTCCTTTCCTTCTTGTCCACCTCCTTCCTTTTTTCCTTTCTTATTCCTTTATTTTTTCCTCATCCGAAACAACCTTATTGGGCTGGCCTGACCAGCCCACAAAGGGCTGGTGTGCCACCCATCGGCCTATTAGGTGGGTGGCCCCTCCCGGTAAAACACCAGAACCCATTCGTCACTCCCGGTACTTCACCGGTAATGCCCGAAATATTTCCAGAAGCCAAATGCAACAATCCTATATATCAATATTTGTTTCCAGACCATTCCAGAAACACTCTGATGTCCGGGATCTCATCTGGGACTCTGAACAATATTCGGTTACCAACATCAATAATTCAACTATACCGAAAACGTCACCGAACCTTAAGTGTCCACACCCTGCGCGTTCGAGAACTATGTAGACATGACCGAGACACTCTCCGGCTAATGTGCAATAGTGGTACCTAGACGTACATATTGGATCCTACATATTATACGAAGATCTTATCGGTTGAACCTCTATGTCGAGGATTCACACTATCCCGTATGTTATTCCGTTTGTCCTCTGGTATGTTACTTGCCCGAGATTCGAGCGTCGGTACCGCCATACCTATTTCAATCTTGTTACCGGCAAGTCTCTTTACTCATTCCGTAATACAAGATCGCGTAGCTAACTCTTTAGTCATATTGCATGCAAGGCTTGTTTGTGATGTCGTATTACCGAGTGGGCCCCGAGATACCTCTCCATCAGACGGAGTGACAAATCCCATTCTTGATCCATGCTAACTCAACGGACACCTTTGGAGATGCTTGTAGAGTACCTTTATAGTCACCCAGTAACATTGTGACGTTTGATACACACAAGGCATTCCTCGGTGTGAGTGAGTTACATGATCTCATGGTCATAGGAATGTATACTTGACATGTAGACAAAAATTGCAACAAAATGACACGATCACATGCTATGTTTATATTTTGGGTCTTGTCCATCACATAATTCTCCTAATGATGTGATCCCGTCATCACGTGACAACACTTGTCTATGGCTAGGAAACCTTAACCATCCTTGACCAATAGGCTAGTCAACTAGAGGCTCACTAGGGACATTTTTTGTCTATATGTCCACACTTGAATTTATGTTCCCATTCAATAAAATTATAGCATGGATAATAAACGATTATCTTAAAATAGGAAATATAATAATAACTATTTTATTATTGCATCTAGGGCATATTTCCAACACCGGGATCACCAGAGGTCGCCGCCATCATGGCCTCCATCATCTCCATCGCCTGTGCAGATGCCTCCACCACCGTTGGATCCCCCGCCATGGTCAAAGGTGATTTTATGCTCTCCGGATCCTTCAAAGAGAGCATGGTCGTCCCTAGTGGCCAAAGGCGGGGAATCCTCCCTACCTTTGAGACTAACACGCAGGAGAAAATCTCCCACCCATGTGTGCCGAACATGGCGCCATGGGCGGGGGACCCTGCAGTGATAGCCAGAGAACCACCGCTGCGTCCACCACCAGGCACCACACACACGAAGCCACACTCCATGCAGTTTGTCAACCTCCGTCACCACGACTTAAGCGGTTGCATGATCTGAACGGGAAACTCTTGCTGCCGCCACGGAGGATGCGGGACGCCCATGCTTCCCCACCATGGCCAAGAACCGAAGCTACCTCAAAGAGACAGATAGAGAAGAGAAAACCAAGCAACCCTAGGTTGGAGAACAGGAGAAGGATGGATGAGCATCGTGTACCACACTCCAAGGGTCGTCGCCCATCTCAACCTATGCCATTGCCCGCCATCATGGGAGAACATGTAACCGCCCCATCAACCCAATTCACGATGCTGCAGCTTCTGCCACGACCATGACTTCAAGCTAGACGCACCCGCTGCGAGAATCGCGCAATGCAAGCGGCGCGCATGGCGGAAACGGCCTCAAGTGGTGGGACAATGCGGAATAGTGGGTTCGTGGTTACCTATTTACGATTTTTTCGCTCGTGCACGAACTTTGGGCCTAACCCAACAGTGCTAGGCGAGCACGTATGGGCCAGGCCCGGGGCTCGTGTCGGTGAACTAGTAAGGGGTTACCTAGTGCCCCTGACTTTTGCATAGGCGTTGAGAGTGTAACCCCTTAAGAGCAACCATCGAGCCAAGCCAAGAGCCACACCAAGATGTCGGCAAGACCAACACTAACAGCCCAAGATGTGCCAAGAACCCGTGGCACCTGCCGGGGGGCGAAGGCACAAGCATCTTCACCAAGACCCGGCAAGGCGCCTCCCCGACAAGTGCGGGCCAACCTGCCACAACCCCACCTCATCACTACACGAGTCACTTGTGTAACAGCCCAAATGCTTTCTTTCCTCTTTTGTAAGCTTTTACAATTGTGTCAACCTTGTTGAACCTATGTTATGGAGGTGGTGATGTGCTTCTCATTTCATGTGCATCTCATCCATCATGCATAATATCTTGTTCTTGTGGTGGTGCCTACCTTGGTGATGTGATTGCATGTTCTTGTGTTGTTCTTAGGAAGTGTGGAGTGGGTGCAACAAGGACCTTCAAAATCTTAGTTGCACCATAGACAAAATCAAACCCCTCTCCTTTATATCTTGAGGCAGAATTTAAGTTTCAGTATTGGCCATTAAAAATGTTCATCTTCTTTAAAAATCCTTTTAAATATTTGTGGGTGACAACCCTCAATTATTTGATGTTATTTTCCTTTTGTTTTAATTTAAAAACAGGGAGTGATTTAATTAAACAAGTAATTTTACTTTGCTCTAAAATGGCTCGCCTATTTTTATAAATAGGAGGAAAATTTTAAAAGCTTATTTGTATTTTTAGTTTTATTCCTTTTTAGTTTTTTCCTCCATGGGTTTATTCCAAATTTGTTGTTTTATTTCTAAAGAAAACCAGCATGTGTTATTGAGAGGATGTGAGGGAGCATAATGGGCCCTGGCCCATTGCCTTCTCTCTGGCGCTAGAGCCCATCCCCTTTCCTTGTTCTTCCTGTCCTAGCACCGTTCCCCTCTTCTTCAGCTTTCCGTCCGAAGGTAGCAAAGCGTGTGTGAGAGAGAGCCGTCGTGACCGTGCCACAGACGCCAACACCGTCAAGCCTCGGCCCTATTTAGAGCCCCCTCGGTGTGCGTGCTTCTAGGGTTCCCTCTCACCGCCGCCACCTCTTGTTTCCTCTCCCTTAGGTAAGATTCAGAGAGAGAGAGGTTCAGACACAGTGCTATCATCATCGCCGCCATTCCCCCCTCGTCGCCGGTGCTTCTCCGTCGAGTCCAAGCGTGCAGGGAGGATGCTGGATCCTCCCTCGACCCATTACCGTTGCTAGAGAGGTGGATCCCTTCCTCTGCTGCCTCCTCCACGACGGCTTCGTCAGGATCGCAATGACGCAGTTGTCGTCACCATCGCCCCGCCTCTTCTTCCTTCTTCTCTGTGTCGAGCGCATCTCCGAGACCCTCAGGCTGAGCGCCTCTTCCTCCCCTTCTTTTCCCCATGCTAGGACCAACTTTTGTGCCAGTTTGTCGTTGCCGTCGAGCTGTGCTCGGGTAAAACGAGTAGCCCCGTCGCGCCATCGTTGTGGTTTCCCTCCTGGCGATCTTACCCCAGGAATGGAACCCCCAGGAGTCCCACGTCCCGCGGCGTAGTTAGCTTTGCCAGAATATCGCCGGAGAGCACGCCGGAGTGCCTTCCCTGTTTTGGTCGCCGGAGCAGCAGGCACAACAGAGGGGCCTACTCAAAAGAGCAAGACCCCCCGCCTTTGTTCAGATTCCCCCGCCTAGTCCGACTGGCTCGAGCGCTGCCGTGCACCCTGTGGTTGTGTGTTCGAATCCCCGGCGCCCCTTTTGTTTTTCGGTGTGATTTGTTTCCTTGTGTGGCTGGGAGTAGGTGGATAGCTGGTTTGTTTCCCCTGTTAGTGCAGTAACTAAGTGCTAGCCAAGTGGTAGCTGGTAAGGTGTGTTAGCAGGAGGGAGTGGGTTCGATTCCCCCCTGACACCTTTATTTTTCCCTTGTGCATATATGTGCAGTAGTGTGTGTATGACAGTGGGCCATCTGCCTGGACCCACATGTCATCCTGTGAGGACCACGGTTAGGTGGACCCCCTCACTATATTTTTTTCCTATGTTTGTTTGGCTGTTTAAGGATGATTCCCTACCCTAGTATATACTTCCCTAAGTGTTGCAACTTAGTATTTCTTGCCCTGTTTAGAGCTTTGTATTAGGTAGAGTATGGTTCTTTTGATACTGATTCGATGATAGAAATGGTAGTGGGTGAACCCCTCTACAACTTGGGACAAGTATTTTCCTCATCGGTTTTTTCATGTTATTATTACACCTTGTCAAAGTGGGCACTTGGCTGAAAATGATAGTTTTGTGAAAAGCTGTGAATTTCACAAGTCTGGGAAATTGGAGTTATTTTCTTGCCCTGTTGTATTGTTCATATTTGCTCCTCTGATGGGAATTAGCCCAAGCAACAAACTAATGTCAGTTCACTGTTATGTTTGTCTAGCTCTCTATGAAATTTCATGCACATATACCTCCTGTAGATATCATTTTGGAGGCTGCCAAAATGCTTCAGAGCATAAGCAGCTGGTGAAAATCTGTAATTTTCACTAAGTCCTAACCTGTGATATTTTGTCCAAGTTAGGGGTTGTATATCTCCTGATGTCTGCTCCCTTTACCTTAGATACTTGTTAGAGGTTGTATTGGAGTTGGATGGCTTCAGTTTCATGTCTTGTTTGAATTATTTAGAGGGCTGTAGCTGCTATAGATCTTGTGTTCAAAGTGCTATGTTGCTGTTAAAAACAGATTGTGTGTCAAACTGGTTTTTGAGCTTGTGTGAGCTAAGGATGATGGTTTTGTGTCTTCTCAAACACCATCCCTCTTGGATTTTGGTTCTTTCTCATTTGGAAACCTGGTTACACTAGTGAGTACCCATATAATAGTGTTTGTGGCTGTTTTGAATCCGTAGACCTTCATAACTTGTTTTGTAGTTTCCGGTTGATCTGAGACTCCGTTCACGACGTTCTTTATAGATTTTTGCATCATTTTATCATGATGCATATGATTATGCCATGTTCATGTATGTCAAGATAATTTAACATGAGGTTATGTCCAGCATATAAACCAATCAACTAATGCATATGAAAGTGACTTGAATAGTGATGCATGCCCTCTTCATCACACATGCATCATATTGGTTGTTGCATTATGTTTTGCTGGTGTTTATTTGCTGTTATCTTATATTTGGGTAGCATCGGGAACGGAGAGCGCGTACGTGGATTCTAGAGAGTTCGTGCAGGAAGAACAAGAGCAGTTCCAATCTGAAGAAATCACAGGCAAGATGACCATGACCTTGACACCGTTTCTAGATTTCTTATGCTTAGAGTTACGTTTCCTTTGATACTTGTCCGCTGCCTACCACATGATACCTATGCCATCAAACTTTGCCATGACACCTCAAACACTTCCCTTCCTAGCAAATATTGTTGGCTAAGTAGGCTTGCTCAACAACTAATTGATACCGTTGCTAGTTGGAGGTGCCAACTGGCCCATGTGATAGCATGGGCAATTTGATATATCATATTATCTGTTATTTAATTAATGCACCTATATACTTGGTAAATAACGGAAGGCCTAGCCTTTTGTCGAGTGATTTGTTCCGTTGTTGCCACCTTAGTGTCGGCTACCGATGTTTTATTCCATAACTGAGCGCTCCTAACATGTTCGGGGTTGTTATGGGGACCCCTCGATAAATCGCGTAGTGATAAGACTTGTCTGGCAGGACCCAACTTTGGTATCAATTTGCTAACTACTTAATAGTAAAATGCATAGGGAATAGCTACCCTAAGGATCTAATCAACAACTAGGGCCAGTGCTCCTCATGAGTGTTGGTCCAAACCAGAGCACTGCGCGGGGCCAATCCAGGGCAACTTGGGTGATCTCTATCAGGCCACTGTGCGCGTAGCTTATCCGACTTGTCCTGAAACTGAGATACGTGGCTCTTATCGAGGTCCTCGACACGTTGAGAAGTCTTGCTGGATTAGTCTTACCTTAGCGATATATCTTGCGCATTGGGATTCTGGTGAGACATTGGGTCTTCTCAGAGTTGAGGTTTTTCTCTAAAGAATCCGACGAGATCACGAGTTTCGTGGTAGAGGATTACTATGCGGCCTGTGGTAGTTTGTGATGGAGTAGTTGGAGCACACCAGCAGGGTTTAATCTTTCGGAAAGTCGTGCCCGCAGTTATGTGGCAAATATGCATACTTTGTTAACATCCGGTTCTAGACAACTTAAAGTAATTCTAATAAAACTGCCAACTGAGTGCGTAACCATGACTGTCTCCTTAAGAGCTCCTTCTCTAATCGAGAACACGATGTGGTTATGACTGACATAGGTAGGTGTTCAGGTTCACTTAGTGATCAATCTAGTCTTCGACCGACTTGCGTAGACCACCATATGTTTACTCTGATCATCGTATGGTAGCCACGATATATGCTTAAGTTGCTGCAAACCCATACACTTAACCTTCCTCTCCCATTAACTTGGCTTGATTTGATACCAAGGTCATTCGGTTGCTGAGTCCTCGTGGCTCACGGTTTACTACAAACACCCACAGGTACAGGTACCCCTGATGTAGGAGATCTTGATGACAGTCAGTTGAAGTGGGAGTTTGATGAGGACAGCGGCAGGCTGTACGTGACTTATCCGAAGGACTAGAGGCTGTGGTCATGATCGTGGGACCAACATGCGGGATATCATAGCTTTATCTGTTTTTATCTTGTCCGTAGCTGGACCATGCCATGTTCTGAATAAGACTATATGACTATGTTCTTAACAGATGGCAAGTGTATGCCCTACTTGTCACTCTTTCACCTATGTATTGTTATGATTATCTCGCTTGCGAAACGTGTAGATGCGCCCCTTAATCTTTCGAGGCTAATGACCCAAAAGTATAGGGGATCAATCGTAGTCCTTTCTATAAGTAAGAGTGTCAAACCCAACGAGGAGCAGAAGGATCTGACAAGTGGTTTTCAGCAAGATAAAATCTGCAAGCACTGAAATTATCGGTAACAAGTGGTTGTGTGGTGAGGTGATTAGTAGCAAGTAAAAAAAGTAACCACGATGCAGCAAAGTGGCCCAATCCCTTTTGTAGCAAGGGACAAGCCTGGACAAAGTCTTATATGAGGAAAAGCGCTCCCGAGGACACACGGGAATTTTTGTCATGCTAGTTCTCATCATGTTCATATGATTCACGTTCGTTACTTTGATAGTTTGATATGTGGGTGGACCGGCGCTTCGGTACTGCCCTTACTTGACAAGCATCCCACTTATTATTAACCCCTCTCGCAAGCATCCGCAACTACAAAAGAAGAATTAAAACAAAGTCTAACCATAGCATTAAACTAGTGGATCCAAATCAGCCCCTTACGAAGCAACACATAAACTAGGGTTTAAGCTTCTGTCACTCTACCAACCCATCATCTACTTACTACTTCCGAATGCCTTCCTCTAGGCCCAAATAATGGTGAAGTGTTATGTAGTCGATGTTCACATAACACCACTAGAGGGAAAGCAACATACAACACATCAAAATATCGAAAGAATACCAAATTCACATGACTACTTATAGCATGACTTATCCCATGTCCTTAGGAACAAAAGTAACTCCTCACAAAGAATAATCATAATCATGACCAGAGAGGTAATGAGTAGCATCAAAGATCTGAACATAAACCCTTCCACCAAGTAATCCAACTAGCATCAACTACAACGAGTAATTAACACTACTAGCAACCTTACAAGTACCAATCGGAGTCGCGAGACGGAGATTGGTTACAAGAGATGAACTAGGGTTTGGAGATGAGATGGTGCTGATGAAGATGTTGATGGTGATGAGTCCCCTCCGATGAGAGGAGTGTTGGTGATGATGATGGCGACGATTTCCCCAGCAGGATCGTCCTGCCGGAGCTCTAGTTTGGTTCTGCTCAAGTTCCGCCTCGTGGCGGCGGCGAATCCTCCGAAAAGCCTCCTCTTTATTTTTTCCAAACCGAAACCCTTCTTGTAGCAAAAGGGGGGGGCAGCGGGCCAGCAGGGAGCTCAAAAGCCCCCTAGGCACGGCCAGGTGGGTGTTCGCGCCTAGCAGGCTTGTGGCCACCTCCTGGCGCCCCTCTGGCACTTCTTCGGCCCAGTATTTTTTATAAATCCCGAAAAAAATCCATGTTAATTTTCACGGCTTTTGGAGTTGCGCACAATAGGCATCTCACACTTGCTCCTTTTTCAGGCTAGAATTCCAACTGTCGGCATTCTCCCTCTTCATGTAAACCTTGCAAAATAAGAGAGCAAAGGCATAAGGATTGTACCGTGAAGTGTAATAACAGCCCAAAAAGCGATAAATATCAACATGAAAGCATTATGCAAAAGGACGTATCAACTGCCCCAAGCTTAGACCTCGCTTGTCCTCAAGTGAAAGCCGAGATCAATAAATATGCCCACATGTTTAGAGAGAGAGGTGTCGACAAAACAAGATAAGAACATGCAGGCATCATGATCATGATTAGAACAGCAATATCATCATATCAATTCTCATGCTAAAGTGACAATTCCTTCACAAAGTAAAGCATGAATCAAGAAACTTACTGAGAATAACAACCGATAACCTTTAGTTATTGAAGCAATTGCAATTTATCACAACATCAGAAAGAGTCAAATAAGAGCTTGTAAAGCAAATCCACATACTCAATCATCTTTTCGTTCTTTACAATTGCTACAACTCACGTGGTACTCATGAGATCAAAGGTTCAGCTGGACACAGAGAAAGATAGGGACTTATAGTTTCGCCTCCCAACTGCTTACCTCAAGGGTAATGTCAACAATAATAATTCATGAATACTTACTTCCAAGTTGACATATGAATCTAGATCTTTCCCAAGCATATGAAGTTAGCCAAGATAAAGGCGAAATAAGGAATTGGTGAGGATCACCATGACTCTTTCAGGGAAAAAAAAGTAAAGGTACAAGATAGGCCCTTCGCAGAGAGAAGCAGAGGTTGTCATGCGCTTTTGAGGTTTGGATGCATGTCCTCTTAGTGTGGAGGAACGTCACTTCATATTGCCTCCTGTGATAAAGAACTTTATTATGCAGTCTGTCGCTTTTATGTCTTCCTCGTCACAGGTTCGTACAAAGCTTATTTTCCACACACTAATAGATCATACATATTCGGGAGCAATTTTTATTGCTTGCACCGATGACAACTTACTTGAGGGATCTTATTCAATCCATAGGTAGGTATGGTGGACTCTCATGGCAAAACTGGGTTGAAGGTTTGTGGATGCACAAGTAGTATCTCTACTTGGTGCGGGAGTTTTGGCTAATAAGAGGTGTAAGCAATCGTCACATGCTAAGGGATCTCTAATCATATAACATTGTTCGGAACCAAGCAAACACAATTCATTATGTTGTCTTCCTTGTCCAACATCTACTTCTAAGCACAATATTTTAGTGAGTGTCCACAATCATAGATGGTGTCAAAGATGATATATTTATATGTGAACCTCTCCTTCTTTATCACTTCCTATTAATTGCAACAATGACCAAAGTCTATGTTTTCCTACCCTCAACAAGTTTCAATCATCATCCTTTTTATATGTGAGGCCATCACTTCCCATAAGATAATTACATGATCTTTCATGCTTTTGTTATTTTCTCATTCTTTTAATCATGTCATGAGGCAAGGCCCTTCAACTAAGACACTCTTTATTATGTGGCTCACGAGCTTGAATACATCGGGGGAGACACAAAGCAAAACTCAAGCCTAAAACACTAAGACCTTTATTCTTCTAGAGAAAGAGAAAACTGAAAAGGAACAAACTAAAACAAAGGTAAAGGCAAAACATGTGATGGTGATACGATACCGGGGCAACTCCCCCAAGCTTGGCACAAGCCAAGGGGATTTCCCATACCCATGCTTAGTTGTCTTCCTTTGGAGGTGATGGTGGAGTTGTTGCAATCTTTGGTTCCAGGAGGGCCATTAATCTTTGATTTATACCTTGGAGATTTGTGATATGTTTCTCTAGCAAAACAACTTCATGAGTGAGATAAGTATTGCGAGCACGAGTTTTTTCACAAAACCTCAAGAGTTCAATCAAGGATGGAGACAGTAGGTGTAGGTAGGGTTGGAGGAAATCCACTTCTTCAACTTCTTCCTTGTTGAGCACAGATTGCACTTCGTCCCACGCCTGATTCTGCTCCTTAGTTTTGCCCTTGGTTTCTTTAGGTAGCCTTTCCCTGGCCTCAATGACCTCCATTATTTTCAGATCATCATTTACTTCTCCATAGACTTCAGGGAGATTGTTCTCTCCCACAGATTCCTAAGACGACATCTTGCTCTAAATCTGCGGCAGAAAACAGGCTCGAAACGAAAACAGGGGAAATTTGCGTGATACGAGGGTCACACCTTTCGGGAGAATATATAATGATTTTTTCCAGACCAGAAGGAGTACTCCGCAAGCAAACGCAGTCCAGGAGGCACACGAGGTGGCCACAAGCCCTCCAGGCGCGGCCAGAAGGTGGCCCGCGCCTGGCAGGCATGTCGCCTCCTCGTGCGCTTGCCGGACTACTTCAAATTTTTCTATTTTTCTAAATATTCCAAAACGGAGAAAAATTCCTATTAGAAAAGTTTTGGAGTGTGATTTCTTACCAAATCACATACATCTTCCTTTTCGGAGTCTGAAACAGGCTGATAAATATCCCTTAGGTATTCTTCCGGAGTTATGGTATTGATAATATTGCTTTCAACATTTATGGGAGTACCTGAGATATAATGCTTGATTCTCTGCCCATTTACCACTCTAGGACAATTACCATCCGTGTTGTTGATCTTGATAGCACCGGAACGATATACTTACTAAACAATATAGGGACCTTCCCATTTAGAGAGAAGCTTCCCTGCAAAAAATCTTAAACAAGAATTATATAGCAAGACATAATCACCTACATTGAACTCACGCTTTTGTATCCTCTTATCATGCCACCTCTTAACCTTTTCTTTGAACAACTTGGCATTCTCATATGCCGAAGTTCTCCATTCATCAAGCGAGCTAATGTCAAATAACCTATTCTCACCAGCAAGTTTGAAATCAAAGTTGAGCTCTTTGATTGCCCAATAAGCTTTATGCTCTAGCTCAAGAGGTAAATGACATGCTTTGTCGTACACCATTTTGTACGGAGACAAGCCCATGGGATTCTTATAGGCAGTTCTATAAGCCCACAGTGCATCATCGAGCTTCTTAGACCAATTCTTTCTAGACCTGTTGAAAGTCTTTTGCAGAATTAGTTTAATCTCTCTATTGCTTAGCTCTACTTGACCACTGGACTGAGGGTGATAGGGGGACGCAATTCTATGGTTGACATCGTACTTAGCAAGCGTTTTACGGAAAGCACCATGAATGAAATGTGAACCACCGTCAGTCATTAGATATCTAGGCACTCCAAATCTAGGGAAAATAACTTCTTTAAGCATCCTGATAGAGGTGTTGTGATCAGCACTACTAGTGGGGATAGCTTCTACCCACTTAGTGACGTAATCAACAGCAACTAGGATATGAGTATACCCGTTGGATTTTGGAGAAGGTCCCATATAATCAAAGCCCCAAACATCAAATGGTTCAATAACAAGTGAATAGTTCATAGGCATTTCCTGAAGTTTACCGATATTACCTATTCTTTGACATTCGTCACAAGACAAGACAAACTTGTGGGCATCCTTGAAGAGAGTGGGCCAATAGAAACCTGATTGCAATACTATGTGTGCAGTTCTATCTCCCTTATGGTGTCCTCCGTAGGCCTCGGAGTGACACTTCTGTAGGATCTGTCCCTGTTCATGTTCAGGTACACAACGTCTAATAACACCATCTACTCCTTCCTTATAAAGGTGAGGATCATCCCAAAAGTAATGTCTCAAATCAAAGAAGAATTTCTTCTTTTGCTGGTATGTGAAACTAGGTGGTATATATTTGGCAACGATATAGTTTGCATAATCAGCATACCACGGTGCACTACGTGAAGCATTGATGACATTCGATTGCTCACTAGGATAGCTATCATCAATAGGTTGTGGGTCATCAAGACCATTCTCCAACCTAGACAAGTTATCTGCTACTGGGTTATCAGCACCCTTCCTATCGACAACGTGCAAATCAAATTCTTGTAGCAAGAGAACCCATCTGATAAGTCTAGGTTTAGCTTCTTTCTTCTCCATTAGGTACTTAATAGCAGCATGATCAGTGTGAATAGTGACTTTGGAATCAACTATGTAAGACCTGAACTTTTCCCATGCAAACACGACTGCTAAAAATTCCTTTTCCATAGTAGCATAGTTTCTTTGGGCACTGTCTAGAGTTTTACTAGCATAGTGAATAACATTCAACTTCTTATCAACTCTTTGCCCTAGAACAACACCAACAGCAAAATCACTAGCATCACACATGATTTCAAAAGGTAAGTTCCAATCAGGTGGTTGAACAATAGGTGCAGTTATCAAAGCCTTCTTAAGTATTTCGAAGGCTTCCTCACAATCATCGTCAAAAACAAAAGGAATATCCTTTTGCAAGAGATTGGTAAGAGGCCTAGAAATCTTAGAGAAGTCTTTAATAAACCTTCTATAGAAACCAGCATGACCAAGGAAACTTCTTATACCTTTGATATCTGTGGGGTATGGCATTTTCTCGATTGCATCAACCTTAGCCTTATCGACTTCAATACATCTTTCCGAAATTTTATGTCCTAAGACGATGCCTTCATTAACCATAAAGTGGCATGTCTCCCAATTCAAGACAAGATTGGTGTCTTTACATCTCTGCAAGACTCGATCAAGGTTGGTGAGGCAATCATCAAAAGAAGACCCATAAACGGAGAAGTCAACCATGAAAACCTCAACAATCTTTTCACAAAAGTCAGAGAATATAGCCATCATACATCTTTGAAAGGTGGCAGGTGAGTTACATAAGCCAAAAGGCATATGTCTATAAGCAAAGGTACCGAAAGGGCAGGTGAAAGTGGTTTTCTCCTGATAAGATTGTGCAACTGGTATTTGCGAGAAACCAGAATAACTGTCTAGAAAGCAGAAGTGTGTGTGTTTAGACAATCTTTCTAGCATCTGGTCGATAAAAGGCAAAGGGTAATGATCTTTCGTAGTGGCTTTATTCAATTTCCTAAAATTGATCACCATCCTATAGCCAATAATAATCCTCTGTGGGATCAATTCATCCTTATCATTAGGGACAACGGTAATACCCCCCTTCTTTGGGACGCAATGCACCGGACTCACCCATCACTATGAGCAACAGGATAGATAATACCTGCTTCCAGGAGCTTTAGTATTTCTTTTCTTACTACCTCCTTAGGATTTAATCTCCTTTGATGATTTGGAGCTCGCTTGGAATGAGGATCAGTTTTAATCTTCTGCTAGCATAGAGTGGGACTAATGCCCTTAAGATCATTATGAGTATATCCAATAGCAGCACGGTGCTTCCTTAGAGTTTTTAGTAACTTCTTTTCTTCATGCTCTAAGAGGCTAGCACTAATAATAACAGGATATATCTCTTTTTCATCAAGGTAAGCATACTTAAGAGTATCTGACAACTGCTTAAGCTCGAACACAGGATCACCCTTTGGTGGGGGTGGTTCCCCAAGCAGTTCAACAGGAAAATCATTCTTAAGGATAGGATATTGTTCTAAGACAACTCTATCTATCTCATCCCTTTCATCAATATGCATATCATTTTCATGCTCAAGCAAGTATTACTCTAAGGGATTAGTAGGAGGCACGACAATAGAAGCTAAAGCAATAGTTTCATCCTTACTAGGCAACTCTTTTTCATGAGGTTGTCTACCAAACTTGGAGAAATGGAACTCGTGTGACACACCTTCAAAGCCAAGAGTGACAGTTTGCTTCTCACAGTCAATATGAGCATTGACGGTATTGAGAAAAGGTCTACCAAATATGATGGGACAAAAGTTATCTTGTGTGGTAGCTAGAACGAGGAAATCAGCAGGATACTTTGTTTTACCACACAAGACTTCAACATCCCTAACAATTCCCACAGGGAAGATAGTATCTCTATTGGCAAGCTGATAGTGACATCAATGGGTTCTATCTCAACAGGTGCAATCTCGTCTTTAATTTCATCATATAAGGATTGAGGTATTGCACTAACACTAGCACCCACGTCACGTAAACCATGATAACAATGATCTCCTATCTTAACAGAAACAACAGGCGTGCCAACAACAGGCCTATGTTTGTCTCTAGCGTGTGGTTTAGCAATTCTAGCAACATCTTCACAGAAGTGAATATCATGGCCATCAACATTGTCGGACAGGAGATCTTTGATAATAGCAATGCTAGGTTCAACTCTAATTTGCTCAGGTGGTGTAGGTGTTCTAATGTAGCCTCTACGTATCACAGTTGAAGCTTTAGAATGATCATTTATCCTAACAGGGAAAGGTGCTTTCTCAATGTAAGCACTAGGAACAATAGGATCATTATAGGAGGGTGATATTTAAACCATTTATCTTTAGGGAGATCAATATGAGCAACAAATGATTCACACAATGAAGCTACTATCTCAGAGTCAAGTCCATACTTAGCGCTAAAATCACAAAAGGTATTTGTTTCAACAAAGGATTTAACGCAATCAAACTTGATATTCATACCACACTCCTTACCTTTGTCAAGCTCCCAATCTTCAAAGTTGCATTTAATACACTCCAATAAATTCCATTTGAAGTCAATATCTCTCTTCATAAGAGAACCGGTACAAGAAGTTTCAATAATGGTGCGATCATCATGAGAAAGCCGAGCATAGAAGTTCTGAATGATAATTTCTCTCAAGAGCTCATTGTTGGGGCATGAATATAACATTGATTTAAGCCTCCCCCAAGCTTGAGCGATGCTTTCTCTGTCATGAGGTAAAAAATTATAAATATAATTCCGATCACGATGTACTAAATGCACAAGATAAAACTTTTGATGAAATTCCAATTTCAACCGATTGTAGTTCCATGATCCAGTATCATCAGATAACCTATACCATGTCAAGGCCTTATCGCTCAAAGATAAGGGAAATACCTTCTTCTTGACCTCATCCTCGGGCAAACCTGCAAGCTTAAATAAACCACAAACTTCATCTACATAGATTAGATGCAAGTCAAGATGTGATGTTCCATCTCCTGTAAAAGGATTAGCCAGCAGTTTCTCAAGCATACCCGAAGGAAATTCATAGCAAATATTTTCAGTAGGTACAGAAGGTTGAGGAGCAACTCTTTGTGCTTCCGCTCGAGGTGAAGATACCCCGAACAAGCCCCTCAAAAGATTAGTTTCCATAGTGACAAGTGAGAATCAATTTCAGCACACTATATGAATGTTTCCTTACCAATTTTCACTTACCAAAGGCGCTTCACTCCCCGGCAACGGCGCCAGAAAAGAGTCTTGATGACCCAAAAGTGTAGGGGATCTATCATAGTCCTTTCGATAAGTAAGTTTGTCGAACCCAACGAGGAGCAGAAGGATCTGACAAGTGGTTTTCAGCAAGGTAAAATCTGCAAGCATTGAAATTATCGGTAACAAGTGGTTGTGTTTTGAGATGATTCATAGCAAGTAGCAAGTAACAAAAGTAACCACGGTGCAGCAAAGTGGCCCAATCCCTTTTGTAGCCAGGGACAAGCCTGGACAAAGTCTTATATGAGGAAAGCTCCCGAGGATACACGGGAATTTCTGTCATGCTAGTTTTCATCATGTTCATATGGTTCGCGTTTGTTACTTTGATAGTTTGATATGTGGGTGGACCGACGCTTGGGTACTGCCCTTACTTGGACAACCATCCCACTTATGATGAACCCCTCTTGCAAGCATCCGCAACTATGAAAGAAGAATTAAGACAAAGTCTGACCATAGTATTAAACTAGTGGATCCAAATCAGCCCCTAACTAAGCAACGCGTAAACTAGGGTTTAAGCTTCTGTCACTCTAGCAACCCATCATCTACTTAATACTTCCCAATGCCTTCCTCTAGGAACAAATAATGGTGAAGTGTTATGTAGTCGGCGTTCACATAACACCACTAGAGGAAAAACAACATACACCACATCAAAATATCGAACGAATACCAAATTCACATGACTACTTATAGCATGACTTATCCCATGTCCTCAGGAACATAATTAAGCTACTCACAAAGCATAATATTAATCATGACCAGAGAGGTAATAAGTACCATCAAAGATCTGAACATAAACTCTTCCACCAAGTAATCCAACTAGCATCAACTACAAAGAGTAATTAACATAACTAGCAACCTTACAAGTACCAATCGGAGTCGCGAGACGGAGATTGGTTACAAGAGATGAACTAGGGCTTGGAGATGAGATGGTGCTGATGAAGATGTTGATGGTGATGAGTCCCGTCCGATGAGAGGAGTGTTGGTGATGACGATGGCGACGATTTCCCCCTCCGGGAGGGAAGTTTCCCCGGCAGGATCATCCTGCCGGAGCTCTAGATTGGTTCTCCTCAAGTTCCGCTTCATGGCGGCGGCGAATCCTCCGAAAAGCCTCCTCTTGATTTTTTTCCAGACGAAAACCCTTCTTGTAGCAAAAGAGGGGGGTAGTGGGCCAGCAGGGAGCTCACAAGCCCCCTAGGCGCGGCCAGGGGGTGGCCGCGCCTAGAAGGCTTGTGGCCACATGCTGGCACCCCTCTAGCACTTATTTAGCCCAGTATTTCTTATAAATCCCAAAAAAATCCACGTTGATTTTCACGGCTTTTGGAGTTGCGCAGAATAGGCATCTCAAACTTGCTCCTTTTTCAGGCCAGAATTCCAACTGCCGGCATTCTCCCTCTTCATGTAAACCTTGCAAAATAAGAGAGAAAAGGCATAAGGATTGTACCGTGAAGTGTAATAACAACCCAAAAAGCGATAAATATCAACATGAAAGCATGATGCAAAATGGACGTATCAGAGGCCTCGCCCCCAAAGAAGGAAAGGGCCGCATCTTAGTCGTTACAAGTTGGTAATCAGAGCCTTACGACCGTAGGAGCCTTTGTGTGATCGAACTTGGCCGAATCGAGTCTAGCAAAAACTATTTGAGTCTTAGTTATATCGGAGAGTAGGTTTCTTTTTTCTCCTCTTTTATGCTCTGGTGAGGTTCACGACTTAGGAAATTTTAATTCTACTCCTCTTCTCGCTCAAAAAAAATTTAGGATCACACGGATATTTTGGAATCTATATGATACCAATGTGACGGAGTTCTGTCTTGGTGCCTCCTGTCTGACTTGATTTCTTCCGGGGAGTTGAGCTCCAGGGGATTCTTGAGCACATCGTTATCAGATTTCTTAGTATCTTAGGACGGAGGATGTTCGTAATTGCTTTAATACTAGTAGTTACGAGAGGAGTCCAGCTTCCCCAGTACTGGTGCAGAGAGTTCCAGATGTATCGCCACACTTAGTATCGTTGTGATTACGAGGGTCTGTGATAGATGAAGTTCCTAGATTCTGGTTATGTGTTGATGGATGTCATACACTAGACAGGTTAGTATAGGAGTTGAGTGATATATTACTCCTTGTATCCGTGGACCAGATTGCATGACCAGAAATTTCAGGAGTTCATAGGTGGGATATCAGGTAGTGACTTATAGGACAATCTTCCTACAAATGCATGATGTGAGGTTGGGATTCGACATTCAGTGGGTCCGTTTCTTCACGGTCGTCTTAAAGCGGTTCTCGTTGTGTCTTATGAGTCCTTGTAGCTTGCTATGACTCGGGGACGGTTCGTATGTCGTGTGCACTGCCTTGCATAGGATGGCTACTGTAAGCTCGAGCCCGTGCGATCGTATCCACGAAGATATCAGATGGAATTTCTGTCATACGTTTATTCCGAGCAATCCTAGCTCATACTTGGTGTGTGACT
The DNA here is from genome assembly GCF_904849725.1 of Hordeum vulgare subsp. vulgare. Lineage (NCBI taxonomy): Eukaryota > Viridiplantae > Streptophyta > Magnoliopsida > Poales > Poaceae > Hordeum > Hordeum vulgare. The sequence continues at coordinate 435,633,371 of NC_058519.1, read as the reverse complement.
GGCCTTTAATCAGATGTTGTCGGCAGTTACTTTGAGGAAGCATTCTTCCTAATTATTGTTCGAATGCAATTGCTAAGTATTCTTGTTCAGATATTTCTGCCTATTGATTCAACTTTGCCTTGAATGTTAATATCTGGTCTAACGTGTTGTCCGTCTTCAGGATGGCTCCACGAACTCACCAGAATCCAGGTCGCGAGGGTGTTGATGCTCCACCACCGCCTCCTCCATCGTCGCCGCCTCCTCCTCCAAAGGCATGGCAAGCGGTGATGGCTGCTACAAATGCTAATACCCAGATGATACTTCAGCTGATGCAGGAGAGGAACAATCAACAGCAGGGCAATTTCAACCATGGTGGTCATCAGTTCGCATCTCTGAATCAGTTCCTGGCGAACGAGCCAAAGTCCTTTACGTCTTGTGACCAGGCATTCGACCCTGAGGGATGGATTCGTGACATGAACAAACACTTTGAGTGTAGTAATGTCCGACCAGAGGACTTCGTCAAGTTTGCAATGTTTCAGCTCAAGGGGCAGGTAGCAGAATGGTGGCAGCATTTGAAGAACTCCAGGGTAGGCAGAATGATCAGTTGGGACGATTTCTGCAAGGATCTCAGGTCTCACTATATCTCGTCTAGCTTTGTGGAAGAGATTGGTGAGAAGTTCACACGCTTGAAGCAAGGAGGATCTTCTATGTACAAGTGCAACGTCGAGTTCCATGAGCTGTCTCGATATGCTTTGCAGGACATTCCAGATCAGAAGAGCAAGATTTATCAGTTCAGAGGTGGTGTGAGGGAAGACTTGCAGTTGGCCCTTGCCTTGCACGATCCCGATGAGTTTGATAAGTTCTATAGCTTGGCTCTCACGGCTGAAGCAGCTTTTCTCAAAGTGGAGAATTCGAGGAAGCGTTTCAGAGATCCCAGTTCCTCGCCCTCAGCTCACGTGGTCCAGAAGCAGCAGAAATATTGGGTGTCTCCTCCTCCTTGGCAGATTCAGCAGTTCAAGTAGTCAGGTGGTCGTGGTTCTTCCCGCCCACCCAACCCAGCTTTCCAGCAGAGGTTTCAGCAGCAGAAGCAAGGGAATCCTCAAGTGCAATTCCGTCCGGTTCTATATGTCACTTGGCACAAGTGTGGGCAGAAGGGTCACTACTCCAACAAGTGCACCTCTCAGCAGCGTCTTCCACCCCCTCCTCCAGGGAAGCCTCCAGGCAATGCAATGGTGAAGTTCAATCCCAGGTCTACGAGAGTCAATATGGTGAATGCAGCAGAAGCAGAAAACTCCTCAAACGTGATAATGGGTAATCTCTTGGTTAATGATTTTCCTGCAAAAGTTTTGTTTGATTCTGGTCCTTCTCATTCATTCATGTCTAGACCATTTGCTTGGAAGCATGATTTTTTTTCTAAGACTTTGGACAAACCTTTCCGCGTGGTCTCCCCGGGTATGTTGATGAGTTCAAATGTGATCATTTCGGATGTCTTTGTCAAGATGGTAGATTATGCCTTTCTGGCTTCTCCAATTGTCCTTGGCAACTCTGATATTGATATGATCCTTGGGATGGATTGGTTGGCTATGAACAAGGCATCTATCAATTGTGAAGCTAAAGAAGTCAAGCTAACTCATCCTTTGGAGGACGTGAGTATCTTTGCGGCACGTGATGACACGATCCGTCTGTTTTCCTTCAATGAGAAGGGTGAGATCTCTCCAATTTCTCAAGTCCCAGTGGTGTGCGAGTATGAAGATGTCTTTCCATAAGAACTGCCAAGAATTCCTCCGCACCGGTAAGTTGAGTTCGTAATCAATCTTGAACCGGGTACTGAACCACTATGCAAGCGGCCGTATAAACTGGGTCCAGAAGACATGAAGGAGCGAAAGAAGCAGCTTGACGAGCAAGAGCGTCTGCTTCTGATCAGACCAAGCTCATATCCTTGGGGTTTTGGAGTTCTTTTCGTCAAGAAGAAGGATGGCACAGACCGACTCTGTGTCGATTACCGCCTATTGAATAAGAAGACGATCAAAAACAAGTACCCACTTCCCAACATCAATGAGTTGTTCGAGCAACTGAAAGGGGCTAAGATCTTCTCGAATCATGATCTCAGGATGGGCTATCATCAGATTTGCATTCGTGAAGAGGACATTCCCAAGACTGCCTTCAGGACAAGCTTTGGCTCGTATGAGTACACGGTGATGTCTTTCAGTCTCGCCAATGCTCCACCGACCTTCTATCGGATGATGAATTATATCTTCTCCCCATTCAAGAATTAATTTGTCTTGTTGTATCTGGTTGACATTCTGGTGTTTTCTGAAACTGAGGAAGAGCATGAAGAACATCTCCGTCTTTTGCTTGATAAGCTAAGAGAGCATAAGTTCTATGCTAAGTTTTCCAAATGTGAGTTTTGGTTGAAGGAAGTTGTGTACCTTGGGCACATCATCTCTGCCGAGGGCATCAAAGTTGATCCATCAAAGGTGCAGGCCATTGTTGAGTAAGAACCTCCTCAGATTGTGAAGCAGAATCGAAGCTTTCTCGGGCTTGCAAGCTATTGCAGAAGATTCGTTGAGAATTTCTCCAAGATTGCTAACCCTCTCTCAAGACTTCTGAGAAGAGTGTGAAGTTTGTCTGGTCTCCACAGTGTCAGTTGGCCTTCGATACACTCAAAGAGAAGCTTACTTCTACTCCATTCTTGGCTCCTCTGGATGATTCCAAGTCTTAGCAAGTGTTTTGTGATGCCTCTCTTCAAGATCTTGGTGCAGTTTGATGCAAGAGAAGAAAGTGGTTGCTTATACCTCGAGGCAGTTGAAGCCAAGAGAGAAGAATTACCCCACTCCTGATCTTGAGTTGCCGGCAGTGGTACATGCTCTGATGACTTGGAGACAACTCTTGTTGGGCAGACATGTTGAGGTCTACACCGATCACAAGAGTCTCAAATACATCTTCACCCAACGTAACCTCAATCTTCGGCAAACTCATTGGGTGGAAATGCTCCAAGATTACAATCCGAGCGTGGACTACACTCCAGGCAAAGCTAATGTCATTGCAGATGTTTTGAACAGAAAGGCTTACTGCAACAGTCTCATTCTGAAGCCTCTCCAGCCTGATCTTTGTGAATCTTTCAGGAAGCCCAACCTTCAGTTAGTACCTCAGGGATTTCTTGCTAATCTCCAGATTTCTCCTACCTTCGAAGACCAAGTCCAACATGCTCAACTTCTTGATGTGATGGTGAAGAATGTTAAGATTGGCTTGGGAAAGAGCATTCCCAAATATAAGTGCTTCCGTGTTGATGACAGAGACACCTTGTTCTTCGAGGATCGCCATGTCGTTCCAAAAGGGGATCTCAGGAAGGTTATCTTGGAAGAAGACCATAATTCCCTTCTCTTGATACATCCAGGAAGTTCCAAAATGTGTCAGGATCTCAAACACACCTTCTGGTGGACTCGCATGAAGCGTGAGATTGCTCAGTTCGTGAATGAATGTGATGTTTGTCGCAGAGTGAAAGCAGAGCATTAACGCCCAGTAGGTCGTTTGCATCCCTTGCCCAGTCCCGGGTTGAAATTTGATCATGTTGAGATGGATTTCATCACTGGGTTTCCGAAGTCCAAGAAAGGCAACGATGCCATCTTCGTCGTCATCGACAAGTTGAGCAAGGTCGCTCATTTCCTTCTAGTCAAGGAGCCTATCTCGGCAGCTTAGCTTGCAGAGTTGTATACCTCAAGGATAGTCTCATTGCATGGTGTTCCAATGCTGGTATCTTCGGATCACGGAAGCATCTTTACTTCCAAGTTCTGGGATTCATTTCAGTATGCGATGGGTACTAAGGTTCGATTCAGTACAACCTTCCATCCTCAGACAAGTGGGCAAGTGGAGAGAGTCAATCAGGTCCTCGAGGATATGCTAAGAGCCTCTGTGATTTTGTTTGGCATGAAGTGGGAAGACTGCCTACCTTTTGCTAAGTTCTCATACAACAACAGCTATCACGCAAGCTCAGGCAAGGCTCCATTCGAGATTCTTTATGGAAGGAAGTGTCGTACCCCACTCAATTGGTCACAGACCGGTGAGCGTCAGATTCTTGGGAATGACATGATTGCTGAAGCGGAAGAAATGTGTTGTGTCATTCGGGATAATCTCGAAGCAGTGCAATCCCGTCAGAAGAGTTACTACGATAGCAAGCATCATGACATGACTTTTCAGCTCGATGATTTCGTGTATCTCAAAGTATCTCCCATGAAGGGCACTCAGCGCTTCGGCATCAAAGGGAAGCTTGCTCGTTGTTTTGTTGGTCCTTTCAGAATGGTTGGCAAGAGAGGCGATCTTGCATATCAGTTAGAGCTGCCTTCCAACTTCTCAAATGTGCATGACCTGTTTCATGTCTCTCAGCTCCAGAGATGCTTCAAGACTCTCGAGCGCACAGTTGATCTCCAGGATATCGATCTCCGGCCTGACCTATCCTACAATGAGCATCCAGTTGTAGTTCTTGAAGTGACTGAGCGCAAGACCCACAATAAGTCAATCAAGTTTCTCAAAGTGCAATGGTCACATCATTCCAACAAAGAGGCCACTTGGGAGTGCGAGGATCATCTCCGTTCCGAATTTCCAGAGTTCTTCCAGTCCTAGATCTCGGGTCGAGATCCTCTTGTAGTGTGGGAGAGCTGTAACAGCCCAAATGCTTTCTTTCCTCTTTTCTAAGCTTTTCCAATTGTGGCAACCTTGTTGAACCTATGTTATGGAGGTGGTGATGTGGTTATCATTTCATGTGCATCTCATGCATCATGCATAATATCTTGTTCTTGTGGTGGTGCCTACCTTAGTAATGTGATTCCATGTTCTTGTGTTGTTCTTCGGAAGTGTGGAGTGGGTGCAACAAGGACCTTCAAAATTTTAGTTGCACCATAGACCAAATCAACCCCCTCTCCTTTATATCTTGAGGCAGAATTTAAGTTTCAGTTTTGGCCATTAAAAATGTTCATCTTCTTTAAAAATCCTTTTAAATATTTTTGGGTGACAACCCTCACTTATTTGAAGTTATTTTCCTTTTGTTTTAATTTAAAAACATGGACTGATTTAATTAAACAAATAATTTTACTTTGCTCTAAAATGCCTCACCTATTTTTATAAATCGGAGGAGCATTTTAGAAGCTTATTTGTATTCTTAGTTTTATTCCATTTTATTATTTTTCCTCCCTGGCTTTAGTCCAAACTGGTTGTTTTATTTCTAAAGATAACCAACATGTGTTATTGAGAGGGTGTGAGGGAGCAGAATGGGCCCTCACCCATTGCCTTCTCTCTGGCGCTAGAGCCCATCCCCTTTCCTTCTTCTACCTGTCCTGACGCCGTTCCCCTCTTCTTCTGCTTTCCGTCAGAGGTAGCGAAGTGTATGCGAGAGAGAGCCGTCATGGCCGTGGCACGGATGACAACGCGGTCAAGCCTCGGCCCTATTTACAGCCCCCTCGGCGTGCGTGCTTCTAGGGTTCCCTCTCCCCGCCGCCACCTCTCCTTTCCTCTCCCTCAGGTTAGATTCAGAGAGAGAGAGCGGTTCAAAGACAGTGTCGTCGTCATCACTGCCGTTCCGCCCCCCATCGTTGTCGGCGTTTCTCCATCGAGTCCAACCGTGCAGGGAGGATGCTGGATCCTCCCTCGACCCGTTCCCGTTGCTAGAGAGGTGGATCCCTTCCTCTGTTGCGTCCTCCACGACGGCTTCATCACGATCAGAGCGGCGCAGTGGTCGTCGCCGTCACCCTGCCTCTTCTTCCTTCTTCTCGGCGTCGAGTGCATCTCCGAGATCCTCAGGGTGAGCGCTTCTTCCTCCCCTTCTTTTCGTCGTGCTAGAACTAGCTTCTGTGCTAGTTTGTTGTCGCCGTTGAGCTTCGCTCGGGCCATACCAGTAGCCCCGTCGCGCAGTCGTTATGTTTTCCCTCCTCGCGATCTTACCCCGAGAATGGAACCCCCAGGAGTCCCGCGTCCCGCGCCGTAGTTAGCTTTGCCGGAATATCGCCGGAGAGCACGCCGGAGTGCCTCCCCTGTTTCGGTCGCCGGAGCAGCAGGCAGCGCAGAGAGGCCTGCTTAAAAGAGCAAGACCCCCTCTCTATTCAGATTCCACCGCCTAGTACGACTGGCTCGAGCACTGCGCGTGCACCCTGTGGTCGTGGGTTCGAAATCCCGGCGCCCCTTTTGTTTTTCGGTGTGATTTATTTCCCTGTGTGGCTGGTAGCAGGTGGTTAGCTAGTTTGTTTCCCTTGTTAGTGCAACAACTAATTGCTAGCCCAGTGGTAGCTGGTGAGATGTGTTAGCACGAGTTAGTGGGTTCGATTCCCCCTGGCACCATTATTTTTCCCTTGTGCATATATGTGAAGTAGTGTGTGTATGACAGTGGGCCATCTGCTTGACCCACATGTCATCCTGTGAGGGCCACTGCTAGGTGGACCCCCTCACTATGTTTTTTCCTATGTTTGTTTTGCTGTTTTTGGATGATTCCCTACCCTGGTATATACTTCCCCAAGTGTTGCAACTTAGTATTTCTTGCCCTGTTTAGAGCTTTGTATTAGGTATAGTATGGTTATTTTGATGTTGATTCAATGATAGAAATGGTAGTGGGTGGACCCCTCTACAACTTGGGAAATATATTTTGCTCATAGGTTTTTGCATGTTATTATTACACCTTGTCAAAGTGGGAACTTGGTTGAAATGACAGTTTTGTGAACAGCTGTGAATTTCACTAAGTCTGGCAAACTTGAGTTATTTTCTTGCCTTGTTGTGTTGTTCATATTTGCTCCTCTGTTGGGAATTAGCCCAAGCCGCAAACTAATGTTTGTTTTCTGTTATGCTTGTCTAGCTCTGTGTAAAATTTCATGCCCACGTAACTCCTGTAGATATCATTTTGGAGGCTGCCAAAATGCTTTAGAGCAAGTCTCAATCTATGATATTTTGTCCAAGTTAGGGGTTGTATATCTGCTGATGTGTGATGCCTTTCCCTTAGCTACTTGTTAGAGGTTGTAATGCAGTTGGATGGCTTCAGTTTCATGTCTTGTTTGAATTATTTAGAGGGCTGTAGCTGCTATAGATCTTGTGTTCAAAGTGTTATGTTGCTGTTAAAAACAAATTGTTTGTCAAAATGGTTTTTGAGCTTGTGTGAGCTATGGGTGATGGTTTTGTGTGTTCTCAAACACCATCCCACTTGGATTTTGGTAATTGCTCATTTGGAAACCTGGTTACCCTAGTGATTGCCCAAATAATTGTGTTTGTGGCTATTTTGAATCTGTAGACCTTCATAACTTGTTTTGTAGTTTCCGGTTGATCCGAGACTCCGTTCACGGCGTTCTTTATAGATTTTTGTATCATTTTATCATGATGCATATGATTATGCCATGTTCATGCAGGTCAATATAACTTAAAATGAGGTTCTGTCCAGAATATAAACCACCCAACTAATGCATATGAAAGTGACTAGAATAATTATGCATGTCCCCTTCATCACAGATGCATCATATTGGTTGTTTCATTATGTTTTGCTGGTGTTTATTTGCTATTATCTTATCTTTTGGTAGCATCGGGAACGGAGAGCGGGTACATGGATTCTGGAGAGTTTTTGCAGGAAGAACAAGAGCAGTTCCAATATGAAGAAATCACAGGCAAGATGACCATGACCTTGACACCGTTTCTAGCTTGGTTATGCTTAGAGTTACGTTTCCTGTGATACATGTACGCTACCTACCACATGATACCTATTCCATCAAACTTTGCCATGACACCTCAAACACTTCCCTTCCAAGCAAATATTGTTGGCTAAGTAGGCTTGCTCAACCACTAATTGATAGCGTTGCTAGTTGCAGGTGCCAGCTGGCCCATATGATAGCATGGGCAATTTGATATCATCATATTATCTGTTATTTAGTTAATGCACATGCATACTTGGTAAATAATGGAAGGCCTACCCTTTTGCCGGGTGATTTGTTCCGTTGTTGCCACCTTAGTTTCGTCTACCGGTGTTTTATTCCATAACTGAGCGCTCCTAACACGTTCGGGGATCTTATGGGGACCCCCTCGATAAATCGCGTAGTGATAAGACTTGTCTGGCAGGACCCAACTTTGGTATTAATTTTCTAATAACTTAATAGTAAAATGCATAGGGAATAGCTACCCCGAGGATCTAATCAACAACCCGGGCCAGTGCTCCTCATGAGTGTTAGTCCAAACCAGAGCACTGCACGGGGCCAATCCGGGGCAACTTGGGTGATCTATATCAGGACACCGTGCCTGTAGCTTATCCGACATGTCTTGAGACTGAGATATGCGGCTCTTATCGGGGTCGTCAGCACGTCGGGCGGTCTTGCTGGATTAGTCTTACCTTAGCGAATATCTTGCGCATTGGGATTCTGGTGAGACTTTGGGTCTTCTCAGAGTTGAGGTTTTCCTCAAAGGAATCTGACGAGATCACAAGTTTCGTGGTAGAGGATTACTATGCGGCCTGTGGTAATTTGTGATGGACTAGTTTGAGCACCCTTGCAGGGTTTAATCTTTCGGAAAGCCGTGCCCGCGGTTATGTGGCAAATATGGATACTTTGTTAACATCCGGTTCTAGACAACTTAAAGTAATTCTAATGAAACTGCCAACTGAGTGCGTAACCGTGGTTGTCTCCTTCAGAGCTCCTTCTCTGATCGAGAACACAGTGGGGTTATGACTGACGTAGGTAGGTGTTCAGGATCACTTAGTGATCAATCTAGTGTTCGACCGACTTGCGTAGATCACCATATGTTTACTCTGATCATCGTAAGGCAGCCACCATATATGCTTAAGTTGCTGCAAACCCATACACTTAACCTTCCTCACCCATTAACTAGGCAAGATTCGATACCAAGGTCATTCGATTGCCGAGTTCTCGTGGCTCACGGTTTACTACAAACACCAACAGGTACAGGTACCCCTGATGCAGGACATCTCAATGAAAGTCAGTTGAAGTGGGAGTTTGATGAGGATAGCGGCAGGCTGTAGGTGACTTATCCGGAGGACTAGAGGCCGTGGTCGTGATCGTGGGACCAGCATGCGGGGTATCATAGCTTTATCTGTTTTTATCTTGTCCGTAGCTGGACCATGCCATGTTCTGAATAAGTGTGTTTGTAAGACTATATGACTATGTTCTTAACAGATGGCAAGTGTATGCCCTACTTGTCACTCTTTCAGCTATGTATTGCTATGATTATCTAGCTTGCGAAACGTGTAGATGCGCCCCTTTCCCTTTCGAGGCCTCGCCCCCAAATAAGGAAAGGGCCGCATCCTAGTCGTTACAACTTGTCCATGAGGTGTCAAGCTCCCAGATGGCTAGGTGGATCTCGCTGGATACATGGCGGTGCACGCGCAGACATGTTACAACCTGTTGACACCCGTCCAGACGCGTGTCAAAACCCCAAGCACTGGCGAACTCATAGGTGGCAGAAGCCTGTCGGGAACGCACCCCCGCTCGCCACCTAAGGCGCATTTATGGCGCTCTGACTTAAGTGCCAGAGTTAGGTATGATAGCACTGTTAGCTAACTGATCATGTCAGTTTCCACTTTAGACGTCCCTTGGGCTATAAAAGAAGGTCCGAGGCAACCTAGAAAAGGATACAGATCTTTGGAGATTCGACACTTGGTAGATTAGGTCCCCAGAGGATTAGAGCTAGGTGCAAGTGCACATACGTGATAGCTCTCCCTGGCAACCCTTGTTGGGGTATAGCCCCGTGTGAACTTCGTCTTCCCTAATCAATCCATCAAAGCAGGAGTGGACTTTTACGCTTCATAGCGGCCCGAACCTGGGTAAAATCCCGGAGTCCTTATCATCGTCTTGCCTCATAGTCTCAGCTCTTTGTGCCATACGACCTCCCCGCCGAACCACAAAGGGGCCCAAGGTCCCATAGGTGATCATGTGCACACCTGGTCCGACAGCAAGGGCGGATGTTTCACCATAAGTGCCACTCTTGAAAACAAATAGGGAAGCGTGCAACTAATTGTGAGTTGCGTTGGGTTTTTACCTGAAGGGGAAGGGTGACGCTATATAGTTGTAGGAAGTATTTACCTCAGTTGAGAACAAACATTTATCGAACCAATATGAGAATCAAGACAAATTCCTGTCGCCAGCACCTACACAGACAAAACCAAATGCTTGCACCCAACATGAGAAAAAGCGTGATCAATCCCCATATACTCGTTCCTTGCAAGGATTAATACTCATAATGATAGATATATAAAAGTTAAAGTAAAATAAATGGTAAATTAAGGCGGCAATCTTTTTTAGGTTCTAGCAATTTTATTAAGTAGACCCGGTGGCCTTTTTTCACTAGAGGTTTCTCTCTCAAACACATAGCATAGGTGGGGGTAGACAAATTGCTTTTGTGAAATCAGTAGAAAAGTGCATAGTTATGGTGTTATTCACTGCAATGATCATTTATATAGGCGTCACGTCCATAAACAAGTAGACCGAGAAGATTTTGCATCTACTACTATTACTCCCCCAATCGACCATTGTCTACCATGCATGTATGGTATTAAGTTCATAACAAAGAGAGTAATTCTTGGAGAAGTATGACATGATGTAGACAAACTAAGAAAAGAAATATGTCCATACCCCGTCATTTTATTCTTAGTACCAACACTAGAAATATGTGGCTTGTCCCCTTCTGTCACTGGGATATAAAGCACCGCAAAATTGAACCTACTACAAAGCACCACCCCCACTGAATATCAATAAACCTAGTTCGCCAAACCAAACAGATAGATCACAGAGAAATACAAAGCTATAATAATCATGCATAATACAATTCAGAGCTAACTCAGTTATTTTGAATGAATAATGTGATCATAAACCCACAATTCATCAGATTCCAACCAACACACTGCAAAAGAATATTACATCGGATAGATCACCATGAGAATCCTGGACAACATGGTATTGAAGATCAAAGAGAGAGAAGAAGCCATCTAGCTACGAGCTATGGACACGTAGGTCTATGGTGAACTACTCACACATCATCATGGAGGCATCAAGGTTGATGTAGAAGGCCTCCAAGGTCGATTCCCCCTCCGACAAGGTACTGAAAAAGCTCTCCGGATGGGATCGCCGCATAACACAAAATTGCGGTGGCGTGAAAAGTGATTGTGGTGGCTCTCGGATGTTTCTAGAATATTTAAGAATTTATGGAGGCAGAATTAAGTGAGAAGGTGCTACATGTTGCCCATGAGCTCAAGGGGCTTACCCTACCCCCTGGGAGCGCTCCAAGGGTCGTCGCCACCTTGTGGCTCCTCATGTCTTGTCTGGAGGTTCCCTAGGTGTCTTCTAGTCCAAACAACTTTACCAAAAAATTTCATCGTGTTTGGACTCCGTTTGGTGTTGCTTTTCAGCAAAAGTCAAAAACACGCAAAAAACAGGAAAATGCATTAGCCACTAGATTAATAGGTTAATTCCCAAAAATCACATAAAATAGCATATTATTGCATTTGAAGTATATAAGATTGATAATATAGTAGCATAAAACAATCAAAATTAATGATGCGTTGCAGACGTATTAGCATCCCCAAGCTTAAGTCTTCCTCGTCCTCAAGTAGGTAAATGATGAAAACAGAATTTGTTTTGGGGCATGCTGCGAAACATGTAATCTATTTGAGGTGTAAGTGTTAAGAAATGATGAAGTAACTGATATCAACATAATAGTATCCATGAATATAAGAAGCATAAACATAACTTTTTAAAAATATACAATCCTTAAAGGATGGTATCCTACTCATTTTATCGTATTAATATGACATGACTCCGTCTTCATCACATAAGTATAAATCATGAGCACCCCGGTGTCAAATCATGCAATTGACTCGTACTTCTAACGCGCTTCCGCATATTCAACTCCCATGAAACCCATGAGTATGAGCCATGGATATAGCAATACGGGTGGAAAAGAATATGGTGGTAGAGATCAAAGGAGTCAAAAGTGGAATAAATTTATGCATCAACTAGGAGGACTAACGGGCTATGGAGATGCCCATCAATCGATATCAATGCACGGAGTACGGCTTGCCATGCAACGGATGCACTCGAGCTATGATTGTATGAAAGCTCGAATCAAACTAAATTCATGTGCATCCAACTACCTTGTTGATGAAGACCTCGGGCATTTGAGGAAGCCCATCATCGGAATATACAATCCAAGTTTTATAATGAAGAGTTCCAACTAGTATATGAAAGTGACAAATAAGTACACACTATATATGAAGAATGTTGTGCTACTTTGAAGCACAAGTGTGCAAAAAATATAGTAGCATTGCCCTTCTCTCTTTTTCTCACATTTTTTATTTGTTTCTCTTTGTTTTTTATTTTATTTTATTACTTTAGTGTTTTGGGTGGGCTCCTTTGGCATCCCCTGTTTCTTTTCTTTTTTTGTGCGAAGTCTCATCCCGACTTGTGGGGGAATCATAGTCTCCCTCATCCTTTCCTCACTCGGACAATGCTCTAATAATGATAAGCATCACAATTTATTTACTTACAACTCTATATAATGATAAAGCTATATAAGATGACTTGATATGAATGCCTCTCGCAATGTACGAGGATGTGCAATGATTTAGCATAACATGTAAACAAAAATGGACGGTGAGACTCCACAAATACTATGTCAGATATATGATCATGCAAAGCAATATGATGATGAACACACAAGTTATATGACGTAACGGTGCAAGTCGCATGGCAATATATCTCAGAATGGCTATGGAAATGCCATAAAAGGTAGGTATGGTGGATTGATAACCTACAAGTATAGGGGATCGTATGTAGCCTTCTTCGATAAATAAGAGTGTCGAACCCAACTAGGAGGTAAAGGCAGAACAAATATTCCCTCAAGTTGTATCGAGCGCCGATACAACTCTACGCAGGCTTGACGTTTGCTTTACCTAAAACAAGTATGAAACTATTTTGCAAGAATAAAACTACGAGTACTTTGCGAGAATAAAACTACGAATAAATTGCAAGGTAATAAAAGTGGATAACTTTTGTCAACAAGAAAGTCATTTGTCCCTAGGCAATCGATAACAAGTACCAGTAATCTTTCTTGCAATTTTATATGAGGAAGAGGCATGAGCTAATATACTTTCTTTGCTTGGATCATATGCACTTATGATTGGAACTCTAGCAAGCATCCGCAACTATTAAAGATCATTAAGGTCGTGAAACCCAACCATAGCATTAAGTTTCAAGTCCTCTTTACTCCCATACGCCATAACCCACTTATCCGCGTTAGGCTGCTGTCAGCCCCGCTACATCGACAATAAGCAAACCATGAACATATTGCAACAACCTACAATGGGGGCCCTGACGTTTGCGCGACACGGAGGGCACCGTAGGAGAGCACCATAAATAAAATATACAATCATAACAACCAAGATCACGATTAACCCGTAGGACAAAACGGATCTACTCAAACATCATAGGAGAGCGAAATATCATTGGGAAATAATATATGGAGTTGAGCACCATGTTTAAGTAGAGATTACATCAGGGAGAAGGGGTGTTACACCGCAGCATATTGGGGGAGAAAGTTGGTGTTGCCGGTAGCAAGGTTGTTGATGTAGATCGTCGTCACGATCCTAGCCCGGGTGGCACTCCGACGCCACCGGGTGAGAGATCCCCCTCCTTCTTCTCCTTACTTGGCTTCCCCCTAGATGGGAGGAGAGTTCCACCTCTGGTCCATGGCCTCCATGGCGGCGCAGGGGCAGGAGCCCCTCCGAGATTGGATCTCCCGCTCTCTTCTCTTCTATTTCGTGCTTGTTCAGCGTCCCAGATTTTGGCGTTTCACCGTTTCTTATATTCCCAGAGATCCGTAACTATGATTTGCACTTAAATTTTTACAAGATTTTTTCCATAAATTATCTTTCTTGCGCTAGAAGAAGGTCTCCAACCGACATTCGAGGAGGGCAGAAGACACGAGCGCGCACCTAGGGCCTATGGCGCGCCCTGGTGGGTTGTGGGCTCTGTGGCCCCCGTTTGCGTTGATTCCACCTCCCAAAAATCACATAAATTCCAAAATAATTCTCTGTAAATTTTTATCACGTTTGGACTTTGTTTGATATGGATTTTCTGCGATACAAAAAACATGCAAAAAATAGGAACTAGCATTGGGCACTAGATCAATAGGTTAGTCGCATAAATCATATAAAAGTTGCCAAAAGTATGTGAAAGTTCTATATAATTGGCATGAAATAATTAAAAATTATAGATACGGCGAAGACATACCAGCATCCCCAAGCTTAATTCCTGCTCGTCCTCGAGTAGGTAAATGATAGAAAAATAATTTTTGATGTGGAATGCTACCTAGCATAAACTTGATCATATATCTAATGACGGCATGAATATTAAGACATAAGTGATTCGAAGCAATAGTCTATAACTTGACATAAAGATATCAATACTCAGGCATCCCAATAAACAATCATGTCTTTAAAAATATGAACGCTAAAGAAATCTATCCCTACAAAGTCATATTATCTTGTCATGCTCTGTCTTCTTAACGCAAAGTATACATCATGTACTATCCCGGTGTCAGCCAAGCAATTGGTTCATACTTTTTAACGCGCTTCAGCTTTTTCAACCCTCACGCAATATATGAGCGCCAGCCATGGATATAGCACTACGGGTGGAATAGAGTATGATGATAGGGGTAAATATAAAGAAGACATAAAAGTAAGAAAGTCTCACAGCGACGCGGCTAACCAACGGGCTATGGAGATGCCCATCAATTGATATCAATGTGAGGAGTAGGGATTGCCCTGCAATGAATGCAATAAGAGCTATAAGTGTATGAAAGCTCCATATGAAAACTAAGTGGGTGTGCATCTAATCCTATAGTGAAAAATTCGCACCGGTATATGAAAGTGACAACATAGGAGACTCTCCAGATGAAAACATGGTGGTACTTTGAAGCACAAGTGTGCACTACTAGGAAAAGGGCTATAGATGATATAGACACTAATGGCGCACCAGACAAGTAGTGCGCCACTACTATATAGCAGTGGCGCACCATGTGCAGGTGTGCCATTAGTGTCATCACACTAATGGCGCACCACACACTCGGTGCGCCACTACTATAATTTATTTATTTATTTGCAAAATTACTAATGGCGCACCGGGGCAGAGTGCGCCATTACTAGTTTAACTAGTAATGGTGCACCACTCACCGAGTGCGCCACTACTATATATATATATATATATATATATATATATATATATATTGCAAAACTACTAATGGCGCACCAGCTCGTGGTGCGCCATTAGTAGTTTTCCACCGCGACCGCGAACCAGCCCCTCCTCTCGCTTCCCCTTTCCTCCATCTCCCTCCCCGCAGCCTCCTCGTGCACCCACAGCTAGGGTTCCTCGCGCCGCACCGCCGGCCAGCAGAAGCAGGAGATGCTGCCGCCCGCCAGGGTGCCTGCGGTTGGACTTTCTTTTCTCCTGCTGCTTTCCTTTCTTCCTTTGCACCCGTGTCTGTGGGGGTGGGGTGGTGCCGTCCGTGGTAGACTTCACTGCCGCCCGTCTGTCTGCGCATCTGGCTCCCTCCCTTCCTCCCTTCCTTCCCCTTTCAGCGCCGCTTCCTCCTCGCCCTGCCCGCCTCCCTCGCCGTCCAACCTTCCCGCACCTCCGGGCGTCGAGCCGCCGGCAAAGGTACCCGATCGCCCCCGCTCTCCTCCCCGCTCGGCCAAGCCGGGCGATCTGGTTTTTTATTTTCTTTGATCGAGTCGTCGGGGATTGCTCTGTGCTCAAGGGTTGAGGTGAAGGGGTTGATTATTGTGGGGAGGAGCGAACGGCCAGACTCCCCGAGCGCGACAGTAGGGTTCCTAGCCGCCACCAGCCAAAGCCTCCGCTGCCATGCCGCCGGTAGAGGAGCCCAGAAGCGCCTCCATCCCTCCGTCGAGCAGCTGCTCCCGCCCAGCAACGTCGCCGCCCAGAGCTACGCCGTAGGCAGGTAGCCACCAACTCCTTTGCCCTTCCTCCCTCTTCTCCAGTCTCCCCTCCCTCCTTCCTTTTGCATCCTCTGCCTGTTCTAATTTTTTTCCTGATTTTTGTGTTGGATGAGTACGAGCTGTAGATTTGATACTGTAATAAGAATATAATGATAATTATTTCTGGATGAGTACCAACTGCCATGATTTTTCTTTTTCCAGTGCATGTTCAAGTTTACATGCGGAAGGATTTGGATTTTTCTTGATAGGTGTTTGTCATAATGCTTGTAGGGGCAAATGTGTAGTTTGATTTCCATTTTCAGATGACCAAATGTTTTGGTTTAAACGTGTTAGAATGGAAACGTGCAATGCTTGACGATATAATATGAAGAGGAAAATATTAACTTGTTTTATCTGCACAGTCTTGGCCTAAAATCAAATCTTTAGCGTGGTAACATGCAATTTGAGAGAGCAGTAGGTTTGTCTTGGTTATACTGGCCCAAATTGGTTAACTCATTACTACTAGTAGTGGTATTGTTGGCACGATACATGTCCCAAATCTTGTTTATGATTGGGAATATAGTGGTACTGATACGCTGTGTTGTTGATTATGTACCCTCTCTCTCTATATATGATCCATTGTTGTCTTTTCTCCATGTTCAGGTTAGGGCTTCTGCACAGGTATGAGAGGGACCTACGATCCACTGCTCGGGTTGCGGGTTGTGCAATGAACTGTCTTCTATCGGCTGGAGGCTTTGTTAATGCAATCACAGAGTCGTATGTCTTCAATTTGGCAACGGGAAGTACCTTTGGTCTTCCTTGGAACAACTATTAGTTTGGGTTGGGCGGCATGGAACTACTATGATCGTAAATCAGCTCTGCGGACCTATGGCGACTCATGACCGGCAAGATAGTCGGACTAGTTGTCGGCCGTGATGATGAGATTGACCGCATTATTTCCATCCTGTGCCGCAAGACCAAGAACTGCGCTGTTCTGCGCTGGTTGGTCCCTCCGTGCCAGGGGGAGGGCCAGCACCTTCCCGTCGCCGTCGCGGGCGTTCTTGGCTCCGATCGCTTGCCGGCTCCGGGTGGGTAGTCGATAGTGTCATGCCGTGCTGCTGGCCTGCTGCGTGCTGATGGAGAGTGGGTGAAGGGGAAGCGGCTTGGAGTGACAGTGACACGCGGCACTGAAATGTGGACGCAAGTGCTGAAATTCTCAAAAACCTTGCTTCGAAATTCAGAGACGCCAGCTGAAGGCAAGCGTGATCATGATTTAAAGAACCACTTGGAGATGTGTGATTGCCTCTTGTTGTGTGTTTCAGCGCTCTACTCCCATGCTATATGTGCCGTGTTCACGAACTTTCAGTTCTATTTTTAGCATTTATGTTATCGTTCATTACATAGTTCCTGTTATTTTAAAGTGATATGAACCTGCTGTTATGTTGTTGGAGTCCTAAAAAACAGTCAGATCCACAGGCATGGTTTAGGCTAATTGCCTGACCATTCAACAAATGCCTGTTTTATAAGTGATTGTTGATGGATTGTGAGTTATTTTTAGGCAGTGAAATCTCTGTTCATATATCATTCTCTATGTGATTTCTGTAGTGGAGCTTGGGTGACTCTGCTTAGAAATCTAAATCTTGTTAGTTCTTTTTAGATTTTAGAGGGGACAATCGCACCGGGATTAGCCGGACGCTGCACCGGATCAGCGCGATTAGGATCAGGCAGGGAGACATTGTAGGACCGACCTGCCGCGTCGGGAGGGATGTGCCCGGAAGTGCTAATTTGCTTTAGGATTTGGTGAAGGATGGTGGGTCGTTGCTGCTCATCGGCCCACCAGGGGTGGGGAAGACAACTGTCATAAGGTATGCTTAGATGATTAGTGAACTTCTCGCGGTGATTTTGCTACAGTGTACTAGTGAATAGTGATGGATACTTACGTATGGCAACTCTAATTAGCAGAGTTTCTATGGTAGTATGTACAAATTTTAGCATCAGGTTGTTGCCTTGCCTTGCAGAGAAATTGCACGAAAGCCAGGAGATGACTACGATAAGCGGGTGATGATTGTTGATACATCCAATGAGATAGTTGGAGATGGCGACATTCCTCACCCAGGAATAGGCAATGCCCGTAGGTTGCAAGTGCCTAACCAAGAAATGCAGCATAAGGTGTGCTCTATTGAGTTTAATACCTTCCTTCCTTATGAAGTGTGCACAATCGTATATGTCTGTATTGTACTACTCACAAGCCTATTGCTCGACATTGACACACATGCTTAAAACAGTTGTACTTGTTTATCAACTATGTCAGAATTATACTGTAGTGAACATCAATATCCCATCTAACACTTACCGTGTATGTTAAATCTGTCCCTTTAATGCCGATCAGGTGTTGATAGAAGCTGTCGAAAATCACATGCCTCACGCAATCGTCATTGATGAAATTGGAACTAAGCTAGAGGCTATGGGTGCTAGCACCATTGCAAAGCGGGGGATACAACTTGTTGCCTCCGCTCAAGGTGTAACAATAGAGAACCTGACCATGAATCCTTCACTAGATATGCTTGTCGGAGGAATACAGGTAATGACATGTTGCACTTGATTCTATTTACTGTTACGAAACAATCATATTTTCACACTGCAGCAAGATGAACTGTGTCATTCCAGTTCAAGTTTAGGACGGTACATGCTAGTGCAATCTGTCTCATGGATGCCTGCAAGCAGATTGAGCGTGAGATGGAACGATTTAAGGTCTTTGAGAAGGAAACTAAAACCAAGGCCTTCTCGAAAGAGGGCTTAGGACAACAGCCGAAAACTGTATGCACTCGGTCTCTTTTCTGTGTTTGATTAACCCCTTTTTCTTCACTTGTTATGAATCTCATCATCATTTCTTATTTCCCGCGGGATCCTAGAGAGAAGGCTAAAGCTGAAACAAGCGATTGGCTTAAAAGTGTGGTATGTTGGATGTAGAACCTGTATGCTTAGTCTCTGTGTGCTCATGTCTACATGTCTGTTGTTGGCTTTCAGTAAACATGAGTAAACAAAGAAACTACTTGCAACATATATGTCTTGTATTGTTGTTTCTCTTTGGCCTAGAGTTTGTTCCGAAAGACTCGGGTCTCGCAGATTCTACCTTGTGACAACTGATAAAGACTATTTAC
Organism: Hordeum vulgare subsp. vulgare; assembly: GCF_904849725.1. Lineage (NCBI taxonomy): Eukaryota > Viridiplantae > Streptophyta > Magnoliopsida > Poales > Poaceae > Hordeum > Hordeum vulgare. The sequence continues at coordinate 435,614,273 of NC_058519.1, read as the reverse complement.
AGTTTTGATGACTATTTTTTTCTGTGCTGATTGTTTTGAAAGTATCACTTGCATGCACACCCGATTCTGCTGATGTTTACTGATACTTTGAATATACCGGTGGTTACTTATCCCGCAAAATAAAACAAAATAATCAACAGAGAATATTCAGTATTTTTACGGCTATTTTCTTTGATCTGATCGCACTGAAAATATCATTTGCATGCATACTTGACTCTGCTGATGTTTGTTGACATTTTGATTATGTCAGTCATTACTCTGTACTTTGCTAATGACATTGGCATGCATACTTGACTCTGCTGATGTTTATTGATATTTGATCGTATCAATCATTGCTCTATACCTTGCAAAAAATGTCATTACTTTGTGATTTTCTGGTGTTGCTATTTATTTACATTGCAGTAGGACGACGACGTCGACGGTGATTACAACCAGGAGGATGAACCCACCCATTACCACGCGGATGCTCTTTGGACTACGATATGGACATGAAGGCATTTGTTTTAGTGCCAAATATTACTTACTAATGCCCGTAAAGTATCGTTGTGTATTATATTTGCTATGAAGCTATGTATGTATGGATGCTATCGAACTATATGTATATATGGATGCTATGGAATTTTGGATGTATGGATGCTATGGAATTTTGATATATGGATCATGAAATTTGTTATGCAACTTTGCATATATGTTATGTGTTGTGGATCAGTAAAACTATTGGGCACATATTATGTATTATATATTTCATATATATGTTATGTGTTGTTGAATTTGTGGTTTTGAAACAAAAATATATCCCAGAATACCAGATACTAATGGAGCACCATGGGCTATGCTAATGGCGCACTGCCTGGCGCCCCATTAGTATATATGCCCTGGGCGGCATACTAATGGAGTACCATCGGCTATACTAATGGCGCATTGCCTGGTGCGCCATTAGTATACGAGATACTAATGGCACACCATGAGCTATACCAATGGCGCATTGCCTGGTGCACCATTAGTATACCAGATACTAATGGCGCACCATGAGCTATACTAATGGCGCACTGCCTGGTGCGCCATTAGTATACCAGGTACTAATGGCGTGATGCTAGTGGCGCACCTGTAGTGCGCCATTAGTAGCCAAAACAGGTGCGCCACTAGCAAGCCTTTTCCTAGTAGTGGTGGAACTAGCATGCCCTTCTCTCTTTTTCTTCTTTTCCCTTTTTTCTTTCTTTTCTTTCTTTATTTTCTATTTTTTCCTTTTTATATTGTTTTCTCTCATTGTCCGGAATCTCATCCCGACTTTGGGGGAGTCATAGTCTCCATCATCCTTTCCTTACTAGGACGTGATCTAATAATGAATAACGATGATCATCACACTTTTATTTACTTATAACTCAAAAGAAATAAAAATTACAACTCTATACCTAGAACAAAATATGACTCTACATGAATGCCTCTGGCAGTGTACCAGGATGTGCAATGATCTAGCGTAACATGTATAAAAATGATGCACGGTGGCTGAGCCAAAACTACTATGTCAACTATATGATCATGCAAAGCAATACGACAATGAATGCTCACGTCAAATGGAGGCGGTGGAAATTGAATGGCAATATATCTCGGAATGGCTATGGAAAGGCCATAATAGGTAGGTATGGTGGCTGTTTTGAGGAAGATATAATAAGGCTTATGTGTGATGGAGTGTATCATAACAGGGTTTGGATGCACCGACGAGGTTTGCACCACGTCTCGAGGTGAGAAAGGGCAATGCACGGTACCGTAGAGGCTAGCAAATTGCGGAAAGGTAAGAGTGCGTACAATCCATGGACTCACATTAGTAATAAACAACTCATATACTTATTGCAAAAGTTTATTACCCCTCGCAGCAAAGTACTACTGCGCATGCCCCTAGGGGGGGGTTCGTAGGAGTTAACCATCGCGCGCCCCCGACCTTCACATAAAGATAGATAATCAAGGATAAATTGTGCTCCAACTTCTCGGCATAATGAGAGACTATACGTGCATGCTTCGGGAATCAAAAACCTTAACATCAATATTCTTACTAACCACAAATGTTTACTAGTACCTCCCACATATTCCATCTCTATATCGGAAAACTATTGCAAGGAATCAAACATAGCATATGCAGTGATCCATAAGTTTTATGTATGATTTTATGACTAACCACGCGAATGACCAATTCATGTTGACTCTCTAAATAGATATAAGTGAAGCATGAGAGTTTAATTCTTTATACAAAAGTCCATGCTCTAATAAGTATAAGTGGAGCAATAGAGCATTCTACAAACAACGGTATCTATGTGAAGAGAAACAGGCAATCCAAACTTCAAATGATATAAGTGAGGCAGATGAAGCATTCCATAAAGCCATACTCGAAAGATATAAGTGAAGTGAAATGAGCATTCTATAAATCAACCATGGACTATCTCATAACAGCATGGTGCATAAAATAAAAAATGAAAACTAAATGCAAAAGACGTGTCAAGATTTGGACATAACACATGAACGAAGCAAAGACGAAAACATACCGATACTTGTTAAAGAAAGATGGGATGCCTTCCAAGGCATCCCCAAGGTTAGATGCTTGAGTCTCCTTGAATATTGAATTTGGGTTCATCCCCAAGCTTTAGCTCTTTCCTCTCCTCCTCCTCATATCGAGACTTCCTCGATCTTTGATCACTTCATCCACACGAAACTCAACAGAAAGCTCGGTAAGATCCGTTACTATAATAAAGAAAATCACTACTCTAAGTACTGTTGCAAACCAATTCATATTTTGGTTTTCCATTGTAGCTACTGTAATATAACTTTTCCATGGCTCATACCACCGATAAAAATTGATAGTTTCATCAAAACAAGCAAAACAATAAATAAAAAACAGAATGTGTCTTAAACAGGACAGTCTGTAGTAATCTTTACATATACCATACTTCTGTTACTCCAAAAACTCTGAAAAATTATGTACGAATAAAAAATTTGTATAGTAATACTTTTCAAAAACTTTAAGAACCTTTTTGCATACCAGTAAAAAACGAAATTTCACGCGCTACAGCCAAAGTTTTTGTTTCTCCACCGCACAAACCAACCAGCAACCTACCCATCCTAAAGGAAAATATTGGCACATTATTTTTATAATACAATGTATTTGTACATGGGGATAATTATTTTAGTTAGAATATTCATGAAAAATTCTACATTGTTTCCACGACCATGAACACAAGTGTTCAAGGTTGACCCTCGCTTCACCAATGCATCACCTTTCAATCGCTTCTATTTTTGTGAAGTTTTAAGTTCCCCTCTTTTTAAAAAAAACTTTGTAAAAGCACTCAACAGAATTAAATGACTCTATAAAACTTCCGGGTTGTCTCCCTAGCAGCGCTTTCTTCAAAGCCATTAAGTTAGGCATAAAGTGCTCAAGTAATGGATCCACCCGGATTCCAAGGTATATCAAAGCCAATTTTAATTAGCAATGATTTGGCATTTAGTAGTGAGCACAAAGCAACATATATCAAGCGATGATGAAGTCTAACTGTCGGGACCCCAATCCAAAGTCATAAGAACCCATCTTGTAACACAACACATCACTTTGTGGCCTCACGCATGGTTAATTCCACGACTGCCACCTTACCTGGGTCGGGACCGTTTGCGTCTTTTGGGTCACGTATGTGTATATGTCGCCAGCTTTCGAACGATGGAGAACCCGGGTCGACGTGACTAGTTATAGACCCCAGTGCCACAACCATACAGGGACAAGCATACACAACCCAACAAAGAAGGTGTCGGTCATCAGCGTGTGTAGACGAGTCGTAGCAAGATACATGGACTCCATTACACCGCGTGACATTTCCCCGTAGGGAATACATAGCAGCAAAGCAGGATACATGTTAGTCAATCAATGTGTCCGGAGTAGTAGCAAGCTACCAAGGCTCAGTGGAAGCACAAAGAGGCATTTTCCTGTAGAGCAGGCTGCCATAGGCACACAACTAGGTGTCGAATCCCACACATACCAAAGCATTTCAAACATACACACAGTATGCACGATCTGTGTAGATACAACATGGCATCACAACATAACTCTACAACATATCATTTATTTAATAGGCTCCGAGGAGTCAACATAGTATAATGCTACAACACAGGTCACATGACCCAACATTCAGAGCATACAAACAACAAGCAGAAGTTACATGTCTGGGTACAAACATCTACTAAAAGGGGTTGGAAGAGCCTAAAAATCTATAACGACCCTACCATAGGAGCCAGACCTGTGTTTGGGATTTCCAAGCTAATCTGGTCAACGTCGAACTCATCGCACAGAACCAATAGTGAGACTGGAGTCTCTTTTGTAAAAACATAATTAAGCAACCGTTAGTACAAAGGTACTCAACAAGACTTACATCAAAACTATCTACATATGCATCATTTTCAAAAAAGGGGTTTGTGGAGTTTATTGCGACAAGCCAACTTTGCTCTTGGCTAACCTGTACTATGACCATGAATTCTTCCTTTCGGGTGGGATAGCGTACATGAGTCCACATATTCACCAAACCAATACACCACTATAGCACTCACACTTATCTTGCACATTTGAGAGTATCCATTTCACTTGACTATGAACCATATAAGTGTCCAAGTAGTCCATATCCGAGGATGCGTCTAGTCGAACAGATTATTCACATTGCAGGGGTATACTTCTTAACACATGCTCCCGCCACTTACCGCCATGTGCACGTCATGCACCTCGACGACCTTCAAGCGGAAGCCCAGCGAGGGAGTCGTCCACGGACGTTAACTTACAATGACTCACGTCCAAGGCAGCCGCCTATCTGAGTTGGAACCCGTAATGGAAGTCCGGCCGGGGTTTCCAATATGGCCTCGAACATTGTGAGCAGGTCCCCAAGCCGGTCCCGACTGCGCCGTTCATCCACTTCGCAGGCCGTTCCACACCTATCAATGTTTTGAACTACTGCGACTCCTGGACTGAGAACAGAGAAGTTAATAGGCTGAGAGGGGTTGAGTTACCATAACCCAATGTGCAGCAGTATGATGTCTTGGAACACAAACACAAGATCTTAGGTCCTAAGAGTGGTTTCAATGAGACAACCCACCAGGTACTCCTACATGGCCTCTCATCGCTACCTTTACCAAATCGGATTCACACACTTAGGTTTCACATAGTAGGACGTGATCACATCCATTCTAATTCATCATGCAGATGGATCAGACCCAACACGACTATAAGCATAGCAGGCACACTAAGTAGCCATGTATGACTAAGCACAACAAAGTTCAAGCAGTTTCTACTCAAGCTAAGTGGTTTCAACTATTTACTGTGGCAAAAATTGATCATGCAGAGGAATGGAATCAACTACCGAAACATGTAGCACTACTGGAGAAACATAATTTGCCGACAGCTTTCAGCTTTGCCGTCAGCAATTTCACAGGGCTGACGGCAAAGAGACTTTGCCCTCAGCCAAAATAAATGCTGACGGCATAGGAGACGCTGACGGCATAGAAAGTCTTTATCGTCCGCTTTATCGAAGCCGTTAGCCAGCTGACGGCAAAGGACAAAAACACTGTCGGCATAGGGAGGCTGACGGCATAGGGGGCTAACCCGGTCGGACGTTCGACCAGTGCTTAACGGGGGCCGTCTTTGCCGATAGCCAGCTGAGGGCAAAGACTAACGGTTGTCTTTGCCGAGAGCTGGCTGAGGGCAAAGCCACGTGCCTTATCCCCCCCCCCCCCGTGCCACGACCTAAACCCTCTTCTCTCTCACGTACCTCTCCCGACCCGCCGCCGTCGTCGACCCTACTCGCCCTGCGCCGCCCCGCCCTGCGCCGCCCCACGCCGCCCCTACTCGCCGGCGCCGCCCCGCGCCCGCCCCACCCTGCGTCGCCCCGCGCCCGCCCCGCCCTGCGCCACACCGCCCTGCACCGCCCCGCGCCGCCCCTACTCACCGGCGTCGCCCCTGTGCCCCCGCGCCCGCCCCTACCCGCCTCTGCCCCGCGCCGCCCCTACTCGCCTCTGCCCCGCGCCAGACCCGCCCCGTCGCCGCCCCGCGCCAGCCCCGCCCCGACTCGCCGGTGAGCTCCTCCTCCCCCTTTTTTTAGTTTATATTTTCTATGTTAGGGCCTCTTAGATTTACAGGATCGCAAAAACATGGGAATAGGAAAAATATAGGAAAACTATTGGAACTAGTGATTTGGCAGTCGTTGCATGCTTAGGAAAATACATGTTTTGTTGGTGTGGAAGCATTGCATGCTTAGGAAAAATACTTTGTGGGTTGCAACTATTTAAGGATAGAAGATGAATGTGTAAAACGGAGGATTGAAAAACAGAGGAAAAGTACATGAATATGAAACAAATAAAACGTTTGAAATGGAGGCCTTAGTTAGATCCTATGGAATTTGCATTCCTGTGTTTTTCCTATGAAAAATCCTTCAAATCAAAGGAGGCCTTAGTTAGATATGTTAGTAGTGGATTTTTAGTTAAATTTAGTTAGCAATTACTTAGTGGTAGATTTTTAGTTAGATTTAGTTAGCAATAGATGTTAGTACATGTAAGTATTAGTTAGCTAGCTGTTAGTATTAGTCAACTACTGTTAGTATTAGTTAGCTAGCTATTAGCAATAGAAAGAAAATAATAAGAAGAAAATTAATAGAAGAAGAGAAGAGTAACAAAACTTGAATAATAAATTATTAATAATAGATGTTAGTATTAGTTAGCTTAATTACCGCGAGTGCGTATTTGTGTTGATTGAGTGCATTTAATTGTGCAGTAGCTTCTCCGCGAGGGATTGGTTTTCGACGACCTCCCCTGCATTCGAAAGTGAGCACATTTGTTAACTCCTACTCCACCCCCTTTATTTTGCTCTGTTCCGGCCTTCGCGCTGATGACACTATCTAGCTAGGTATTTTTAGTATTAAAATGCAAAGGTGTTGTGTAACCAATATGCGTCTCCCGTTCGAAAGGGTTCCTGTCATAAATATGCATGCATTTGCATATTTATAACGGTGATTCTTTCGAATTGTCCAACGTTATCCATGGACAGCCCGGGTATGTGTAGATTGGGTCGTTTCCCACGCTTTGCTCCGGATCCCATGCAGAGTTTCGACTCCTCCTTGTTGTTCTCCGGGTACACATCCTCTCGGTTACTTGCCGAGACGTGTATCAGGAGAACAACGGGGAGGTGTTGCCGAAATTTTGCGTTGGGTCGGGAGCAGAGCATGGGGAAATGACCCAATCTACACATACTCGGGTGGGATTAGGACCCATCTTTACCTAGTAGCTGGTAGGTGTGCATGCCGTGCATCCCAATGTATTAACCATGATTAAAAAATGGCCATAATTAATTTAACATACTTGATGAATTGATAATTTATATTGTTTTATATGTGGATACTATGTAGCTAGCTTGCCAGAATGACTGATCATGAATGGATGTACACCGGTCACCATAGTCAGATAGATATGACCGATGAATGGTTGAGCAAAACCTATGAATTCGTGGAAACGGCGTTTTCTAAAGGCCAGCCAAAAACATGGTGCCCCTGCACTAAGTGCAAGAATTATTCGCGACAGACAAAGGATATAATGGGTAAACACCTGCAGATGCATGGTTTTACTCCCGGCTATACCTTGTGGACATTTCATGGTGAGTCGGCCCAACGTAACAGAGACGAGGTGTTGCGTCGGCGCACCGATGATTATCGTACAGGGATTGTAGAGATGGTGAATGACTTTGATGATGCTCGGAACAAGGACGAAGAGATGGAGGAATCCACGAAAGCCTTCTATGCCATGTTGGAGTCTTCAAAACGTCCTCTTCACGAGCACACTAAGATTTCTCAGCTAGATGCCATCACACAAGTAATGGATCTGAAAGCCCAGTTCAACATTGGAAGAGACCTCTTTGACTCAGTGATGACCCTATTTGTGCGCTTTCTACCAGAAGGTCATATTATGCCTTCAAACCTATATGAGTCAGACAAAATCCTTAGTGCACTCAAGATGCCGTATGAGCAGATACATGCTTGTGAGAAGGGATGTGCCTTATTTAGGAAAGAGTATGCGGACGAAACATATTGTCCATTTTGCAAGTCCTCCAGATATGTTGAGGTAGAAAATGGTGAAGGTGAGAAGAAGCAGAGAAAAATCCCCGTGAGTGTCCTACGGTATCTGCCGATCCTACCAAGACTTCAACGACTTTACATGCTCGAAGAAACAGCAAAACAGATGACATGGCACAAACATGGAATTAGGAAAGAATTAGATGAACACGTAGTTACGATGTTGGTACACCCTTCATATGGTGACGCATGGAAGGCATTCGATAATATACATAAGGAAAAAGCTAAAGAACCAAGGAATTGTCGAATCGCCATCAGCCTCGATGGGTTCAATCCTTTTGGTATGACGGCAACCCAATATAGTTGCTGGCCTGTATTTGTCATTCCCCTCCATCTTCCACCATCATCCATTATGCAAACAAAGCACATATTTCTGACATTGATAGTTCCAGGGCCAAAATACCCGGGGAAGAATATGAGTGTGTACATGCAACCGCTGATGGATGACTTGAAAGAAGCTTGGGTGAATGGGGTCAACACATACGACGCAGCTAAGAAAGAGAACTTTCAAATGTATGTTTGGTACCAATACTCGTTGCATGATCTGCCAGCATTTGCGCTTTTCGTTGCCTGGTGTGTGCATGGAAGGTTCCCATGCCCACAATGCAAGACAGCTCTTAAGTTTCATTGGTTGCCGGCGGGTGGGAAGTATTCCTGCTTTGACTTGCATAGACAGTTCTTGCCTATGGACCATCCATTCAGAAAAGACAAGAAGAATTTCATGAAAGGTAAAGTTGTCAAACACTCAGCACCACCTGCATTGACGGGGCCACAAATTAATGAACAGTTAAAATCTATGGAGCCTGATCCAAACCGTCCAGGGTATTTCTTGGGTTATAATGAGGAACACGCCTGGACCCACAAGCCATGCATCTGGGCTCTCCCCTACTTCGAAGACCTCTTACTTCCACACAACATTGACATGATGCACACTGAAAAGAATATGGCCGAGGCCCTTCTTGGCACATTTTTCGGCACTGATAAGGGCAAAGATAACACAAAGGCCAGAGTTGACCAGGAGACTCTGTGTGATAGGCCATCACTAAACATGCGAGAATCGAAAGGAAGAAAAAATTGGCACATATGGCTTGAGCGGATAATGCTGGTGATGTTGCGTGGCTATATCCCCGAGGCTGAATGGCTAGTATTGGCTGAGTTGAGCTATTTCTTCTGTGTTCTTTGTGCTAAAGAGTTGTCGCGTGCCTTGATAGATCACATGGAAGAGTTGGCGCCTGAGTTGCTCTGCAAGTTAGAGAAGATTTTTCCACCGAGCTTCTTTAATCCGATCCAACACATGATTTTGCATCTCCCAACCGAGTCAAGATTGGGTGGCCCTGTGCAAAATCGTTGGTGCTACGCAACTGAAAGAATGCAGAAGACACTTCGAGGAAAATGTAAAAATAAACGTAGAATTGAAGCATCGATGGCCGAGGCGTTCATTATCGAGGAGGCGGCAAACTTCGTAACAGCACACTATGATGCCACTATGCACAGCTTGCATAATCCAAAGCCTCGGTACAATCTGGGCGACCCCAAACGACGTGAATCCAATCTCAGCCTTTTCAAAGGGAAGCTCGCACCTTCTCGTGTGGGAAAACCAAAGTTGTTGTGTGTCGAGGAGTGGCGCACACTAACGATGTATATATTGAACAATTTAACAGAAGTTCGGCCATACATCGAGTAAGTGCTCTGTACATTGTTTCGCAACTTTTAACAAGTTTTGTGTCTAACAACTATTATTAATTGATACAGTCGATACGTCGAACAATTCTCGAATGGTGTTGCAATCGAAAAAGAATCCATTCTCGAGTATGAAATTCTTGAAAAGACAGGAGGCGTCTATCCCGGTTTCATCTCTTGGTTCAAAAAACGGTACCCCCCTTATATATAATAAGTGATTTCCTTTGTTGCTATTACTCATGAGTAACACACCAAACTCTATCTTTTCTTAACTTCTAGGCTAATTCAGATGAGCAAGTCGACGATGAATTGAGAAAAATAGCTAATGGTGTTGACTTTAAGGTCCGTACATTTCAGAAGTACGACATCAACAGGTATCACTTTCGTACTGCTAGCAAAGAGCTTTCAATGCCCGGTCGAAAAACAAACAATTCTGGGGTCTCTGCTATAGGCGAGGGAGGTGTCGAGTATTATGGAAGACTTGAAGAAGTCTACAAACTTCATTATTATGGTGAAAATCCTCCGAACGTTGTTGTGTTCAAATGTCATTGGTTCGATCCTACTAAGACAAGACGGACTCATGAACATCTTAGGATTTTCGAAATTCGACAAGACAGGCAGTTAAGCGGTGCCGATGTCTATATTGTGTCTCAACAGGCCACCCAAGTTTTCTATCTGCCATACTGTCGTCAAAGTGTTAAGAACCTAGAAGGTTGGTATGTCGTGTTCGATGTGCCGCCACATCTTAGACCACCTCCCCCAAATGAAGACGATTATGAACCTCAAATTGACCCAATAACATATGATGGAGAATTCTTCCAAGAATCACGTGGTGTCAGACGTCGTACCCGAAACTGCTCTACGTCCACCCTGAACACGGAGGAACAAGACTCACGTGATGATGAGGAAGAAGTGGAAGTAGAAGAAGTTACCAATGCCGATGAGCTATCAATGCTTGATCGGTTACAAAAAGGCCTTCCACATGATGTCCCTGAACCCGATGACGATATCAGTCATGACGACACGTGTGATACTGATGATGATTTTGCTTCAATTGACCATGGAGAAGAGACAGATGATCCAGACTATTAGTACTTTGTATGCATCCAAACATTGTTGTTTAATTATTCAATTATTAGTTGAATTATTCATGTATTTATTATTTTTCATTTAATTATTGTCCTTGAATTTGTACTAATTATTTAACTATTTATCGTTACAGATGGTGAGACATGGCAGGCGGGGATAAGTTGAGGATAGCACCTGGGCAGCTACAGAGAACTTTGTTGTAGAGCTTTGCCGAGGAGCCCCGTGGGAGAGGCGTAGGAAAGAAGAGAGGCAGAGGACGTGGTCGTGGGAGAGGGAGGCTGCATGATAGGAGCCAGTCACCACCACCCTCGGCTACTTCTGTCTCAGCCACTTCACCCTTGCAGACGAGGGTGTCACCGGTGCGGGAACCTCCCGTCCAGGAGCAGACACCGATGCAGGGGGCTGAGGCGGAGGCTGAGGCGGAGGGGGCTGAGGCGGAGGGTGTTGAGGCGGATGCTGAAGCGGAGGGTGCTGAGGCGGAGGCTGAGGCGGAGGGGGCTGAGGTAGAGGCTGAGGGGGCTGCCAGCAAGTCGGTCTACCAACGTGGTATGACACGAGTTCCAGACCGATTGGAGTTGCAGCACAGGGCGTTCATTAAGCCAGATGGCGAGAAGTAAGTTGATATATATTGTGTACCTTATATCATTATATTTCACCAAGTAGCTAATGTCTTTTCCTTATTGTTATGTAGGGGGTGGGATTACCTGCAGAATACCCGAAATCCAAACTGCCTCCTTGGTGCTTTACTTAGGGACCACTTCCCTGGGATAGTGCAGTTGCCCGGTGAGGGTATGGTTCCCGATCTAGGACTCAAGTGGGAGCACTACCAAGCCGCTCTCCTCCTGGAAAACACACATCTCAATGGTGTTGTTTGCGTGAGCGTGGCCGACAAGGTGTTGGCTGATTTTTGGGTAACTATTATTTTACCCAATAAAAAGTATACAATGTTATATATTGTTATTTCCTTCCAAATCATTTCACTATTCATCTGTGCATCTATTTGGCATAATTGCAGAGTTACTTTAGGGTCGAGGAGGGGACGGAGGAGGCGGCCAAGAAGAACCTCGTGAAAGAGTGCAAGAGTTTATTGAATAACACGAGGCACGAGCTGCGTGTTCAGGCTGTTCGAGATTGGTACGCCAAGCAAGGGGAGCCGAAGACAAAGACTGAACGTCGAAAGATTTACCTTGATAAGACCGAGTACATGGAGGTATGTACATTCCAAAGATCAATTCTTAGGGCTAGTTAGGTCTATTTAGTTATAATACTTAGTTTCATTCTTCATTACCTTACATTCATAGGTGCCCCCGAGATGGTTGGCCGATAAGATAAATTGTTGGGAGATGATAGCGGACAGGTGGTGCACAGAGGCTTGGTTGAGCACCCACACTATGGCCAAGGACCGTCGTGCCCAATTGGTTGGTGTGCCACACCACCAAGGCAATGCCAACATCAAGCAATACGCCAAAAAATGGGTATGTGTGCCTTCTTTTGTTTCATCAATAATTCGTTCGTTCATGATTTTTGTTGTACTAATTCTTTGTCTTTTCGTGTAGGCCAAACACAATAACCAGCCCGAGCCTGAGGGATACGCCACATTTAGCATGGCCCATAAGGGCTCGTACAAGACGGCGAAGGCATATTCTGAGGGGGACGGGCCGTCGGCGTACACAAGCCTGTCCGCCTACAACAAGATGACGTCTTATTCTGAGGTGGTCAAACAGCTGCACGGGCCTGACTTTGACCCGAGCCAGAATCCTATCGATCCAGAGGCATTAATGATCTCTGGTGGCGGTAAGAGTCATGGCACGCTGGCCATGTGTGATGGCTTCGTCCCTATCACTGAGACTCTATCTCAGATCAAGTCGAGGCAAACGAGCTCCGCTCCTGTAATACGGCAACGCGCGAGGCCAGTTGATCTTGCCATCGAGGTTAGTTTTCTTCATTATTTCTTCCGTTCTTTTGTCCCTGGATGGATGATGAAAATTCCTTTTCAGGAGTGGTTGCAGTCCGCACTTATGAAGCAGAGGGAGGCCACCAGGCTCTTGTTGGAGGAGAGGGACCGAAATACGCAGAGGTTGCTTGACGAGGAGAGGGCACGCAATAATGCACATGTGAAGGCCATGCACGACTTCGTTGCGGTAAGTAAGTTGTGTGAAAAGCAAGGCTATGTGTGAGACGCAACAAGGATATTTCTTTGACTCCTCGAAAACTAATTTGCAGGCTATGTGTGAGAAGCAAGGTTTGCCGCCCCCTCCGCCGATGCCTTCTCCGGTGGGAACGGTGAGTTCCCTTTCAATGACCAACCTTGCACGGTCTCATACCATTGTCTGTCGCCCTGCTAACCACATATTTTAACTCTTGTCTTGTTGCAGCATCATTCCAGAGTTGAATCCCACGATCCCTTTACTTCTCCTGGTGAGAGCCCTAGCAACCCGGCGACCAACGGAGATGCAGCTTCTCCTCCGTTTCTTGGCATTCGGTAAGTTATTCCTCTCCTTCTTATTCTTCTTATTGTTTAGATCAACTTAGATTATGCCAGGCTTTAGTTAGCTTAGTAAATTCTAGTTGATATTAGCCATGGTTTAGTTAGCTTAGTAAATTCTAGTTGATATTAGAGCTCAAAAATGATATAATTAGTTTAGAAAGTTTTAAAAGAAACCAGAAGAGAAGAACAAACAAGAGATGAAGAAATAAGAGAAGAAGAAAGAGGGGAAAAAGATAACTTCTCTTCTTTCTTTTTCTCTATCTTCTTCTTCTTCTTCCACTTCTTCCACTTCTTCTTCTTGTTCTTGTTCTTCTTCTTCTTCTTCTTCCACTTGTTCTTCTAATTGCTTAGCTTAATTTAGATAACTTCTTTCTTATTGTATTCTTCTTCTAACTTCTTTCTCATTATGCAGATTTTGATAAAGCAGCATGGCATATGGATGGATGCTCGACGGACTTTGTAATGCACTTGTGTAGTCTTAGATGAACTTTGTAATGCAATTGTATTTGAGGATGCTCTTTTGATGCTTTGTAATACTTTGTGATCTTGTTTGCACTTTAATTACATATATTCGTGTTGTTTGCACTTGTGTTGTGCTGTTTGCACTTTGTGATGCACTTGTGGTGTTGTTTAGGTGCTGGGCAAATATATATATATGTTGCTGTTTGTATCTATGTTTTGCAAATGCAGGGAATTAACAGAAAAAAATAGGAAAAAAAAGCAGAGAGGGTCTTTTCCTACAGCTTACTGACGGCAAAGGCTTTGCCGTCGGTGGACTGACGGCAAAGAAGACACGTGGCGGCAGCCTGTGTATCCTAGCAACTTTGGGAATACCAAATTTTCCCAGATTTTCGGCTTTGCTGTCAGCTGTGCTCCAGCTGTCGGCAAAGAGGCGACCAAGGGGACCCAGGGGTTTCGGCTTTGCCGTGAGCTTTGCTATGGCTGTGGGCAAAGAGGGGACCTAGGGGACCTAGGGGTTTCGGCTTTGCCGTCAGCTTTGCTACGGCTGTGGGCAAAGCCTGCCGTTAACCTTCTAATGGAGCTCGGCCTGCGCCGTTGCCGCCACTGCTCTTTGTCGTCAGCCCGTGCCACAAAGCTGATGGCAAAGTCTTTGCCGTCGGTCGACCTTCAGCTGACGGCAAAGAAGGTGATTGCCGATAAAATCTTCGCCGGTACCTTTACCGACAGCACACTGACGGCAAAGCCTTTGCCATCAGTTAAGCTGTCCTTTGCCGTCAGCTCTGGCTGTCGGCAAACCAGCAGATTCCAGTACTGTAGCATTTGAATCGTTCTTGTCCTAATGCAATAAAAGAGAGCAGTAGCGAGAGAGTGGAATTGTATCAGAATGCTCAAGGAGGGTTGCTTGCGTGACAGTTCTGAAGATAAAAGTGAGTCTTCATTGGTGTGAACGATGACTACATCGGAATCATCGTCTATCGAGAGTGAACAAACACCAACAAAACAAGAACAGAACACACTGAATGCAATGCAACAAACATGATGTACGATATGGCATGTTAAATCATTGAATTTACCTAATGAAAAAGATAGTCATATTGAGTGAAGTGGAATTCAATCATATACCAAATTCCAACTCCAACACTATTTATCAAATTGTCCTAACCATCATTTTCCCTACTTGGTGATGTTAACTTGATCAAACATGCATGCACATGGCATAAATAGATTCTTTACATTTTCAGATAATTTTTTATATATAAAATATTTTCATCCGAGCTATAGTTTATTTTCTATGATTTTTTAGAAATTTGAAGTATTCTGTGGAATTAAATAAATCTAGAAATCAAATATTGCATTACACTGCGTCAGAGTGACGTCATCAGGTCAACTCACCCGATCTTGCTCCAAATTGGCACTCGGACCCGCACGTTAGTGACACTGTGGTTAAAATGCATCAACTAAAACCTAACAAAACATTATGAACGGCCTGCACTCACTAGCAGTTACACAGGGATTAAATTAGGGGGTGATTAGATCTTAACCTAATCTATGTCCAACTGGGCCCACATGGTTGTGGCTCAGGCGAGCGAGGTCGACGCCGGCGACCAACAGGGCGATGGAGGATCGCCGAAATGGAAGCATCGTCGTCCATTCAATGCGCAGATGGGTGGAATGGGTTCCTGGGGTGCTACGTTTCGGATGGAGGTCTCGGGGCTACCGGGATGGTTTCAGCAGCAACGGCGACGAGCTCTAGCGGCGGCGGCGCTCGGGAGCATGCGACAGAGGGCTGTGATGCTCGAGGGGAATGGCTGGGGGTTGGGTTGGTCTCTTCGAGGCACCAGGAGCACAACACGGTGCCACGACGAGACCGGCTCGAGGTCAGGCCACGCTGACGACATATCCGTATGGCGGCGATCTCGATAAGTTTGGAAAACGATGGCTATAGCACACAATAGAGGAGAGGGGCGGGGGGAACCAGTGAAGGAGCTCACGAGGAGGGTGATGGCAGGCTCAGTGGGCTCGGGGGCGCTGTGGACGTCGTGAATCAAAGCTGGCTGCCGGCGGTGCTGAAGATAGGGGATGAGCTCGATGTCCGCGACGTCGTGTTCCTCGTCTTGATTCCGTCGGCTTGGAGAGGAAGCAGAGTACTGCGGAGCTTCTAGGCAGGGCAAAAAGCTTAGCGGTGGCCGATGGCCGCGGTGGTGCTCGTCGGCGCTCTCGGGCGGCTCGACTATGCGCAAGGGGGAGAGACAGAGGGAGAGGGAGAGAAGGGGGAGTTAGAGAGAGACCAGGGGGTGCGTTGCATCCTTAGCCAGCTGCACGCGGCCGGAGGCAAGAAGGAGGTTGCCGAGAACGGCTGCCCGCTTGACAGCAAGCTGCTTCTCCTTCTGGCAGAAGGTAGAAGAATCCCCGAGCGCTGGTGGGCTGGGCCTACAATTTCCCTAGGCGAGGTAAGTTTCATACCTTTTTTATTTTGCTTCTGTTTTCTAATAAATTCCCTTGGTTTTATTTTGTGTGGGCAAAAATAATAAATGCAAAAACCCTGAAATAATCTATGGGATATACTCTGAATATTCCAAAGTCCCATTAAAAGTTTCAGCATTTTTCAATAACTAAATTTTTTATAATCTGTTATTCATCATTTTCAACAACTTTGCTGGTTTATTTAAAATTCCAGAAAAGGTTGATAAAAAATAGATCACACGTGTTATGTTGTTTCCAACATTTTATCAGAGAGGGTGATCATTTTTAAAGGCCTCTTTGGTTTATTGAAAACAATTTTGGTTGAACCTAGTTTATTTATTTTTATTTGGGGCTAGGGTTTGATCATCCCCATTTGAAATTAAATAAAATTTAGCATGATGCAAGATGATGATGCAACTAATTGCAAGCAAACATTTTAGGGCTCTGACAACTCACCCCCACTAAACGAGAATCTGGTCCCGAGATTCAGGCATAGGGTAAGAGGAAGAGGGGACGCTAAATTATCACAATCTTCATGATCCAATTGCCCTTCTTGAAGATGTTGCTTCTTCGCATCATGTTGGTCTTGACATCTTTTCCTCTGGGACCTTCACTCAACAAGACGACGAAGGAACAAAGAGTTGTACCAGAATCGATCTTCTTGAAGATCGAGCGATTCATGATCATCTCATGGAATGAGACATCAAAACATCTCCCGAGCTGAGGCACAAAACACATAATATGAATGAGGAGATGAAGCATATGATAAAGGTTCAATTGGTAGGCAATAATTCCACGCTTCAAATAGATGGTGATGAGGTTTCAAAGTAGCGAGGATTATGTTGCCCTTCATACCATAACGGGGCACCTTAGGAAGGTGACTCATAGAGATATTCCCTTAAGTGGAAAAAATAATTACTTCTGATACAAAGATCATTGAAACTCTTCATACCAAGATAAGGCAATTCATAAATGCTATCAAGAACTTGAGCATTTCCATATCCATCAAGGTTCACCAACATCCATGCCAAGGATCCTGGCAACACATCATACTACCATGAAGAATGGAGGATGTAGATGGAAAGGAAGACATCACTTGCTCAGATTTCACCTGAGCGATGCCAAGGAAACAAAATCTGGATGATCGACCAAGAGACATTTAGCACTCTGATTCAAATGTTCTCCTTGATGTAATAGAGTAACTCAAATTCTTGGTATCTATAACATCAAGTATAGGTCGGACTTAAGGGATCGAAGGGGTCCATGAGGAAGTACTTCTGAAATAAGTCATAGGAAGTCCTCATGGGGAGGTGGCTAGGATTGCTGATATAAGATATTATAACAATAGCTATTCCGGCTACATGTGTTATCCACAACATCACCTTACCGGGTTATAAGGATACCAATATTATAATTCTTGAGAAATATTCCAATCATCATATCTACATGAGATTAAGATATGATTGGAGACATGATGTTTCACACTCAGCTTTTCTGATAAGAAAGTTTGCAACACAAATCGACGAGCTAACGTTGCGAGATTCTCATGAGATGAACTACGGAAGCCAACTCAAAAACATGAGCTGGATTGCAAGACCCACTTGAACATACTATCCAACACAATGATGACCACCTGGAAAGTCCTACAACAAAACACTACCGAGTTCTGGTTTGAAACCATCATTGAGAATAGTGAAGTCTTGTGCATTACCGTGGATTAACAGTTAACTTATTTTCCCCGAACAATTCAATCAGTGGCTTGGTGTGCTAGGAATTACATATGGAGTGAAGATGATGAGTCTATGAAACAATAGAATACTTCACACGTGCGTGACTGACTTGGGATGATTCCGAAGAAAACAAAATAACTTTTCACGAACTCACGACGGCAACTTGCATCAAATGCACATGAATTAGAGAAAGACACTTCTTGCACCTAACATATACTTCATGTACGGAACACGAAGATATTGCCTACAAAAGTTTCCAACACTAGCATGATATTCAACAAATCATGGAGAGGATAAACAATGTTATCGATGGGCTGAACAATAGTTCCTCAAGGTTTCCATATATAAAGGAAATTCCACTACTATGTGAACAATGTGGTAGTATTGACCAGACCAAAAGATATAATGGTGTATACCCGAGGAAAGCAACCACGAGTAAGACAACATTAACAAGATCCTTGGTTCTGGTTTTGATTTGATGATAGCCCGCACTCAAATCAAATATTGGGTAAGACAATAAAATCAACAATTGACCCAAGGATCAACCGATGAGGACATCATCTGTCTTCAACACACACACACACACACACATACCAGGATATCCCTATGGGATGAACTAAGTCAGCCAAGGCTTTTATCTTCCAACTCTCCAGGTTGTTCATTTTCTTAACCAGCTAGCTCACAGGTATCCAACATGGATTCTTGGAGAAGGGGTGGTTTATAGTACAACGAACATGATCATGAGCTCAACATAACGGTCATGGCACAACCCAATAATACTTCTCAGAAGATATTCGGAAAATGACGAACCACCAATATGTTATTAAGCTCAAGAACAATCTTGCTTTGAGGGCAATATGATGGTTATCAAAGAGTGAGGCATTGACACAATCCTAACTCATTGATCGAGGAGTGGACCAGGAAAGATGGACTAGGTAGCACGATCAAACTTCGAATGGTGATTCAGTAACCAACATGCTAAGAATGAATTTATTGTCCATTAACTACAAAGCAACATGGTTGTTGGGAGTACTGATTTCACATATCATGGTTCACTTGTCGATATTCCGGATACAACCAACATGGAAACTGAGAAATGAATAATGATGTCGAGAAGTATCACCACATCAAGAGTTCGTTAAAGATGGTGCAATTCTCACAACATTCTTGACATAAGAGGGTAATACTCTAAGGTAGAACACAGCAAAAACTGGATTGGCATTTGATCTGCGGAATACAACTGCTTTGACCCAATCAAAGAAATGGATGAGACACTGGAGTTTGCTTCTCCTACTCATTCTAGAATAGAATGACTTGACATACCATAATAATAATAGGCATCGATGAACACGAATGCACAACTACTCTTGACTATCCACAGATAGATGAAGGTAAGAAAACAATTGAAGAGGACCAACTCAAGAGCACATGATTTTTCTGAGTTTTAGATGCATAGATTAGCATGTCGAACGAGTTCAACATAATTCTTCCAGATAACCCATGCAGAAGGTTGGATTGGCAGAGTCCTAACTATGGAATGGAGAACTCATCATGAGCACTCTTGTTGTGATCTTTAGTTCAAGAAGAACTTCTCCCATGATGGTTCATGGTAGTAGAAGAATGATGTACCACAAACATTGAGAACTAGAGCAAGATTACTAATCATCCTAAAGGAACGAGCAACTACTATCAACATGAGTGAGCAGAATGAATCATGGATTAAAAAACCCAGAAATAGAAAACCTACTGACTAAATAACATCACGGGATGTTCTCAATAATAAGGGCTAGAATTATCACACTGGAAACACAAAACACATCTAGACTATTGGGTGGTTTCCTCAGGTAACAAGATTTCCTAATACTCCACAAATACTTCAAGGTAATGGAGTACCTCAACACAATAATTAGTGTGCTATGTCTGGCCAAAAAGACATCGGGAATAGGAGGAAGGAATTTGCAATTGCATCAGATTTTATAACCCTTGGATAACTCGGACAGCATAATGTACGAGCATGAAATATGAGGCAACCTGCACGAAAACTGACGACATAACAATGAATTCCTATGAAGACATCGATACAAGAAAACCATAACTTTCCTATAAGTCTCCAGCATAGTAACTCGTCATCTTGATAGATAGATGAGAAAGCCTAATTCTTAAACCCCATAGAAGAAAGAAGAGGGTGACTCCGAATAAGAATGAAACAAGGAAAGGAGTAAAAAGAGCCTTACGTTTCATTCCACAAGCAACTCCCTTATATAACTAAAAAGTTGCTAGACTCAATGTCGACCAGTTTTTCTTGGTTATCCTACACACAGTCAAACTCTGATACCAAAGCTATCGAGACCCCGATCCTAAGTCATAAGAACCCCACTTGTAACACAACACATCACTTTGTGGCCTCACGCACGGTTAACTCCACGGTTGCCACCTTACCAGGGCCAGGACCGTTTGCGTCTTTTGTCTCACGTATGTGTATATGTCGCTAGCATTCGAACAACAGAGAACCCGGGTCGACATGACTAGTTATAGACTCAAGTGGCACAACCATACAGGAACAAGCATACATAACCCAGCAAAGCAGGTGTCGGACATCAGCATGTGTATACTCCATTACACCGCGTGGCATTTCCCCGTAGGGACAAACACAACAGCAAAGAAGGATAATGTCGGTCAATCAATGTGTCCGAAGCAGTAGCAAGCTATCAAGGCTTAGTGGATGCACAAAGAGGCTCTTTCCTGTAGAGCAGGCTACCATAGGCACACAACTAGGTGTTGAATCCCACACATACCAATGCATTTCAAACATACACACAATATGCACGATATGTGTAGATACAACATGGAATCACAACATAACTCTACAAGACATCATTTATTTAATAGGCTCCGAGGATTCAACATAGTATAATGTTACAACAGAGGTCACATGACCCAACATTCAGAGCATACAAACAACGAGCGGAAGTTACATGTCTAGGTACAGACATCTACTAAAAGCGGCTGGAAGAGCCTAAAAAGCTAGAATGACCCTACCATAGGAGCCAAACATCTGTCTGGGATTCCCAAGCTAATCCGGTCAACGTCGAATTCATCGCATAGAACCAATAGTGAGACTGGAGTCTCTTCTGCAAAAAAACATAATTAAGATACCGTGAGTACAGAGGTACTCAGCAAGACTTACGTCAGAACTATCTACATATGCATCATTTTGAACAAAGGGGTTTACGGAGTTTATTGCAACATGCTAGCTTTGCTCTTGGCTAACCTATACTACGACCATGAATTCTTTCTTTCAGGTGGGATAGCGTACATGAGTCCACATATTCACCAAATCAATACACCACTATGGATTCACTCGTGTCTCCCTACGAGAAGGCCATCCATAGCACTCAGACTTATCTGCACATTTTAGAGTATCCATTTCACTTGACTATGAACCATATAAGTGTCCACGTAGTCCATATCCAAGGACGCGGCTATTTTAACAGATTATTCACCCTGCAGGGGTATACTTCTTCATACATGCTCCTGCCACTTACCGGCATGTGCACGTCATGCACCTCGGCAACCTTCAAACGGAAGCCCAGCGAGGGCGTCGGCCACAGTCGATAACTAACAATGACTCACATCCAAGGCAGTCGCCTATCTGACTTGGAACCCATAATGGAAGTCCGGCTCGGGTTTCCAATATGGCCTCAAATGTTGTGAGCAGGGCCCCAAGCCGGTCCTGACTCGGTCGTTCATCCACTTCCCAGGCCGTTCCACACCTATCAACGTTTCGAACTACTGCGACTCCTGGACTGAGAACAGAGAAGTTAATAGGCCGAGAGGGGTTGAGTTACCGGAACCAATGTGCGGAAGTATCTTGTTTTGGAACACAAACACAAGATCTCAGGTCCTAAGAGCGGTTTCAATGAGACAACCAACCATGTACTCCTACATGGCCTCTCATCGCTACCTTTACCAAATAGGATTCACACACTTAGCTTTCACATAGTAGGACATGATCACAACCATTCAAATTCATCACCCAGATGGATCAGAACCGACACAACTCTAAGCATAGCAGGCACAGTAAGCAGGCATGTATGAGTAAGCACAACAAGGTTCAAGCAGTTGCTACTCAAGCTAAGTGGTTTCAACTATTTACTCTGGCAAAAACAGGTCATGCACAGGAATGGGTTCAACTAACCGAACATGTAGCATTTCAATCGTTGTTGTCCTAATGCAATAAAAGAGAGCATGAGCGAGAGATTGGGATTGTATCGGAATGATCAAGGAGGGTTGCTTGCCTGACAGTTCCGAAGATAACAATGAGTCTTCATTGGTGTCAATGATCACAACGTCGGAATCATCGTCTATCTAGAGTGAACAAACAACGGCAAAACAAGAAAGGAACACAACCACTGCAATGCAACAAACATGATGTATGATATTGCATGTTAAAGCATTGAATTGACCTAGTGAAAAAGATAGTTATATTGAGTGAAGTGGAATTCAATCATATACCAAATTCCAACTCCAACACTATTTATCAAATTGTCCTAACCATAATTTCCCTACTTGGTGATTTTAACTTGTGCAAACATGCATGCACATGGCATAAACCGATTATTTGCATTTTTCTGTTAATTTTTCATATATAAAATATTTTCATCCGAGCTATAGTTTATTTTCTATGATTTTTAGAAATTTTAAGTATTTTATGGTAGTAAATAAATCCAGAAATAAAATATTGTGTCAGCTCAGCGTTAGAATGACGTCATTAGCTCAACTGACCCGATCCAGGTCAAAACTGGCACTCGGACCCGCACGTGAGTGACACTGTGGTTAAAAGGCATTAACTAAAACCTAACTAAACATTATTAATGTCCCGGACTCACTCGCAGTTACACAGGGATTAAATTAGGGGGTGATTAGATCTTAACCTAATCTATGTCCAACCGGGCTCACATGACAATGTCTCAGGCAAGCGAGGTCGACGCCGGCGACCAACAGGGCGACGGAGGCTTGCCGGAATCGCAACATCGACGTCCATTAAAGGCGCGGATGGGTGGAACGGGTTCCTGGGGGTGCGGCGCTTCGGATGGAGGTCTCGGGACTGCCAGGGATGGCTTGCAGGAGCAACGGCGCGCGAGCTCTAGCGGCAGCGGCGCTCAGGAGCATGCGACACAGGGCTATGATGCTCGAGGGGAAAGGCTAGGGGCTCGTTGGCCTCCTCGAGGCACCAGGAGCATGACGCGGTGCCAGTGCGAGACCGTCTCGAGCTCAGGCCATGCTGACGACGAAGCCGTAAGGCGGCGAGCTCGGGAAGTTGGGGAAATGATGGCTATAGCACGCAATAGAGGAGAGGGGCAGGGGGAACCGACAAAGGAGCTCACGGGGAGGCTGATGGCAGGCTCAGTGGGCTCGGTGGCGCTATAGACGTCGTGAATCAAAGCCGACGGCTGGCGGTGCCGAAGATTGGGAATGAGCTCGATGGCCACGATGTCGTGCTCCTCGTCTTTTATTCCATCGACTTGGAGAGGAATCAGAGTACTCCGGAGCTTCTGGGCAGGGCAAAAAGCTTAGTGGTGGCCGGTGGCCGCGGTGGTGCTCGTCAGCGCTCTCGGGCGGCTCGACTGTGCGCGAGAGAGAGAGCCAGAGGGAGAGCAGGGGGAGAGTGAGAGAGAGACGAGGGGGCTGCATGGCATCCTTAGCCAGCTCCAGACGGCTGGAGGCACGCAGGAGGTGGCCGGGAATGGCTGCCCGCTCGACAAGGAGCTGCTTCTCCTTCTCACATAACGTAGAAGAAGCTCCACGCACTGGTGGGTTGGGCCTGCAATTGCCCTAGGCCAGGTAAGTTTCTTACCTTTTTTATTTTACTTCTGTTTCTAATAAATTCCCTTTGTTCTATATTGTTTGGGAAAAAATAATAAATCCAAAATCCCTGAAATAATCTACATGATATACTCTGAATATTCCAAAGTCCTATAAAAAGTTTTAGTATTTTTGAATAAATAAAATATTTATAATATGTTATTCGTCCTTTTCAACAACTTTGTTGGTTTATTTAAAATTCCCGGAGAATGTTGATAAAAAATAGATCACCCATGTTATGTTGTTTCCAACATTTATCAGAGAAGGTGATCATTTTTAAAGCCCTGTTTGGTTTATTGAAAACAATTTTGGTTGAACCTAGTAGATTTATTTTTATTTGGGGATAGGATTTGATCATCCCCATTTCAAATTAAATCAAATTTAACATGATGCAAGATGATGATGAAAAAAATTGCAAGCGAACATTTTAGGGCTGTGACACTAACTCTCTTCCTATGCATCGACATGTCATATAAGAACAATTCATGCACATCAAGTAAAGGCCAATACAGAACATAAGCAATTTCTTGCAATTTATCATGTTGGAAACATAGAGAGGCAGAGAAGTAGTTCTTGTCTCATAATAATTGCAAGTAGCAGCAGCAAGCACATGCATATTATATTCTTCAAAATCATCATGTGTAGTGGTACAAGGCAACCCATCAATATAATCCTTAACAAGTGCAAACTTCTCCGATATAGTATAGTTTGGATAATTCAAAAAGATAATAGGACTATCATGTGTGGGTGCAATAGCAACAATTTCATTCTTAATATAAAGAACAATATCAAGTTCGTCTCCAATAGCATAATTCATATTGACATCTTGGCCACAAGCATAGCAAGCATCATCAAAAAGGGATATTTCAAACGAATCAACGGGATCATAGAAATTATCATAGCATTCATCCTTCGGTAAGAATGAAGGGATGTTAAACAATGTATGAGTTGAAGAGTTACTCTCATTAGAATGTGGGCACGAGTGATCAATTCGCTCTTCATCCAATTTGTTGTTCGCTCTCCTCAACATCTTTTTCATCCAATGACCTCACAATTTCATCAATTCCTTCTTCCATAGACTCCTACAAAATATTAGTCTCTTCTTGGACAGCGGAGACTTTTTGAATAAACGCATCAATATAGGAATTGTATTTATAATTATCCTAGCAATATTTAAGGATAGCAAAATTTTCACATCTATAAACGAAATCATCAAAATCTTCAAACTTTTCATACAAAGATTCAATTTCATAAGCACCCTTAAAAGCAACAAATTCTTCTATTTGTTCCACATCATAGTAATCATATATACCATTATCATAAGAAGCCAAGGTTTCATTATCATTAGATTTGCATGAAAAGGGAAGGTGTGGAGCATCCATCCTAGAGCAACAAGTAAAATCATATCTCTGGCATAAATTCCAAGCATACCAATGCAACATATCAATTTTATCCCATAACAGTTTCCCTTTTTGTATCAAGCAATAATCCCTAAAGTATTCACGTTGATACAACATGTCTCCCATTATCATGTTGAATGGGGTTTTCTCACGATTATCAAAATAGTGCATAATATTTTTCACGTAACGAGCATCGAGGGTTTTAGGAGGTTCCCCATCTCCATGAGTAGCAAGTACCACTAATCTTTTTGGTGTTTTGTGTTCCATATCCATAACTAAAGATAGAGGACAACTTAGAACGGGTAATAAGAACTACTTAGTGTTGGCGATATCACCTGTGATGTGACCCGCCCTAATTGGGCCGGGTCAGAAAAACGGCGACTCATACATGGTTAGTGTAAACCTTGGCCCAGGCCTGAGGTGTGTCAAGTGATGTTCTTCAGAAGGTCACCGGGGCCCATGAGCCGGATGGTTGTTCAGGATTGATGAACAAGATAAGCCGCCAATGAGGTTTCCTCGCTTGGTAAACATGGCGACTTAGAGATATGGAAGACCACGATCTATAACGTGGCTAGGACTTTTGTAAACCCTAGGACCTCGACCTGTATATAAAAGCGAGTCTCTGGGGGAGATAGATCAAGTTGGAAATAATCGAGAGCTAGGTCAGGTGGGTTACGCCCTCCTTGTAATCGAATCCATCATCAATATACACAAAGAATGACGTAGGGTTTTACCTCGACACGAGGGGCCGAACCTGTGTAAATCTGAGTCTTGCTTCCGCTCACCCCCTTTGAGTCACCACCAAGGTGCGATGGCTCCTTCACTAAGTCCTTTCACGAGGACATCTCCCGTGAAATAACCACGATAGTTGGCTCCCACCGTGGGGCTAGCGCACGGTGGAGTTGAGTTCACATAGGGAGCCCTTCCAGGGTCAGGAAGCTATGCGGTCGGCATCATGACGAAGAGCCGCCGTGGAAAATACTACATCGACAACTCATAGTGGGGGCCTCAAGCCGATTCAATTGAATCTGGTTATAGGGCCCCCTTTGGAAAAATCCATTCTTCATCGGCATGTTCGGGGCACCCGTACCTTAGCCGGACACCTTCACCGACATCGTCAAGCCGACCCGGTATACCCACCCCACTACACATCAGGTCAGGGGACGCCACGCTTTCGTCGGCTTTACGCAGGGAGCCAACCTACTGGATGAGCCGGTAGTCTAGGAGATCACACCCCTCAACTCGGACGACGAGTCATCTATGGGCGACACAGATTCAATTCACCCTCTCTACGAGGGACACCTCGGAGGGTTGCTGCGGGCGGCAAACTCCGAGGACTTTGCAGGACCCCATCGACAAGTTGCCATCTACATGGAGGGAGCGGCACCGCCTCAGCCAAACCCGGCGGGCAACAATGAGACTGGCGTGTCGTCAAAAGCTTCGGCTCAGGTCATGGCGGACTTGGCGGCAGAGACAACCAAACTCGTGGCGATCATTGTAACAGTAGAGAATCAGGAAACAATCAACGCTGAACTGGCGAAGCTGCGGGAGGAGATGGCCAAGACTCGGCGGGACGTGGAAGCGGAAGCCGCTAGGATGGCGACACAATAGACCCAGATCACCGCGGAGACAGAGCGGTTGAACACCGAAGGTTGGAGGCTTGAGCGACAACAATGTGCTTTCGATGCTATCCACCAGAGGAGACATCATGGCCACCTCCCGGCCGATCTAAATCCGACTCGCCTCTTCGACAGCCCGCATACCCCGGGATGGGACCCGATCGGCCTTGGTAGGCCGCTCCAGGGGATGATCCGGCTCGCCCGCCACCACCTGAGCCAACGGAGGCCCATGCGCCCCGCTTCCAAACACCACGGGGTCACTTCTCGAATCCCATGGATAAGTGCTGGCAGCAACCCGCCACTTGGAGTGTCTCAAAATTTACGGAAACTCCCCGGCTGAAGTGGAGGCAAGAAACGCCACCGAGATGCTAAAAACAACGGTGGTCCAACACGCGCAATATTCACATAGCCGTGATCGGCTACACTCCACGCCCCAGGCGAGTCACACCAGGAGTCGCCATGATGATCTGCCTGCGGTGACCAGCGAGCAACGACATCTGCCACAGACCAACCTGCCCAGGATGCACGATACACGAGCCCAAGACCTTGTGGATGCGGCGTGAGCCTGTAATACCCTGTGTTTAGCCCCCTGACTAATTAACCTATTTCAAAAATTAGGACGAATTAAAATTTTTGTTAATGCTTGTGATGCTGAAGTGGCTATTGTATGCTTGCTTGCTGGTATGCTTGTGTTGATCCCCAATAATACTTGCTATTCTCCAACTCCCCTCCTCAGCCCATGATCTCCTCCCTAATGATCATGCCATGTATTTAGGACCAATATCTATTTTTACCAAACATTATTTTTCAGCAAAAGCATTTCTTTGAATTAAAACTTCCAAACCCGTGAGATGAGATTTGTATTACAAGTCCTCAAATTGGGGAACTTATTTTGCACCAATTGTTTCATTTGAAACCCATTATCAAAATTTCTTCCAAAAACAACAATATTATTATTTTAAAATTTATTTTATTAGTTTATTTAAATGCCTTTCTGTGAGGCCAGAAATGGTCTCTTATGAAGGAAAGTTATTTTATTGCTTTCAAAATATTTAACAAAATTTAGGGAAACTCAGT
The DNA here is from genome assembly GCF_904849725.1 of Hordeum vulgare subsp. vulgare. NCBI lineage: Eukaryota > Viridiplantae > Streptophyta > Magnoliopsida > Poales > Poaceae > Hordeum > Hordeum vulgare. The sequence continues at coordinate 435,586,262 of NC_058519.1, read as the reverse complement.
GGATATATTTATTCCATATTTATGAGTTTCAACACATGGTCATGATCAAAATATTGGTCAAACCCCTCCAAAACATTTCCTGCCTATTTCAAGCTTTTGAAATATTTCTATTAGAAATATTCTCAATAAATTCCAGTAAAATTCCAGCATATCATCTATGATATGTTTGATGATCTTGCCATGTTTCATCTCAATCCAAGTTGATCTGACTCCCCTAATTATTCTAAAACCATATCTGTCCAAATTCAATTTGAGCAACTCTACCTTGTGAAGTGTCTCCAATTGTGCTCAAATTTGGCGGACATGTTCTAATACTCCAATAATGCATCCACACCATGTGGTGCATCAAGGAGAATAATGCCCCTACACCAATTGATTTCTGACTTTGGGAAACTTTACATTACAAAGTTTCTCCAATCGACCTCAAACTTTTTGTGCATGCCTTAATTCTCAAATAATGCTCCTACACCAAATATTGGATTTGTGGGAATTGATTTGAATGGTGTTGTAAGCAGAAAGCCCTTTCTGCCCATTTCATGGATTTTCCAAGTATACATTGGAAAACTTCTCCAACAAATCCCAAATTTGGTGTGCAAGCTTATTTTCCTCTATCATTTGATCCTGTTAAGTTTCATAGCCATTGGAATTCATCTCATGGCCTAACCACAGATCAAACACCTTGTGTGCACTCACTAAATTGGCTTCTTTGACCCCTTCCACTTTTACCGTTGAGCTCAACTTTCTAGCACAGCTATCTCTAGCTACATTTTACCTCTAGTAACATTCCCATGGCCACTGGTCAATTATTGGGGAGCGACCCTTTGTAACTACCTCTCATTTTCACCATTGGCAACACTATTTTACCTCTCTTCCCATACTTCTGCTTAACCCAAAGCTCCCAATTCTTTCCAGAGCATCTCTAGTATGCCTATGCTTCATTTCAAACCAAGAGAGGGCATGCTCATGTGGAGAAAATGAGCAGCGCATCTACAACTTCATTTCTGGCTAAAATATAGGATTGTACAACAAGTACTAGCTAGGCTCATTCTCCTCAGCTGAAATTTGGCAGACCAGTAGTCCTTTTATGAACAAGAATTTTGGACATGGTTTTCCCTCAATCCACTCTTAGTGCAAACCACTTTTGTTGGCCTTAAGTTTGCTGCTGCAAACTTAATCATAGTCAAAACCTATTCAAACCTGATCCACTTGGCTCCAAACTCCATTAGTGACCTCTGGAAAGCATGCCTTGCGCGAGGGACATCTTTGACGGGTTTAACGGTCACCCTGGACACACATAGCCATGGTGACCATGCTGGCTGCATGCACTAATGGTGCTCTGCACCATTTCTTCGTCTCCTAGCTCATGTCCCGCAGCTGCAGTGTGCCTAGAGCGTGAGAGCATCCCTCACTCCACCTTTGACTCCCTCCATGATGCTAGAAAGCTTCCAAGCTCCCTCTGGGTGCATGCCATCCATGCACCGGAATCCCCAGAGAGCTCCGGAGCTCCCTCACCCTTCCTTCCTCTCTTATCTCCCCTCTTCCCAAGTCTCTCTTGCTTCCCCCTTACTAGAGAGTATCCCAGGCTCCCTATTCGAGCCCCGGCACTCCCCCAGGCCCTCCTCCTCCTCCTACCATAACCATGGCTGAAGCTCCCGAAGGTCCCCGTGCGAGCCAAGCCAACCCGGGGGGTTTCCCCTCGCCCCTGGGCACTTCGGAGGACCCTCCTCATCGCCGGGCACCCCCCTTTGGCGCCCATCTCCTCGTTAGGCACCGCGCAACAAAGGCCGCGAAGGCCGGCCGCCTCCCTCATAGCCTCTCCAGCCAGCGCCACGGTAGCCTCCCCATCGGCTGTCAGGGCTTGTCGGGTGCAGCGTGGCTGCCGGAGCCCACCGGCGTGCCAGGCCTCGTCGGAGGTGGCCAAATCAGCGAGAGCAGGGGCGTCCTCGATCTCCTGCATCTCCTCTGTGTGCGAGCGGGAGGTGGGGGATGGAGCTGACGCGCGGGGCCCCTCGTTAGCAAGCCAGCGCCCGGGCCCGCCGTTAAGCGGAGGTGGTTTCCCCCAGGAGCGCCAACCCGCTGAGGAAGCACATGGGCCGGAGTACGCCTTCGGCGTGGCCCTCCCGCGCGCCAGGCCGAGCCAGCAGGCCGGCCCATTGTCTATTAGCCGCCCTAAGCGTCTAATAGCATTTCCTGGTGGCCCTCTTTTGCATTTTTTTTCTCCAAAACTTCTAAAACCCCTAGTAAATCCGTTTTTAATCCAATTTAACGGATTCAAATTTCTACAGGTTCCTAAATTCAAGCTCTATCCACATATGTGCTTTGCACATTTTTCCAGGATGATTTTATGTAGTGTTATTATCCAAATCTGGATATAATTGTCCCACCTTTCAAAATTTCCATAGGTTCCAAATCAACTCCAAATGGAGTGATTCTAATTCCTAGGGCCTTCTAAAATCATTCCCTATATTTAGAACATTGGTCAACATTTTATTCAGGCTTTATTCTATTGTATAAAATAAATAGCTTCCTATTGCTATTTATTCCATGTTACAAAATTCCTAGTATACAAGTTATTATCTATTAAATGGGTGCCTCCACTCATTTTCATCACAATAATTTTTGTGGGTTTCATAAAGAACTCCCTCCTCCTCCTTTTCTCCATTCAGACACCCCTGATGATCCAAACCTCTATGGCAAAGTTTTAGGTATTTTTGTTATGACCAGAGAGGTCCAAGAAGAATAAAACCTCTATTTTATAAAGTACTTTTGTTTTGCTTGCCGTGTGGCTGATTGTGATTGTTTCCCACGATAGTTGGCGAGTAGACGGAGTTCTCGGAGTTGTATCGGAAGAACTCGAAGACCCCGAGAGCTATGAGAGCACAGGCAAGCAACCCTTTGACCATGACTTAGCATATATTATATTGCATGTTGAATTAGCAAGTAGTTATCCGTTGCATAAGTGCTGGTAAATGATACGTCCCCAACGTATCTATAATTTTTGATAGTTTGATGTTATTATCTTGTCAAACTTTGGATGTTTTGCATGCCTTTTATATATTTTTTGGAACTAACTTATTAACTCAGTGCCAAGTGCCAGTTCCTGTTTTTTCCATGTTTTTGACCCCTTTCAGAGGAGGTTTTGAAACGGAGTCCAAATGGAAGAAAATCACCGAAAAGATTTTTTTTGGAACGGAAGAAGATCGGGGAGCTTGGGAGCCAAGGAAGGGGAGCCCTAGGGGCCCCACAAGCCCCCAGCCCTCGGCCAGGGGGGAAGTCGCGCCATCTAGGCTTGTGGGCCCGCTGAGTGTCCCCTGACCTAGGGGTTGCGCCTATAAATTCCCTAAAAATCCCAAAAAATCAGGAGATCATCGAAAGTACTTTTCCGCCGGCGCAAGCTTCTATCTCCGCGAGATCCCATCTGGGGCACTTCCTGGTGCCCTGCCGGAGGGGGATTCGGACATGGAGGGCTTCTTCATCAACACCATGACCTCTCCAATGATGCGTGAGTAGTTCACCATAGACCTACGGGTCCATAGCTAGTACCTAGATGGCTTCTTCTCTCTCTTGGATCTTCAATACAAAGATCTCCATGATCTTCATGGAGATCTATCCGATGTAATCTTCTTTTGCGGTGTGTTTGTCGAGATCCGAAGAATTGTGGATTTATGATCAGATTATCTATGAATCTTATTTGAGTTTCTTCTGATCTCTATTATGCATGATTTCATATCCTTGTAATTCTCTACGAGTTGTGGTTTTTTTTTGGCCAACTAGATCTATGATTCTTGCAATGGGAGAAGTGCTTGGTTTTGGGTTCATACCATGCGGTGACCTCACCCAGTGACAGAAGGGGTAGCGAGGCAGACATCGTGTTGTTGCCATCAAGGGTAAAAAGATGGGGTTTTCAACATTGGTTTGAGATTATCCCTCTACATCATGTCATCTTGCTTAAGGCGTTACTCTGCTCGTCATGAACTCAATACACTAGATGCATGCTGGATAGCGGTCGATGTGTGGAGTAATAGTAGTAGATGCAGAAAGTATCGGCCTACTTGTCTCGGACGTGATGCCTATATGTATGATCATTGCCTTAAATATCATCATGACTTTGCGCGGTTCTATCAATTGCTCGACAGTAATTTGTTCACCCACCGTGATATTTGCTATTATGAGAGAACCTCTAGTGAACACTATGGCCCCCAGGGTCTAGTCCACAACATATTTTCTGTTGGGGAACGTCACATGGGAAACAAAAATTTTCCTACGCGCACGAAGACCTATCATGGTGATGTCCATCTACGAGAGGGGATGTGTGATCTACGTACCCTTGTAGACCGTACAGCAGAAGCGTTAGTGAACGCGGTTGATGTAGTGGAACGTCCTCACGTCCCTCGATCCGCCCCGCGAACCGTCCCGCGATCAGTCCCACGATCTAGTGCCGAACGGACGGCACCTCCGCGTTCAGCACACGTACAGCTCAACGATGATCTCGGCCTTCTTGATCCAGCAAGAGAGACGGAGAGGTAGAAGAGTTCTCCGGCAGCATGACGGCGCTCCGGAGGTTGGTGATTATCTTGTCTCAGCAGGGCTCCACCCGAGCTCCGCAGAAACGCGATCTAGAGGAAAAACAGTGGAGGTATGTGGTCGGGCTGCCGTGGAAAAGTTGTCTCAAATCAGCCCTAAAACCTCCGTATATATAGGTGGGAGAGGGGGAGCCTTGCCTTGGGGCTCAAGGAGCCCCAAGGGGGTCGGCCGAGCCAAGGGGGAAGGTCTCCCCCTCCCAAACCGAGTCCTACTTGGTTTGGAAGGTGGAGTCCTTCTTCCCTTTCCCACCTCCTCCTTTTTTTTCTTTTTCTCTTTGATTTTCCTTCCAATGTGCATAGGGTCCTTTTGGGCTGTCCCACCAGCCCACTAAGGGCTGGTGCGCCACCCTCAAGGCCTATGGGCTTCCCCGGGGTGGGTTGCCCCCCCCGGTGAACTCCCGGAACCCATTCGTCATTCCCGGTAACTCCGAAAACCTTCCGGTAATCAAATGAGGTCATCCTATATATCAATCTTCGTTTCCGGACCATTCCGGAAACCCTCGTGACGTCAGTGATCTCATCCGGGACTCCGAACAACATTCGGTAACCAACCATATAACTCAAATACGCATAAAACAACGTCGAACCTTAAGTGTGCAGACCCTGCGGGTTCGAGAACTATGTAGACATGACCCGAGAGACTCCTCGGTCAATATCCAATAGCGGGACCTAGATGCCCATATTGGATCCTACATATTCTATGAAGATCTTATTGTTTGAACCTCACTGCCAAGGATTCATATAGTCCCGTATGTCATTCCCTTTGTCCTTCGGTATGTTACTTACCCGAGATTCGATCGTCACTATCCGCATACCTATTTCATTCTCGTTTACCGGCAAGTCTATTTACTCGTTCCGTAATACAAGATCCCGCAACTTACACTAAGTCACATTGCTTGCAAGGCTTGTGTGTGACGTTGTATTACCGAGTGGGCCCCGAGATACCTCTCCGTCACACGGAGTGACAAATCCCAGTCTCGATCCATACTAACTCAACTAACACCTTCGGAGATACCTGTAGAGCATCTTTATAGTCACCCAGTTACGTTGCGACGTTTGATACACACAAAGCATTCTTCCGGTGTCAGTGAGTTATATGATCTCATGGTCATAGGAACAAATACTTGACACGCAGAAAACAGTAGCAACAAAATGACACGATCAACATGCTACGTCTATTAGTTTGGGTCTATTCCATCACATGATTCTCCTAATGATGTGATCCCGTTATCAAGTAACAACACTTGCCTATGGCCAGGAAACCTTGGCCATCTTTGATCAACGAGCTAGTCAACTAGAGGCTTATTAGGGACAGTGTTTTGTCTATGTATCCACACAAGTATTGTGTTTCCAATCAATACAAATATAGCATGGATAATAATCGATTATCATGAACAAAGAAATATAATAATAACTAATTATTATTGCCTCTAGGGCATATTTCCAACATTCTCCCACTTGCACTAGAGTCAATAATCTAGTTCACATCTCCATGTGATTCCAACGAATCCAACACCCATATAGTTCTGGGGTCTGATCACGTCTTGCTCGTGAGAGAGGTTTTAGTCAACGGTTCTGAAACTTTCAGATCCGTGCGTTCTTTACAAATCTTTATGTCATCTTATAGATGCTGCTACTACGTGCTATTCGGAAATGCTCCAAATATCTACTCTACTATCGAATCCGTTTCACTACCCATAGTTATTCGGATTAGTGTCAAAGCTTGCATCGACGTAACCCTTTACGACAAACTCTTTAACCACCTCCATAATCGAGAAAAAATCCTTAGTCTATTTAGTTACTAAGGATAACTTTGACCGCTGATCAGTGATTCAATCCTGGATCACTCTGTGTACCTCTTTAACTGACTTTCCGCAAGGCACACATCAGGTGCGGTACTCAGCATGGCATACTTTAGAGTCTACGGCTAAGGCACAGAAGACGACTTTCGTCTATTCTCTTTATTTTGTCGTGGTCGGGTTTTGAGTCTTACTCAAATTCACACCTCACAACACAACCAAGAACTCTTTCTTTGTTGATCTATTTTGAACTCCTTCAAAAACTTGTCAAGTCATGCATTTTGTTGAAACTTTCATTAAGCGCTTTTTGATCTATCTCCATAGATCTTTGATGCTCAACGTTCAAGTAGCGCAATACAGGTATTCCTTTGAAAACTCCTTTCAAACAACCTTATATGCTTTACAGAAATTCTACATTACTTCTGATCCACAATATGTCAACCACATATACTTATCAGAAATTCTATAGTGCTCTCACTCACTTCTTTGAAAATACAAGTTTCTCATAAACCTTGTACAAACCCAAAATCTTTGATCTTCTCATCAAAGTGTCTATTCCAACTCCGAGATGCTTGCACCAGTCCATTGAAGGATCACTGGAGCTTGCATACTTGCTAGTTTCTTTAGGATCGACAAAACCTTCTGGTTGTATCACATACAATGTTTGCTCAAGGAAACCGTTGAGAAAACAATGTTTTGACATCCTATGTGCAATATTTCATAAATAATGCATCAACAACTAACATAATTCTAACAGACCTTTAGCATCGCTACGAGTGAGAAAGACTCATCATAGTCAACAGTTTGATCTTGTCGGAAACATCTTTGCGACAAGTCGAGCTTTTCTTAATAGTGACTTATCACCATCATCGTTTTTCTTCCTTTTAAAGACCCACCTTTACTCAATAGTCCTCTGACCATCAAGTAGTTCTTCCAAAGTCTACACTTTGTTTTCATACATGGATCCTCTCTCGGATTTCATGGCTTCCAGCCATTTGTCGGAATCCGGGCCCACCATTGCTTTCTTCATAACTCGTAAGTTCATTGTTGCTCAACAACACGACCTCCAAGACAGGGTTACCGTACCACTCTGTACTAGTACACAACCTTGTCAACCTACGAGGCTTGTAGTAATTTGATCCGATGCTTGATGATCACCATCATCAGCTTCCACTTCAATTGGTGTAGGCGTCACAGGAACAACTTCATGCGCCCTGCTACACACTGGTTGAAGTGATGGTTCAATAACCTCATCAAGTTCTACTATCCTCCCACTCAATTCTTTCGAGAGAAACTTTTCCTCGAGAAAGGATTCGTTTCTAGAAACAAACACTTTGCTTTCGGATCTGAGATAGGAGATGTACCCAACTGTTTTGGATATCCTATGAAGATGCATTTATCCGCTTTGGGTTCGAGCTTATCAGACTGAAACTTTTTCACGTAAGTGTCGAAGCCCCAAACTTTCAAGAAACGACAGTTTAGATTTCTCTAAACCTCAGTCTATACTGTGTCATCTCAATGGAAATACGCGGTGCCCTATTTAAAGTGAATGCGGTTGTCTCTAATGCATAACCCATAAACGACAGTGGTAATTCGATAAGAGACATCATAGCATGCACCATACCAAATAGTGCGTGGCTATAATGTTCAGACACATCATCACACTATGATGTTCCAGGTGGCATGAACTGCGAAACAATTTCCACATTGTCTTAACTGCGTGCCAAAACTCGTAACTCAGATATTCATTTCTATGATCATATCGTAGACAGTTTATCCTCTTGTTATGACGAACTTCACTCTGAAACAGAATTGAACTTTTCAATATTTCAGACTTATGATTCATTAAGTAAATACTCATGTATCTACTCAAATCGTCAGTGAAGTAAGAACATAATGATATCCACTGCGTGCCTCAGCACCCATTGGACTGCATACATCAAAATGTATCACTTCCAACAAGTTACTATCTTATTTCATCTCAGTGAAAACAAGGGCTTGCTCATGTGGTATGATTTGCATGTCACTAGTGATTCAAAATCAAGTGAGTATAAAGATCCATCAGCATGGCACCTCTTCATGCAATTTATACCAACATGACTCAAGCGGCAGTGCCACAAGTAAGTGGTACTATCATCATTACCTCGTATCTTTTGGCACCAATATCATGAACATGTGTAACACTACGATCGAGATTCAATAAACCATTGAAGGTGATTATTCAAGAAAATAGAGTAACCATTATTCTCTTTAAATGAATAATCGTATTGCAATAAACACGATCCAATCATGTTCATGCTTAACGCAAGCACCAAATAACAATTATTTAGGTTTAACACCAATCCCGATGGTAGAGGGAGCGTGCGACGTTTGATCATATCAACCTTGGAAACACTTCCAACACGTATCGTCACCTCGCCTTTAGCTAGTCTCCATTTATTCCGTAGCTTTCATATCGTGTTACTAATCACTTAGCAACCGAACCGGTATCCAATACCCTCTTGCTACTAGGAGTACTAGTAAAGTACACATCAACATCATGTATATCAAATATACTTCTTTCGACTTTTGCCAGCCTTCTTATCTACCAAGTATCTAGAGTTCCTCTGCCTCAGTGACTGTTCCCCTCATTACAGAAGCACTTAGTCTCGGGTTTGGGTTTAATCTTAGGTCTCTTCATTAGTGCAACAACTGTTTTGCCGTTTCACGAAGTATCCCTTCTAACCCTTGCCTTTCTTGAAACTTAGTGGTTTTACAAACCATCAACTATTGATGCTCCTTCTTGATTTCTACTTTCGCAGTGTCAAACATCGCGAATCGCTCAAGGATCATTGTATCTATCCTTGATATGTTATAGTTCATCACGAAGCTCTCACAGCTTGGTGGCAGTGACTTTGGAGAACCATCACTATCTCATCTAGAATATTAACTCCCACTTGATTCAAGCGATTGTCGTACTCAGACAATCTGAGCACACGCTCAACGATTGAGCCTTTCTCCTTTACTTTGTGGACAAAGAATCTTGTCGGAGGTCTCGTACCTCTCAACAACGGCACGAGCATGAAATCACAATTTCATCTCTTTAGAACATCACTTATGTTCCGCGACGTTTCAAAACGTCTTCGGCGCCTTGCTTCTAAGCCATTAAGTATTTTGCACTGGACTATTGTGTAGTCATCAGAAACGTGTATGTCGGATGTTCACAGCATCCACAGACGATGCTCGAGGTGCAGCACACCGAGTGGTGCATTAAGGACATAATCCTTCTGCGCAGCAACGAGGACAATCCTCGGTTTTACAAACTCAGTCTGCAAAGTTTGCTACTATCAATTTTCAACTAAATTTTCTCTAGGATCATATAAAAAATAGTAGAGCTATAGCGCAAGCTACATCATAATTCGCAAAGACCATTAGACTATGTTCATGACAATTAGTTCAATTAATCATATTACTTAAGAACTCCCACTCAAAAAGTACATCTCTCTAGTCATTTGAGTGGTACATGATCCAAATCCACTATCTCAAGTCCAATCATCACGTGAGTCGAGAATAGTTTCAGTGGTAAGCATCTCTATGCTAATCATATGAACTATACGATTCATGCTCGACCTTTCGGTCTCATGTGTTCCGAGGCCATGTCTGCACATGCTAGGCTCGTCAAGCTTAACCCGAGTGTTCCGCGTGTGCAACTGTTTTGCACCCGTTGTATGTGAACGTTGAGTCCATCACACCCGATCATCACGTGGTGTCTCGAAACGAAGAACTGTCGCAACGGTGCACAGTCGGGGAGAACAAAATTTCGTCTTGAAATTTTAGTGAGAGATCACCTCATAATGCTACCGTCATTCTAAGCAAGATAAGGTGCATAAAAGGATTAACATCACATGCAATTCATAAGTGACATGATATGGCCATCATCACGTGCTTCTTGATCTTCATCACCAAAGCACCGGCACAATCTTCTTGTCACCGGCGTCACACCATGATCTCCATCATCATGATCTCCATCAACGTGTTGCCATCGGGGTTGTCGTGCTACTCATGCTATTACTACTAAAGCTACATCCTAGCAAAATAGTAAACGCATCTGCAAGCACAAACGTTAGTTTAAAGACAACCCTATCGCTCCTGCCGGTTGCCGTACCATCGACGTGCAAGTCGATACTAACTATTACAACATGATCATCTCATACATCCAATATATGACATCACATCGTTGGCCATATCACATCACAAGCATACCCTGGAAAAACAAGTTAGACGTCCTCTAATTTTGTTGTTCCATGTTTTACGTGGTGACCATGGGTATCTAGTAGGATCGCATCTTACTTACGCAAACACCACAACGGAGATATATGAGTTGCTATTTAACCTCATCCAAGGACCTCCTCAGTCAATTCCGATTCGACTAAAGTTGGAGAAACTTGACACCTGCCAGTCATCTTTGAGCAACGGAGTTACTCGTAGCGATGAAACCACTCTCTCGTAAGCGTACGAGTAATGTCGGTCCGAGCCGCTTCGATCCAACAATACCGCGGAATCAAGAAAAGACTAAGGAGGGCAGCAAAACGCACATCTCCGCCCACAAAAACTTTTGTGTTCTACTTGAGAAGACATCTACGCATGAACCTAGCTCATGATGCCACTGTTGGGGAACGTCGCATGGGAAACAAAAATTTTCCTACGCGCACGAAGACCTATCATGGTGATGTCCATCTACGAGAGGGGATGTGTGATCTACGTACCGTTGTAGACCGTACAGCCGAAGCGTTAGTGAACGCGGTTGATGTAGTAGAACGTCCTCACATCCCTCGATCCGCCCCGCGAACCGTCCCGCGATCAATCCCACGATCTAGTGCCGAACGGACGGCACCTCTGCGTTCAGCACACGTACAGCTCGACGATGATCTCGGCCTTCTTGATCCAGCAAGAGAGACGGAGAGGTAGAAGAGTTCTCCGGCAGCATGACAGCGCTCCGGAGGTTGGTGATGATCTTGTCTCAGCAGGGCTCCGCCCGAGCTCCGCAGAAACGCGATCTAGAGGAAAAACCGTGGAGGTATGTGGTCGGGCTGCCGTGGAAAAGTTGTCTCAAATCAGCCCTAAAACCTCCGTATATATAGGTGGGAGAGGGGGAGCCTTGCCTTGGGACTCAAGGAGCCCCAAGGGAGTCGACCAAGCCAAGGGGGAAGGTCTCCCCCTCCCAATCTGAGTCCTACTTGGTTTGGAAGGTGGAGTCCTTCTTCCCTTTGCCACCTCCTCCTTTTTCTTTTCTTTTTCTCTTTGATTTTTCTTCCAATGCGCATAGGGTCTTTTTGGGCTGTCCCACCAGCCCACTAAGGGCTGGTGCGCCACCCTCAAGGCCTATGGGCTTCCCCGGAGTGGGTTGCCCCCCCCCCCCCCCGGTGAACTCCCAGAACCCATTCGTCATTCCCGGTACATTCCCGGTAACTCCGAAAACCTTCCGGTAATCAAATGAGGTCATCCTATATGTCAATCTTCGTTTCCGGACCATTCTGGAAACCCTCGTGACATCCGTGATCTCATCTGGGAATCCGAACAACATTCGGTAACCAACCATATAACTCAAATACGCATAAAACAACGTCGAACCTTAAGTGTGCAGACCCTGCGGGTTCGAGAACTATGTAGACATGACCCGAGAGACTCCTCGGTCAATATCCAATAGCGGGACCTGGATGCCCATATTGGATCCTACATATTCTACGAAGATCTTATCGTTTGAACCTCAGTGCCAAGGATTCATATAATCCCGTATGTCATTCCCTTTGTCCTTCGGTATGTTACTTACCCGAGATTCGATCGTCAGTATCCGCATACCTATTTCAATCTCATTTATCGGCAAGTCTCTTTACTCGTTCCGTAATACAAGATCCCGCAACTTACACTAAGTCACATTGCTTGCAAGGCTTGTGCGTGACGTTGTATTACCGAGTGGGCCCCGAGATACCTCTCCGTCACACGGAGTGACAAATCCCAGTCTCGATCCATACTAACTCAACTAACACCTTCGGAGATACCTGTAGAGCATCTTTATAGTCACCCAGTTACGTTGCGACGTTTGATACACACAAAGCATTCTTCCGGTGTTAGTGAGTTATATGATCTCATGGTCATAGGAACAAATACTTGACACGCAGAAAACAGTAGCAACAAAATGACACGATCAACATGCTACGTCTATTAGTTTGGGTCTAGTCCATCACATGATTCTCCTAATGATGTGATCCCGTTATCAAGTAACAACACTTGCCTATGGCCAGGAAACCTTGGCCATCTTTGATCAACGAGCTAGTCAACTAGAGGCTTACTAGGGACAGTGTTTTGTCTATGTATCCACACAAGTATTGTGTTTTCAATCAATACAATTATAGCATGGATAATAAACGATTATCATGAACAAAGAAATATAATAATAACTAATTATTATTGCCTCTAGGGCATATTTCCAACATTTTTAGCCTTACACTTTTTACTTCGTTGCATTTTCCGCCGCCAGATCTCACTTCGCAAACAATCTTGAAGGGGTTGACAACCCCTTTGAAGCGTTGGGTGCAAGCTTGTTTGTGTTTGCGTAGGTAATCTAGACTTGACCAGGCCCTCCTTTTGGATCAATACCTTGGTTCTCAAACTGAGGGCAATACTTACTGCTCCTGTGCTGCATCACCCTTTCCTCTTCAAGGGAAAAACTGACGCAAACCAGAGAAGTAACAAGAAGAATTCTTAAGCGCCAGGGAAGGACTTTTGATGCCGCAACAGTAGATCACTTAGGGTGATGCTACCGATGGCTCCTATGGAGCAAGTGCATTGACCTTGATCCTACCCCTTGAGGGTCATGCTAAATCCATGTCGACAAGTAAAGATAGAAGTAGTATTATCACTTTTGGTGAAGTGATGCACCCGGTATTTGTGTGAGTATGTTTTCAGAAATGGTATTACATTTAAGATGTGTCGACCCTCCCAACCTTACAAGTACGACCACGTTACCCCTTATGGGACGGGGCTAGGTTAATTACTCTGGTCGGTGCTAGCAAAGAGCCACATTACTAGGGTGGGAGTGATGTGTGGTCACTCTCGTGATGGGGTCGTGCCAGGTAGTGCGACTATGCCATTTTTATGAGTTCCAGTCACACCGTTGTTCCCCGCATGGTTGGTATTGTCCAGAGTTGGTGCTCGTAAGACGTACAACATGTGGGCTGGGTACCAATCAAATGGACCTCTTTGTCTAGTATCATTAGGGGAAAGGCATTGATCGGGTACTTACCTCGGGTATGTTATATACCGCAAGTCGTGGATGACACGAAAGTTTCCCGGATCTCGTGGGTCCAGCGTACTACCTCTGCACAGTGTAAAACTATTCGAATAGCCGTGTCCACGGTCTAGGACAGTTGGGTAATCCTGCTTAAACTACGTCCAGCTATTTCCGCATAAACCAAATGTGAGTGTGTGTGGTGATGAAAAAGGTGTTGTTGTGAAAGTAATGATATGACCAAGTTCGATGACTTGGCATATAAGGTGAACCCGAATGGTTCAGCCCTCGACATATATATTGATATCTATAATCTGTTCTTCAAAAGTAATTATTTAACTTGATGCATAATCATGATCATTCCACCACGATGAGTTACACCAAAAATGCATGATATTGTTATCCTTCACTTTCATTGTTCATATCATGGGCTGTTTGCGAGTACAATCAAAAGTACTCATTGGCTTTCCACTGGTTATGGCATTGACCAGGTATGAAAGAACAGGATATGGTGAAGATTAACTAGGTGATGTTCTTGCGAGCTAGGACGCTTCCCAGTCAGAATGCGTGTAGGTTAAGGCTGATGGCATGGGTTCACGCTTTCAACCAATAATTCCGCTATTGGTCCAGTTTGGAGTGTTGGCCTTTAAGGCCCTATATATGTAAGACTCGACCGAGGTGGTCATTTATTGTATCGAACGGTATGTATGGATGTAAGACTCTTTTATTCGGTATCTGTGTTCGGTGAGCATTGATCTATGGGATCACTGAGCACGGCGATCTCGACTCGTAAGTCGGGGTCCCCACAGAGCTGGTATCAGAGCCATCGTGACTGTAGGAAGCCTTAGTTAGCACAGACGTTAGTTATGATAAAACCACTTTCCAGATCCTTCGAAATACTTACAAAACCTATATATTTTCTCGACTCTCCCAAATCTTCAAGGAAGGTGGAGGTTATTCTTTAGCCTTCCACTCTTATTTTCTTGACACTCCTCGTCTACTTTTTCAAAACTTGCAAATGGTCGCTAGTACTTTATGCCTTCTGACTACGAGATAAATTTAAATCCTCGTGAGCAGCCTGCAAGGAAGTAATCTTTCCAGGCACCTGTTTTGAAGGACAGAGAAGACAACTCTACGACCAGACGACACCAACAGAAGTACCTCCATGAGGAAGAAGGACATCGAGGCTTAGAAGATGGTGAAACCCTGGTCACTTTTCCAGAGTGATGCCACTCTCACCTACGATAATCTGGACATCATATATGCAAACCATGATCTGCATCACTAATAGAGCGACCCTATCAATTATAAGGATTGTGTCGACCACCACCGGTGGATGAGAATCTCGCCATTCGGTCTGCCTCACCTTAGTGAGCAGGAAAACAGTTCTCTTCATCCCCTGCTCTAGGTGTCAATATCGAAGTTAGAATGACTGACAGATCAGAACTCTATCATGTCTTGCAAATATCGATGCATGAAGATGTCCACTTGAGACTCTCGAAGCCTCAGAAGACAAGAAGGCGATGACAGGATCATGAAAACAATAGAAGACCGTGTCAATGACAGAAATGAAAAACTATCTTCGTCATTGACTCCCCAGATGGGAAGTTGATACGTCTCAAAGGTATCTATAATTTTTGATGGTTTCACGTTGTTATCTTGTCAACTTTGGATGTTTTGTTTGCCTTTTATATCTTTTTGGGACTAACTTATTAATTCAGTGCCAAGCATCAGTTCCTGTTTTTTCTGTGTTTTTGACTCTTTTCATATCTGATTTTGGAACGGAGTCCAAACGGAATAAAATCCCCTAAATAAATATTTCCAGAGCCGAAAAAGATCGGGAGGCTTGAGCACCAAGCAACTGGGCCCACAGGGGGCCCACAAGCCCTGTTGCCGCGGCCAGGGGGGAGGCCGCGGTAACCAAGCTTGTGGCCCCCCTGGCGCTCCCCTGCCCTAGGTCTTTGGCCTATAAATTCCCTAAAAATCCAGAAAAAATCAGGGCATCCATGAAAACAGTTTTCCGCCGCCGCAAGCTTTCGTTTCCGCGAGATCTCATCTGGAGACCCTTCCCGGTGCCCTGCCGGAGGGAAGTTTGGAGTTGGAGGGCTTATTCATCAACATCATCGCCCCTCCAATGACTCGTGAGTAGTTCACTTCAGACCTACGGGTCCGTAGTTAGTAGCTAGATGGCTTCTTCTCTCTCTTGGATCTTCAATACAAAGTTCTCCATGATCTTCATGGAGATCTATCCAATGTAATCCTCTTTGGCGGTGTGTTTGTCGAGATCCGATGAATTGTGGATTTGTGATCAGATTATCTATGATATATATTTGAGTCTTTGCTGATTTCTTATATGCATGATTTGATGTCCTTGTAAGTCTCTCCGAGTCTTGGGTTTTGTTTGGCCAACTAGATCTATGATTCTTGCAATGGGAGAAGTGCTTGGTTTTTGGTTCATACTGTGTGGTGACCTTTCCCAGTGACAGAAGGGGCAGCAAGGCACGCATCGTGTTGTTGCCATCAAGGGTAACAAGATGGCCTTTTATCGTAGATATGAGATTGTCCATCTACATCATGTCATCTTGCTTAAGGCGTTACTCTGTTCTCATGAACTTAATATACTAGATGCATGCGGGATAGCGGTCGACGTGCGGAGTAATAGTAGTAGATGCAAAAAGTATCGGTCTACTTGTTTTGGACGTGATGCCTATAGATATAATCATTGCCATAGATAACGTCACGACTTTGTGCGGTTCTATCAATTGCTCGACAGTAATTCGTTCACCCACCGTCTACTTGCTTTCATGAGAGAAGCCACTAGTGAACACTACGGCCCCGGGGTCTATTCACACCTATCGTTTCCACTTTCGCTTTTACTTTGCTTTGTTTCTTTTTGCTTTCAGTTCTCACTTGGCAAACAATCTATAAGGGATTGACAACCCCTTCATAGCGTTGGGTGCAAGCTCTTTGTGTTTGTGCTGGTACTTGTGATAATCCTTCACTGGATCGATACCTTGGTTCTCAAAACTGAGGGAAATACTTACCTCCGATGTGCTACATCACCCTTTCCGCTTCAAGGAAACACCAACGCAAGGCTCCAAGGCCACGGGAGAATCCTTTGCATATTTGCCAAGGAAGTCCCTAAAGGCGTAGCCGTAGCAGAAGGATTCCTGGTGCCGTTGCTGAGGAGTATCAAGACAAGAATAGTCTCCCATCAGCATGCTTGTTTCTGGCGCCGTTGGAAGGTCTTTTCTTGCAGTAGCAGAAGTCATCAAGGATCCCTTCAACTCAACCCCAGAAGTTCGGCGAGTAACAACAAGAGACGTGGCAACACCATGAGAAGGTCCAGAAGACATAGCGGACTCCTCCCCGGAGCACGAAGAAGCACTAGTAGAAAACAGGGCTACCGTTCGGCCCTGGCCAGCCCATTAGTCCCGGTTCTTGGGGGGTATTAGACCCGGTTCGTGAGCCCAGGGGGCCCGCCGGGGCCTCGTGGGCATTGGTCCCGGTTCGTGTGGAACCATTTGTCCCGGTTCGAGCCACGAACCGGGACCAATGGTCCTCGCTGCTGGCCCACAACCATTGGTCCCGGTTCATCACTTGAACCAGGACAGAAGGGTTGGCTTTAGTCCCGGTTCATGCCACGAACCAGGACAAATAACTTGCCTACATATACCCACCGCCGCGGCAGAGCACTCCACAGTGCTCTGTTTTTGTCAAGCCGGTGAGGGGAGGGCCTTTCGTTGCTCTAGTTCACCTCCTATGCACATGAGGTGTTCGATGAAATGCCCGGGCCACACTAGTTAAGCTTTCTCCTCTCGAAACTCGACCTCCGAGCTCCATTTTTAACGAGATTTGTCTAGATTTAGCAGTCCGTCACGCCCCGTCTTCACCGCCGTCGATCGTCCGCGCCGACCTCGTCGCCGGCACCACCGTGGTGAGCCTCTTGTTCTTATCTTCTTTCTAAAAGAAAAAATTCTGACTTCAGATAGATACGTGTCTAATTTTCTTACTTTTATTATTCCTTGTTATTATATAGTGCGATGGTTTTGGTGTCCGCCCCCGTCGGCCCTCGTCCTGTCTATGATTCAGATGTGGTATATATTATCTTTTCATAACTATTTGGTTCATTTATTGTTTATGACAATTATGCCAACCAATGTGACATAGATTTTATTTATCTAGGAGGTTGTTGAACCGGAAATTCCAACCGACCCTATTGTCGAGAGGTTAAATTTAGTTGAAGAAGAAAACAATTACTTGAAGGAAAAAATAAGAAAAATTGAGGAGGAGAAGATGATATTGGAGTTGCATGTTGCGGATGTCGTCGATGATCACAAGATCAAGATTGATGCAATGCGGTTGAAGATTAAAAAGATTAGAAAATATGCCATTCATACCGAGGCTTGGTATCATTATGCAGTTGGATCAGTTGTTACCTTGGTTGCGGTTATGATCGCATTTGTTTTTGCATTGAAATGTTTTACATAATTTCAATGTATGGTTTAATTAGATGCTCTGGAGAGCTATATGTTGTTCAATGAGAACTATATAAGTTCTTTGTTTTAATGCTCTGGAGAACTATGTATGTACTTTGGTTTCAGAGTTTATTTCAAATGCTTTTCAACTTCATGGTCTTACAGCTTTGAATGGTGCATTTTGAACATAGAAAAACTAGGGAGTTCAAATAAGTTCAAAAAAATTGAAATCCCTTTGTAACAGACGAGTTTCCGTATGAAACCCTGATACTTCGAAAGAGATTATCCGTTTTGTACACGAAGTGCATCCAATGTTTGCCGTAAGCCTCTCTACTTTCTCGCACATGCTATGTGGGTGAAATGATGATACCATGCCAACTTGGAACCTTTTCAGAGTTCATTTCAAATGCTTTTCAATTTGATGGTCTTATAGTTCAAAATAATCAGTAAATGCATGAAAAATAACAAATGAAGTCAGAAAGGGTTGTAAATTGATGATGTGGCTTTCAATGGTGCATTTTGAACACAGAAAAACAAGGGGGTTCAAATAAGTTCAAAAAAATAGAAATCCCTTTGTAACAGACAAGTTTCCGTATGAAACCCCGATACTTCGAAGGAGATAGTCTGTTTTGTACACGAAGTGCATCCAGTTTTTGCCGTAAGCCTCTCTACTTTATTGCACATGCTATGTGGGTGAAATGATGATACCATGCCAACTTGGAACCTTTTCAGAGTTCATTTCAAATGCTTTTCAATTTCATGGTCTTATAGCTCAAAATAATGAGTAAATGCATGAAAAATAACAAATGAAGTCGGAAAGGGTTGTAAATTGATGATGTGGCTTTGACTGGTGCATTTTGAACACAAAAAAACAAGGGGGTTCAAATAATTAAAAAAAATTGAAATCCCTTTGTAACAGACGAGTTTCCGTATGAAACCCTCGTACTTCGAAGGAGATAGTCTGTTTTGTACACGAAGTGCATCCAGTTTTTGCCGTAAGCCTCTCTACTTTCTTGCACATGCTATGTGGGTGAAATGATGATACCATGCCAACTTGGAACATTTTCAGAGTTCATTTCAAATGCTTTTCAATTTCATGGTCTTATAGCTCAAAATAATCAGTAAATGCATGAAAAATAACAAATGAAGTCAGAAAGGGTTGTAAATTGATGATGTGGCTTTGAATGGTGCATTTTGAACACAGAAAAGCAAGGGGGTTCAAATAAGTTCAAAAAAATTTAAATCCCTTTGTAAGAGACGAGTTTCCGTATGAAACCCTCATACTTCGATGGAGATTGTCTGTTTTGTACACGTAGTGCATCCAGTTTTTGCCGTAAGCCTCTCTACTTTCTTGCACATGCTATGTGGGTGAAATCATGATACCATGCCAACTTGGAACCTTTTCAGAGTTCATTTCAAATGCTTTTCATTTTCATGGTCTTATAGCTCAAAATAATCTGTAAATGCATGAAAAATAACAAATGAAGTCAGAAAGGGTTTTAAATTGATGATGAGGCTTTGAATGGTGCATTTTGAACACAGAAAAACAAGGGGGGGTTCAAATAAGTTCGAAAAAATTGAAATCCCTTTGTAACAGACAAGTTTCCGTATGAAACCCTCATACTTCGAAGGAGATTGTCTGTTTTGTACACGAAGTGCATCCAGTTTTTGCCGTAAGCCTCTCTACTTTTTTGCACATGCTATGTGGGTGAAATGATGATACCATGCCAACTTGGAACATTTTTAGAGTTCATTTCAAATGCTTTTCAATTTCATGGTCTTATAGCTCAAAATAATTAGCAAATCCATGCAAAATAACAAATGAAGTCAGAAACGGTTTGAAATTGATGATTTGGCTTTCAATGGTGCATTTTGAACACGGAAAACCAAGGGGGGGTTCAAATAAGTTCAAAAAAATTGAAATCCCTTTGTAACAGATGAGTTTCCGTATGAAACCCTGATACTTCGAAGGAGATTGTCTGTTTTGTACACGAAGTGCATCCAGTTTTTGCCGTAAGCCTCTCTACTTTCTTGCACATGCTATGTGGGTGAAATCCTGATACCATGCCAACTTGGAACCTTTTCAAAGTTTATTTCAAAAGCTTTTCAATTTCATGGTCTTATAGCTCAAAATAATCAGTAAATGCATGAAAAATAACAAATGAAGTAAGAAACGGTTGTAAATTGATGATGTGGCTTAGAATGGTGCATTTTGAACATAGAAAAACAAGGTGGTTCAAATAAGTACAAAAAAAAATTGAAATCCCTTTGTAACAGACAAGTTTCCGTATGAAACCTAGATACTTCGAAGGAGATTGTCTGTTTTGTCCACGAAGTGCATCCAGTTTTTTCCGTAAGCCTCTCTACTTTCTTGCACATGCTATGTGGGTGAAATAATGATACCATGCCAACTTGGAACCTTTTCATAGTTCATTTCAAATGCTTTTCAATTTCATGGTCTTATATCTCAAAATAATCAGTAAATGCATGAAAAATAACAAATGAAGTCAGAAAGGCTTGTAAATTGATGATGTGGCTTTTGAATGGTGGATTTTGAACACAGAAAAACAAGGGGGTTCAAATAAGTTCAAAAAATTGAAATCCCTTTGTAACAGACGAGTTTCCGTATGAAATCCTTATACTTCGAAGGAGATTGTCTGTTTTGTACACGAAGTGCATCCAGTTTTTGCCGTAAGCCTCTCTACTTGCTTGCGCATGCTATGTGGGTGAAATGATGATACCATGCCAACTTGGAACCTTTTCAGAGTTCATTTCAAATGCTTTTCAATTTCATGGTCTTATAGCTCAAAATGATCAGTAAATGCATGAAAAGTAACAAATGAAGTCAGAAAGGGTTGTAAATTGATGATGTGTCTTGGAATGGTGCATTTTGAACATAGAAAAACAAGGGGGTTCAAATAAGTTCAACAGAAATGAAATCCCTTTGTAACAGACGAGTTTCCGTATGAAACCCTCATACTTCGAAGGAGATTGTCTGTTTTGTACACGAAGTGCATCCAGTTTTTGCCGTAATCCTCTCTACTTTCTTGTGCATGCTATGTGGGTGAAATGATGATACCATGCCAACTTGGAACCTTTTCAGAGTTCATTTCAAATGCTTTTCAATTTCATGGTCTTATAGCTCAAAATAATCAGTAAATGCATGAAAAATAACAAATGAAGTCACAAAGGGTTGTAAATTTGATGATGTGGCTTTGAATGGTGCATTTTGAACACATAAAAACAAGGGGGTTCAAATAAGTTCAACAGAAATGAAATCCCTTTGTAACAGACGAGTTTCCGTATGAAACCCTGATACTTCGAAGGAGATTGTTTGTTTTGTACACGAAGTGGATCCAATTTTTGCCGTAAGCCTCTCTACTTTCTTGCACATGCTATGTGGGTGAAATGATGATATCATGCCAACTTGGAACCTTTTCAGAGTTCATTTCAAATGTTTTTCAATTTCATGGTCTTATAGCTCAAAATAATCAGTAAATGCATGAAAAATAACAAATGAAGTTAGAAGCAAAATAAAATAATATAAATAAGTAATTTGAAACAAAATAATATAAACTTTAAAAAAGTAGATAAGTAGAAACAAAAAAAAACTTTAATAACATAAATAAAATTTTTGAAACTAAAATTATCAAAGTATTTTCTGTTCAAAACATTATAAGCTACTTGTAGTATTATTGAAACTAAAATTATATAAAATTCATGCAACTAAAATTATCAAAGTATTTTCTGTTCAAAATCATTAAAAGAAAAAAGAATTTTCATAAAGAACTTTTTTTGTTAGAAACTTTAATAGCAAAAAGAATTATCATAAAATAAAATTTATAAGTAATTATGAACAAAATAAAATAAATAAGTATTTTGTTCTAAGTGGAAACAAAACAAAATAAATAAAGCAAAAAAGAAAACAAAAAAACTAGGAAAAAAATTTGCCACCAACTTGGCCACCACGACCTGAATACGACTAGAAACCTAGCCATGGGCCAGGATTCAGACCCGCAGTAGGCCTAGAAGGCCCATCAGGCAAAGCAGTAGCAAGTAGGCCCGTAAGCCTGCAGTGGAGAGGAGCTCGAGAGGGGTGCGGCAGTGGGGCTTATAAACCACTGCGCGCCCCTCTCAACTAGCGAGGTGGGACTAAACTTTGGCCGCGACGCGGGCAGCACACGGTCCTTTGGTCCCGGTTGGTGGCACCAACCGGGACTAAAAGGGGTGCATTGCTACCGGTTGGTGGCATCAACCGGGACCAAAGGCCGCCGCTTCCCGCCCTTTGGGATGCTGAAAAGTGACCTTTAGTCCCGGTTGGTGCCACCAACCGGGACCTAAGGTCGCCGCTTCCCGCCCTTTGGGCTGCTGAAAAGTGATCTTTGGTCCCGGTTGGTGGCACCAACCGGGACTAAAGGGGGGCATTGGTACCGGTTGGTGCCACGAACCGGTTCCAATGCCTTGGGTATATAAGAAACACTTAGCAGTTTCTGCAAAAATCACTTCTTCTCCGCCCCGACGCGCCCACGCTGCTCCTCGTCGCCGTCGCCCGCGCCCTCACCCGACACCGTCGCCGCTCGCCGCCCTGCCCCGACGCTGTCGCCCGCGCCCTCGCCCGACGCCGTCGCCGCTTGCCGCCCTGCCCTGACGTCGTCGTTGTCGCGCCGCTCGCCGCCCTGCCCCGACGCGCGCCGCCCCGGCCCTGCCCCGACGCCGTCGCCGTCGCCGCTCGCCGCCCTACCCGACCCTTGCCCCTGCCCCTCCTCACCTTGGTCCGGCGGCGCCCTCCCCTGTTTTTTTTAATATATGTGATAATTGTTTTTGTTCATATATATGATGATTTTTATAGAATATCATGTTTTTTCCAGATTATATGTATATGATTTTTTATAGAATATGATGTTTTTGCTTTTTTATAAAAATGTATATATGTTTGTATGTTCTTTGTGTATACATGTTCATATATGCAAAAGTTAGATTTAGTACAGTTTAGGTTTGTTTAATTTTTAGAAATTTCTTAAATATCTAGCTAGGAAAGGAAGAAGAAGAAAAAGAATGAGAGGAGAAAAAGGAAAATAAGAAGAGGAAGAAAGGAGAAGAAGAGGAGAGGAAGAAGATGAGAAACAAATAAGAAGAGGAAAAAACAAGAAAAAGAAGAGGAGAAGAAGAAAGGAATAGAGGAGAAAGAAGAAAAAAAATAGAAATTTTCTATTTTTTATTTCTATTTTTTTTTTCTTCTTTCTCCTCTATTCCTTTCTTCTTCTCCTTTTTTTCTTTTTTTTTCTTCGATTGCTTCTCTTCTATTCCTTTCTTCCTCTCCTCTTTTTATTTCTTCTTTTGTCTTCTTATTTTTTATCGGGTATGTCGTTGTCGATATACCCCCTCCCGATCGAACTTCAACACGAGGGGGGGGTACCGATATACCCCCTCCCCGATAACATTATTTTCCCATGTATATGTATGTCGCGTCGTTGTCGATATAACCCCCTCCCAGATAACTTCGACATGAGGGGCGGTCGATGTATATACCCACTCTCGACCGTGATAACTTATACCATGGGAGCACCCCCCCCCTCGGCCCTCTCGCTCGACCAAAACTCTCGAGGACACCCAAACCCTATAGAAAAAACGATGTTCGTCTCCTACCCCCTCCCGCCGCGCCCCTATCCGACAAACTCTCTTGAGGCCACCCAAATTTACCAAGTTAAAAGAGCGTTGTCGTCGAGGCCACCCCAAACCCTTGAAGCGTTGTGTCGAGGCCACCCCAAACCCTTTAAACGTTGTCTAGGCCACCCCAAACCCTAGAGAAGCAGCGTCGAGGCCACTAACATGATTCCTTATTGTGATTAGCTAGCTAGTTCTACGTTTGCCACTAATATATATATCCATCTGTACCATGTTTGAATAATAATTGACATGTTGTAAATATTTGCAGAAACTATGGATCACTCCCGAGATAAAGCAACAGAAGCGATGTTGGGGGGAGATAATTGCACAAGGAAGTGATGTCATTGCGTCATTTCTCTACGACACCGATGGTCAGGAAGGACCGGGTGAAGAAGAGGGCTATGTTCATGATGGCTCCGGTGACCCATTAATGCCGATACAAGAAGAGGGCTATGTTCATGATGGCTCCGGTGACCCAATGGAGGTACAAGAAGGAAACCGTGATGACGGCTCCGGTGACCGAACCGAGTCCGGCCAGGTATATATATATATTAGTTAAGCCCGTGCTAACTAGTTAATTGATGCATTCATTGTATTCATATGTCCACATATTAATTAACTCTCGTCTTTCTTCTTTTTTCTCTAGCCCGACGGATCAAGCTCAACTTCGGTAAAGAAACGAGGCCCAAAGAAAAAGTTGCGCTCGGATGAAAGGTTTGAGATCACAGCAATCACGCGCGATGGCAAGCCGATTGAACCCATCCGGACAAGGGATGCATTTCGTGCTCAGTGCGGGGTTCTTGTTAGGGACAAGATCCCGATCAGTATCCAGCAATGATTAAAGCCAAAGAAGGAAGACCCTGAGGTGTCGACGTCTTATGTCTCCGATATGCAGAAAGAAGATCTTTGGACAACGCTTAAGGCAAATTTCACCCTACCGCGAGAGGAGGACCCAGAGAATCCAGTTAAAGAGGAATTGATCAAGTCTCATGCTCTTAAGAAGATGGCAGAACTATTCAGGAGGTGGAAGAATGAGCTGAAAACGTTTGTCGACAAAGAAGAGACACCAGAAATCACCGACCGGTTTGAGAAGATCGGAGATCAATGGCCCGCATTTGTGGCCCACAAGACATCGGAAAAGAGTAAGAAGATGTCAGCGAAAAACAAGAAAAATGCTGCGAAGAATAAGCATCACCATCGCACGGGGTCAGGTGGTTACCTCAAAGCCTGACCTTTGTGGGACAAGGCTGAGAATGACCTGATTGCTAAAGGGGTCGAACCAGAGACATTGATATGGCCAGACCGTTGCCGGACTTGGTTCTTCGGGGTTGGCAGAACATTGGACCCTATATCAGGGAAGTGCATTTGGACGAAAGAGCAACTGCGAATACCCGTCAGGAAGCTTCGGCACTATATCGCCGCAGCACAGGAAGGGACGTTCGTTCCAGACAGAGAGAAGGACGAGCTCACAATGGTCCTCGGGAATCCTAAGCACCCTGGACGAACACGAGGCACGCCAGGCTCCCTTCCATGGAACGCTGGGTTTCCGGACGCAGGGGGTTACAAAACCCAGGACAGGAGGAAGAAAGTGGAGCATAGCCAACTGCAGGCGCTGCACGAAAGGGTACAAGGGCTAGAGGAACGAGAAGCAGATCGCAGCAAACGACCTGCCAAAGCTTCCCCTGAAGCTACCCCGCCATCTCAGCGGAGAAGCAGCATGGCTTCCACCGAGCAGACTCAGCAGTTGGAGCCTATCTTCATGGGCTACCCCATGGATGCTATCACAGAGTCTCAACATTGCCACCTTATGAGGCGATGGATGACATTGAAAGTCAAGGCTGCTGTTGCTCTGTTATACCTAATGAACATGGCTCAACCTACCACGGCCAGCCGATTCCAGAAGGATATGCTAGGGTGATGGTGGATCAAATAACGGACGGATTTGAGGACCTTGAGCTTGACCACCCTACGGGTGAAGGGGAGATTTGGCTGGGTTCTTCTCTGAAGACTCCATGCCTATGGCGGAAGGAGCTCATCAACCTTCCAAACTGGACGCCTCCACCTCCTCCTCCTCCTCCGGCGAGTCAGGGCACTCCGCCTCCTCCTCCTCCTCCTCCGGCGAGTGATCAGGGAACTCAGCCTCCTTCTCCGGCGCGTGGCGCCACTCCGCCTCCTTCTCCGCCTGCGCTGGCGCGCCCGAGCAGCCAGCTGCCTCCTCCTTCTCCTCCTCGCCAACAAGGGCGGAAGAGACCCGCCGCCGCTCCGGCTCCTCCGGCGCGGCGTCCTTCTCCTCCGCCTCGTAAGAAAGGAAAGACAGCCGCAGCCGCTCCGTCTGCTCCGGCGTCTAGCAGTACAGCCAGATGCAGGCAATACACATATGGTCCTTCTCTGAAGACTCCAGAGAAGTTACCATACGAGAGGAGCCAGGAGGAAAACGTGAAGATCGTGCAAGCCGAAGTGACCAACTTCTTTGAAGGGGTCAAAGCAAAGAAAAATCCACCTCCGGAGGAGAAGATAGATCCGGTAAAAGCGAAGCTTACTCTGGCTACCCTGTCGAAACCACCAAAGTCTCCGGTGAAAGACAACTATGAGCGCATTCTTATCGAAGCGGAGCGGTCGGGAAGTATTGTCAGTGCTCAAAGGTTAGCAGAACGACAAGCTCGGAAAAAAGTTGCCCAGCTCGGCGAACAAGCGAACCAATCGTTGCCCCCTCTCCAGGTGTCTAGCATCGTCGCAAATCATCCGGGCGGGATGGTGCCTGGTTATAACGATCTTGGATATTACCTGCCCGACGATGCACATTTTGATTTCTTGGAGGTGGACGAACACAGATACGTGTAAGGGAAGCCTCTCGTCAAAGATGAAAAATCTCTAACAACGATGATGCGAAGATTCCATGATTGGTATATGAAAACCTGCAGAGAGTTTGAGGGGAGGAATATTTTGACGCTCAGAGTTAAAGAGGAGCATGACCTAGTCGGCATTGATGTGTTGAATGTTCCATTTGAGGAGTTCTTCGAGTTTTTCAATCTAAAGGCCCTCTATAAGTTAATGATCACTTGCTACTGCCTGTAAGTAGTACTACTTCTGTCATTAAGTCTCTATATATAGGTCATCTCTTTCATTGCATGTATCTTTAATTATTCTCACTATATTATGCAGATTGAAGATCGCCGAATTGAAGAAAAGACAAATTTGTGATATTGGGTTCATTAACACAAATCTCATAGATGCATATATGCTTAAATTTCAGGGAAAAGATACCGAGGCCAAGCTGCTACTATCATTTATATTAAATCAAAACAAAGTTATAATACTCTTCCCTTACAACTTCGAGTGAGTGTTACTCTCTTGTGCATATTCGGTTTCCCTTATTAGTCGAGGTTATAGTAATATAATTGATGAGTTATGCATGCGTGTGCAGGTTCCACTATATTCTCCTAGAGATTACGCTTGAGCAGGGACTAGTAACCGTCTTAGACTCGAGACGAAAAGCTCCCAAGAAGTACGCGGAGATGACTGAAATTCTAGAGAAGTAAGTTAAATCTATCATTATCGCACCATATCGGCAACTTCAATTTGTTCATTTCATGATATCAAGTAATTGGTTTCTTTGTCTGGGAGGGTTTCGAGTAAATTCACCTCAAAAACTCCGGGACTGCCAAAGAAGCTACAGTTTAGACACCCGAAAGTAAGTACTATAGTAGCATATATGTTCCACACATCTCCTAGTGATTCAAGCGCTAGTTTCATCAATACCATTTAGCATGCTTGCTAATTATCAGTTTGATTGACCTCTATTTCTTGTAAAGTTGTTGTGGCAGGAAGAAGGGACTAATTACTGTGGATACTACATTTGCGAGTCCATCCGCCACGCGACCTGTGAGCGGGGCTACTCCGAGAAACAATATGAAGTGCGTAAATAATTATATTCACAATTTTATTTTATTACCATCATTTGTGTTCAGTTTCATTTATTCATATATATGTATTGACCCCCTTCTTCAAATTAGATATTTCGGATGTGAGATGAACTCCTAGCACCAGATCGTATGCGAGGAATTCAAGAGGAATTGGCGGCATTCTTTCTTGACCACGTGATCGCTAAAGACGGAGAATACTATGTGGACCCTGCAGCGTTCAATTTTAATTAGGAGATTATATTAATGTAAAATATACTTATATTGTATATATGTAGCCAGTAGCGTCGGATAGATATACGAGAACTTGTTGTTCGACCAATTTCTGAGAGAAGGAGAGCTTGTCGATATCACTTCTCTTTGTATTCATCTGTTCATGACGATCTTCGGTTTCCTTCATTTGCTTAACTAGCTAGCGTGTCTAGTCCAAGCACGGAGATAAGAAAGGACACTTCTCTTTATTAATTAGCATGCTAACACAATATATGAAACACCTAAATTAACCCCCCCCCAAAACCCCCAAACCCTTCCCCCCTTTCAAAAAAAAACCCCAACACCTGAGATGCTGACGCGTGGATGCCTATTGGTCCCGGTTGGTGCCACCAACCAGGACCAAAGGGCCTCCTGCCTGGGCTTGGCGCACCGGCCACGTGGAGGCCCATCTGTCCCGGTTTATGCAAGAACCGAGACTAAAGGTTTAGGGCATTAGTACCGACACTTTAGTCCCGGTTCAAAAACCGGGACAAATGGCCCTCATGAACCGGGACAATAGGTCCTTTTTCTACTAGTGAAGGCATGACTGTCAAGTCCAAGAACCTAGGTTAGGATGAGTCGTGAATCCCCTATGCGAAGTCGAGTCCGTGAAATGGTTCGGTGGACCATGTTGCGTGTTGCTTTTTTGTTGTTGTTTGTGCTTTGATATAAGTCACACTTTTTTAGGCAACAAGCATGATGTTATATCACTCGTCTTATTTTGATGTTCAAAACGATTTTTGGCACTTGTTTAAGCTGGCCTTCCAACGTTTGTTGATTGCGCTAAAACCCTTAGACACTCCCCTCTGTGCTCTCTCTCTCTCTCTCTCACCCCTCTCGACAACTGAGGACGACAAGACAAGATGCACCAAGGATCCACTTCGAACGATGACTGACACTGAAGACACTGAGTGTGCTATGCTTAACTGCACGTAACCGTAGTAGTGATGCTTTTCCCTTGAGATTGGAAGAACCTCGCTAGACCAGACTAACTTCCACAAGCCTTCCCGGCTCAATTCTCTGGTTACGTGTTTAATACACGGAATTGTGAGAACACCTGTAAATCCCCAATAAACCCCGCTTAGAACCGGGCTCCTTATGGAACGAGTGATCGTAGTGAACAAGTATCCTTCAATCTTAAGATAGCACCATAACCCTGATGCCGTAAGAGGATCGTTCTCTGATATAAGAGTATTAGACTAAAGATTGTTGTGATGATGATATGTGTCTTGAGGATATATCCAGGCTATCTTAGTGTACCGGAATACCCTTACGAAGGTAGGTGAATTTGGTGGAACAAGTTGATATAGTAGCATAACCTACATATTCCTGGAGTAAGGTTGGATTTAGTAGGACGATTATAATTGGGAACAACAATAGTCTTGGTGGTATACATGACTTTAGCAAGTAGTTGGCATGATTTGATGCCTTTACCATAATGACTTGGGGTATCAACTAGACTTCTTATTGGACCTGAGTCTTGGATTTAAATAGGTAGTATTAATAGAGTATCGAGGACGACAGAGACCACATTGTTCGGAGTAAATTGGATTTAGCCCGATAATCTTGATCGTGATACCATGTTTCTCGGTGGATAGAGAGTGCGTATACTTGGAGTTGTCAGATTGGTTTACGAACCTATGTGGACTGGCCATGGAGATTAGATGGCCATGAGTATTGAAATTGGTGGACATACTATGACGTAATCCTTGTAGTAATATGTGAATTATGATGACCCTAAACAATTATGTAGAACCCCGTCAATATTGGATTTGTAGGAGTGATGGGTCTAGTAATGATTCATCGGAGTGATGGATCACTTCATCGGATTCGTAGCAGGGAAACAAGATATTGGATTGGTATACTATGTGTTTCCCTAATATAGTAATGCAGTACCCTGTCCATTGGATGACTTAGATGGACATTTGGATTTGTTGTGTCTTAATTTCAATCATAGGAGCTTGTATGCCTCCCGAGTTTCTTGCATAGGAATGCATGTGCATCGTAGCCACACCATACTTGTAATGTTTGGGTTAGTTCTTCCCTCAACTCTAGAGTTGACTAGCATGAGAGATGTGGAGTTGACCATGTGGGATGGTATCTTCATGAGATGGGGTGATGTCGTTCCAAGATTAGAGGTCGAACTACTGGCATCTAAGGAATGTGCTTAGAGATAGATGATAACTGTTTGCCCGCATCCTAAGTTCCTTGAGACCCTAAACTTCACCGAGACAGGATAGGCGGATTACGACCATAGAAATCGACTCTAAGTCGTTGGTATATGGCTAGTGCCGCCCATAGCAAGTTCCGTTCTCCTCACCAAACTCATGAGCACTGTGCTTATGTCATGTTTGGGGAAACTATGTTGTCGTCCTCACTGATGACATACTTATTCACCCAGTAAGAGGATGAGTGCCTTAGTGCTGTTTAGATGGGCCACAGACACCGCAGACTGCAACCCTCCGGCAACCGAAGACAGTCTTCGCAAGAATGGTGAAGCATATACATGATGAAGGAGCCTTGACGACACAGAAGAACGATGCATTTTTTTGCAACTCCAACGTCGACTACGCCGAGCACAACATGCAAGATAGTAAGACCAGCAAGGACAGACACACCGGGAGCAACATCCACCCGGACCACGACCGCGTTCACGACCACACACCACATCAACAACTAACCGCTTGCCACTATGGCACACTTCGGTTCCTTCGTGAGAAGAGAACGCACGGACACCACTAGCACACTAACACCACACGTGCGCTGAGCAGATGCCTAATCGTCATGAACCCTGCCACCGCGGAGAGCGGCCGTGCAGGCGGCAACATCATGGCGCTCATCGTGGTCGATCGCGCAGTACAGCGTCGAGACCCCGACCATCAATGCCACCATCCCGGACAGGAAGATGATGAGCCACCCCAGGGTCTCGTCAGCCATTGGTGTAACGACTAAGATGCGATCCTTTCCGATCTGGGGATCGAGGCCCCTAATTGGAAAGAAGTGCATCTAAGCGTTTCGCAAACATTGTAACATAGCACCTACATGAATAATAGAGGAATGACAACAAGGGATTCAACTGTCATCTCATTAATATATCAGAGTACATCACGCATAAAATCAAGGTAGTTCCGCTACGGACTACAAAACATGGGAAATGACTATGCTACCCTGCCTGCTGGCCCATGATCACGACCACGCCTCAATCTTCTGGATAGTTCACGTACAGGCGGTCGTTCTCCTCATCATACTGTCACGCCAGCTGCGCGCCGTCGGGATCATCTGTCTCGGGGGTACATGAACCTGTTAGTGTTGTGAAGGAATCTGTGAGCCATGGGGACTCAGCAATCTATGACCTCGGTACCAGAACTAGTCAAGTTATTAGGTTGGATAGGTGGAGTATTTAGGTTGCAGCATCCTAAGCTTGATATGGTGGCTAGCTTACGTAGAACTTGAAATGAAGGTGGTCTATACTAGCAGTCGATGATAGATGATCACTAAGTGATCCTGAACACCTACCTACGTCAATCATAACCCCACCGTGTTCCTGATCGACCAGAGATCTTCGAAGGGGACAGTCACGGTTACGCACACAGTTGGCAATTTTATTAGCTTATCTTTAAGTTATCTATTACCGGATGTTAACAAAATATTCCAAGTTTCCACATAACCGTGAGCACGGCTTTCCGAAAGATCAAACCCTGCAGGGGTGCTCCAACTAGTCCATCACAAACGTACACGGGCCGCAAAGTAATCCTCTATCACGAATCTTGTGATCTCGTCGGATTCCTTAGAGGAAAACCTCAACTTTGGGGAGAACCAAAGTTTCACCGGGATTCCTATACGCAAGATATATCGCTAAGGTAAGACAAGACTAGCAGGACCTCCCGACGTGTCAACGACCCTGATAAGAGCCGCATATCTCAGTCTCAGGACACGCCGGATGAGCGATGGTTACCAGGCCAAAACACCGAGTTGCCCCGGGGAGCGTAATAAGCTGCTCTGGGTTGGACCAACACTCATGAGGAGCACTGGCCCGGGTTGTTGATTAAATTCCTCGGGGTAGCTATTCCCTATGTAGATTATTATTAAGTGATTAGCAAATTAACACCAATGTTGGGTGCTGTCGGACAAGTCTTAACACTACGCGATTTATCGAGGGGGTCCCCATAACAACCCCGAACGTGTTAGGAGCGATCAATATGGAATCAAACACGGTAGCCGGTACCTATGGTGGCAATAACGGAACAAAGAACCCGGAAAAAGGCTAGGCCTTCCGTTATTTTCCAAGTATATAGGTGCATTAATTAAATAACAGAATTAAGATAATTATATCAAGCTCATGTTATCACATGAGGCAAAGCACCTGCATCTAGCAACGCAAACATTAGTAACTGAGCAAAGCCTACTTAGCCATTCAAGATTTGCTAGGAAGGGATAAGTGTTTGGGTTTCATGGCATATCAGGAGGCAATTATTTCAGTGGTAGGCAGCGAGCATAAGACA
Source organism: Hordeum vulgare subsp. vulgare (assembly GCF_904849725.1). NCBI lineage: Eukaryota > Viridiplantae > Streptophyta > Magnoliopsida > Poales > Poaceae > Hordeum > Hordeum vulgare. The sequence continues at coordinate 435,553,794 of NC_058519.1, read as the reverse complement.
AAGGAAACATAATCTAGCATAACAACTCTAGAGATGGAATCAAGGTCATATCATCTTGCCTGTGATATCCTGAGCTTGGAATGGTTCTTGATCGTCCTGCACGTACTCTCCCGAATCCATGTACTCGTTCTCCTATCCCGGTGCTACCCAACATAAAAATAACATTCAATGAACAACAGCACCTCAAGATGCAACAAGCACATGATGGATGAGATGAATATGAGCATGCATCACTATTTCTATCACGAGCACAAGCATGAGAAGCAAATACATGTCCTGGAAAGAAATGCATCCTAAGCTATCTTGGCATGCGTTATAATGACGTCATCAGATGCGTTTCGTGAAAACGATGCAAAACCATATTAAGAACATTACAATCGGAGCTACGGATCAACGAGAATCAACAAAACAAGATATGAAGCCCTACGTGTCAAATTCACCACAACACACTCCAATGGCTCAACTCTGGTATATCCAGGTAGCCAAGACATAAGACAATCTAACATGGATGGGGTGGAGCAAAGAAGAACACCACATCAGCAACTAAGCACTCACAAACATTAAAATACCAAAACTACACAATCTGCCATAAACTGCATCATAGCACTTTGTGAGCTACATGCAAAGCACCTACAGCCACCTAGACATGTCAAATAAGATATGTGGTTGTAGCTATCCAAGATTACTACAAGCACAAGCAAGAATCTCACACAAAGGAGTTAAACACAGAAAGTTACAAGGCTGCAAACTTGCCCAAAAATATCAGATTTCAGGGACTTGGTGAAAATTCCAGATTCTCACTATCTGTTTATGCTCTAAAGCATTTTGACAGCAGCGAAAACAATATCTAAAGGATCCCAAATGGAACGAAAATTTAAAGGGAGCTAGACAAACATATAAGCTTCAACTTTCCAGTTGAAAGCTAAAGCTGAATCACAACACATTGACCTGCACAACCTCATCTATAGGAGAAGAAAATATAAACAGATTCTCAGACTTAGTGAAAATCTCAGGTTTTCACTAATCTAGAATTTCAGCCACATGGCTACTTTGATTGGGCAAAACTTGCACATATGGATTCGTAAACATGAAATGAAACCAACATGTGGTAGAGGGGGTCACCCTCTACTACCACAACCAAGAATCAAACCCTTGGGCTCACCACATCACATGGAACCAAGCTCTAAACATGGAACAAATCTGAAATAAGTCATCTCCAGAAAATGTTCCAATGACAAAAATGATTTCACCAATGGGTTCTTGGGATGATTCTACCCGAAAAACATATATAAAAATATGCACTTTCTTAGAACAAGTGGGCACAAACTAGGAAGGAAAAACTACATAAAATCCTACATAGCGAATAGTGCTACATCACATGTGCAAAATCACTAGAGTAAACCTACACAAGCTCTTGAACATGACCACCACATCAAGGGGGGTATATGAGGGGTAGACCTCATGCCTATGTGCCTTGGCACATCTCCACTCCATCACAAGCAACAAGCACATCATATTGGAAACACCTACACATGATATAGAGGTCACACACACTATCTACACTCACATAAGCATCTCTTCACCTACACATGCTAACTTGCAAACCTGTGCTCACCAAGGTACCTCATGCCTTGGGCATGTGTGTGAGTCACACCACATGCACACACACACAAACACTTAGAGCACACCACATGCACACACCATTTGCACCACATACACATGCATATGTGTCACCACACACACTACACCACAATGCACACACTTGCATCACAAGTAGATGGTGGAAGACCCACACCACATCACATGTCTAGGCTAGTGCACACCACAACACCACATCTCATTACGCATGTCTACACAAACTACACATGCAACTAAAACTACTAGCACAAGACACCCAACATATATATAATCACCATCTAGCAAATACACCAAGCACCACTTGCTCATAAGTAGGAAGAAAAATATTTCTCCATGGTGCAAGTACACCACAGCAATATGTACACAAGAACAAGTGATCAGCACAAGGAAAACAAAAGCATAGCAAAAAAAAGGTGGGGAAGGAGGGATCGATCCCTCTACCCCTCTGGTATACCACACACGCTCTACCACCCTGCTAGGAACCTGGCACTCGACAGAACAGGCTAACACAGCAAGGTGAGCTTCCCTGCTATGCTATACCACTGCACCGAAGAAATAAAACAAAAAGGTGCCGAGGGGGGATCGAACTCGCGCCCTCCAACAGGAAACAACAACATACTACCGCTACGCTACGGATTGATAACTGACATAGAAGAGGAGGTAACCCTCTGGGGGTCACCCCCCTCTGTTCCTGCACCAGATCGGCGGCGGCCGGAACAGGGGACGGCGATTGGAGGTGTTGCGTGCCAAATCAAGCTACGGTTGCTCGCGGGGAGGAAGAGGAGACCACCAGGGTCTCATTCCCGTGCCTAACCCGGCGGGAGGAAGACCACCACTGCGGCTCCACGACGCACGGCTACGCGGTGGCGACGGCGACAGGACGGCGGCGCTAAGAGCATGGGAAGCCACGTGCGAGGGGGAGAAATCGGAGGAGGGACGAGTTGCTCACCCTGGAGCTTCGGGCTCGCTCTGCTTGACCGAAGTGGAAGAAGGGGAAGCAGGGGAAGCAGATCCTGTCGACGGCAGCTGCTCCGGCGACGTCGACGTGGAGGGGACGCCAAGAAGGAGGTCTGGTCCCACTAGCGCTAGGAATGGAATGGGGGGAGGTTCCCTATCCACGCGGGAGCCTTGGGCTCGACAGAGACGCGGCGACGACGAGGGGACAGACGGCGATCGGCGACGGGCTTCTCTGAATCCTCTGCTAACTCCGAATCTCACCGGCTTACCTTGGAGAGGAGAGGGGGAGAGAGATGGGGAATCGAGGTGGCGTCGCTAGGAGGGGAGGAAGAGGAACTGTAGACAGGCAGGGCACGCACGCCACGTTATATGGGGGTGGTCCTCAACATTTGTGCACACGACGGCATCTCTCTCTCTCTCTCTCTCGGCTACTGACGGAAAGGAGCAGAGGGGTGGACGGCGTTAGGTAGGAGAAGGGAGGGACGTGGAGCTGGGCTCCTGTGCGCGAAGAGGAGGGAGTGGGCCGGCCTTGTGGGTGGCGGCAGATAGATGGAAAGCAACTCCCTGGCATTCCTATTTACAGAAAGAAAACAGAGAAGAATAGAAATGCACAAGGAAAACTACAAGTGCTAAAAATAACTCCAGCACATCCCTGGACATGATAATTCAAGACCAATTTGAATAAAATGCAAAAGAAATGTTTGGGGCAAATATATATTTACAAAACAGCATTATATGGGCTGTTTTGTAATTATTTTGCACCTTTTGAAAACACCTTTTAAAAAAGCAACTCCACATTTCAAAATCACCACAATTATGCTAACACAAGAGCATTTTTAAATCAGGAAAGAGGCAAGAAAATTATGGGCTTGAAATAAATAGGAGGGAGATAGTTTTGAACCCTTATGCCACCACAAGAACTATTCCTATAACACATGAAAACAACTAGAGTTGCACCACACCACACATATCATAAATCCACACCATCACACAAGGTATCACATCAACTCATAAGAACGCAATGCAACATCACCAAGACATGGGCATGATATGATATGTTATGCATGCATGCAAGGAAGAAATACAAGGGACATCACATGAAATAATGAGCATGAGCTCTCTCATAGCATTGACAAGGTGGACCCACATGAAGAAGGTTTCCAAATAGGGAAGGTTACACACTTGGGGCATTACAAACTCTCCCACACTACAAAAAGATCTCGCCCCGAGATCTACGCCTGAAAGAACTCCGGGAATTTAGAACGGAGGTGATCCTTGCGTTCCCAAGTAGCCTCTTTATCGGAATGGTGTCACCATTACACTTTGAGAAATTTGACGTCTTGTTGCGGGTCCTGCGCTCAGTCGCCTCGAGAACCACAACCTGATGCTCATGATAAGAAAGGTCAGGCTGAAGGTCGATGTCTTTAAGATGAATAGTGCACTCGGGGGTCTTGAAGCACCTCCGAAGCTGAGAAACATGGAACACATCATGGACATTTGCAAAGTTTGACGGGAGGTCTAGCTGGTACAGAAGGTTGCCTCTCTTGCCAACCACTCTGAACGGACCAACGAAACGAGGCGCAAGCTTGCCCTTGATGCCAAAGTGTCGCATACCCTTCATAGGCGACACCTTGAGATGGACGAAGTCATCAAGCTCATAAGACATGTCACGGTGCTTGCTATCATAATAGCTCTTCTGATGGGACTGAGCTGCTCTGAGGTTGTCGCGAATGACCCGACACATCTCCTCAGCTTCTTCTATCGACTCATTCCCAAGGATCTGACGCTCGCCGGTCTCAGACCAGTTGATCGGGGTACGACACTTCCTGCCATAGAGAATTTCAAACGGAGCCTTGCCAGAACTAGCTTGATAACTGTTGTTATACGAGAACTCCTCAAAAGGCACGCAATTCTCCCACTTCATACCAAAAGAGATCACACAAGCTCTCAGCATATCCTCCAGAACTTGATTGACTTGCTCCACTTGACCACTAGTCTGAGGATGGAACGATGTGCTGAAGCGGATCTTCGTGCCCATAGCAGACTGGAAAGAGTCCCAGAACTTGGAAGTGAAGATACTTCCGCGATCCGAAGAGATCATCATAGGCACGCCATGCAAAGACACAATTCTAGAGGTGTACAACTCTGCAAGATGCGCTTCTGAAATGGTTTGCTTGATTGGAAGAAAATGAGCCACTTTACTCAACTTGTCGATGACGACGAAGATGGCATCATTACCCTTCTTGGACTTCACAAACCCGGTGAAGAAATCCATCTCAATGTGATCGAACTTCCACTCGGGAATCAACAAAGGCTGCAAAAGACTTGCTGGACGTTGATGCTCTGGTATCACCCTTCGACATACATCACATTCATTTATGAACTGAGCAATCTCACGCTTCATACGAGTCCACCAAAAGGTCTGTTTCAAGTCGTGGTACATCTTGGAGCTTCCAGGATGAATAGAGAGCAGAGAGTTATGAGCTTCCTCCATGATTACCTTTCTGAGATCACCTTTCGAGACGACAAGGCGATCCTCAAAGAACAATGTGTCTCTGGCATCTATAATGAAGCACTTATATTTGGGAAGACTGTTTGCCACGCCAATCTTGATTTTCTTCACCATAGCGTCAAGAAGCTGTGCTGCTCGGACCTGATCTTCCAAGGTAGGCGAGATCTGAAGGTTTTCAAGAAATCCCTGAGGTACTAGCTGAAGTTTGAGCTTCCAAAAAGACTCACAAAGACCAGGCTGGAGAGGTTGCAGAATCAGACTGTTACAGTACGCCTTCCTACTCAAGGCATCCGCCATGACTTTAGCTTTGCCTAGCGTGTACTCAACACTCGGATTAAAATCTTGGAGCATTTCCACCCAACGTGTTTATCGAAGATTCAAGTTAGGCTGAGTGAAGATGTACTTGAGACTCTTGTGATCGGTGAAAACTTCAACCTTACGTTCCAACAAGAGGTGTCTCCAAGTCATCAGAGCATGTACCATAGCTGCTAGCTCAAGATCATGCACATGATAGTTCTTCTCCGCTGGCTTCAACTGCCTAGAGGTATAAGCAAGCACTTTCTTGTCTTGCATCAAGACTGCACCAAGACCCTGGAGAGAAGCGTTGCAGAAGACCTGGTAAGGCTTGGAATCATCCGGAAGAACCAAGACTGGAGTGGAGGTGAGCTTCTCTTTGAGTGTGTCGAAGGCCAACTGACACTGTGGAGACCAAGCATACTTAACACCCTTCTGAAGAAGACTTGAGAGCGGCGTGGCGATCTTGGAGAAGTTCTCAACGAACCTTCTGCAATAGCCTGCAAGCCCGAGAAAGCTTCGAACGTGCTTCACATTCTGCGGAGGCTCCCATTCAACAATGGCGTGCACCTTGGACGGATCAACTTTGATGCCCTTGGCAGAGATAATGTGCCCAAGATAGACAACTTCTTTCTGCCAGAACTCACACTTGGAAAACTTGGCATACAATTTGTACTCTCTCAGCTTATCAAGCACAAATCTCAGATGTTCTTCATGTTCTTCCTCATTTTCAGAAAAGACCAGAATGTCGTCGAGATAGAGCAAGACAAAGTCATTCTTGAACAGAGAGAATATGTAGTTCATCAATCGACAGAATGTTGGAGAAGCATTAGCCAGACTAAAAGACATGACCGTATACTCATACGAGCCAAAACTAGTCCTGAAGGCAGTCTTCGGAATATCTTCTTCGCGAATGCGAATTTGATGATAGCCCATTCTGAGATCAAGCTGGGAGAAGACCTTAGCACCTTCAACTGTTCGAACAACTCAGTTACGTTTGGAAGTGGATATTTGTTCCTGATTGTCTTCTTGTTCAATGGACGGTAATCGACACACAATCGGTTCGTGCCATCCTTCTTCTTGACAAACAGAACTCCACATCCCCACGGAGACGAGCTCGGTCTGATCGAACCCAAACGCTCCTGCTCATCAAGTTGCCTCTTAAGTTCCTTCAATTCTTCTGGACCCAATTTGTACGGCCGTTTGCACACGGGCTCGGTGCCTGGCTCAAGCTCAATCACAAACTCAACTTCTCTATGCGGAGGCATGCTTGGCAGCTCTTCAGGAAACGCGTCTTCATATTCGCAGACCAGTGGGACTTGCGAAATAGGATTAATCTCACCCTTTTCATTCAAAGAGAACAGACGGATTGTAACATCGCGCACCGCAAATATAATCATGTCCTCCGAAGAGTGGGTAAGCTTCACTTCTTTAGCTTCACAGTCAATTGATGCCTTGTTCATGGCCAGCCAGTCCATACCAAGGATCAAGTCAATGTCGGAATTGCCGAAGACAATAGGAGACGCCAGAAAAGAATAACTGCCTATCTTGACAGAAGCATCCGGAACCATCATGTGCGAACTCATGTGCATGCCCGGAGAAACCTCACGGAAGGGACTATCCAAATGAATTGCAGGAATATCATGCTTAACAATGAAAGGCTTGGAGATGAAGCAATGCGATGCACCATAATCAAATAACACTTTAGCAGGAATATCATTAATGAGGAGGTTACCCATGATCACATGTGATGAGTTTTCTGCCTCAGCCACATTCACCATGTTGAATCGAGCTAATCTGGGGTTGAACTTCACAAGAGCATTACTTGGAGGTTTGCCTAGAGGAGGAGGCGGCAGTCGGAGCTGAGAAGTACACTTGTTGGCATAATGACCCTTCTGACCACACTTGTGACAAGTAACATGTGTTGGCTGTCGGTACTGAGTCTGAGGAGGCCCTTGCTTCTGATGCTGGAATTTCTGCTGAAAGGCAGGGTTGGGTGGGTGGGAAGAACCACGGCCACCTAAGTGCTTGAGCTGCTGCGAGTGCCGATTAGGAGGAGGAGACACCCAAAACTTATGTTGCATCTGAACCACCTGAGTAGAGGAAGAGCTGGAATCTTTGAAGCGCTTCATAGAATTCTCCACCCTGAGCAAGGCTGCCTCTGCCTTGAGAGCTAAGTTGTAGAACTTGTCGAACTCCTCAGGATCGTGCGAAGCAAGAGCTAACTGCAAATCTTCTTTCAAGCCACCTCCGAACTGATAAATCTTGCTCTTTTGATCTGGGATATCCTGCAAGGCGTAACGGGCTAGCTCGTGGAACTCAACGTTGTACTTATGCACGGAATTGCCACCCTGCTTCAAACGCCTGAACTTCTCACGCATCTCCTCTACAAAGCTGGAAGGAATGTAGTGGGACCTGAAGTCACGGCAGAACTCATCCCAAGTGATCACTCTAGATCCTCTGGAGTCCTTCAACTGTTGCCACCAGATAGAAGCCTACCCCTTCTACTGGAATGTTGCAAATTTGACATAATCCTCAGGACGAACGTTGCTACACTCGAAATGCTTGTTCATATCACGGATCCAATCCTCGGCATCAAATGGCTAGTTATGGGAAGTGAAAGTCTTTGGCTGATTCGACATGAACTGACTCAGATTAGCAAACTGATTGCCATCATGCTGGAAATTGCCTTGTTGCTGGTTAGCTCACTCTTGCAACAACTGTAGCAGCATCTGGGTGTTTGCATTAGTAGCAACCATCACCGCTTGCTAGGCCTCTGCAGGAGGAGGCGGCGGTGGCGGAGGATTCTCCGGAGGAGGAGGTGGTGGTGGCACATCCTCACGCCCTGGGTTCTGACGCGTTGGTGGAGCCATCCTGAAGACGGACAACACATTAGCCCACGGAATAAATTGAAGATATTGCTGAATCAAAATGACAGGAATATCTGAACAGGAATAAAGCAATTGCACTCGAACAAAATAGTAAGAATGCTTCCTCAAAGTGACGGTCGAAAAAATTCTGATTAAGACCACTGCAAACAAGTATGAGCTAGAAGTGCTCGGAACAAACATATGATCGAGATTTCACCCGATATCTTCGTGGATAAGGTCGCACGGGCTCGAATTTGCAGTAGCCATCCTGTGGAAGGTAGTGCACACAACATACGAAGTATCCCCGAGTCGTAGCGAGCTACAAGGACTCTTTAAGATACAACGAGAACCGCTGTAAGGCGACCGTGAACAAACGCACCCACTGAACATCGAATCCCAACCTTAATCATATATCTGCAGGAAGATAGTCCTATAATATACTACTTGATATCCCACCTATGAATTCCCAAAATAACTGGTCATGCAATCTGGTACACGGATACAAGGAGTAATATCACACAACTCCTATACTAACCCGTCACCTGTATCACATCCGTCAACACACAACCAGCATCTCGGACCTTCATCTACAATAGATCCTCGTGATCACAACGATGCCAAGTATGGCAGTACTCCCGAACAATCTGCACCAGTACTGGGGACATCGGGGTTATCTCGCCACTACTAGTATTGAAGTGATAACGAACATCCTTCGTTCTTAGTACTCAGACATCTGAATGATGGTGATGTGCGCAAGAATCCCCTGGAGCTCAACTCCCCGAAAGAAATCAAGGCAGACAGGAGGCACCAAGACAAAACTCCTTCACATCGAAATCATATAGATTTCACAAATACCCGTGTGATCCTAAAATTTTATTTGAGCGAGAAGAGGAGTAGAATTAAGATTTCCTAAGTCGGGAACCTCACCAAAGCTTGGAAGAGGAGAAAAAAGAATCCTACTCTCCGATATAACTAAGACTCAAAACATTTTACTAGACTCGTCTCGGCCAAGTACGATCGCACAAAGGCTCCTATGGTCGTAAGGCTCTGATTACCAACTTGTAATGACTAAGATGCGGTCCTTTTCGATCTAGGGATCGGGGCCCCGAATTGGAAAGAAGCTCATCTACGCGTTTCGCAAACATGGTAACATAGAACCTACATGAATAATAGAGGAATGACAATAAGGGATTCAACTGTCATCTCATTAATATATCAGAGTACATCACGCATACAATCAAGGTAGTTCCGCTACGGACTACAAAACATGGGAAATGACTATGCTACCCTTCCTGCTGGCCCACGATCACGACCACGCCTCAATCTTCTGGATAGTTCACGTACAGGCGGTCGTTCTCCTCGTCGTACTGCCGCGCCAGCTGTGTGCCGTCGGGATCATCTGTCTCGGGGGTACCTGAATCAGTTGGTGTTGTGAAGGAATCTATGAGCCACGGGGACTCAGCAATCTATGACATCGGTACCAGAACTAGTCAAGTTATTAGGTTGGATAGGTGGATTATTTAGGTTGCAGCATCCTTAGCTTGATATGGTGGCTAGCTTACGTAGAACTTGAAATGAAGGTGGTCTATACTAGCGGCCGATGATAGATGATCACTAAGTGATCCTGAACACCTACCTACGTCAATCATAACCCCACCGTGTTCCCGATCGAAGAGAGATCTTCGAAGGGGACAGTCACAGTTACGCACACGGTTGGCAATTTTATTAGCTTATGTTTAAGTTATCTATTACCGAATGTTAACAAAATATTCCAAGTTGCCACATAACCGCGGGCACGGCTTTCCGGAAGATTAAACCCTGCAGGGGTGCTCCAACTAGTCCATCACAAATGTACACGGGCCGCAAAGTAATCCTCTATCACGAATCTCGTGATCTCGTCGGATTCCTTAGAGGAAAACCTCAACTCCGAGGAGAACCAAAGTTTCACCGGGATTCCTATACGCAAGATATATCGCTAAGGTAAGAAAAGACTAGCAGGACCTCCCGACGTGTCGACGACCCTGATAAGAGCCGCGTATCTCAGTCTCAGGACACGCCAGATGAGCGATGGTTACCACGCCAAAGCATCGAGTTGCCCCGGGGAGCGTAATAAGCTGCTCTGGGTTGGACCAACACTCATGAGGAGCACTGGCCCGGGTTGTTGATTAAATTCCTCGGGGTAGCTATTCCCTATGCAGATTATTATTAAGTGATTAGCAAATTAACACCAATGTTGGGTCCTGCGGGACAAGTCTTAACACTACGCGATTTATCGAGGGGGTCCCCATAACAACCCCGAACGTGTTACGAGCGATCAATATGGAATCAAACACCGGTAGCCGGTAACTATGGTGGCAATAACGGAACAAAGCACCAGGCAAAAGGCTAGGCCTTCCATTATTTTCCAAGTATATAGGTGCATTAATTAAATAACAAAATTAAGATAATGATATCAAGCTCATGTTATCACATGAGGCAAAGCACTTGCATCTAGCATTAGTAACTGAGAAAAGCCTACTTAGCCATTCAAGATTTGCTAGGAAGGGATAAGTGTTTGGGTTTCATAGCATATCAGGAGGCAATTATTTCAATGGTACGAAGCGAGCGTAAGACAAAGGAAACGTGATCTAGCATAACAAGTCTAGAGATGGATTCAAGGTCATATCATCTTGCCTGTGATATCCTCAGCTTGGAATGGTTCTTGATTGTCCTGCACGTACTCTCCCGAATCCACGTACTCGTTCTCTGATCCCGGTGCTACCCAACATAAGAATAACATCCAATGAACAACAGCACCTCAAGATGCAACAAGCACATCATGCATGAGATTAATATGAGCATGCATCACTATTTCTATCACTAGCACAAGCATGATAAGCAAATACATGTCCTGGACAGAAATTCATCCTAAGCTATCTTGACATGCATGAGAATGACATGGTCAGATGCATCTCGTGAAAACGATGCAAAACCATATAAAGAACATTACAATCGGTATATCCAGGTAGCCAAGACATAAGACAATCTAACATGGATGGGGTGGAGCAAAGAAGAAAACCACATCAACAACTAAGCACTCACAAACATCAAAATACCAAAACTACGCAATCTGCCATAAACTGCATCATAGCACTTTATGAGCTACATGCAAAGCACCTACAGCCACCTAGACATGCCAAATAAGATATGTGGCTGTAGCTATCCAAGAGTACTACAAGCACAAGCAAGAATCTCACACAAAGGAGTTAAACACAGAAAGTTACAAGGCTGCAAACTTGCCCAAAAATATTAGATTTCAGGGACTTGGTGAAAATTCCAGATTCTCACTATCTGTTTATGCTCTAAAGCATTTTGACAGCAGCGAAAACAATATCTACAGGACTCCAAATGGAATGAAAATTTACAGGGAGCTAGACAAACATATAATCTTCAACTTTCCAGTTGAAAGCTAAGGCTGAATCACAACACATTGACCTGCACAACCTCATCTATAGGAGAAGAAAATATAAACAGATTCTCAAACTTGGTGAAAATCTGAGGTTTTCACTAATCTGGAATTTCAGCCACATGCCTACTTTGATTGGGCACAACTTGCACATATGGATTCCTAAACATGAAATGAAACCAACATGTGGTAGAGGGGGTCACCCTCTACTACCACAACCAAGAATCAAACCCTTGGGCTCACCACATCACATGGAACCAAGCTCTAAACATGGAACAAATCTGAAATAAGTCATCTCCAGAAAATGTACCAATGACAAAAATGATTTCACCAATGGGTTCTTGGGATGATTCTACCCGAAAAACATATATAAAAATATGCACTCGCTTAGAACAAGTGGGCACAAACTAGGAAGGAAAAACTACATAGAATCCTACATAGCGAATAGTGCTACATCACATGTGCAAAATCACTAGAGCAAACCTACACAAGCTCTTGCACATGACCACCACATCAAGGGGGGGTATATGAGGGGTAGACCTCATGCCTATGTGCCTTGGCACATCTCCACTCCATCACAAGCAACAAGCACATCATAATGGAAACACCTACACATGATATAGAGGTCACACACACTATCTACACTCACATAAGCATCTCTTCACCTAAACATTCTAACTTGCAAACCTGTGCTCACCAAGGTACCTCATGCCTTGGGCATGTGTGTGAGTCACACCACATGCACACACACACACACATACAAACACTTAGAGCACACCACATGCACACACCATTTGGAACACATACACATGCAAATGTGTCACCACACACACTACACCACAATGCACACACTTGCATCACAAGTAGATGGTGGAAAACCCACACCACATCACATGTCTAGGCTAGTGCACACCACAACACCACATCTCATTACGCATGTCTACACAAACTACACATGCAACTAAAACTACTAGCACAAGACACCCAACATATATATAATAACCATCTAGCATATACACCAAGCACCACATGCTGATAAGTAGGAAGAAAAATATTTCTCCATGGTGCAAGTACACCACAACAATATGTACACAAGACAAAAGTGATCAGCACAAGGAAAACAGAAGCATAGCAAAAAAATAAAAAGGTGGGGAAGGAGGGATCGAACCCTGTACCCCTCTGGTATACCACAGACGCTCTACCACTCTGCTAGGAACCAGGCACTCCATAGAACAGGCTAACACAGCAAGGTGAGCTTCCCTACTGTGCTATACTACTGCACCGAAGAAATAAAACAAAAAGGTGCCAACGGGGGATCGAACCCGCGCCCTCCAACAGGCAACAACAACATACTACCGCTACGCTACGGATCGATAACTCACATAGAAGAGGAGGTAACCCGATTGGGGTAACCCCCCTCTGTTCCTGCACCAGATCGGCGGCGGCCGGATCAGGGGACGGCGATTGGAGGTGCTGCGCGCCAAATCAAGCTACGGGGGGAGGTTCCCCATCCTCGCGGGCGCCTTGGGCTCAACGGCGACGAGGGGAGGGATGGCGATCAGCGACGGGCTGCTCTGAATCCTCTGCTACCTCTGAATCTCACCGGCTTACCTTGCAGAGGAGAGGGGGAGAGAGATGGGGAATGGAGGTGGCGGCGCTAGGATGGGAGGAAGAGGAACCCTAGACAGGAAGGGAACGCACGCCACGTTATATGGGGGTGGTCCTCGACGTTTGTGCACACGGCGGCATCTCTCTCTCTCGGCTACTGACGGAAAGGAGCAGAGGGGTGGACGTCGTTAGGTAGGAGAAGGGAGGGACGTGGAGCTGGGCTCCTGTGCGCGAAGAGGAGGGAGTGGGCCGACCTTGTGGGAGGGAGCCCATTGGGTGGCGGCAGATAGATGGAAAGCAACTCCCTGGCATTCCTATTTACAGAAACAAAACACAGAAGAATAGAAATGCACAAGGAAAACTACAAGTGCTAAAAATAATACCAGCACATCCCTCCACATGATAATTCAAGACCTATTTGAATAAAATGTAAAAGAAATGTTTGGGGCAAATAAATATTTACAAAACAGCATTATATGGGCTGTCTTGTAATTATTTTGCACCTTTTGAAAACACCTTTTAAAACAGCAACTCCACATTTCAAAATCACCACAATTCTGCTAACACAAGAGCATTTTTAAATCACGAAAGAGGCAAGAAAAATATGGGCCTGAAATAAATAGGAGGGAGATAGTTTTGAACCCTTATCCCACCACAAGCACTATTCCTATAACACATGCAAACAACTAGAGTTGCACCACACCACACATATCATAAATCCACACCATCACACAAGGTATCACATCAACTCATAAGAACACAATGCAACATCACCAAGACATGGGCATGATATGATATGTTATGCATGCATGCAAGGAATAAATACAAGGGACATCAGATGAAATAGTGAGCATGAGCTCTCTCATAGCATTGACAAGGTGGACCCACATGAAGAAGGTTTCCAAATAGGGAAGGCTACACACATGGGGCATTACAATTGGCATCCCTCCTCAAGCACCTGCAGGGAGAGGAAGAAGAAGGAAGAGGACCGCAGCAGCAGCAAGTAGCGAGGCCGGGTGGGAGAACGAGAAGGACTCCCTGGCCAATTTATAGCAAGGTCGGAGAGCCACTAGCCAGGCCACCAGCCCCGTTTGCCGCTCGGCCGTTGGTGCTCCCTAGGAATCCCAGAGCGGTGCCGACATGCCCAGGCCCGCGAGGTGAGTGCTCGCTGTGCGGTAGTTGGCTCACCGTGCACCACTGCAGGGAAGCCCCGGACACTGTACGCCCTAGACACCGCAAGTGGAGGCAACATATGGGACTCACCCAGGAAAGAAGAATCAGAGGAAGAAGAAGAGGCTGACGGCGGCCCCTGGGCCTACTTGTCAGCCGGAATAGGTACCGAGCACCGGGTACGACTAGCAACCACGTATTGCAATTTCCCCTTTCTCCAACATCCTTGTAGAACACAGATGCACCAATAAGTGGCACTCTTGAGGTGACCACGCCGGACCGCGTATTTAGACTATTGCTGCCAGTGAGTCCTACTGCATAGCAGGAGCAGACCCCTGTTTCCGCCTTAACAAATCTCGGGGATGAGATTTTCTTAAGAGGGTAAGGTCTGTAACACCCTGTGTTTAGCCCCCTGACTGATTAACCTATTTCAAAAATTATAACCAATTAAAATTTTTGTGAATGCTTGTGATGCTAAAGTGGCTATTGTATGCTTGCTTGCTGGTATGCTTGTGTTGATCCCCAATAATTCTTGCTATTCTCCAACTCCCCTCATCATCCCATGATCTCCTTCCTAATGATCATGCCATGTGTTTAGGACCAATATCTATTATTACCAAACATTATTTTTCACCAAAAGCATTTCTTTGAATTAAAACTTCCAAACCCCTAAGATGAGATTTGTATTACAAGTCCTCAAATTGGGGAACTTATTTTGCACCAATTGTTTCATTTGAAACCCATTATCAAAATGTCTTCCAAAAACCACAATATTATTATTTTAAAAGTTATTTTATTATTTTATTTAAATGCCTTTCTGGGAGGCCAGGAATGGTCTCTTATGAAGGAAAGTTAATTCATTGCTTTCAAAATATTTAAGAAAATTTAGGGAAACTCAGTGGATATATTTATTCCATATATATGAGTTTCAACACATGGTCATGATCAAAATATTGGTCAAACCCCTCCAAAAACATTCCTGCCTATTTCAATCTTTTGAAAAATTTCTATTAGAAATATTCTTAATAAATTCCAGTAAATTCCAGCATATCATCTATGATATGTTTGATGATCTTGCCAAGTTTCATCTCAATCCATGTTGATTTGACTCCCCTAATTATTCTAAAACCCTATTTGTACAGATTCAAATTTGAGCAACTCTACCTTGTGAAGTGTCTCCAATTGTGCTCAAATTTGGTGGACATGTTCTAATACTCCAATAATGCATCCACAACAGGTGGTGCATCAAGAAGAATAGATGTACTTGTCTCAAGCCCCTCAAAACCCTCTCTGTTGATTTCTGACTTTGGGAAACTTTACATTACAAAGTTTCTCCAATTGACCTCAAACTTTTTGTGCATGCCTTAATGCTCAAATAATACCCCAACACCAAATATTGGATTTGTGGGAATTTATTTGAATAGTGTTGTAAGAAGAAAGCCATTTCTGCCCATTTCATGGGTTTTCCAAGTCTACATTGGAATACTTCTCCAGCAAATCCCAAATTTGGTGTGCAAGCTTATTTTCATCTATCATTTGATCATGTTAAGTTTCATAGCCATTGGAATTCATCTGATGGCCTAACCATAGATCAAACACCTTGTGTGCAATCACTAAATTGGCTTCTTTGACCACTTCCACTTTTACCCTTGAGCTCAACTTTCTACCACCAGCTATCTCTAGCTACATTTTACCTCCAGTAACATTCCCATGGCCACTGGTCAATTACTGGGGAGAGACTTTTTGTAACTACCTCTCATTTTCACCCTTGGCAGCACTGTTTTACCTCTCTTCCCATACTTGTGCTTAACCCAATCCTCCCAATTCTTTCCAAAGCATCTCTAGTATGCCAATGCATCATTTCAAACCAAGAGAGGGCATGCTAATGTGGAGAAAATGAAGAGCACATCTACAACTTCATTTCTGGCTAAAATATAGGATTGTACTACAAGTACTAGCTAGGCTCATTCATGTGAGCTGAAATTTGGCAGACTAGTAGTCCTTCTATGAACAAGAATGCTGGACATGGTTTTCCCTCAATCCACTCTTAGTGAAAACCACTTTTGTTGGCCTTAAGTTTGCTGCTGCAAACTTAATCATAGTCAAAACCTATTCAAACCTAATCCACTTGGCTCCAAACTCCATCAGTGACCTCTAGCAAGCATGCCTTGCACGAGGGACATCTTTGACGGGTCAAAAGATCACCCTGGACACGTGTAGCCATGGTGACCATGCTGGCTGCATGCACTAATGGTGCTCTACACCATTTATTCGTCTCCTAGCTCATGTCTCGCAGGTGCAGTGTGCCCCAAAACACCAGAGCATCCCCCACTCCACCTTTGACTCCCTCCACGACGCTAGAAAGCTTCCAAGCTCCCTCTGGGTGCATGTCATCCATGCACCGAAATCCCCAGAGAGCTCCCGAGCTCCCTCACCCTTCCTTCCTCTCTTATCTCCCCTCTTCCCATGTCTCTCTAGCTTCCCCCTTACTGGAGAGCATCCTAGGCTCCCTAT
Organism: Hordeum vulgare subsp. vulgare; assembly: GCF_904849725.1. Classification (NCBI taxonomy): domain Eukaryota; kingdom Viridiplantae; phylum Streptophyta; class Magnoliopsida; order Poales; family Poaceae; genus Hordeum; species Hordeum vulgare. The sequence goes on along the minus strand of NC_058519.1, from coordinate 435,536,786 downwards.
TCGACCCCGGCACTCCCCCAGGCCCTCCTCCTCCTCCTGCCATAGATATAGCCGAAGCTCCCTAAGGTCCCCGTGTGAGCCAAACCAACCCAGGGGGTTTCCCCTCTCCCCTGGGCACTCTGGACGACCTCCTCATCCCTGGGCACGCCCCTTTGGTGCCCTTCTCCTCCCTAGGCGTCGCGCGCCCGAGGCCGCGAAGGCCGGCCGCCTCCCTCGTGGCCTCTCCAGCCAGCGTCGCGGCAGCCTCCCCATTGGCTCTCAGGGGCTTGTCGGGCGCGGCGCCGCCGCCTGAGCCCACCGGCGTGCCAGGCCTCGCGGGAGGTGGCCAAAGCAGCGGGAGCCGGCGCGTCCTCGAGCTCCTGTATCTCCTCTCTACGCGAGCGGGAGGTGGGGGAAGGAGCTGACGGGCGGGGCCCCTCGTCAGCGAGCCAGCGCCCGGGCCCGCCGTTAAGTGGATGTGGTTTCCCTCAGGAGCGCCACCCCGTTGAGGACGCACATGGGGCGGAGTACCCCTTCGGCGTGGCCCTCCTGCGCGCCAGGTCGAGCCAGCAGGCAGGCCCATTGTCTATTAGCCGCCTTTAGCGTCTAATAGCATTTCCTGGTGACCTTCTTTTGCATTTTTATTTTCTTCAAAACTTCTAGAACCCCTAGTAAATTCGTTTTAATCCAATTTAACTGATTCAAACTTCTACAGGTTCCTAAATTCAACCTCTATCCACATATGTGCTTTGCACGTTTTTCCAGGATGATTTTTTGTACTGTTATTATCCAAATCCAAATCTGGATATAATTGTCCCACCTTTCAAAAATTTCCATAAGTTCCAAATCAACTCCAAATGCAGTGATTCCAATTCCCAGGGCCTTGTAAAATCATTCCCTATATTTAGAACCTTGGTCAACATTTTATTCAGGCTTTATCCTGTTGTGTAAAATAAATAGCTTCCTATTGCTATTTATTCCATGTTAGAAAACTCCTAGTATATTCGTTCCAACTCCAAATCTAGGGAAACAAGTTCCTAAATATTTCTAAAGTTATTCTCTGTTAAATAGGTTCCTCCACTCATTTTTGTCACAATATTTTATGTGGGTTTCATAAAGAACTCCCTCCTCCTTCTTTTCTCCATTCAGACACCCCTGATGATCCAAACCTCTGTGGCATAGTTTTAGGTATTTTTCTTATGACCAGAGAGGTCCAAGAAAAATAAAACCTCTATTTTATAAAGTACTTTTGTTTTGCTTGCCGTGTGGGTGACTGTGATTGTTTCCGACGATAGTTGGCGAGTAGACGGAGTTCTCGGAGTTGTATCGGAAGACCTCGAAGACCCCAAGAGCTATGAGAGCACATGCAAGCAGCCCTTTGACCATGACTGAGCATATATTATATTGCATGTTGAATTAGCAAGTAGTTATCCATTGCATAAGTGCCGGTAAATCACTTTGGGTGATGTTACCGATGGCTCCTCTGGAGCAAGTGCATTGAGCTTGATCCTACCCCTTGAGGGTCATGCTACATCCATGTTGACAAATAAAGATAGAAGTAGTATTATCATGAGCATCTTGATGACACAAATCAAAGAGTTTATGAAAACCCCGTCGGGTGCCATTAATGCCCGAGGGTGATGATGAGTTAGGTGGTCACTTTTGGTGAAGTGATGGACCCGGTATTTGTGTGAGTATGGTTTCGGAAATGGGATTAGATTTATGATGTGTCGATCGTCCCAACCTTACTAGTACGACCACGTTACCCCTTATAGGACGGGGCTATGTTAATTACTCTGGTCGGTTCTAGCAAAGAGCCATATTACTAGTGGCGGGAGTGATGTGTGGTCACTCTCGTGATGGGGTCGTGCCAGGTAGGACGACTATGCCATTTTTATGAGTTCCAGTCACACCGTTGGTCCCCGCATGGTTGGTATTGTCCAGAGTTGGTGCTCGGAAGACGTACAACATGTGGGCTGGGTACCAATCGAGTGGACCTCTTTGTCTAGTATCGTCAGGGCAAAGGTATTGATCGGGTACTTACCTTGGGTATGTTATATACCGTGAGTCCTGGATGACATGGATGTTTCCCGGATCTCGTGGGTCCAACCTACTACCTTTGCAGAGTGTAAAACTATTCGAATAGCTGTGTCCACGGTCAAGGACAGTTGGGTAATCCTCCTTAAACTACGTCCAGCTATTTCCGCATAAACCAAGTGTGAGTGTGTGTGGTGATGAAAAAGGTGTTGTTGTGAAAGTAATGATATGACCAAGTTCGGTGACTTGGCATATAGGGTGAACCCGGATGGTTCAGCCCTCGACAGATATATTGATATCTGTAATCTGTTCTTCAAAAGTAATTCTTTAACTTGATGCATAATCATGATCATTCCACCAAGATGAGTTACACCCAAAATGCATGATATTGTTATCCTTCACTTTGATTGTTCATATCATGGTCTGTTTGCAAGTACATTCAAAAGTACTTATTGGCTTGCCACTGGTTATTTCATTGATCAGGTATGAAAGAACATGATATGGTGAAGATTAACTCGGTGACGTTATTGCGAGCTAGGACGCTTCCTAGTCAGAATAGCTATAGGTTAAGGCTGATGGCATGGGTTCACGCTTTCAACCAATAATTCCACTATTGGTCCTGTTTGGAGTGTTGGCCTTTAAGGCCCTATATACGTAAGACTCGACCGAGGTGGTCATTTATTGTATAAAATGGTATGTATGGATGTAAGACTCTTTTATTCAGTAGCTGTGTTCGGTGAGCATTGATCTCTCGGATCACTGAGCACGGCGATCTCGACTCGTAAGTCGGGGTCCCCACTCGGTTCATGGCCCGCTCATGTTATGTTTACCTCAAGCGCAAAATGCCTGGTCCTAGGGGGACTATCACAATCAATGGGGATAGGAAAATAGCCCAAGAATGCAAGGAAGGAGACGCGGCTTATGCCGAGACAGCTTGTGTGGCCGAGGAGCTCAAGTTTCACCAAGCCAATGTTGACCCGGTAGATATGACGCCGCTCAAGAGACCAACAATCAACTAAGAGCAGCCCCTCAAGTTTAAACCCACGAATGACACAAAAGTGATAGACTTCACGCCAGGCGACTCAACCAAGCAGTTCACCATCGGGACGGGTCTGGATCCCAAATAGGAAAGCGCGCTCATCGAATTCATGTATCAGAATCGGGACATCTTCGCATGGAAACCTTCAGACATGCCAGGTGTGTAGAGAGAATTTGCTGAGCACCATCTTAATATTGACCCCAAAGTAAAGCCGGTTCGGCAATATCTTTGTGGGTTTAATGAAGAGCGGCGTAAGGCAATTGGAGAGGAAGTTGCCCGACTTTTGGCCGTCGGGTTCATCATTGAGGTTTTCAATCCTGAATGGTTGGCTAACCCAGTCCTGGTGCTCAAGAAGAATGGCACCTTCCGCATGTGCATCGACTACAACTACCACAATAGGGCATGTCCAAAGGATCCCTTCGCCCTTCCCCGCATTGATAAAATCATCGATGCTACAGCGGGTTGCGAGCGGTTGTGTTTTTTGCATGCTTACTCGGGATACCACCAGAACAAGATGGTTGTGGCGGACCAGAAGAAAACGTCCTTCATAACCCCCATTGGAGTCTTTTGTTACGTGTCCATGCCGTTCGGGCTCAAGAGCGCAGGGGCGACTTATCAACGTTGTATCCAGAATTGCTTGCATGGTCACATCGGACGGAATGTTCACGCCTACGTTGACGATATCGTAGTCAGATCCCAGAAGAAGGAATCACTTTTGGAGGACATCAGGGAGACTTTCGACAATTTGCGCTTATACCAGATGAGACTTAACCCCACCAAACGTGTTTTTGGTGTTCCCACAGGAAATTTATTGGGTTTTCTGGTATCAGAGCGAGGTATTGAAGCTAACCCGGATAAAATTGAAGCGATCACTTCACTAGGCAAGTCGGCCAATATCAATGAAGTTCAGCGCATGGCGGGTCGCATCGCGGCTCTAAGTCGTTTTATAAGTCGCCTTGGGGAGAAAGCCATCCCTCTTTATCAGTTGCTCAAGAAAACTGTCGTTTTGTTTGGACGGATGAAGCCAATGAAGCCTTCGAAGCCCTAAAGAAACAACTAGCTAAGCCGCCCGTATTGGCTGCTCCGACTGACAAGGAGTCTATGCTCTTGTACATCGCAGCCAATTCTAAAGCCGTGAGCGTGGCAGTGGTTGTCGAGCGTAAAGAAGAAGGAAAGGAGTATCCGGTTCAACGACTAGTATACTTTATCAACGAAGTCCTAACCCTCTCCAAACAGCGCTACCCACATTGGCAGAAGCTGGTCTATGGGGTGTTTATGGCGAGTCAGATGTTGAAACACTACTTTCAAGAGCATCCCATCACGGTGGTTAGTTCTGCCCCCCTCGGTGATATTATACAGAATCGAGAAGCGACTGGACGGATTGCTAAGTCGGCCATCGAGTTAGGACCTCACCATGTGCGATATACCCCTCGTACAACCATTAAGTCTCAACCACTAGTGGATTTCATCAACGACTAGACCGAGTTGCCGATTCCAGAAGACAGGCCTGATCATACATACTGGACCATCCATTTTGACGGGTCTAGGAAGCTGGAAGGCTCGGGGGCTGGCGTGGTGTTGACTTCGCCTCAAGGTGACAAATTATGCTATGTCCTCCGACTCATGTTTCCATGTACCAACAATGCGGCGTAATATGAAGCTCTGCTCCATGGGTTGTGACTCGCGAAAGAGATGAATCTCACCCGAGTCAGATGTTTGGGCGACTCAGGTCTAGTGGCACAGCAGGTTTCTGGCACTTGGGATTCCAAAGATCCCTTGATGGCGGCTTACAGGCGAGCTGTGTCGGACGTGGCGGGCCATTTTCATGGTTATCAAGTGGATCACATTGATTGTCGACTTAATGAAGCGGCTGATGCCCTTTCACATCTCGGTTCACAACGTAAGCTGGTTCCCCCTAATGTCTTTTTAGATGTGTTGCATAACCCATCGGTAAGGCTTCCTTCAGAGGAAGATTTGGCGGTGCCAGACCCTGAGTCTCAACTTGTGGCGGCTCTCTGTGCTACTCCGGATTGGGCAGTTCCCTACATGGCGTATCTAGCACGAGGCGAGTTACCCACTGAAGAGTTGTTGGCCCGCCAAATCATCCGTCGATGCAAGTCCATGGTCATACATAACAGCGAGTTGCATAAGCGAAGCACTTCAGGAGTATTTCAAAGGTGCACCTCTTCCGAGGAAGGATGTGCAATTCTCAATTAAATTCATGCAGGCGACTGTGGTCGTCAAGCCGGGTCACGCTCCCTGCTGTCGAAAGCTTTTAGGCATGGGTTTTATTGACTGACGGCTCATGCAGATGCCGAAGATATAGTTCGCCGATGTGATGGTTGCCAAAAGTTTGGGCGTCAGATGCATGTGCCGGCTCAGGAATTATAGATTATTCCAATCACATGGCCCTTTGCGGTCTGGGGGCTGGACATGGTTGGTCCTTTCAAAATGTCGTCCAACAAAAAGACTCACCTATTGGTGGCGGTTGACAAATTTACCAAGTGGGTTGAAGCAGAGCCGGTTAGTAGCTGTGATGGAGACACGACTGTCAAATTCCTGAAAAAGTTGATCCTCCGCTTCGGATATACTTATAGTATCATTACTGATAATGGTACTAATATATGAAAAGCCGCAATGCAAGAGTTTTGCGGAAGGGAGCATATCCGGCTTGACGTTTCTGCAGTCGCACACCCCCTGTCGTGGTTTTGTCACGACAGATGTCCTCGTTAAAGGACTTAGTGAAGGAGCCATCGCACCTTGGTGGCGACTCAAATGGGGTGAGCAAAAGCGAGACTCAGATTTACCTAGGTTTGGCCCCTCGTGTGGAGGTAAAAGCCGACGTCCTTCTTTGTGTAGATTGATGATGGTTTAAATTACAAGGAGGGTGTAACTCGCCTGACCTAGCTCTCGATGATTTCTAACTTGCCTTATCTTCCCCAGGTACTCGCCTTTATATATAGGTCGAGGCCCTAGGGCTTACAAGAGTCCTAACCACGCTACAGATCGTGGTCTTCAATATCTCCAAGTCGCCGTGCCTATCAAGACCGGAAACCTCCTTGGCGGCCTATCCTCTGTATCACTCCTGAACCGCCATCCGGCTCATGGGCCCTTGGGCTAAGGCTTGTATTAACAAAGGATGAGTCGCCCCTTCAGTGACCTGGCCCAATTAGGGCGGGTTATACCGGAGGTAATATCCCCAACATTAGGCCCCAGATTGACTTGAATTTATTCACGCCAATGAACTTTCACTCATTTTGGGGCGACTCGTATTACCTCCACCTTTTGACGAACAACAAGCCGCCGTTCATCATGGATTGTCTGAGTCGCCAAGCAATTTTTGATGACATCACCTTTTCCCTACATTTTTGGGACTTAACGATGTAACCACCCAACGGATCTTTCTCACCGTCATTTAGTTATTTCGAAAATCCACGCGCCATCATTGCGAATCTTCAATCCGTCGCCTCTATTCCCGCGCCTGTCGTTTCGTTTCCAGCGCTCGGCCTTTAAATAACTGCGGAGGGAGTGGGGGCGCCATCACCTACTCCCACTTCGTCTTCCCCGTCAACTTCGTCTTCCTTGTGCCTGTGCCTTTGTCTCTTCGCCGTTCCCGAAGATCCGTCGCCAGCCATCGTGGTCGGGACGTCTCCAGGCCGACAGAAGGCGCAGTATCTGCCGCAAACTTCCGCATCCACCTTCGAGAATCGTCCTTCCCCTTCAGGTAAGCACCTTTACTTTATTAGGGTTAGACCTCGCCGCCATGTTCATCTAGGTTAGCTTTGGAATGCAATGAAGATCTCCCTTCCATTCTAGATCCATCAATCATACTTACGGTAGATCCTACGTAGTAGTAGATCACGGTAATATCGCCGCATCTCCCGGCCATTTTGATGCTTTTATTTCATAGATTCAGACGGCATCCATGTCGCATTCTCGCGTTCGTACTCTTTGCAGTTTCGTCAAGCATTATCTCTTTAATTTGATCCACCCGTAGATCCATATTTTATTGCTTGCTTTTTGAAACTTGTTTATCCTACTCCCGGGAATATCCCTAAGGAAAAAATCCTTTCTGAGTCGCCACTCACCTTCTTCCACCACAGCGAGTTAGAACATTACCATATCTACGCCTTTGATTGTCGAATGGCGAGTCATAACGCCTTTGTAGACATACCGTAAATCGCTCAACTAGCGAGTTAGAATATCCTCATATCCAGACCTTTGGTCACCAAATGGCGAGTCATAATGTCCCTACACACATATTGTAGATCTCCAACTGGCGAGTTATGACGTTTTGTGGTCTTTAACGAGCCGCCTTGTTCCTTCTTTTTGTAGTCATGGTCAGCATCTCGAATGCAATTGGCTACAAACCAAGATTACACATGCCTTTGTCGAGAAATATGTTTTGGCGGGTTATCTTGATCGTAAGGAAGTTCTTGGTTGGCGGACCGCCCCAGGCGAGGTGACTCCCAATCCTGTCAAGGGGGGAGTAGTTGTTTTTATTGTTCATCTTGAACGAGGCTTCAAGCCTCCCGTGTCAAAGTTTTTTAGAGACGCTATGCACTTCCAAAATGTTCACCCTCAGGATCTGGGCCCAAATCTATCAGTAACCTTTGTCAATTCCAAATATTTTGCAAGGCCTATCTGCAGACAGAGCCCACAGTTCTATTATTTTGGAACTTCTTCCATCTGAACCGCCATACCGAATTTACCAATGGGCCCAACTTGGAACTCGGGGGGGCAACAACCAGCGGCGCTGCGAACGTGGGTTTCCGTCTGTCCTCCTGCCCAGCCATCCCAAAGGCTAGGCTGAGTCTTGATTTTATTGTCGTGACACTTCTCCTCCTGGTGAGAACCCACTTCCGGGTTATAGAGAAGATCGCTTCCCCATGGACTTCAAGCTGCCAGAGAAACTTATCGAGGAAGAAGAATCGGAATTCATCCCCGTCTTCTCCCAGCTAAGGTCTTTGACCAATAATGGGCTCACCGGGGTTGACCTATTCCGTTGTTGGGTGGAGTGGAGAATTCTTCCTCTGAGTCGTCGGGATGGTCTGATGTGTGAGTACGATGGCAGCGAGAACCATCCCCAATGCTTTTTTCATACAAGACTCACCGAGTAAGACATTGTCGACATAATCAAGAAGTTAACCGGCGAGTCCTTGGAAAACTGTGCCAAGGCCGGGCTGAAGCCTTTCTGCCTCTTTAACCCAGCTCCACCGGTAACAATCTAAGTCACCTCCTTTTACCTTTTTCAACATATGTGCCAATGTTCCAGGTTTGAAATTTGATTCTATCCACCAGAAAGGATCAGCATTTTGGTCTCGAAGGCCAAAGGTGACTGTCCAGAAAACAACTAAATCGCCACCGAAGAAGAAGAAGAGCAAGGGAAAAGCCGCCGTCAAAGAGTCATCCGTCGTCGGCGAGTCCCGAGCTGGCGAAGAACAGTCAGAGGGAAAAAATTACCCTTTTGTTTGTCATCATTATGTTCCGACTTATGCTTATGTCATGTTACCTTTGTGTGTGGGACGATGGTTATGAGAGCCAAGATGACGTGGTCGAGGTAATTTCTATTTCTTCTGACCCAACTTCCTCTTCACCTAGGCTGGCCAGGCTAATTTATGGAAAAGTTCCCATGTCTCACCCAAATGCTTCTCTGGACCCATATTTCCTTATGAAGAAGGCGAGGTATGCTCCCAAACGTAAAACACGAAGCCATTCTGGCGACTTAGCTTCCGGGTTACCTGAAAATACAACCGGTCGGAAACGCCCAAGTGAGGTATACTCCTGTTAACACATTCTCTTTCTTGTAGAAAATGTGATTCACAACTCGTTCACTCCTTGAACTTTTATTCTTTCAGGTATCTCCTCCTTCATCTGGTGACTCAGTAATGTCAGCTCTTCCACCAATGATTCGTGTAGAGGGGTAAGTTCTTTTATTAACCTTTTTCCTTCCCAATAATGATATTTGTTCTAACTTTGATGTCTTCATCTCAGAGCACAAGCAAAGAAGAGAAAAACTACCGACTTGTCTTCTATTCCTAAGATGACTAAGGTGTTAGGCATGAGCACCTCTGCCCCAGTGTTTCATGAAGACAAAGCGGCGACTCGTGATGATCATGTGGATGACATTCGTGACGTCCGGATCGACTCTCCAGGCCCTCTAAAGGAAAACACTGAAAATGTTAACCTGCCGAGCTCTTCCAAGGCGACTGAAGATCTAGATACCGTAATTGTTACTGGTATTGGCTACTCCAAGCCTGCAGTAGCGGTGTTATCCAAACATGCATCAAAAGAGGCCCATCCTTCCGCGGAACAAGATATCACTAAGCTGAAGCTTCCCCATTACGAGAAGCTTGAATTTGAGCAACTCTGTTCTGGCTTCGTAAGTCGCCTGAAGACGAGTTATGAAATGGAGAAGAGTTTGATCAACATGTTGAGAATCAAACATGAGTTATGTCTTTTATTATGTGTACTTCCACCCATTAGCCTTCTAGAAGACTAGTCTTGCTTGATGAATTATGTTTGTTGCAATATCTGCTAGACCCATATTTGTCCATAGCCCCCAAGGGCCGGGTCATCTTTTGAAAGATGAGTCGGGTCTTGAATTAGAGAAAAACTTAAACTTGTAGCCCCCAAGGGATGGGTCATCTTTTTAAAGATGAGTCGGGTCTTGAATTAGATAAAAACTTGAACATGTAGCCCCTAAGGGTCGGGTCATCTTTTGAAAGATTAGTCGGGTCTTGAATTAGATAAAAACTTGAACCTGTAGTCCCCAAGGGTCGGGTCATCTTTTGAAACATGAGTCGGGTCTTGAATTAGATAAAAACTTGAACCTTTAGCCCCCAAGGGCCGGGTCATCTTTTGAAAGATGAGTCGGGTCTTGATTGAAAGATAAACTTCAACCTGTAGCCCCCAAGGGCCGGGTCATTTTTTTGAAAGATGTGTCGTGTCTTGATTGAAAGAAAAACTTCAACCTATAGCCTCCAAGGGTCGGGTCATCTTTTGAAAGATGAGTCGGGTCTTGAATTTGATAAAAACTTGAACCTGTAGCCCCCAAGGGTCGGGTCATCTTTTGAAAGATGAGTCGGGTCTTGATTTAAAGAAAAAATTCAACCTGTAGCCCCCAAGGGTTGGGTCATCTTTTGAAAGATGAGCCGGGTCTTGAATTTTGTATGACTTCGAAAAGATTGATACATTATCCCCCAAGTGTCAGGGATGTTGCTTGAAACAGTTCTGAAACTTGTCTCCCCAAAATTTGTTTCCAGGAATCTGTGACCTGGGCCGAGTCATCCCTTGCTGATTTGAAAAAAAACTTAGCCGAACAGCAGAATGCTCAGACAGCATATGAAGAAAAATATCGGTTGGCCCTGGCTGATATGGAGAAAATGAAAGCCGACCACCAAAAATTTGAGAAGAAAGCCACTGTTGATCAAGCCACCATACTAAAGCGGGTGGAACAAGCCGAGACAAAGCTATAAGCCGCCCTACAGGAGCTCTCCGGCCTAAAAAAGCATGTATCCAACATGACCCAAGCCATCTTTGGTAAGAAGCAATTCCCTTGTGCTGAAAGAGAAGCCATAATTTTGTTTGCAAATACTAATTGTCCCGGTTTATCCTTTGTAGGTCCACGAGCCACCAATCTCCAAAACGACTGCATCCTGAAACTGAAGGCGATTTACACCTCTACAAAGCAGCTGTATATGGGGAGCACGATGACGATGAAGGCGATGATGGGCAACAAGGAGCCAATTAAATCCATCAAGAATATGTTGGGTTGCCTGTCAACGTTGCCACCGCAAATAGATGAACTGAAGAGGTCAGCCACCTACAAAGGAGCTCTGACCACCTTAAGTCGGTGCCTGGCCTATGCCCCTGAACTTAAGCCAAAGGAGGTAGCTGCTGGTTATCCTGAGCTAAAAGACGACGAGTTGGAGTTCACCGAAGACGATTACCACCGGGTTTTGAAAGAGTCTCGTGCCGCGGTGACTCAGCTGGCGGCCGGTTTGGACTTGAACTAATACCAGGCTGCCTATGATGACAATAATAAAAAGGTGACTCCTCCTTCGTTCGAAATTACGAGCCTGACTCCTCGCCGGCGGGAGAATCCCTTCGACTTTGAAGCGGACCTATCTATCTTTCTGAACGATGAATATGAAATCATCACCTTGTCCAAGTGCAACTCGAAGGTGGGCGACTTACAAATTGAAGATGGAGAAAGCTCAAGGCAAGGTGACCCGGAGGCTGCTTAAGTTTACCCAGCATGTAATCATTTCATCAAAAACAATTTGATCTCTTCTTGACCGGGAGATGACACCCGGTATGGCCGAGTGAGCCATGTAATAGTTGCTAGGTTTCAGGAAAACAATCTTCCATCCATGCCTTTTGCTTGACAGTTCTGAACTGTTTATCCTTTTTGCGAATCATGAATCGTCTTTACCAATCCTGATGCATGATAGTTTAGGAAGTGTCATATTTTGACAAGAAAAAAAATTCTTCAACCTGTTTGCCAGGGAAAAACACCATAGGCTGGCTCAGCGAGTTGTGGCAAGAAATGAACCAGCCCAGTGAGTCATGGCGAGTTATAAGCAAAGAGCCAGCTTAGTGAGTCGAGGCGAGTTATAAAAATGGTTTACGAAATCTTGTGGCAGTGCCATTAAAATAGTCGCAAAAATTTGTCGGCTTGATAAGCTATGATAGGATAGGACGAGTCTGCAAAACTCTAGTGATACCCTAAGAAGGCTTTTGCAACAGCCCAAGTATTTTAGACCGGCTGATCAGGCGCAAGTCAAGATTCAGTGAAGCAGGTTCAGTGAATGAATGGTTTCTCTATTTTCCATGTGTGGCTCTGGCCGATACCTTTCATGTTTTAACCAAGGCGAGTTCACAGTCCAAAAGGCGGATTGACTCGCCAAGAGTACATGGGTCTATAGGGCGACTCATCCAACACACAATCTAGTATAACCATTTGTAATGCGGTGATTTTCGCTAGCCAAGAGGGTATTCAGGCTGAAGTCAGTGAGTGGAAGCCCCCAAGTGACCTATGATTAGGGAAAAGTCAGACATAGGATTGCAGAAGCGTTTACGCTCTTACTGCCAAACGACTTGGGATCTAGCAGCCCCCAAGTAAGCTGGCTTAATTCTCAAAACCATATAAGGCGCCCATGTTTGAACCGTGTAATGTGGCAACTTTGGTCCTCTTTGGATTATCAGTACCCAGTTTTGAAACAAGTGCAGCGTGGCGACTTATGCTCTTTGGTACTGATAGCGTCCATGCTTGGATGACTCATAGAACAATAAATACTCATGCTTTCAAAAAGCTGAAACGGCAAAGGACCCCGAGTTTCATGGGCGCCGACTTTATTGCTATATAAATAAAAGATTACAAGTTCTGAGATTTGCAGAAAAGAAAGGATCCCATGGCTCTAGGTGTAGTAAGTCTGCAAGTGGGCAATATTCCACGAGCGAGTTGTCTCAACCTCTATAGTTGGCCGATCAAGGCGAAGATCCACCAAGTAGTATGAACTGTTCCGAAGATTCTTGCTGATGACAAATGGTACTTACCATGGAGATGATAACTTATGCATACTAGTGTGGTCTTGAATCAACCGGAGCACTAAGTCGCCCTCTTGAAAAGTCCGGCTCTTGATGCGGCGGCTGTGATAGCGTCGCAAGTCCTGTTGATAGATTGCCTATCGTGATGCAGCCAAGTCTTGCTCTTCGTCCAAAGCATCCAACGAATCTTATCGTGCCAACTCGTTGTCCTGTTCCACATAGGCTGCGACTCGTGGTGAATCATGTCTCATGTCACTTGGCAATACTGCCTCTGCCCCGTAGACCAGAAAGAAAGGAGTAAAACCAGTGGAGCGATTTAGGGTGATCCTGATACTCGATAACACTGAGGGCAAATCTTCAACCCAACATCCTGGAGTACGCTTGATGACCCACAAGTATAGGGGATCGATCGTAGTCCTTTCGATAAGTAAGAGTGTCGAACCCAACGAGGAGCAGAAGGATCTGACAAGTGGTTTTCAGCAAGGTAAAATCTGAAGGCACTGAAATTGTCGGTAACAATTGATTGTGTGGTGAGATGATTCGTAGCAAGAAACAAGTAACAACGGTGCAGCAAAGTGGCCCAATCCATTTTGTAGCAAGGGACAAGCCTGGACAAAGTCTTATAGGAGGAAAAACGCTCTCGAGGACACACGGGAATTTGTGTCATGCTAGTTTCATCATGTTCATATGATTCGCGTTCCTTACTTTGATAGTTTGATATGTGGGTGGACCGGCGCTTGGGTACTGCCCTTACTTGGACAAGCATCCCACTTATGATTAACCCCTCCCGCAAGCATCCGCAACTATGAAAGAAGAATTAATACAAAGTCTAACCATAGCATTAAACTAGTGGATCCAAATCAGCCCCTTACGAAGCAACGCAAAAACTAGGGTTTAAGCTTCTGTCACTCTAGAAAACCATCATCTACTTACTACTTCCCTAGAATGGTGAAGTGTTATGTAGTCGACGTTCACATAACACCACTAGAGGAAAAACAACATACAACACATCAAAATATCGAACGAATACCAAATTCACGTGAATACTATTAGCATGACTTATCCCATGTCCTCAGGAACAAAAGTAACTACTCACAAAGCATAATCATATTCATGACCAGAGAGGTAATGAGTAGCATCAAGGATCTGAAGATAAACTCTTCCACCAAACAATCCAACTAGCATCAACTACAAAGAGTAATCAACACTACTAGCAACCTTACAAGTACCAATTGGAGTCGCGAGACGGAGATTGGTTACAAGTGATGAACTAGGGTTTGGAGATGAGATGGTGCTGATGAAGATGTTGATGGTGATGAGTCCCATCTGATGAGAGGAGTGTTTGTGATGACGATGGCGACGATTTCCCCCTCCGGGAGGGAAGTTTCCCTGGCAGGATCGTCCTGCCGGAGCTCTAGATTGGTTCTGCTCAAGTTCCGCCTCGTGGCGGCGGCGAATCCACGAAAAAGCTCCTGCCTGATTTTTTTTCTAGACGAAACCCTTCATATAGGAGAAGAGGGGGGCAAGTGGGCCAGCAGGTTGCCCACAAGCCCTCATGGCGCGGCTTGGGGGGGTGGCCGCGCCGCGCAGACTTGTGGCCAACCCATGGCGCCCCTGTGGCGCTTCTTCAGCCCAGTATTTTTTATAAATCCGGAAAAAAATCTTCGTTGATTTTTACGGCGTTTGGAGTTGCGGAGAATAGGTATCTCAAACTTGCTCCACTTTCAGGCCAGAATTCGAGCTGCCGGCATTCTCCCTCTTCATGTAAACCTTGCAAAATAAGAGAGAAAAGGCATAAGAATTGTACCGTGAAGTGAAATAACAGCCCAAGAAGCGATAAATATCAACATGAAAACATGATGCAAAATGGACGTATCAACGCTCCATAAGTACCATAAGCCGGGGCTCGATTCCTCGCAATATTTCCTGATTCTCCCTTTCTGCCTGTCCATTAGACTGGGGGTGTGGGACTGTAGAAACGTCAAGCCGGATATGCTCTCGTCCGCAAAACTCTTGCATTGCACCCTTTGATAGATTAGTACCATTGTCAGTAATGATACTATGAGGGTATCCGAACCGGAAGATCAACTTTTTCAAGAATTTGATAGCCGTGTATGCATCACAGCTACTAACGAGTTATGCTTCAACCCAGTTAGTGAACTTTTCAACCGCCACCAATAGGTGAGTCTTTTTACTGGACGACATTTTGAAAGGACCAACCATGTCAAGCCCCGAGACCGCAAACGGCGAAGTAATTGGAATCATCCGTAATTCCTGAGCAAGCACGTGCATCTGGCGTCCTAATTTCTGACAACCATCACATCGGCCAACTATATCTTCAGCATCTGCATGAGCCGTCAACCAATAAAACCCATGCCTAAAGGCTTTGGAAACCAAGGAGCATGACCCGGCACGATGACCACAGTCGCCTTCATGAATTTCATTGAGAATCATACATCCTTCCTCGGAAGATACACACCTTTGAAATACCCCTGAAGTGCTTCGCTTATGCAACTCGCCGTTATGTATGACCATAGATTTGCATCGACGGACGATTTGGCGAGCCGATAATTCATCTATGGGTAACTCGCCTCGCGTGAGATATGCCATGTAGGGAATCGACCTATCCGGGGTAGCACGAAGAGCCACCACAAGTTGAGACTCAGGGTCCGGCACCGCCAAATCTTCCTCTGAAGGTAGCCTCACCGAGGGGTTATGTAACACATCCAAAAAGACATTGGGGGGATCCGTCTTACGCTGTGAACCGAGGCGTGAAAGAGCATTTGCTGCTTCATTGAGTCGCCGATCGATGTGATCCACTTGATAACCATGAAAATGACCCGCCACGTCCGACACAGCTCGCCTGTAAGCTCCCATCAAGGGATCTCTGGAATCCCAGGTGCGAGAAACCTGTTGTGCCACTAGATCTGAGTCGCCCAAACATCTGACTCTGGTGAGGTTCATCTCTTTGGCGAGTCGCAGCCCATGGAGCAGAGCTTCATACTCTGCTGCATTGTTGGTACATAGAAACATGAGTCGGAGGACATAGCAGAATTTGTCACCCTGAGGCGAAGTTAACACCACACCAGCCCCTGAGCATTCCAACAACCTAGATCCATCGAAATGGATGGTCCAATATGTGTGATTGGGCCTATCTTTTGGAATCTGCAACTCGGTCCAGTCATTGATGCAATCCACTAGTGCTTGAGACTTAATGGCTGTATGGGGAGTATATCGCACGTGATGAGGTCCTAACTCGATGGCCCACTTAGCAATTCGTCCAGTCGCTTCTTGATTTTGTATAATGTCACCAAGGGGGCAGAACTGACAACCCTGATGGGATGCTCTTGAAGTAGTGCTTCACCTTCCGACTCGCCATAAACACCCCAAAGACCGGCTTCTGCCAATGCGGGTAGCATTGTTTGGACAGGGTCAGGACTTCGCTGATAAAATATACTGGTCGCTGAACCGAATATTCCTTCCCTTCTTCCTTCCGCTCGATGACCACTACCACGGTCAGTGCCTTAGAATTAGCCGCGATGTACAAGCACAGGCTCCTTGTTCGTTGGAGCAGCCAATACTGGCGGCTTAGCCAGTTGTTGCTTCAGGGCTTCAAAGGCTTCGTTGGCTTCATCCGTCCACACAAAACGATTAGTTTTCTTGAGTAACTGATAAAGAGGGATGCCTTTCTCCCCAAGGCGACTTATAAAGCGACTTAGAGCCACGATATGACCCGCCATGTGTTGAACTTGATTGATATTAGCCGGTTTGCCTAACGAAGTGATCGCTTCAATTTTATCTGGGTTAGCTTCAATGTCACGCTCTCACACCAAAAACCCGAGCAACTTTCCTGCGTGAACACCAAACACACACTTTGTAGGGTTAAGCCTCATCTGATATACGCGCGAATTGTCAAATGTCTCCTTGAGATCCTCCTAGAGCGACTCTTTCTTCTTCTGAGACCTGACCACGATGTCGTCAACATAGGCGTGGACATTACGTCCGATCTGGTTATGCAAGCAATTTTGGATGCAGCGTTGATAAGTCGCCCCCGAACTCTTGAGCCCGAACGGCATAGACACGTAACAGAAGGAACCGAAGGGGGTTATGAAGGACGTTTTCTCCTGGTCCGCCACAGCCATCTTGATCTGGTGGTATCCCGAGTAAGCATCCAAAAAACACAAACGCCCGCAACCCGCCGTCAAGTCAATGATTTGATCAATGCGTGGAAGAGCAAAAGAATCCTTTGGACAGGCTCTGGTGAGGTCGGGGTAGTCGATGCACATGCGGAAAGTGCCATTCTTTTTTAGCACCAGGACCGGGTTATCCAACCATTCAGGATGAAAAACCTCGATGATGAATCCAGCGGCCAGAAGTCGGGCGACTTCCTGTCAAATTGCCTTATGTCGTTCTTCGTTAAACCTGCGAAGATACTGCCGAACCGGCTTTACCTTGGGGTCAGTATTAGGTGGTGCTCAGAGAATTCTCTCGGGACACCCGGCATGTCTGAAGGTTTCCATGCGAAGATGTCCCGATTCTCACGGATGAATTCGACGAGTGCGCTTTCCTATTTGGGATCCAGGCCCGTCCCAATGGTGAACTGCTTGGTTGAGTTGCCAGGCGTGAAGTCTATCACCTTCGTGTCGTTTGTTGGTTTGATTTTGAGGGGCGGCTCTTAGTCAATCGTTGGTCTCTTGAGCGGCGTCATATCCGCCGGATCAACATTGGCTTGGTGAAACTTGAGCTCCTCGGCCGCGCAAGCCGTCTCGACATAAGCTGCGTCTCCTTCTTTGCACTCTTGAGTTATCTTCCTGTCTCCATTGATCGTAATAGGCCCCTTAGGACCATGCATCTTGAGCTCTAGATAAACATAACAGGGGCGAGCCATGAATCGAGCGTAGGCCGGCCTTCCAAAAAATGCGTGGTAAGGCCTCTTGATTTTGACCACCTCGAACATGAGTGACTCGCTCATGTAATTAGACTCTGCGCCAAAAGCCACATTAAGCTTGATCCGCCCAATTGGGTAGGCCGACTTACCCGGAACTATGTCGTGAGAAACCGTGGACGACGACATCAAGTCTTTCTTCGAGAAGTTCATCCTCCGAAAGGTATCGAAGTATAAGATGTTTATGTTGCTGCCACCATCCATAAGGACTTTGGAAAGGGTGTATCCTCCGACATAGGGAGCTACGACCAAAGCCAAGTCACCAGGGTTATCAACTCGGGGCGGGTGATCCTCCCTACTCCAGGTTATGGGTTGTTTGGACCAATGGAGGTACATAGGGAGCGCCGGCTGAGCCACGCTGAAAGTTCTATGTTTCACCTTCTAGTCCCATTTGCAAGTGCTGGTAGTGAACACGTGATATTGCCCACTATCCAACTTCTTAGGTTTATTCTGAAAGCCACCATCATCATCTTGTCGCTGGGGGTCTCCTTGCGGGGGTGGTTGCAGAAACACTCCATGCGGGTTATACCGCTGTTGGTTGTGAACTTGGTACTGTCCAGTATTAGGCTGTGACCCTCTCTGCGGACCAGGGTTAGGAAAGCCACCGAACGGGCTTTGGCGTGAACCGGGCACGCCGAACTGTTCCTATCACTCGCCCTGATCACCTCCTTGGCCATTCTTGAGTGCCTCAACTCGGAACTCTTGCATCACATAGCAATCCTCCCAGGAGTGGGTAGTCGGTCCCTCAGCCGTAGCGTGCTGTGGGCAAGGGCCTTTGAGCATCTCATGATAGTTGCGCGGCTTCTTCCCACTGAAACCCCACTTCTTCTGGCGTTGGTTCCCGTTGCCTACATTTGTATTGGTGTCGTACTTTGTGGGACCTTCCTGTTGTCTCCTCTTACCTTGCCTCCCGTGCTTTTGGTTACCCCGCCCTTGAAACTGGGAGCGACCTTTTGACGACTCGCCCCTCCTAGCGGTGCTAACCTTGTCATCGTCCTCCCCAGGATCCTTGGTGTCGTCTGACTCGGCTTATCTGGTGAGGGTATCCATCAACTCGCCCATGTCCTGCACCTTACGCTTAAGTCACCTCAGTTTCAGTACCAAAGGCTCGTAATGGCAATTTTTCTCCAGAATCAGCACTGCGTGAGCCGCCGAGATGCCGTCCGACGAATGAATGACCTCTGCAACTCGCCGTGTCCAATGATGGGCCGACTCATCCGGTTGCTGAACGCAGTGTTGTAAGTCGACGATGGTCATCGGGCGTTTGCAAGTCCCTCGGAAATTTTTGATGAAGCGCTCCTTTAACTCTGCCCAAGTGTTGATGGAGTTAGGCGGCAGGTCTTTTAACCACGTACGCGCCATTCCTTCAAGAATCATAGTAAAATACTTGGCGCAAACCGCCTCGTTCACGTCGAGCATGTCCATCGCAAGTTCGTAACTCTCGATCCATGACCCTGGCTCGAGATCTGGTGTGTAATTGGGTACCTTACTCGATCCTATGAAATCCTTCGGCATCCGCTCATTGTGCAGAGCGGGCATGACATAGGAAAACCCAACGTGCCTGTCGCCGGCATCGAGCGGTGCGGGAGGCGTCTGGGTATAAGCCGGATAGTCCTGACCCGCCGCGGCTGCCGTTTCCATCAGGCGCGCGGCTCGCGCTGCATCCACAATGTCGGCTCGAGTATCATGCACCCCGGGCGGGTTGGTCTGAGGCAAACGTCATTGCCCACTGGTCACCGCGGGATGGTCATCATGGCGACTCCTGGTGTGACATGCCTGGTCACCATGGAGTGTAACCGGTCAAGGCTGTGTAAGTATTGTGCGTGTTGGACCACTGTTGTTTTCAGCATCTCGATGGTGTTTCTCGCCTCCATCATGATAATCCACAAGTATAGGGGATCAATTGTAGCCTTTCTCGATAAGTAAGAGTGTCGAACCCAACGAGGAGCTAAAGGTAGGACAAATATTCCCTCAAGTTCTATCGACCACCGATACAACTCTACGCACACTTTACGTTCACTTTACCTAGAACAAGTATGAAACTATAAGTACTTTGTAGGAGAGAAAGGATAGGAAAGGCTTGCAAGAAAAGAAAGAACACGTAAATAAAAACTAGGGGCTGGTTAGACAAAGAAACAATTACGTTAGTTTAACGAGTGTGGAAAAGTGGTGGTAGGAATTGCGGAATTGTCCCTAAGCAATTGACTACGTTACTAGATCGATAGCAAGTATTATGTGGGAGAGGCCTCTGCTAGCATGTCATCCCTTACTTGGAATTCTATGCACTTATGATTGGAACTATTAGCAAGCGTCCGCAACTACTAACGTTCATTAAGGTAAAACCCAACCATAGCAATAAGATATATTGGCCCCCCTTCAATCCCATATGCATCAATTTCTATGCTGGGTTTGAAGCTTCTATCACTCTAGCCTGCCAATACATAGTCCTATCAACATACAACTAAACCTATGGTGTGATCTACGCGCGCGATCATATGATGGGCACCAAAGGACAGCAACATAACCACAAGCAAATTAAACCAACCATGGCAATTCATCGATCACCGATAGGACAACGATAATCTACTCAGATATCATAGGATAGCAACACATCATTGTATAATAATATGTAGCATAAAGCACCATGTTCAAGTAGAGGGTACAACGGGTTGCGGGAGAGTGAACCGCTGAATATAGATGGGGGAAAATGATGGATATGTTGGTGAAGATGATGGAGGTGTTGGTGTAGATCGCCATCACACGATGATGTCCCAGGCGGCGTTCCGGCGCCGCCGGGAGAGAGGGGGAGAGAGCCCCCCTCCTTCTTCTTCCTCCTTGACCTCCTCCCTAGATGGGAGAAGGGTTTCCCCTCTGGTCCATGGTCTCTATGGCGGAGGAGGGGCGAGAGCCCCTCAGAGATTTGATCTCTCTCTCTCTGTCCTTCTGTTTCTGCCCTCTCATATTCTGCGTTTTACCGTTTCTTAAATTACCGGAGATCTGTAACTCCGATTGGGCTGAAATTTTAACACGCTTTTCTTCCGGTTATTATCTTTCTTGCGGAGAAAGAAGGGCTCTAACCGCCTTAAGGAGTGGCGACAAGCCTGCTTGCCGCGGGCCCACCCCCTGGTCGCGGCGACAGGGCTTGTGGGCACTCCATGCATCGCCTCGCATTGATTATTATTCCCAAAAATTATAAATATTCCAAAAAAAATCCCCGTAAGTTTTTATTACGTTTGGTCTTCGTTTGGTATGAATATTTTGTGGAACAAAAAACATGCAACAAACAGGAACTGGCACTGGGCACTGGATCAATATGTTAGTCCCAAAAATAGTATAAAAATTTGCCAAAAGTATATGAAAGTTGTAGAATATTGGCATGAAACAATCAAAAATCATAGATATGACAGAGACGTATCAGCATCCCCAAGCTGAATTCCTACTCGTCCTCGAGTAGGTAAATGATAAAAAAGATAATTTTTGATGTGGAATGCTACCTAGGATAATCTTGATCATATAATCTAATCATGGCATGAATACTAAAACCCGAGTGATTCGAAGCAATAGTCTATAATTTAACATAAAGACAATAATATTTCAAGCATACTAACAAAGCAATCATGTCTTCTCAAAATATCATGGCCAAATAAAGTTATCCCTACAAAATCATATAGTCTGACTATGCTCCATCTTCCCCACACAACGTATTTAAATCATGCACAACCTCGGTTTTAGCCAAGCAATTGGTTCATACTTTAGTGTTCTCAAACCTTTTCAACTTTCACGCAATACATGAGCGTGATCCATGGACATAGCACTATAGGTGGAATAGAATATGGTGGTCGTGGAGAAGACAAAAAAGGAGGAGATAGTATCACATCAACTAGGTGTATCAACGGGCTATGGAGATGCCCATCAATAGATATCAATGTGAGTGAGTAGGGATTGCCACGCAACGGATGCACTAGAGCTTATAAGTGTATGAAAGCTCACAAAAGAAACTAGTGGGTGTGCACCCAACTTGCTTGCTCACGAAGACCTAGGGCAATTTTGAGGAAGCCCATCATTGGAATATACAAGCCAAGTTATATAATGAAAATTTCCCACTAGTATATGGAAGTGACAACATAGGAGACTCTCTTTCATGAAGATCATAGTGCTATTTGAAGCACAAGTGTGGAAATAGGATAGTAGCAATTGTCCCTTCTCTCTTTTCTCTCATTTTTTTGTGGGATCTTTGGCCTCTTTTTTTTTATTTTTTTTATTTTGGTGGGCATCTTTGGCCTCTTTTTTGTAAATGGGCTTCGCTGGCCTCATTTATTTCCTCATATGGGACAATGCTCTATTAATAATGATCATCACACTTACAACTCGATACTTAGAGCAATGATGACTCTATATGAAATGCCTTCGGTAGTGTACCGTGACAATGATCTAGCATAGCAATGACATCAAAAAACGGACAAGCCATGGAAAATCATGTTAGCTATCTTACGATCTTGCAATGGAAATATGGACGTGGTGGCACATGTCATGAGACGGAACGGTGGTAGTTGCATGGAAATATATCTCGGAATGGCTATGAAAATGCCATAATAGGTAGGTATGGTGGCTGTTTTGAGGGAGGCTATATGGTGGGTGTAATGCACCGGCGAAAGTTGCGCGGTACTAGAAAGGCTAGCAATGGTGGAAGGGTGAGAGTGCGTATAATCCATGGACTCAACATTAGTCATAAAGAACTCACATACTTATTGCAAAAGTATGTTATTCATCGAAACAAGGTACTACACGCATGCTCCTAGGGGAAAGGTTGGTAGGAGTTAACCATCGCGCGATCCCGACCTCCACAAAAAGGATGACAATCAATAAATAAATCATGCTCCGACTTCATCACATAACGGTTCACCATATGTGCATGCTATGGGACTCACAAACCTTAACACAAGTATTTCTACAAATACACAATTACTCACTAGCATGATTCTAATATCACATATTCATGTCGCAAAACTGTTGCAAGGAATCAAACATATCATATTCAGTGATCTACAAGTTTTCTATAGGATTTTATGACTAACCATGTGAATGACCAACTCCTGTTAACTCTCTAAATAGGTATAAGTTAAGCATGAGAGTTTAATTCTTTCTACAAAAGATATGCCCCGCTCTAAGAAATATAAGTGAAGCAAAAGAGTATTCTACAAATGGCGGTTTTCTATGTGTAGGGAAACAGGCAATCCAAACTTCAAAACATATAAGTGAAGCACAAGAAGCATTCTATAAAGCCAACCAAGGACTATCTCATACCAGCATGGTGCATAAAATAAAAAGGGAAAATAAACACAAAAGACGCTCCAAGCATTTGCACATATCATGTGACAAATTAAAATATAGCTCCGAGTAAAATTACCGATAGATTGTAGATGAAAGAGGGGATGCCTTCCGGGGCATCCCCAAGCTTAGACGCTTGAGTCTTCCTTGAATATTACCTTGGGGTGCCTCGGGCATCCCCAAGCTTAGGCTCTTGCCTCTCCTTATTCCTTCATCCATCGTGCTCTCACCCAAAACTTGAAAACTTCAATCACACAAAACTCAACAAAACATCGTGAGATCCGTTAGTATAATAAAATAAATCACCACTTCAAGTACTGTTGTGAACTCATTCTAAGTTCATATTAGCATTATATCTACTGTAATCCAACTTCACCATGGTTCATACCCCCCGATACTACCCATAGATTCATCAAAATAAGAGAACAATGCATAGAAAACAGAATCTGTCAAAACAGAATAGTCTGTAGCAATCTCTATATTCCGTATACTTCCGTTATCTCAAAAAATCTTAAAACTTACGAACGTCTGGAAAATTTGCATATAAATCAGCATAAAAAGAATCAACTCAAAAACTATTCCAGAATAAAAATGAAAATTAATTTCGTTAGCAGAAAGTTTCTGTCTTTTCTCAGCGTGATCAAACAACTATCACCCAAACTAATCGTAAAGGCTTTACTTGGCACATTATTTTTAAAAACACAAAGGAATTGTACAAGGGGATAATTATTTTTGTGAGAAACTTCCATAAAAAATTCTACATTGTTTCCATGATCATGAACACAAGTGTTCAAGGTCGACCCTCACTTCCGCAATGCATCACCTTTCAATCGCTTCTCTTTTTGAAAAAGTTTTAAGTTCCCCTCTATATTTTTTTTTCAAACTAAATAAAAGCACTCAACAGAAATAAATGACTCTCTAAAAATTCCGGGTTGTCTTCCAGGCAGCGCTTTCTTTAAAGCTATTAAGCTAGGCATAAAGTGCTCAACTAATGGATCCACCCGGATCCCAAGGTATATCAAAGCCAATTTTAATTAGCAATGATTTGAAATTTAGTAGTGAGCACAAGGTAACATATATCAAGTAATGACGAAGTCTAACTCTCATCCTATGCATTGGCATGTCATAAAAGAACAATTCATGCACATCAAGTAAAGGCCAATACATAGGATAAGCAGTTTCTTGCAATTTTATCGTATTGGAAACATAGAGAGGTGGAGATGTAGTACCTCTCTCATAATAATTGCAAGTAGGAGCAGCAAGCACATGCATATTATATTCATTAAAATCATCATGTGTAACATAAGGAACTATAGCTATCTCATCTTCATAAGCATCATTCATAATGGCATCATGGCCACAAGCATAGCAACCATCATGTTCACCAAAAAGGGACATTTCAAGCGAATCCAAGGGGTCATAGCATTCATCCTTCGGTAAGAACGAAGGGAAATTAAATAATTTATGATTAGAAGAGTTACTCTCATTAGAAGGTGGACACGGGTAGCTAGTCCGCTGTTCCTCCTTTTGTTCTTCGCTCTCCTCTTCATCTTTTTCATCAAATGAGCTAACAATTTCAACATTTTCTTCTTCCATAGTTTCCTGCAAAATAATAGTCTCTTCTTGGGCAGCATAGGATTTCTCCTTAAATCGTTCAATATGGGCATTATATTCATAATTAGTATAACAATAACGAAGCATAGCCAAATTTTGAGATTGATAAGGAGCATCATCATTATCATCACACCTTTTAAACACAGCCTCAATTTCCTAAGAACCCATAAAAGCAACAAACTCTTCTATTTGATCCACATCATAGTAATCATATATACCATTAGCATAAGAAGCCAAGGTTCTATGATCATTAAATTCACAAGAAAAGGGAAGGTGTGGAGCCTTCATCCTAGAGCAAAAAGTAACACCATATCTCTTGCATAGTTCCCAAGCATACCATTTCAACAAATGGATTTGATCCCATAAAAGTTTCCCTTTTTGGGTCAAGCGATAATCCCTAAAATATTCACGTTGATCCAACGTGTATCCCATTGTATAATTGAATGGGGCTTTCTCAGGATTATTAAAGAAGTGCATAATATTTTCCACATAACGAGCCTCGAGGGTTTTAGGAGGTTCCCCATCTCCATGAGTAGCAAGTACACCTAATTTTTTTGGTATTTTGTGTTCCATATCCATAACTAAAGATAGAGAACAACTTAGAACAACAAATAAATCTACTTAGTGATAAAGCAAACAAGCACACACGAGGATATTCACCCCACGCTATTGCTCCCCGGCAACGGCGCCAGAAAAAGGTCTTGATAACCCACAAGTATAGGGGATCAATTGTAGCCTTTCTCGATAAGTAAGAGTGTCGAACCCAAAGAGGAGCTAAAGGTAGGACAAATATTCCCTCAAGTTCTATCGACCACCGATACATCTCTACGCACACTTCACGTTCACTTTACCTAGAACAAGTATGAAACTAGAAGTACTTTGTAGGAGAGAAAGGATAGGAAAGGCTTGCAAGAAAAGAAAGAACACGTAAATAAAAACTAGGGGCTGGTTAGATAAAGAAACAATTATGTTAGTTTAACTAGTGTGGAAAAGTGGTGGTAGGAGTTGCAGAATTGTCCCTAAGCAATTGACTACGTTACTAGATCGATAGCAAGTATTATGTGGGAGAGGCCTCTGCTAGCATGTCATCCCTTACTTGGAATTCTATGCACTTATGATTGGAACTATTAGCAAGCGTCCGCAACTACTAACGTTCATTAAGGTAAAACCCAACCATAGCAATAAGATATATTGGTCCCCTTCAAACCCATATGCATCAATTTCTATGCTAGGTTTGAAGCTTCTGACACTCTAGCCTGCCAATACATAGTCCTATCAACATACAACTAACCCAATGGTGTGATCCACGCGCGCGATCATATGATGGGCACCAAAGGACAGCAACATAACCACAAGCAAATTTAACCAATCATAGCAATTCATCGATCACCGATAGGACAACGATAATCTACTCAGACATCATAGGATAGCAACACATCATTGGATAATAATATGTAGCATAAAGCACCATGTTCAAGTAGAGGGTACAGCGGGTTGCGGGAGAGTGAACCGCTGAATATAGATGGGGGAAGATGATGGAGATGTTGGTGAAGATGACGGAGGTGTTGGTGTAGATCGCCGTCACACAATGATGTCCCGGGCGGCGTTCCGGCGCCGTCGGGAGAGAGGGGGAGAGAGCCACCCTCCTTCTTCTTCTTCCTTGACCTCCTCCCTAGATGTGAGAAGGTTTTCCCCTCTGGTCCATGGTCTCCATGGCGGCGGAGGGGCGAGAGCCCCTCCGAGATTGGATCTCTCTCTCTGTCCTTCTGTTTCTGCGCACTCAGATTCTGCGTTTCACCGTTTCTTAAATTCCTGGAGATACGTATCTCCGATTGGGCTGACATTTTTACACGATTTTCTTCCGGATATTATCTTTCTTGCGGCGAAAGAAGGGCTCCAACCGCCTTAAGGAATGGCCACAAGCCTGCCTGCCGTGGGCCCACCACCTGGCCGCGGCGACACGGCTTGTGGGCACTCCGTGCATCGCCTCGCGTTGATTCTTATTTCCAAAAATCATAAATATTCCAAAAAAGATCCCCGTAAGTTTTTATTACGTTTGGACTTCGTTTGGTATGGATATTCTGTGAAACAAAAAGCATGCAACAAATAGGAACTGGCACTGGGCACTAGATCAATAAGTTAGTCCCAAAAATAGTATAAAAAGTTGCCAAAAGTATATGAAAGTTGTAGAATATTGTCATGAAACAATCAAAAATTATAGATATGATGGAGACGTATCACACCTCGGCCGGGGAGTTTCCGTAGATCTGAAGCGACTCCAAGTGGAGGGTTCCCGCCAACACGTTATCCACGGGATTTGAGAAGTGGCCCCGTGGTGTCTAGAAGCGAGGTGAGTGGGCATCCATTGGTTGAGGTGATGGCGGGTTAGGCGGTTGAACCGGACCTTCCCCTGGAGCGGCCTGCACCGGTCGATCGGGTCCCATCCCAGGAGTGCGTGGGGTGTTGAAGAGGTGAGTTGGATGTAGATCAGCCGGGAGGCGCCCGTGATGCCTCCTCTGATGAATAGCATCAGATGTGCGCTGTTGTCTCTCGAGCCGCCAGCCTTCGCTGTTCAGCCGTTCCGCCTCCGTGGTGATCCGGGCCTGTTGGGCCGCCATCTCGGCGGCTTCTACTTCTATGTCCCGCTGGGTTTTGGCCAACTCCTCCCACAGTTTTGCCAGTTCGGCATTGATTGCTTCCTGATTCTCTGCCGTCACAACGGTTGTCATGAGTCTGGTGATCTTTGCCATCAAGTCCGCCATGGATTGAGCCGGAGTTTTCGACGACTCGCCAGTCTCATTGTTGTCGGCCGGGTTCGGATGAGGTTGTGCCGCCCCCGCCATGTAGATGGCGACTTGTCGACGGGATCTTTCGAAGACCTCGGGGTCCATCGCGAGTGGAAACCCTCCGAGTTGTCCTTGGTAAAGAGGGTGAATTGAATCTGTGTCGCCCATGGATGATTCGTCATCAGAGTTGACGGGGGTGATCTCCTGGACTGTCGGTTCGTCCTGGACGTTGGCTCCCTGCGTAAAACCGATGAAAACGTGGCGTCTCCTCTCCTAATGGCTGACGGGGAGGGCGTACCTGGCCGGCTCGACGATGTCGGTGGAGGTGTCCGGCTCAGGCATGGGTGCTCCAAACATGCCGATGAAGATGTTGACCTTGCCGAAGGGGACCCTGTAACCAGATTTGATTGAATCGGCTACAGGCACCCACTGCGAGTTATCGATGTAGTATTTCCCACGGCGGCTTTTCATCATGATGCCGACCGCATAGCTTTCTGACCCTGGTAGGGCTCCCTTTGAGAAATCAACTCCATCGTGCGCTAGCCCCATGGTGGGCGCCAACTGTCGTGGTTTTGTCACGGCAGATGTCCTCGTGAAAGGACTTAGTGAAGGAGCCATCGCACCTTGGTGGCGACTGAAAGGGGGTGAGCGAAAGCGAGACTCATATTGACCCAGGTTCGGCCCCTCGTGTGGAGGTAAAAGCCTACGTCCTCCTTTGTGTAGATTGATGAAGGTTTCGATTACAAGGAGGGCGTAACTCGCCTGACCTAGCTCTCGATGATTTCCTACTTGATATATCTTCCCTAGGGACTCGCCTTTATATACAGGTCGAGGCCCTAGGGTTTACAAGAGTCCTAACCACGCTACAGAACGTGGTCTTCCAGATCTCCAAGTCGCCGTGCCTTTCAAGACCGGAAACCTCTTTGGCGGCCTATCCTCTGCATCACTCCTGAACCGCCATCCGGCTCATGGGCCCCTAGGCTAAGCCTTGTATTAACAAAGGATGAGTCGCCCCTTGAGTGACCCAACCTAATTAGGGCGGTTATACCGCAGGTAATATCCCCAACACCCCTAGTCTAATGGACAGGCAGAGAGGGCGAAACTAGAAATATTGCGAGGAATCAAGCCCCGGCTTATGGTACCTCTGGAACGTACCCCGGGATGTTGGGTTGAAGAACTGCCCTTAGTTTTGTGGAGCATCAGAACCACCCCAAATCGCTCTACGGGTTTTACTCCCTTTGTCTGGTCTACGGGGCAGAGGCAGTATTGCCAAGTGACATCAGACACGATTCACCACGAGTCACTGCTTATGTGGAACAGGACAATGAGTTAGCACGTCAAGACTCGTTGGATGCTTTGGAGGAGGAGCGAGACATGGCCGCATCACGATCGGCGATCTATCAGCAAGACTTGCGACGCTATCACAACCGCCGCGTCAAGAGGCAAACTTTTCAAGAGGGAGACTTAGTGCTCCGCTTGATTCAACACCACACTGGTATGCATAAGTTATCCCCGCCATGGGAAGGACCGTTTGTCATCAGCAAGAATCTCCGGAACGGTTCATATTACTAGGTGGATCTTCGCCCGAATAGGCCAACGACAAAGGTTGAGACAACTCGCCCATGGAATATTGCCCACTTGCGGTCATACTACACTTAGAGCCACGGGCTCCTTATTTATTTTTACAATCTCAAATTTGTAATATTTTATTTATAAAGCAATAAAGCCGGCACCCACGAACTTCGGGGTCCTTTGCCGTTTCAGCTTCTTGAAAGCATGAGTCTTTATTGTTCCATAAGCCATCCAAGCATGGACGCTATCAGTATCAAAGAGCATAAGTCGCCATGTTGCACTTATTTCAAAACTGGATACTGGTAAGCCAAAGAGGACCAAAGTTGCCATGTTGCACGGTTCAAACATGAGGGCCTTATATGATTTTGAGAAATAAGCCGGCTTACTTGGGGCTACTAGCTCCCAAGTCGTTTTGCAGTAAGAGCGGATACGCTTCTGCAATCCTTTGTCTGGTTTTTTCCCTAATCATAGGTCACTTGGGGGCTTCCACTCACTGAGTTCAGCCTGAATACCCTCTTGTCTAGCGAATAATTACCGCATTACAAATGGTTATACTCGACTATGTGTGGAAGAATTGCCCTATGGACCCATGTACTCTTGGTGAGTCAATCCGCTTTTGGACCCTGAGCTTGCCTTGGTTAAAACATGAAAGGTACCGGCAAGAGCCAACACATGGAAAATAGGCAAACCATTGGTTCACTAAACCTCTTTCACTGAAGCTTGACTCGCGCCTGATCAGCCGGTCTAAATAACTTGGGCTGTTGCAAAAGCCTTCTTGGGGTAGCACTAGAGTATTGCAAACTCGTCCTATCCTATCATAACTCATCGAGCCGACAAATTTTATGACTACCTTCGTGGCATTGTCACCAGGTTTCATAAAACATTTTTACAACTCGGCGCGACTTACTGAGCCGGCTCCTTGTTTATAACTCGCCGTGACCCACTGGACCGGTTTATTGCTTGCCGCGACTCATTGAGTCAGCTTATGATGTTTTCCCTGGTAAACGGGTTGAAGAATTTTTTTGTCAAACTATGACACGGGTTTGGAAAGGGTGATTCATATTACTGAAGGTTAAAACTTCCAAACGACATAAGGTATGGTTGAGACACTGTTTACCAGATACCTAAGACTATTACATGGCTCACTAGGCCACCTGGGGATCATCTCCTGATCAGAAAAAGATCACCATATTCTTGGAGAGTCGACTTCATTCTTAGTCAGTTCAAGCCGCCTTCGAGTCACCCTGATTCGAGCTTTCTCCATCTTCGATATGTAAGTTGCCCAGTTTCCAATTGCAATTGGTCAAGGCGACGAACTCGTCTTCATCGCTCAAGATGGCAGACAGATCGACATCAAATTCAAAGGGATTCTTACAGCGTGGAGGAGTCAGGCTGGTGACTTCATATGAAGGAGGAGTCACCTTTTTATTTCTCTGATCATAAGCCGCCTGGTATTTTCCTAAGTTCAGGCTAGATGCTAGCTGAGTCGCCGTAGTGCGAGATGCTTTCACACATTTGTGGTAGTCCTCTTCGGTGAACTCTGTCTCATCATCCTTCAATTATGGAAAGCCAACAACTACCTTCTCTGGCTTAAGTTCGGGAGCATTTGCCAGACCCCGACTTAAAGTGGTCAATGCTTCTTTCCGGGCGGCTGATCTTTCACTTGTGGCGGCAATGTTGATAGACAACCCAGCATGTGTTCTATGGATTTTATGGGCTCTTTCTTGCCCATCACGGCCTTCATGGTCATCATGTCGCCTGTGTACAACTGCTCTGTGAACGTATAAATCGCGTTCAGCTTTAGAAGACAGTCGTTCTACAGGTGGGCGGCTCGCGGACCTACGAACGACATAATGAGATAATTAGCATTTGAAATACTTTGCAGTCCTTTTTAGATGAGGGGAATTGATCCTTACCAAAGATGGCTTGGGTCATGTTGGAGATATGCTCTTTTAAGCCGGGATATGCTCTTCTCCATATCAGCAAGGGCCAGGCGATATTTCTCTTCATACTTAGCTCGAGCATCCTGCTGTTCAGCTAAGTTTTCTTTCAAATTGGCCAAGGTTGAGTTGGCCCGAGTCAAGGATTCCTACAAATAAATTTTGGGGAAGCAAGTTTCAGGACTATTGCAAGAAACATCCCTGACACTTGGGGGCTAATGTATGATTCTGTTCAAGTCATACGAAAATCAAGACCCGGCTCATCTTTGAAAAGATGAACCGGCCCTTGGGGGCTATAGGTTGAAGCTTTTTACTAAATTCAAGACCGGACTCATCTTTCAAAAGATGACCCGGCCCTTGGGGGCTATAGGTTGAAGTTCTTTACTAAATTCAAGACCCGGCTCATCTTTCAAAAGATGACCCGGCCCTTGGGGGCTACAGGGTGAAGTTTTTTACTAAATTCAAGACCCGACTCATCTTTCAAAAGATGACCCGGCCTTTGGGGGCTACAGGTTTAAGTTTTTTACTAAATTCAAGACCCGGCTTATCTTTCAAAGGATGACCCGACCCTTGTTGGATACAGGTTGAAGTTCTTTACTAAATTCAAGACCCGGCTCATCTTTCAAAAGATGACCCGACCCTTGGGGGATATAGGTTGAAGCTTTTTACTAAATTCAAGACCCGACTCATCTTTCAAAAGATGACCCGGCCCTTGGGGGCTACAGGTTGAAGTTCTTTACTAGATTCAAGACCCGTCTCATCTTTCGAAAGATGACTCAGCCCTTGGGGGCTAGAGGCAGATATGGGTCTCATAGATAACGCAAAAAACACAATTCATCAAAGGAAACTAGTCTTGTGGAAGTCTAATGGGTGGAAATACAAACAATAAAGGACGTACCTCATGTTTTATCCGCATCATATTGCCCAAGCTCTTTTCCATTTCATAGCTTGTTTCCAGGCAACTTACGAAACCAGAGTAGAGTTGCTCAAATTCAAGTTTCTCATAATTGGGAAGCTTCAGCTTGGTAATGTTTTGTTCTGCAGAAGAGTGGGTCTCTTTGGATGCATGTTTTGTTAACACCGAAGTTGCAGGCTTAGAGTAACTAGTACCAGTAACAACTATGGTATCTGGGTCTTCAGGCGCCTTGGAAGTGCTTGGCGGGTTAACATTTCCAGTTACCTCCTTTAGAGGGCTTGAAGGATCAATTCGGACGTCAGGAAAATCATCCACAAGGTCATCATGAGTCGTCGCTGGTTCTGCACCAATTTCTGGGACAGGGCCGCTCATACAAAATACTTCAGCTGCCTTAGGAGCAGAAGATGAGCCGCTAGTTTTCCTTTTATTTGCTTGTGCTTTGAGATTTAAAAGCAACAAAGTTAAGACAGGCATCGGTATTGGAAAGAAAAAAAGGCTAGTAAAGGAACCTGCCCTTGAACATGAATCATCGGAGGGAGAGTCGACATTACTGAGTCGCGGGATGAAGGAGGTGAAACCTGATGAGCAAAAATTCAAGGAGTGAATGAAGGGCGAGCAAATCTTATACAAGAAGGAAAAGATACTCGTGGGAACATACTTCACTTTGTCGTATTCGACCAGTTGCTTTTTCGGGTAACCCAGACATTAAGTCGCCGGAATGTCTTCGGGTATGGCGTTTAGGGTTGTAACTCGCCTTCTTCAAAAGGAAATTGGGGTCCAAATCAGCATTCGGGTGAGACATGGGAACTTTTCCACAAATCCGCCTGGTCGGCTTGGGGGGAGAAGAAGTTGAGTCGGAAGAAATAGAAATTACCTCGACAGCGTCATCCTGGCTTCCATAGCCAACATCCTACGGACAAAAGTAATGGAGCATAAGTATAAGATAATACGCAGTAATAAGGAAAAGGTAACTTTTAACTCTGATTGCTCTTCGGCGGCTCAAGACTCGCCAACGATAGATGACTCCTTGGCGGCGGCTTTCCCCTTGTTCTTCTTCTTCTTGGGAGGCGGCTTGGTTGTTTTCTGGGCAGTCACTTTGGGTTTTCGAGACCAAAAAGCCGAGCCCCTCTGATTGATATAATGACAGTTCGGATCAGGAACTTGGGCAAACATATTGAAAATATAAAAGGAGGTGACTTAGGTTGTTACCGCTGGAGCCAGGTTGGAGAGATAGAAAGGCTTGAGCCCAATCTTGGTGCAGTTCTCTAAGGGCTCGCTAGTCAACTTCTTGATAATTTCAACAATGTCTTCCTGAGTAAGTCTTGTATGGAAGAAACATTGGGGGTGGTTCAAGCTACCATCATACTCACACATCAGGCCGTCCCGGCGACTCAAATGCAGAATCCTCCACTCCACCCAACAACGGATTAGGTCAATCCCAGTAAGCCCATTGTTGGTCAAAGACCTTAGCTTGGAGAAAGCAGGGATAAAAGTTGATTCTTATTCTTCAGTTAGTTTCCTCGCAGCTTGAAATCCATGGGCAAGCGTTCTTCTTTGAAACCCGGAAGTGGGTTCTCGTCGGGTGGAGATGTGTCACGACAATAGAACCAAGACTCTGCCTAGCTTTTGGGTTGGTTGGGCAGAACAACAGATGGGAACCCGCATTCACGACATCGTTGAATGTTAACCCCCCCAAGTTCCAAGCAGGGCCCGCTAGCGAATTCGGTCTGGCGGTTCAGATGAAATTTTTTCCTAAACAGTAACACCGTGGGTTCTATCTGCAGACAAGCTTCGCAAAACACTTGGAACTGGCAGAGGTTGCTGATGGAGTTTGGCCCCAAGTCTTGAGGATGAAGGTTGAAAAAGTGCAAAGCATCTCTGAAAAACTTGGAGCCAGGCGGTTTGGACCCTCGTTCGAGGTGATCGGCGAAGACAACCACTTCTCCCTCGGCGGGTTGAGGAATTGTCTCGCCAAAGGCGCTTCGCCAACCAACAACTTCTTTGGGGTCAAGATAACCTGCCAAAACAAACTTATCAAGATAAGCATCATTAACTTTGGTTGGCAGCCAATTGCATTTTGAGATAGTGCCCATAATTACAACGGAAAGGAGCAGGGCGGGTTATCAGAAACCATGGAATGTTTTAACTCGCCAGCTAAAATGATCAAAGATGTATCCATGGGAATGTTCTAACTCGCCATGGCGGCTCTAAAAGGGTTTTTTTTCTTAGGAACATTCTTGATTGGAGACAAACATGTTTCTAACATCAAATGGTAATTTACGGATCTACGAGCGTTTCAGCGAAGAAAAATAACCTGGCCGAGGGTTTGGACACTACAAGAACGTAGAAGAACACAACGAAATTTTTTGCGTATATCTATGAGCTGCGGAGAAACAACGGATTGATAGGAGATTTAACAAGAACTACCGCATTCATTATTTCACGGATCTACGGTGCCGCATCTAGGTTTGACGGAAAGCAAGAAGACGAAGCATTCGTGAAGCTCTAATGCCACCCTAAGAAATATGAAGGTTCAGATCTACCTCTACTAAGAAAGGGAGGATTACCTGGAAGAAAAACAAGATGCCCGGCTAGGAATATCTGCGACGGCGGCCGCACCTTCGACTGGGTCGGGAAGTGGCCGGATGGCGATGGTTTGCGGCAGAGCTCCAGCAGTGATGAAGCAGTCGAGGGTGTTTGAAGAAGAAGATGTGTCTGGAAGAAGGAAGTGGGGGTAGGTGGCCTTGCCTCCCCCCACGGCTATTTAAAGGCATGGCACTGGAGACGAAGCGGCAGGTGCGGGAATAGAGGAGACAACTTGAAAACTAACAATGATGGCGCCTAGATTTTTGGGATAGCAGGATGA
Source organism: Hordeum vulgare subsp. vulgare (assembly GCF_904849725.1). Lineage (NCBI taxonomy): Eukaryota > Viridiplantae > Streptophyta > Magnoliopsida > Poales > Poaceae > Hordeum > Hordeum vulgare. The sequence goes on along the minus strand of NC_058519.1, from coordinate 435,502,212 downwards.
GGATGGAAAAGATCCGTTGGGAATTATGTCAACACATCCCGGAAATGGAGGAAAAGGTGATGTCATCAATAACTAACCTGGCGGCTTAGACAATTTGTGAGAGATGGCAGCTTGTCACTTATCAAAGGGATGGAAGTAGTACGAGTCGCCCATAGTGAGCGTGGAAGTTCATTGGCATGAATAAATTCAAGTCAATCTCAGGCCTAATGTTGGGGATATTACGTGCGGTGTGACCCGCCCTAATCGGGTCGGGTCAGAAAAGCGGCGACTCATACATGGTTAGTGTAAGCCTTGGCCCAGGCGTGAGGCGTGTCAAGTGATGTTCTTCAAAAGGCCGCCGGGGCCCATGACTCGGATGGTGGTTCAGGATTAATGAAGAAGGTAAGCCGCCAAGGAGGTTTCCTGGTTTGGTAAACATGGCGACTTAGAGATATGGAAGACCACGATTTGTAACGTTGCCAGGACTTTTGTAAACCCTAGGGCCTCGACCTATATATAAAGGCGAGTCTTTGGGGCACATAGATCAAGCTAGAAATCATCGAGAGCTAGGTCAGGCGAGTTATGCCCTCCTTGTAATCAAATCCATCATCAATATACACAAAGGAGGACGTAGGCTTTTACCTCCACACGAGGGGCCGAACCTGGGTAAATCTGAGTCTCGCTTCCGCTCACCCCCTTTGAGTAGCCACAAAGGTGCGATGGATCCTTCACAAAGTCCTTTCACGAGGACATCTGTCGTGACAAAACCACGACACTTAGTGATAAACCAAACAAGCACATACGAGAACATTCAACCCACGCTATTGTTCCACGGCAACGGCACCACAAAAAGGTCTTGATAACCCACAAGTATAGGGGATCGTTTGTAGCCCTCTTCTATAAATAAGAGTGTTGAACCCAACGAGGAGCTAAAGGCAGAACAATTATTCCCTCAAGTTCTATCGACTGCCGATACAACTCTACGCACGCACGTTTGCTCTACCTAAAATAAGTATGAAACTATTTTGCAAGAATCAAACTATGAGTACTTTGCGAGAATAAAACTACAAATAAATTGCAAGGTAATAAAAGTGGATAGCTTTTGTCAATAAGAAAGTCATTTGTCCCTAGGCAATCCATAACAAGTATCGGTAATCATTCTTAAATTTTATATCAGGGAGAGGCATCAGCTAACATACTTTCTCTGCTTGGATCATATGCACTTGTTATTGGAACTCTAGGAAGCATCTGCAACTTCTAAAGATCATTAAGGTCATGAAACCCAACCATAGCATTAAGTATCAAGTCCTCTTTACTCCCATACGTCATAACCCACTTATCCGCGTTTAGGCTGCTGTCACCCCCGCAACACCGACAATAAGAAAACCATGAACATATTGCAACACCCTACAGCGAGGGCCCCTCGCGTTTGCGTGACACGGAGGGCACCGTAGGACAACACCATAAATAAAATATACAATCATACCAACCAAGATCACAATTAACCCATAGGACAAAACAGATCTACTCAAACATCATAGGAGAGCCAAATATCATTGGGAAATAATAGATGGACTTGAGCACCATGTTTAAGTATAGATTACAGCAGGGAGAAGGGGTGTTACACCGGTGCATAGAGGGGGAGAAAGTTGGTGTTGACGGTAGCAAGGTTGTTGATGTAGATCGCCGTCATGATTCTAGCTCCGGGGGCACTCCGGCGCCACCGGGAGAGAGGGGGAAAGAGCCCCATCCTTCTTCTCCTTCCTTGGCCTCCCCCCTAGATCTGAGGAGAGTTCCCCCTCTTGTCTATGGCCTCCATGGCGGCGGAGGGGCGGGAGCCCCTCCGAGATTGGATCTCCCTCTTTGTTCTCTTCTATTTCGCGCTTCTTCTCCATCCTAGATTCTGGCATTCCACCGTTTCTTATATTCTCGGAGATCCGTAACTCTAATTGAGCTGAAATATTACAGGATTTTTTTCCATAAATTATCTTTCTTGCGCTAGAAGAAGGGCTCCAACCGACGTTCGAGGAGGGCACAAGACAAAAGGGCGCGCGTGGGGCCTGTAGCGCGTCCTGGTGGGTTGTGGACTCTGTGGGCCCCCGTTTGCGTTGATTCCACCTCCCAAATATCACATAAATTCCAAAATAATTCTCTGTAAATTTTTGTCACTTATGTACTTCGTTTGATATGGATTTTCTGCAATACAAAAAACATGCAAAAAACACAAACTGGCACTAGGCACTAGATCAATAGGTTAGATGCATAAATCATATAAAAAGTTGCCAAAAGTATGTGAAAGTTATATAATATTGGCAAGAAACAAGCAAAAATTATAGATACAACGGAGACGTATCATGGCTTCTTTGTGGAAGATATAAAGAGGCATATGTGTGATATAGGGGGTTTGGATGCACTGACGAATTTTGCATTAACTCTCGAGGTGAGAGAGGGAAATGCACGGTACCAAAGAGGCTAACAAAGTGCGGAAAGGTGAGAGTGCATATATCCATGGACTCAGATTAGCCATAAAGAACTCATATACTTATTGTAAAGCCTTGTTAGTTCTATCTAAGCAAAGTACTACCGCATGTCCCTAGGGAGGAGGTTGGTAGAATTTAACCATCATGCGCCCGCGATTCAAACAACACGATAGGATTACATTTCACACATAAAAAGGCTCACATGTCATTACCATGCCATGAACAATAATTTAGATGAAAAGTAAATAACAAGCTTTAACACCGATATTCCACCTAACCCAATGATCATGAACCTATATCCTTTCACATTACTACCTCAATATAATTAAACCACGCATTTGTTCTTTGATGAGCTACATGAAAGATTTTCTTATATCTCCTTGAATACCTATCCTTTTTAAACTAGTCTAATAACATGTGAAAATTGCCATTCCTATTCCTTATACTCTCAAAAATATGTAAGTGAAGCATGAGAGTGCACGTATTTCTTAAAAATATAACCACCGCCGTTCTCTATAAGATATAAGTGAAGCACTAGAGGAACTTCCTAGCTCAAAACATATAACTGAAGCACATATAGTATTCTAACAAGTCATGATGAACATGTGTCTCTCTCTATATGTTTGTTTCCGATAAACAATGATAGTGGCAAACTAAAATAAAGTCAAACTATAATACATGATGCTCCAAGAAAAACTCATAAGATGTGATGAATAAAATAATAGCTCCAACCTCCATGTGACATACTGATAGATTATAAATGAAAGAGGTGATGCCATCCGAGGAATCCCCAATTTTAGATGCTTGGATCTTTCTTGAATATTACCTTGGGGTGCCTTGGCGATCCCCAATTTTAGGGTCTAGCTGCTCCTTGTTCCTTCATTCATCATTGACTAACCCAAAACATGAAAACTTCATCACACAAAACTCAACAGAAACCTCCTGAGATCCGTTAGTACAATGAACATGTCATAAGCTTTAGGTATTGTTAGAAATTGATTCATATTTCATTATTGCATAATAGGCAATGTATTCTAATTTCTCCATGACTCATGGACGTCGATATAATCCATAGCATCATCAACACAAGCAAAGTATGCAAATAAAAAACACAATTTGTCTAAAATAGAACAATTTGTAATGATCTACAAAAAAACATACTTTTGTGACCCTGAAAATTCTGAAAAATTAGGAAAGACTGTGAATTTTCTGTTCAAATATTTGTTCAAATTTCAGATCAAAATGAGATACGAGTAATATCAGAGAAATTCCATATTGTACGAAAAAGTTTATGTTTTTGCACATGACAAATTATACTATCCTTCAAACCATCCCAAAGGATTTATTTGGCACAAACACTAACTAAAACATAAAATCACAATTACTATAGTAGCATTAATTATGTTATCACACTAAAACATAAGGTCAAATAATTTTTTTAAGATAACTGTTGGTTTGCCTCCCAACAAGAGTTAGTTTTTTCTACCCCAAGCTTGGCATAATGCATAGTATCAAGTTAGTTTTTTCCTCATCTCCACTACATCCTTCTAAATAATATCATCATGGGAAAAACTTATTAATTCCCTTATTTCAACAATAGATTTCCTATTAGGAGAACTCAAGTATTGGAAAGGGCTATCTTTTGTAAGTTTTATATCCTCTAAGTTCAGTTTTGTAAGAGTGTTGTTCTCAAGTGGCTTTTCATAAGTGATAGTAAATTCATCTTCTATAAGGTCTCTAACCTGATCAAAACAATCTTCATCAAACTCAGGCTTATTACCTTTGGAAATCCAAGAATATTGATGATTGGTACTATTAAATATGTGTGGATTAGGTGTAGGTTTGGTACTTCTTTCCTAGAATTTTTATCAAAAGTTTGATAATCCCTAGACTTGTATATCCTAATAAAGTCTCTATCATAAAAAATCTCATCCATCATCGGGCATTACTAATTCACATCATAATTATCAAATATTTCACAAACTTCCCGAACAATATTGTGAAATTCATTCATGAGGGAAATTGTACCAAACTTTTTAACTCTAGGATCATTTACAACAGGAAAATCATAGAATAACCTTGGCAAAGTAGGATGACTATGCATAAATCAGCTTCAAGTTTAATAATTGGAGCTGAAATAGCTTGAGCGTAACTACTGGTTCTTTTAAGGATAGGCTCATCATCATTAACCAAGGCTCCCATACAAGTGAAAAAATATTGAATAAAACTTTCCCAATAACGTTCCCATTTCCCATTACAAAAGTTTTGGTATCCAAATTCATGGGAGATGCATTGTCATTGGGCTTAGTGTCGTGACTTTCCTCCTTAGCAATCACAAAATCATACATGATAGAAACTTTCAAGCAAAACAAGCAACAAGAAGTAGAAATATTTTTGTGATTTTGAAATTTTTTTGTAACTAGGAAATAAAGGAAAATAAAAGAAGATGAGTAAAAGTAGAACACGTGATTGGTAATTTGTGTGAGGGAACCGGGTGAGAATTTGATGATGTCTCCTAGGCAACGACACTAGAAAATTTTCCTACTACTTGTAAGTTGTGTTGGGTTTTTCCCCGAAGAGGAAGGGTGAAGCAGTATAGTAGAGGTAAGTATTTACCTTAGTTCAGAACCAAAATTTATCAAACCAATAGGAGAATCAAGAAAAAATCTTGTCATCAACATCTATACACGCAAAACCAAACACTTGCACCCAGCGGGGGCAAGCGGGTTGTTGATCCCCTTGGACTCGTTACTTGTAAGGATGGTTTATGATATATATATATATATATATATATATATATATATATATGTGTGTGTGTGTGTGTGTGTGTGTGTGTGTGTATGTATATGTATATATGTATGTATATATATATATGTATGTATATATATATGTATATATGTGTGTGTGTGTGTGTGTAAAAGTAAAATAAAAATAAAATAAAGGCAACAACATTTTTTGTTTTTTAGAAATTTGATTAAGTAGACCTAGGGGGCATAGTTTTCAATAGAGGCTTCTCTCTCGAACGCATATCATATGGTGGGTACACAAATTACTGTTGGGCAACTAAAAGAAGAGCACATATTTATGATGTTATTCACGGCAATGATCATGCAAATAGGCATCACGTCCATAAACTAGTAGACGAAAAAGATTCCACATTTACTACTATTACTACACCAATCGGCCCTAATCGAGCTTGCATCTTGGTATTTAGTTCATAACAAATAGAATAATGCTTGGAGCAAGATGACATGATGTAAACAAAGTAGGACAAGTAATATGTCCACACCCCGTCGTTTTATCCTTAGTAGTAAAAATAAAAATATGTGTCTTGTGCCCTTGTGTCACTTGGATATAGAGCACCGCAAGATTGAACCTACTACAACGCACCACTCCCACTGAAGATAAATCAATTTAGCTCGCCAAACCAAAAGTATAGTGTAGAGAGAAATAAAAGGCTATAATTGTTGGAAATATGCCCTAGAGGCAATAATTAATTAGTTATTATTATATTTCTTTGTTCATGATAATCGTTTATTATCCATGCTATAATTGTATTGATTGGAAACACAAATACATGTGTGGATACATAGACAAAACACTGTCCCTAGTAAGCCTCTAGTTGACTAGCTCGTTGATCAAAGATGGTCAAGGTTTCCTAGCCATAGACAAGTGTTGTCACTTGATAACGGGATCACATCATTAGGAGAATCATGTGATGGACAAGACCCAAATTATAAACGTAGCATGTGATCGTGTTATTTTGTTGCTATTGTTTTCTGCATGTCAAGTATTCATTCCTATGACCATGAGATCATGTAGCTCACTGACATCAGAGGAATGCCTTGTGTGTACAAAACGTCACAACGTTACTGGGTGACTATAAAGGTACTCTACAGGTATCTCCAAAGGTGTCCGTTGAGTTAGCATGGATCAAGACTGGGATTTGTCACTCCGTGTGACGGAGAGGTATCTCGGGGCCCACTCGGTAATACAACATCACCTATAAGCCTTGCAAGCAATGTGACTCAAGTGTGAGTCACAGGATCTTGTATTACAGAACGAGTACAGAGACTTGTCGGTAACGAGATTGAAATAGGTATAGGGATACCAACGATCAAATCTCGGGCAAGTAACATACGGAAGGACAAAGGGAATGTTATACGGGATTATATGAATCGTTGGCACAGAGGTTCAACCGATAAGATCTTCGTAGAATTTGTAGGATCCAATATGGGCATCCAGGTCCCGCTATTGGATATTGACTGAGGAGTGTCTCGGGTCATGTCTACATAGTTCTCGAACCCGCAGGGTCTGCACACTTAAGGTTCGATGATGTTTTAGTATAGTTGAGTTATATGTGTGGTTACCGAATGTTGTTCGGAGTCCCAGAAGAGATCACGGACGTCACGAGGGCTTCTGGAATGGTCCGGAAACGAAGATTGATATATAGGATGGTTTCATTTGGTCACCAGAAGGTTTCGGGCATTTCCGATAGTGTACTCGGAGTGACGAATGGGTTCTGGGTATTCACCAGGAGGGGCCCACCCACCCGGGAGTGAGCCTAGTGACCCTAGGGTGGCGCACCAGCCCTTAGTGGTCTGGTGAGGCCAGCCCAATAGGGCCATGGCGTCACAAGGGAAAATACCAAAGGAAAGAAGAAAAAAAAGGAAAGAGGGAGGTGGGAAGGAAGAGGAGGACTTCTCCTTCCCAAACCGAATTGGAGAAGGAGTCCTCCTCTCCACTTCGGCCGGCGCACCAAGGGGCTCCTTGATCCCCAAGGCTAGCCCCTCCCCTCCTCCTATATATACTGGTGGTTTTCGGGTTTTTGAGACACAAATTTGCCACGTGCAACTCAAACCTATACCACGTAGTTTTACCTCTAGATCGGATTTCTGCGGAGCTCGGGCGGAGCCCTGCAGGAGTAGATCATCACCACCACAGGAGCGCCGTCACACTGCCGGAGAACTCACCTACTTCTCCGCCTCTCTTACTGGATCAAGAAGGTCGAGATCACCATCGAGCTCTACGTGTGCTGAACGCGGAGGTGTCGTCTGTTCGGCGCTAGATCAGAACGGATCGTGGGACGGATTTTGGGACGACGGTGATTTGAATCACGAAGCTGTACCACTACATCAACCGCGTTTCTTAATGCTTCCCGCTTAATGATTTACAAGGGTACGTAGATCTAATCTCCTCTCGTAGATGGACATCACCATGATAGGTCTTTGTGTGCGTAGGAAATTTTTTGTTTCCCATGCAACATTCCCCAACAGTGGCATCATGAGCTAGGTTAATGCGTAGATGTTATATCGAGTAGAACACAAAAGGTTTTGTAGGCGTTGATGTTCGATTTGCTGCCCTCCTTAGTCTTTTCTCGATTCGGTGCAATTGTTGGATTGAAGCGGCCCAAACCAACATTACTCGTACGCTTACGAGAGATTGGTTTCATCGACTAACACGCAACTCGTTGCATAAAGATGACTGTCGAGTGCCTATTTCTTCAACTTTAGTTGAATTGGTTTTGACCAAGGCGGTCCTTGGAGAGAGGTTAAATAGCAATTTTCACATCTCCATTGTGGTTTTTGCATAAGTAAGATGAGATCATACTAGATACCCATAGCAGCCACGTAAAACATGCAACAACAAATTAGAGGACATCTAACTTGTTTTTGCAGAGTATGCTTGTGATATGATATAACCAATGACGTGATGTGATATATTGGATGTATGAGATGATCATGTTGTAATAGTTAATATCGACTTGCACATCGATGCTGCGGCAATCGGCAGGAGCCATAGGGTTGTCTTTAAACTAAAGTTTGTGTTTGCGGATGCGTTTACTATATTGCTAGGTCGTAGCTTTAGTAGTAATAGCATAGATAGCACGACAACCTCGATGGAGGCACGATGATGGAGATCATGATGATGGAGATCATAGTGTGGCGCTGGTGACGATGAATATCATGCTGGTGCTTTGGTGATGGAGATCAAGAAGCATGAGATGATGGCCATATCATGTCACTTATGAATTGCATGTGATGTTAATACTTTTATGCACCTTATTTTGCTTACAACGATGGTAGCATTATAAGGTGATCTCTCACTAAAATTTCAATATGAAATTGTGTTCTCCCCGACTGTGGACCGTTGCGACAGTTCGTCGTTTCGAGTCACCACGTGATGATCGGGTGTGATAGACTCAACGTTCACATACAACGGGTGCAAAACAGTTGCACACGCCGAACACTCGGGTTAAACTTGACGAGCCTAGCATGTGCAGACATGGCCTCGGAACACATGATACCGAAAGGTCGAGCATGAATCGTATAGTTGATATGATTAGCATAGATATGCTTACCACTGAAACTATTCTCAACTCACGTGATGATCCAACTTGAGTTAGTGAATTTGGATCATGTACCACTCAAATGACTAGAGAGATGTATTTTTTGAGCGGGAGTTCTTAAGTAATATGATTAATTGAATGAATTATCATGAACATAGTCAAAAGGTCTTTGTGAATTAAGATGTAGCTTGCGCTATAGCTCTACTGTTTTTTATATGTTCCTAGAGAAATTTTAGTTGAAAGATGATAGTAGCAACGTTGCGGACTGAGTCCGTAAAACTGAGGATTGTCCTCATTGCTGCGCAGAAGGCTTATGTCCTCAATGCACCACTCGGTGTGCTGCACCTCGAGCGTTGTCTGTGGATGTTGCGAACATCTGACATACACGTTTTTGATGACTACATGTTAGGTTAGTGCGTAATACTTAATGGCTTAGAAGCAAGGCGCCGAAGACATTTTGAAACGTCACGGAACATAAGAGATGTTCTAACAGATGAAATTGAGATTTCATGCTCATGCCCTTGTTGATAGGTATGAGACCTCCAACAAGATTCTTTGTCTACAAAGTAAAGGAGAAAAGCTCAATCGTTGAGCATGTGCTCAGATTGTCTGAGTACAACAATCGCTTGAATCAAGTGGCAGTTAATCTTCCAGATGAGAGAGTGATGGTTCTCCAAAGTCACTGCCACCAAGCTGCTAGAGGTTCGTGATGAACTATAACATATCAAGGATAGATATGATGATCCTTAAGCGATTCGCAATGTTTGACACTGCGAAAGTAGAAATCAAGAAGGAGCATCAATTGTTGATGGTTAGTAAAACCACTAGTTTCAAGAAGGGCAAGGGCTAGAAGGGATACTTCATGAAACGACAAACCAATTGTTGCTTTAATGAAGAAACCCAAGATTGAACCCAAACCCGAGACTAAGTGCTTCTGTTATGAAGGGAACGGTCACTAAGGTGGAGCTACCCTAGATACTTGGTAGATAAGAAGGCTGGCAAAGTTGACAGAAGTATATTTGATATACATGATATTGATGTGTACTTTACTAGTACTCCTAGTAGCACGAGGGTATTGGATACCGGTTCGGTTGCTAAGTGATTAGTAACTCGAAATGAAAGCTAGGAAATAAACGGAGATTAGCTAAAAGCAAGGTGACGATACGTGTTGGAAGTGTTTCCAAGGTTGATATGATCAAACATCGCACACTCCCTCTACCATCGGGATTGGTGTTAAAGCTAAATAATTGTTATTTGATGTTTGCGTTGAGAATGAACATGATTGGATCGTGTTTATAGAAATACGATTATTCATTTAAAGAGAATAATGGTTATTCTATTTGCTTGAATAATTACCTTCAATGGTTTATTGAATCTCGATCGTAGTGTTACACATGTTCATAATATTGATGCCAAAAGATACAAAGTAGTAATGATAGTAGCACTTACTTGTGGCACTGCCGCTTGAGTCATGACGGTATAAAATGCATGAAGAAGCTCCATGCTGATGGATCTTTGTACTCACTCATTTTTGAAACGATTGAGACATGCAAACCATACCTGTTGGTATAAACGCATGAAGAAACTGCATGCGGATGGATCATTTGGATTCACTTGATTTTGAATCACTTGAGATATGCAAAATCATACCACATGGAACAAGAAAGTAACTTATTGGAAGTAATACATTTTTGATGTGTCGAGTCCAATGAGTGCTCAGGCACGTGGTGGATATCGTTATGTTCTTACTTCACTGATGATTTGAGTAGATACATGAGTATTTAATTGATGAATCACAAGTCTGAAATATTGAACACTTCAAAGCTATTTCAGAGTGAAGATCATCGTGACAAGAGGATAAACTGTCTACGATATGATCATAGAGATGAATATCTGAGTTGCGAGTTTTTGGTACACAGTCAAGACAATGTGGAAATTGTTTCGTAGTTCATGCCACCTAGAACACCATAGTGTGATGGTGTGTACAGATGTCATAGACGCGCCCTATTTGATATGGTGCAAACTATGATGTCTCTTATCGAATTACCACTATCGTTTATGGGTTATGCATTAGAGACAACCGCATTCACTTTAAATAGGGCACCGCGTATTTTCCTTGAGATGACACAGTATAGACTATGGTTTGGAGAAACCTAAGCTGTCGTTTCTTAGAAGTTGGGGGCTGCGATGCTTATGTGAAAAAGTTTCAGTCAGATAAGCTCGAACCCAAAGTAGATAAATGCATCTTCATAGGATATCCAAAACAGTTGGGTACATCTCCTATCTCAGATCCAGAAGCAAAGTGTTTGTTTCTAGAAACAGGTCCTTTCTCGAGCAAAAGTTTCTCTCGAAAGAATTGAGTGGGAGGGTGGTGGAACTTGATGAGGTTAGTCAACCGTCACTTCAACCAGTGTGTAGCAGGGCGCAAGAAGATGTTCGTGTGGCGCCTACACCAATTGAAGTGGAAACTAATGATGGTGATCATTGAGCTTCGGATCAAGTTACTACACAGCTCGTAGGTTGACAAGGTCACGTACTACTACAGAGTGGTACACTAATCCTGTCTTGGAGGTCATGTTGTTGAACAACAATGAACCTACGAGCTATGAAGAACCGATGGTGGGCCCAAATTCCAGCAAATGGCCGGAGGCCATGAAATCTGAAAGAGGATCCATGTATGAAAACAAAGTGTAGACTTTGGAAGAACTACTTGATGGTCGTAAGACTATTAAGTAAAGATGGATCTTTAAAAGGAAGGCAGACGATGATGGTGAAAAGTCACCATTAAGAAAAGCTCAACTTGTCGCAAGGATGTTTCCGACAAGATCAAAAAGTTGACTATGATGAGACTTTTTCACTCGTAGCGATGCTAAAAGTCTATTGGAACTATGTTAGCAGTTGTTGCATTAATTATGAAATATTGCACATAGGATGTCAAAACATTGTTTCCTCGATGATTTCCTTGAGGAAAGGTTATATATGATACAACCAGAAGGTTTTGTCGATCCTAAGGATGCTAACAAGTATGCAAGCTCCAGTGATCCTTATATGGACTGGTGCAAGCATCTCGGAGTTGGAATATACGCTTCGATAAGATGATTAAAGCTTTTGGGTTTGTACAACGTTTATGAGAAACTTTTATTTCCAAAGAAGTGAGTGGGAGCACTATAGAATTTCTGATAAGTATATGTGGTTGACATATTGTTGATCGGAAGTAATGTAGAATTTATGTCAAGCATAAAGGGTTGTTTGAAAGGAGTTTATCATAGGAAAAACCTGGATAGAGCTACTTGAACATTGAGCATGAAGATCTATAGAGATAGATCAAAACGTTAAATAGAACTTTCAATGAAATGCATGCCTTGACAGGTTTTTGAAGGAGTTCAAAATAGATCAGCAAAGAAGGAGTTCTTGGCTGTGTTGTAAGGTGTGAATTAGAGTAAGACTCAAAATCCGACCACAGAAGAAGAAAGAGAAAGGACAAAGGTCATCCCCTATGCCTTAGCCATAGACTGTAAAGTATGCCATGCTGTGTACCACACCTGATGTGTGCCTTGCCTCAAGTCTGTTAAGAGGTACAGACAGTGATCTAGAATTGAATCACTAAACACCGGTCAAAGTTATCCTTATAAACTAATGGACTAAGAATTTTTCTCGATTATGGAGGTGGTTAAAGAGTTCGTCATAAAGGGTTACGTCGAGGCAAGCTTTGACACTAATCCCAATAAGTCTGAGTAGTAAAACGGATTCGTATAGTAGAGTAGATATATGGAATATTTCCGAATAACATGTAGTAGGAGCATCTATAAGATGACATAAAGATTTGTAAAGAACACACGGATCTGAAAGGTTCAGAACCGTTGACTAAAACCTCTCACACAAGCAAGACGTGATCAAACCCCAGAATTGTATGGGTGTTGGATACGTTAAAATCACATAGTGATGTGAATTGGATTATTGACTCTAGTGCAAGTGGGAGACTGTTGGAAATATTCCCTAGAGTCAATAATAAATTAGTTATTATTATATTTCTTTGTTCATGATAACCGTTTATTATCCATGCTATAATTGTATTGATTCGAAACACAATACATGTGTGGATACATAGACAAAACACTGTCCCTAGTAATCCTCTAGCTGACTAGCTCGTTGATCAAAGATGGTCAAGGTTTCCTGGCGATAGACAAGTGTTGTCACTTGATAACGGGATCACATCATTAGGAGAATCAGGTGATGGACAAGACCCAAATTATAAACATAACATGTGATCGTGTTATTTTGTTGCTATTGTTTTCTGCATGTCAAGTATTCATTCCTATGACCATGAGATCATGTAACTCACTGACACCAGAGGAATGCCTTGTGTGTACAAAATGTCACAACGTTATTGGGTGACTATAAAGGTGCTCTACAAGTATCTCCGAAGGTGTCCTTTGAGTTAGCATGGATCAAGACTCGGATTTGTCACTCCGTGTGACGGAGAGGTATCTCGGGGCCCACTCGGTAATACAACATCACATATAAACCTTGCAAGCATTGTGACTCAAGTGTGACTCACGGGATCTTGTATTACAGAACGAGTAAAGAGACTTGCCAGTAACGAGAATGAAATAGGTATAAGGATACCGACGATCAAATCTCGGGCAAGTAACATACCGAAGGACAAAGGGAATGTTATACGGGATTATATGAATCCTTGGCACAAAGGTTCAACCGATAAGATCTTCGTAGAATATGTAGGATCCAAGACGGGCATCTAGGTCCCGCTATTGGATATTGACCGAGGAGTGTCTCGGGTCATGTCTACATCGTTCTCGAACCCGTAGGGTCTGCACACTTAAGGTTCGATGATGTTTTAGTATAGTTGAGTTATATGTGTGGTTACCGAATGTTGTTCAGAGTCCCAGATGAGATCACGGACGTCATGAGGGTTTCCGAAATGGTCCGGAAACGAAGATCGATATATAGGATGATTTCATTTTGTCACTGGAAGGTTTCGGGCATTTCTGGCAGTGTACCAGGAGTGACGAATGGGTTCCGGGTCTTCACCGGGAGGGGCCCACCCACCCGGGAGTGAGCCGAGTGAACCTAGGGTGGTGCACCAGCCCTTAGTGGGCTGGTGAGGCCAGCCCAATTGGGACATGGAGTAACAAGGGAAAATACAAAAGGAAAGAAGAAGAAAAAAGGAAAGAGGGAGGTGGGAAGGAAGAGGAGGACTCCTCCTTCCCAAACCGAATTGGAGAAGGAGTCCTCCTCTCCACTTTGGCCGGCGCACCAAGGGGCTCCTTGAACCCCAAAGCTAGTCCCTCCCCTCTTCCTATATATACTAGTGGTTTTAGGGTTTTTGAGACACAACTTTGCCACGCGCAACTCAAACCTATACCACGTAGTTTTAGCTCTAGATCAGATTTCTGTGGAGCTCGGGCGGAGCCCTGCAGTAGTAGATCATCACCGCCACCGGAGTGCCGACACGCTGCCGGAGATCTCATCTCCTTCTTCGTATCTCTTGCTGGATCAAGAAGGCCGAGATCGTCATCGATCTGTACGTGTGTTGAACGTGGAGGTGCCGATCGGAACGGATTGTGGGACGACGGCGATTTGAATCACGAAGCTGTACTACTACATCAACCGTGTTTCTTAACGCTTCCCGCTTAGCGATCTACAAGGGTATGTAGATATAATCTCCTCTCGTAGATGGACATCACCATGATAGGTCTTCATGTGCGTAGGAAAAAATTTGTTTCCCATGCAACGTTCCCCAACAATAATAATCATGCATAATAGAATTCAGAGAATCACAGAGGACAAGGTATCGAAGAACAAACAGAGAGAAGAAGCCAACTCGCTACTAGGTATAGACCCATAGGTCTGTGATGAACTACTCACACATCATCATGCATGCAACAAGGTTGATGTAGAAGGCCTTCGTGAAAGATTCCCCTTTCGACAGGGTACCATGAAAGGTGTCGAGATGGGATCGCAGCGGAACAGACTTGGGGCAGCAGAAAAAGTGTTTCAGGTGGCTCCCAGATGTTTCTCCGCCACCTCATGGTTCCTCATGTATTCTCTCGAGGTTCCTTGGTTCTCTTTTGGTAGAGGAAAAATCATCAAAAGGTTTCATTGTTTTTGGACTCTGGCTGGTATTGATTTTCTGCAAAATTCAAAAAATAAGCAAAAATAAGAATTGGCACTCGCAATAGGTTACTCTGTTAGGTCCGAAAAATTATATAAAATAGCATATTATTGTCACATCCATAGCTGCCCTTTGATGATTAGCAACACTGTGCTCATGTTTTATTATTGCATTAAAAATGGAAATAGAAATCAAAGATAAACCCTAGCACTTCCATATTCAACTCAATTCAAAACTTGTGATAAATCAATGAACCCAAAATGGCCTTTATTTTTTATAAATATTGGAAACAACAATTCAGGGTTGGAACTTACTTCTAAAATACATTTGGCATTTTATTTAAACCACAAAAGCCACTGATAATATCCAATTAAGTGGTTTTAAATATTTCTGGTTATTATAAAATGTTGAATCTTTTATGTGGGATTCGAAATATTACGAACAACACCCCAACAGTATTTTCACTATTTTAGAAATAGTTTGGAGCCAAAAATAAAATCAACAAGTGTCACATATGAATTAACAGAAACAGAAAAGAAAGAAAATGAGTAAAGACCTACGTGATGCTCACCTGGCCCAACCCATCTCCTCCCGTGTCGTCTTCCTCGCGCTAGTAGGCAGCAGGATGTGGCTGCCGCCTGCACTGGCGTGGCCACGCACCTGAGTGTGTGCCTAGGCTCCCCGTCGCACTGGCCGCGAAGAGATAAGCCTCCCACATCCATTCCAGCGCTCTCCCTCTCCCCATTCGCTCCCCTGTGCCCCTCCTCTTGGCCGCCATTAGAGCCAAGCTCAAGCTCGAGCTAGCCGTCGCCTCCGGCCGCCGCAAGCTCCCCCGAGCACGCTATCATCTCCGCCTCGATGAGCACGTCGTCCCCGCCAAAGGAAAAGAGCCCCCGAGCCCTGCATCACCCTCGTCACCGTCATCTTCTACCTTCGGCCATCGGCAAGTCGTCGTCGATCCGTCGGATCCACCGCCTCCCTGAGCAGCCTGAGCCTTTCATCGACACTGCAGTGAGCTCTTGAGAGTTTTCCCCCCAATTTCCCCTCCTTTTCCTGCACCCTAGCACCGAGGTCATCGGGCCCGAGCTCCGGCAGCCGCCATAGCTCGTCGCCGGTGCCCTCCGGCCACCCTCAGTCCCTCCCGATGCTCCTGTTAGATGGGGTCGAGCCTGGGCTTCATCCCAGTGCTCTCATATCCCGAAACCGAGGCATGTAGCGCGAACCAGAGCATCTCCGACGATCCCTCCGCCGCGACTAAGGTCGCCGGTGACCACCCTCCGGTGGGGGTTGACGTGGACAGCTCATTAGAGCTTAATCCAACCCCAAGGGCTACTGACAGTGGGCCCCAGAGTGGGTCAAACCCCACTTAGCCTCTAGTCAGCGCTATTATCCCCTGAGCCACTGACCAGTGGGCCCTATTGGTGAGGTTTGACCTGACCAGCCCCTGTTGACCCTGCTGATGTCATGCCGACGCAGTAAATCCAATTCTGTGATTAAATTAATTCCAGAAAATGCTGAAACTTTGGAAATTCATAGAAAATTAAATATAACAACGAATTTCACAAATAATATATGCAAATTGATCAGAAAGATTCAATGAGCACAATGGTGCTACCTTCATGCATGAAAAACAAAGTTATGGAATAGAATCAGGTCAAATCAATTAAAGGAATTTAGTAAATGTCCCATTTTAAATAGTATTTGAATTTGAATTCAAATCAGCATCAAACCAAAGGTTTGATAGCCACACTAGCTCATGCTACATTTTATTTCATGCCATGATCATGCATCATATTGTTGCATATGAATGTTATTGATTGTCGTTATTGTTTCGGTACGCTCTGCCCTTCCGGATACGTCTGATTATCCGACTGACGGATTTAATCCCTCTTCTGAACAACAAGGCAAGCACCCTTTTGGTCATCCCGATATAACCCCATGTTCCTGCTCCTGCTCCCACTTATTGCATTAGGACAAAATATTTCAAATGCTTTACTTTGGTAGCTGAACCTATTCCTTTGCATGACCTGTCATTGTCACAGTAAATAGCCAAACCTTGCAACCTAGCATACCTGGTAGTTGCTTCAGCCATGATGTGTCTTATCATGCTATGCTTGCTATGCCTAGGGTTCTGTCAGGTCTGTTTCGTCTGGGTGATGAACCGGAATAGTTGAATGTGTTCTAGTGACAAAGAATAAGTGTGGAACCTGATTTGGTAAAGGTACCGATGAAAGGCTATGTAGGAGTACATGGCGGGTTATTTCATTGAAACCGTCCTTAGAAACTGAGTTCTGTGTATGTAATCCAAGACTAGATACTACCACACGTTGGGATACTTAATTGACCCTCTCGGCTTATTAATCGCCTAGTACTCGGTCCAGGAGTTGCAAGTAGTTTCTGATGTTTATAATAATGCTGGAGGCCGTGCATAGTGCTGACCTTAGAGGTCGGCTATGATGCGGTAGGGAGTGCCACGGTGTACAAAGTGGCACCCGGATGGTGGGCTTCACTATAAGAAATATGTCAACTAGCGAGCTTGTGTGAGTGACCCCAGCTGAATTGGTCGTAAATCCACGACCATTTCGCTAGGAAGGGCTCAAATCCACGTCAGCTTGGTCGCAAAGCAGACAACACTTCTTAACGACCTTATTTCTACCTGATTACGACCAATATAAATGGTCGTGAGGTTGTGAACGTGGATGCATACTGCATTTTGATTGGACCATAGCCATGTCACGCGGGTCATGCATCGTATAATGTTGGATGCTGCGGGATCCAACGGCCGCCCTCACCCCGTTCTGATCCATCCTTATCCCCTCTCCCCGAAAACCCTAGCCTGCGCCCTCTCCCCCGATACATCCCTCCCCTCGTCCTCCCATCGCGCCGCCACCCAACCCGTCCCGCGACCCAGACCCAACCCCACCTGCTCCCCTGATCCCACCGGTGTGCTCTTCCTCCACATGGCCAAGGACCCTCCCTCCGCTTCATCCTCCCCTCGGCCAGATCTTGTGCGCACGACCTACAACGGCCATGCACCACCCTCCGATGGCTAGGGTTTCAGCCTCGTTGTCGCCGGCGAGGCTTCTCTGGTTGTAAACTGTCGTGACATGGATGGATCCGCGACGCGACGGTGAGGGCCTCCCTCCTCTAACCTCCATCGACGGCCATGGCTCGGTGAGCTCCCTGTTTGCTGGATCCAAACCCCTCCGTCATTCTCTCTCATTCCCATGTCCCGCCCTTGGTCCGATTCGATTCGACCTGGGGTTGTAGGCGGCCTCCATATACAAGGACTGGAGAGGAGGTTGACCAGGACCCCATGCCCATGACGCCGATTGCTCATCAAGGTCCCAACACAAGGAGAAGCGACCGCAGGTGCATCTTCAATCATTCCCAGCTCATATAGAATCCGCGGCAGCAATAGCAGCAGATGCATCTATGAAGATGAGGAGGCAATGCCAAGCAGCAGCAACAGCAACTCAAGGTCCGGCCTCCTTGCGTGGCACCGAATGATGGATGTACGCCTAGTCTTCCCGGCGATTTCGTTGTGAATCTGCAGCCACCGCTCGTTGTAGGTAATTCAGGTTCACTTCAGTCCGCTGCTAACTGGATGTTCAGGTTCAAGTCGTCTATACGTTAGTTAAGCAGTAAAATCTTCAGGTTCGGGTTCAGTTTAGTCTGTGTTAACTGAATGTTGAGGTTCAGGTTTCTAAACACACCATACCATTGCAGCACATGCTTATGTTCCAGAATTATTTGCTTGCACATGCATGTATGATCTAAACAAATTGCCCATGATTTCTATTGATTTCATGCATTATGTTCAAACACACACATACAGATAGACACACATTTCTTGGATGATTGATCATCAGTAATATGCTCCTTGGCTGTGTTAGGAATAATTTTGCAAGTGAGGAATGCGAGTAGTGCTGCTGCTTTGCTCCTTTGTTCACTTTGCTATCGCTTTGGTTCGCCGCTGGAGTATTAACTTTGTAACTTTAATAACTAATTATTTCAGTTAACTGAATTCTTTAATCATCACAAGCACGAGATTTTTAGTTAAGTTTACAACATTTAATCATGTGAGTAAATATTTTCACTCTTCCATATGATTCTAAGTTGTTTAAATATGAGGCTAGTTTAATCAAGTAAATATGAGCTTGAATTCAGTAGTAGCACCTGAAGCCTGTAGTAAGCAGTAAGAGTTCTTTTTCTATATATATGCGTCTTTGTGTCGGCCGGCGTACGGGTACTTTGTATGTATTCGTTTTATTAAATGCATTCTGGTTAGGATTTGGTCATGGCATCACCTTGATGTTTTGATTTCTTTAAATCTGGTTGCAAGTTTACTGTTTTTCCACAACCATCAACTTACACTTTGGGCATTGGGCATTGGAATTTAGGCATTTATGTATAATTTTAGTTTTGGATGTATCCAATGCAAAATTACTGTCATCTGTCAAGTTGATTCTAAAATGTCTCATGATCTTCATTTCAGATGGTGATGTCTGGATATAGTACCAATTTATCTTACATGATAGCATTGTCTCGTGTATCAATTTTTTGTTAATGGAAATGTTAAGAAATCATGAAATTTATTTGGACTTGCACACATTAGGTAAGAAAGGATCGCTAATCTGGTTGTCCAAATGATGGTAAAACTTAGGCTCTTGCATGGTTTTTGGATTTATGGTTCTGTTAGCATATATTATTCATATTGAGACTGAACATGTGGCTTTTCTTCTCATCTACAGGAGAGTGACAGGAGAGTTACAGGATTATTATTTTTAAAGAAGTTGGAAGTCCAAGTCAATGACTTGCTTTATATGTCTGTTGTAATGTCAAATTTTCTGGGAATTTGGATGTATTGTTCATCTTGCTGAGAATTTTGTGTATATTTGCTCGCTAAATTTATTAATCAAATGCTAGAATTCATGTACAAATCCTTGGAATAATATTTTGTGTTTACTTGAAATGCATTTTTGGATTGAACATGGTCAAAAAAGAATATATTAGTATTAAACTTAGGTTGATTCTATGTTTGTGTTGTCACATGTATTTGAAAGACACAGGCCTCGCCCAAATGAAAAACTGGCCAAAATGTGTATAGGATAAGATATATCTGTGCCTTCATAATTCTACAAACCAAAAAGAATGGGATTACAAAAAGCACAAGGTCTAACAAATAAATGGACTACTAAAATCTCGAGGCCCAAAATTGAATGGGCTGTAGAAAACCCACTAACGACCTTTTCATTTTGTCGTAATTTTGCCATGTCAGCTTGCCACGTCAGATCCGACATGGTGTGGGCAGATTGCGAGCGACCAAAACATTGATCGTAGAATCAACGACCTTTTATTTTGGTCGTTATAGTTCATTAGAGACCCTCAGCTTTTGACCTTCTATTTTTGGTCGTAGAAAGGTCGCAAATGGAAACCAACTACCATTCGGTGACAAATATTGAAGGTCGTTAGTTAGCATATTTCTTGTAGTGCTTGGGAACCCTGCGCACATCATTTGGGGACGTGGCGGAAACCTTGGCCGGACATTCGTCCGGGCTCACTCTCAAATAGGCGATAAACCTAGACTAGGTATTAGTGTGGTTAACGGTCGTGGCCGACTCCCTTGTTGGGCTTCCGCTTGAAGGTTGCCAAGGTGCATGACGTGCACATGGCGATAAGTGGCGAGAGCGTGTGTGAAGAAGTACACCCCTGCAGGGTTATGATCTATTCGAATAGCCGCGTCCGAGGATATGGACTACTTGGAGACATATGTTGTTCATAGATGACTTTAATGGCTACTCATAAAAGTATCAATATAAGTGTGAGTATCATGTATGTCATTTCCGTAGGGAGACAAAAAGGAGTCCAGGATATTGTATTGTTGTGGTAGTAGTGGACTCGTGTACGACTTATGAAAGTTGTTAAAACTATTTAAAATTGTAGTTTAGTCTAGCTAAGAGTCAAAGCTGGCTCGCTGCATGAAACTCCACAACCCCTTTATTGATACATGTGCATGAGTAGATAGATCTGTTCTAAAGTCTTGCTGACTGCTTTTGTACTCATGTTTGCTTAATAAATGTTGCAGAGGATACCCATGGGCCAATAGGTGGGTTCTATCTAGACCTCGATGATGACGAGTAGCTCGTGTCTGATACATCTCCAACGTATCTATAATTTTTTATGGTTTCACGCTATTATCTTGTCAAACTTTGGATGTTTTGCATGCCTTTTATATATTTTTTGGGACTAACTTATTAACTCAGTGTCAAGTGCCAGTTCCTGTTTTTTCCATGTTTTTGATCCCTTTCAGAGGAGATTTTGAAATGGAGTCCAAAGGAAGAAAATCCCCGAAAAGATTTTTTCCGGAATGGAAGAAGATCGGGAAGTTTGGGAGCCAAGGCAGGAGAGCCTCAGGGCCCCACAAGACCCCACCCCGCGGCCAGGGGGGAGGCCGCGCCACCCAGGCTTGTGGGCCCCCTGAGCATCCCCTGACCTAGGGGTTGCGCCTATAAATTCCCTAAAAATCCCAAACAAATCACGAGATCATCGAAAGTACTTTTCCGCCGCCGCAAGCTTCTATCTCCGCAAGATCCCATCTGGGGCACTTCTTGGTGCCCTACCGAAGGGGGGATTCGTACACGGAGGGCTTCTTCATCAACACCATGATCTCTCCGATGATACGTGAGTAGTTCACCATAGACCTATGGGTCCATAGCTAGTAGCTAGATGACTTCTTCTCTCTCTTGGATCTTCAATACAAAGTTCTCCATGATCTTCATGGAGATCTATCCGATGTAATCTTCTTTTGCGGTGTGTTTGTCGAGATCCGATGAATTGTGGATTTATGATCAGATTATCTATGAATCTTATTTGAGTTTCTTCTGATCTCTCTTATGCATGATTTCATATCCTTGTAATTCTCTTTGAGTTGTGGGTTTTGTCTGGCCAACTAGATCTATGACTCTTGCAATGGGAGAAGTGTCTGGCCAACTCAATACACTAGATGCATGCTGGATAGTGTTCGATGTGTGGAGTAATAGTAGTAGATGCATAAAGTATCGGTCTACTTGTCTTGGATGTGATCCCTATATGTATGATCATTGCCTTAGATATCGTCATGACTTTGCGCGGTTCTATCAATTGCTCGACAGTAATTTGTTTACCCACCGTGATATTTGCTATTATGAGAGAAGCCTCTAGTGAACACTATGGCCCCCAGGGTCTACTCCACACCATATTTTCAGCCTTACACTTTTTACTTCGTTGCACTTTCTGCCTTCAGATCTCACTTTGCAAACAATCTTGAAGGGATTGACAACCCCTTTGAAGCGTTGGGTGCAAGCTTGTTTTTGTTTGCGTAGGTACTCTGGACTTGACGAGGCCCTCCTTCTGGATCAATACCTTGGTTCTCAAATTAAGGGAAATACTTACTGCTCCTGTGCTGCATCACCCTTTCCTCTTCAAGGGAAAAACCGACGCAAACCAGAGAAGTAACAAGAAGAATTCCTAAGCGCCAGGGAAGGACTTTTGTTGCCACAATATAAGAATTTTTGGCGCCGTTGCCCGGGAGGAAGATCAAGTCAAGAACTCATCCAAGTAGGTGTCGCAAACTCATCTCTTGCATTTACTTTTTTTGCCAGTTGCCTCTCATTTTCCTCTCCCCCACTTCACCAATTTTCCTTTTTCGTTTGCCTTTTTCGTTCGCCCTTTTTCTCACTTGCTCTTTGTTTGCTTGTGTGCCTTCTTGCTTGTTGAAGTCACCATGAACGAAAACACCAAACTTTGTGACTTCTCGAATACTAATAATAATGATTTTATTAGTACTCAGATTTCTCCCGCCACTAGTGCGGAGTCATACGAAATCAATGCCACTTTGTTGAATCCTATTATGAAAGAGCAATTGTCTGGCCTTCCTAGTGAAGATGCCGCATCCCATCTCAATACCTTCATTGAGCTTTGCGATATGCAAAAGAAAAAATATGTGGATAATGACGTGATTAAATTCAAGCTTTTTCCTTTCTCATTGCGAGATCGCGCAAAAACTTGGTTTTCTTCTTTGCCCAAAAATAGCATCGATTCTTGGGATAAGTGCAAAGAGGCTTATACATCCAAGTATTTTCTGCCGGCTAAGATCATGAATAGTAATGATATCATGAATTTCAAGCAACTTGATCATGAACATGTTGCACAATATTGGGAGAGAATGAAATTAATGATTTGAAATTGTCCCGCTGATGGGTTGAGTCTTTGGATGATTATTCAAATCTTTTACGCTGGCTTGAATTTCGCTTCTAGAAATATCTTGGACTCCACCTCAGGTGGAACGTTCATGGAAATCACGTTAGGAGAAGCCACAAAGCTGTTAGACAACATCATAACGAACTACATTCAGTGGCACACTGAAAGGTCACCTACTAGTAAGAAGGTACACGCTATAGAAGAAATTAATTTGTTGAGTGCTAAGATGGACGAGTTAATGAATTTGGTTGCTAGTAGAAGTTCTCCTTTGGATCCTAATGATACGCCCTTGTCTTCTTTGATTGAGAGTAGCAACGATAGCTTGGACGTTAATTTTGTTGGTAGGAATAACTTTGGCAACAACAATGCATTTAGAGGAAACTTTGTTCCTAGGCCTTTTCCTAGTAACTCCTCTAATAACTTTGGCAACTCCTACAACAATACTCATGGAAATTACAATAGATTACCCTCTGATCTAGAGAGTAATATCAAAGAGTTCATCAACTCTCAAAAGATTTTCAATGCATCCATAGAGGAAAAACTACTCAAAATTGATGATTTGTCTAAGAGCGTTGATAGAATTGCTTGTGATGTTGATGCTTTGAAAGTTAGATGCGCTCCTCCCAAAATCAAAATGGATGAAACTTTGAAAGCTATGCGTGTTTCCATGATTGAGAGCCAAGAAGGAATCGCCCAAATTCGTGCTAGACATGAATGGTTTAAAAAGGCGTGTTCTCGTGATGAGAATCACGAAGATCTTAAAGTGCTTGGTGTGACTTCCGTTGAATCTTTGTTTTCTTGTGTCAAACATAATGATTATGGGGCTGGATATTAATCCACTTTGGTTGAAAAGTGCCCCAACGATCCGGAGTCCATCTATCTTGATGCTAAAAGCATTAAAATTGGAGTAGAAGATGTTAAAACTTTGAGTAGTAATGAAATTACTACCGTGGATTTCAAGGAATTCAATTATGATAGTTGCTCCTTGATTGAATGCATTTCCTTGATGCAATCCATTTTGAACTCTCCACATGCTTATAGGCAAAACAAGGCCTTTACCGATCATATCGTCGAAGCTATGATAAAATCTCTTCAAGAGAAACTTGAATTGGAAGTCTCTATCCCTAGAAAGCTTCATGATGAGTGGGAACCTACCATCAAAATCAAAATAAAAAACAATGAGTGCAATGCTTTGTGTGATTTGGGTGCTAGTGTTTCTACAATTCCAAAGTCTTTATGTGATGTTCTTGGTTTTAATGAGATTGAAGAGTGTTCTCTTAATTTGCATCTTGCTGATTCTACTATCAAGAAACCCATGGGAAGGATCAATGATGTTCTTGTTATTACAAATAGGAACTATGTACCCGTGGATTTAGTTGTGCTTGACATTGATTGCAATCCTACATGCCCTATTATTCTTGGTAGACCTTTCCTAAGGACTATCGGTGCTATCATCGATATGAAGGAAGAGAATTATTAGATTTCAATTTATTTTAAGGAAGGGCATGGAACACTTTCCTAGAAAAAAATAAGATTGCCTTATGAATCCATGATGAGGGCCACTTATGGTTTGAGCACCAAAGACGAAGATACGTGATTCTATCGCTTTTATGCCTAGCTAAGGGCGTTAAACAATAGCGCTTGTTGGGAGGCAACCCAATGAATTTATCTTTTGCTTTCTGTTTTTTTGCGTCCACATTTTCATAATTCTGTTGTGATTGTGTGTTTTGTGTTTCTTTTTGTGTTTGAGCCAAGCAAAACCTTTATGACTAGTCTTGGTATTGATTGTTCGATCCTGCTGGAAAAAGACAGAAACTTTTCGCTCATGAGATGATTTTTCATTTTTATTCAGAAAGAGAATTTGAGTTGATTCTTTTGGCTGCTGGTTGATATGCTTTTTTCCCAGGCCGTCGTAAATGTTCAGATTTTTTGAGGTACAAGAAGTATACGAAGTATACAGATTGCTACAGACTGGTCTTTTTTGACAGATTCTGTTGTTGTTGAGTTGGTTGCTTGTTTTGATGAATATCTGGTTAGTATCGGAGGGTACTAGCCATGGAAAAGTGAGAATACAGTAGCCCAACACCAATATAGATAGAATTCAAGTTTTCTACAGTACCAGAAGAAGTGGTAGTTTGTTTTCTTGTGCTAATGTTATCACGAGTTTCTGTTTAAGTTTTGTGTTGTGAAGTTTTCAAGTTTTGGGTGATGTTCTCATGGACAAAGAGATAAGGAGTGGAAAGAGCTCAATCTTGGGGATGACCAAGGCATCCCAAGCCAAATTCAAGGACACCAAAAAGCCTAAGCTTGGGGATGCCCCGGGAAGGCATCCCCTCTTTCGTCTTCAATCCATCGGTAACATTACTTGGAGCTATATTTTTATTCACCACATGATATGTGTTTTGCTTGGAGCGTCTTGTATCTTAGGAGTCTTTTCTTTTGTTGTGTCACAATCATCCTTGTTGCACACCTTTTTGAGAGAGAGAGACATGCAGTCATCGTGATTTTGCTAGAATGCTCATAGTGCTTCACTTATATCTTTTGAGCTAGATACTTTTGCTCTATGTGCTTCACTTATATCTTTTAGAGCACGGCGGTGCATGATTTGGTAGTTGGCTTATGCTATGAAAGTAGTCCCAAAGGTGATAGATACCCAAAGAGGATGCAAAAATCTCCATCTTCATGTGCATTGAGTAGAAAGAGAAGATTTGATTCCTCTCAAATAGTTTTGAGACATGGATTTGGTAACATTAAGTGTTATGTTACTAGGGTGTTGTGAATCTAGAAATACTTGTGTTGAAGTTAGTGATTCCCGTAGCATGCACGTATGGTGAACCGCTATGTTAGGAAGTCGGACCATAATTGATCTATTGATTGTCATCCTTTGTGTTGAGGTCGGGATCGCCTGATGGTTTACACCTACCAATCCTTCCCCTCGGAGTATGTGTTTAGCACTTTGTTTCGATTACTAATAAAAACTTCCGCAACAAGTATGTGAGTTCTTCATGACTAATGTGAGCGCATGGTATAGATGCACTTTCACCTTCCACCATTGCTAGCCTCTCTAGTGCCGCACAATTCTCGCCGGTACGCAAACCCACCAAATTCCTTCCTCAAAACAGCCATGATATCTACCTACTATGGCATTTTCATATCCATTCCGAGATATATTGCCATGCAACTCCCACCGTTCCGTCTCCTGACTTGTGCCGTCACTCTGATATTGCCATTGCATGATCTTAAGATAGCTAGCGAGATGTTTCAACGTCATACGCCATGCTAGATCGTTGCACATCCCGATACACTTCCGGAGGCATTTCCTAAGGAGTCATCATCATTGTGAGCTTTGAGCTGTGAGTAAATAAAAGTGTGATGATCATCATTATTAGAGCATTGCCCCATGTAGAAATAAAAAAAATACCAAAGAGCCCAAAAACAAAAAAGAAAGAGAAAATAAAATAAAAAAAGATGCATAAGAGCCCAAATGAAAAAAAGAAAAGAGAGAAGAAGAGAGAATGGACAATGTTACTATCTTTTTCCACACTTGTGCGTCATAATAGCACCATGTTCTTCATGATTGAGAGCGTCTTGCTTTGTCACTACCATATGCTAGTGGGAATCTTCATTATATAACTTGGCTTGTATATTCCAATGATGGGCTTCCTCAAAATTGCCCTAGGTCTTCGTGAGCAAGCAAGTTGGATGCACACATACTTATAGCTCTAGTGCATCTCTTGTATGGCAATCCCTACTCATTCACATTGATATCTATTAATGGGCATCTCCATAGCCTATTGATACGCCGAGTCAATGTGACCATCTCCTCCCTTTTTGTCTCACAACCACCACCACACTCTATTCCACCTATAGTGCTATATCCATGGCTCGCGCTCATGTATTGCGTGATAGTTATAAAAAGTTTGAGAAAGTAAGACTGCCAAAACAATTACTTGGCCAATACCAGGGTTGCATGATTTACATTAGTTGTGTGAGGATGGTGGAGCATAGCCCGACTATATGATTTTATAGGGATAACTTTCTTTGGCCTTGTTATTTTGAAAGTTCATGATTACTTTGCTAGTTTGCTTGAAGTATTACTGTTTTCATGTCAATAGCAAACTATTGTTTTGAATCTTACGGATCTGAACATTCATGTCATGTGAAAGAAGTTGCAAAGGACAACTATGCTAGGTAGCATTCCACATCAAAAATTCATTCTTTATCACTTCCCTACTCGAGGACGAGCAGGAGATAAGCTTGGGGATGCTTGATACGTCTCCAACGTATATATAATTTTTGATGGTTTCATGCTATTATCTTGTCAAACTAAGGATGTTTTGCATGCCTTTTATATATTTTTTGGGACTAACTTATTAACTCAGTGCCAAGTGCCAGTTCCAGTTTTTTCCATGTTTTTGACCCCTTTCAGAGGAGATTTTGAAACGGAGTCCAAACGGAAGAAAATCCCCGAAAAGATTCTTTCCAGAATGGAAGAAGATCGGGAAGCTTGGGATCCAAGGCAGGGGAGCCTCAGGGGCCCCACAAGCCCCCACCCCGCGGCCAGGGGTTAGGCCGCGCGACCCAGGCTTGTGGGCCCCTAAGCGTCCCCTGACCTAGGGGTTGCACCTATAAATTCCCTAAAAATCTCAAAAAAATCAAGATATCATCGAAAGTACTTTTCCGCCGCCGCAAGCTTCTGTCTCCGCAAGATCCCATCTAGGGCACTTCCTGGTGCCCTGCCGGAGGGGGATTCGGACACGGAGGGCTTCTTCATCAACACCATGACCTCTTCGATGATGCGTGAGTAGTTCACCATAGACCTACGGGTCCGTAGCTAGCTAGTATCTAGGTGCCTTGTTCTCTCTCTTGGATCTTCAATACAAAGTTCTCCATGATCTTCACGGAGATCTATCCAATGTAATCTTCTTTTGCGGTGTGTTTGTCGAGATCTGATGAATTGTGGATTTATGATCAGATTATCTATGAATCTTATTTGAGTTTCTTCTGATCTCTCTTATGCATGATTTCATATCCTTGTAATTCTCTTCGAGTTGTGGGTTTTGTATGGCCAACTAGATCTATGATTCTTGCAATGGGAGAAGTGCTTGGTTTTGGGTTCATACCGTGCGGTGACCTCACCAAGTGACAGAAGGGGTAGCGAGGCACGCATCGTGTTGTTGCCATCAAGGGTAAAAAGATGGGGTTTTCATTATTGGTTTGAGATTATCGCTCTACATCATGTCATCTTGCTTAAGGCGTTACTCTGTTCGTCATGAACTCAATACACTAGATGCATGATGGACAGCGGTCGATGTGTGGAGTAATAGTAGTAGATGCAGAAAGTATCGGTCTACTTGTCTCGGACGTGATGCCTATATGTATGATCATTGCCTTAGACATCATCATGACTTTGTGCAGTTCTATCAACTGCTCGACAGTAATTTGTTCACCCACCGTGATATTTGCTATTATGAGAGAAGCCTCTAGTGAACACTATGGCCCCCAGGGTCTACTCAACAACATATTTTCAGCCTTACACTTTTTACTTCGTTGCTCTTTCCGCCTTCAGATCTCACTTTGCAAACAATCTTGAAGGGATTGACAACCCCTTTGAAGCGTTGGGTGCAAGCTTTTTTGTGTTTGCGCAGGTACTCTGGACTTGACGAGGCCCTCCTTCTGGATCGATACCTTGGTTCTCAAACTGAGGTAAATACTTACTGCTCCTGTGCTGCATCACCCTTTCCTCTTCAAGGGAAAAACCGACGCAAACCAGAGAAGTAACAAGAAGAATTCCTAAGCACCAGGGAAGGAATTTTGTTGCCGCAGTAGTGTCCCAGCTAGGACCTGGCCCCTTTTAGAAGGGATCTGTAGATAGGCTATGTGCCTTTTCCATTCATCTGTCTGTACTCATACAACTTTTATGCTTCCGCTTGGTTTGTATGACTCTGCTTGTATGACTTGAGTGTCGGTTCATGTGACCCCTGCCTGTATGATAATATTATGTAAGACTCTTCCGAATCTTCTAAATAAATGTTGTAATAATGTATGGTTATGTTGTGATGACATTGTTGTATCTATGCATATCGAGTATGTCATGCGTACGTGTGATGCACTGTGATATGTATGGGATTCGACACCTAGTCGTATGCCCTTAGTAGCTCTCTATACATAGAAATGCCCCTTTGTGCTTCCAATGAGCCTTGGTAGTTCGCTACTGCTCCAGACACATTGGTTGACCAGCATGTATCCCTACGGGGAAAGGTCACGCTTTGTAATGGAGTCCTTGTAGCATGCTATGACTCGTCTACACTCGCTGATGACCGACACCTGCTTTGTTGGGTTATGTATAACTGTCTCTGTACACTCGAGCCACTTGAGTTTATGACTAGTTATGTCGACTCGGGTTCTTTGACATTGGAATGCTAGCAACACAAATGCATACGTTTCAAAAGGCGCAAACGGTCCCGGCTAAGGTAAGGTGGCAGCCGTGGGGTTAACCGTGCGTGAGACCGCAAAGGGATGCGATGTGTTACAGGCTGGATTCATATGGCTTAGGATCGGGGTCCCGACAGCGTTGGTATCAGAGCCTGACTGACTGTAGGATTACCAAGCCAAACTGGTCGAAGTTGAGTCTAGAAATTCTTTAGTCATATATAAGGGAATTGTTTGTGGAAGGGAACGTAAGTTTCTTGCTTCTCTTCTCAAGTCATTCTATTCTGGTCATCCTCGTCTTTTCTATGGGGATTAAGAATTAGGTTACTTATCTATCTCTCAGGATCGTGTGTTACAAATCGGTAGATTGTAGGAAAACGGTTCGAGAGTTAATCCAAGTTGCTTTTCTTCCATGGAAAAGAAAATAAGTTTTGATGACCATGGAATTGAACTTGATAGTTGACTGGTTATGCTATCCTATCTTTTGTGGGTTGTCTCAAAATTGTTTTTTAGCATTTACAGCCGTTATGCTGCCCAATTTTATCTCCAGAGATCTAATGCCTTTTGCATTACTCTCTATTTCAGATGCCTTGTCGTCCTTCCCGTCAGG
This sequence comes from Hordeum vulgare subsp. vulgare, assembly GCF_904849725.1. NCBI lineage: Eukaryota > Viridiplantae > Streptophyta > Magnoliopsida > Poales > Poaceae > Hordeum > Hordeum vulgare. The sequence goes on along the minus strand of NC_058519.1, from coordinate 435,471,988 downwards.
TGGTCCGTCTGGTCAGTAGCCGGTCAGGATGATGGTCAGTAGCCGGTTACTGCTCGTACCCAGAGTATATAGTGGAGGAGCAGTACCGGGATTTCAACCAGAATCAGTACCCATTCACTGTTAGGGTACTCCCAGATTACCCTGGAGCCGAGGAGCCGATCCATTGGTCTTATGGATTGGGGGTTACTGTTGACATGGTGGTACAAGATGTTGCCTATTCAATGTTGACCATCATGAGAGCCAGACATGCACTCCTGCAGAATTCAGAGTTCTGCTATGTTCCCGGCTCTCAGCCAGGAGAAGAAGGATACATCAGTGGGGTCTACTTTGATTCCTCTTTGGAGGATCCGCTGCTGTAGTCTACCGCTCAGATGTTAGAGAATAGAGACAGAGATGCTCGTTCCCTTCGTATGGAGCTATATGCTACTCGTTCCCATTTGTGGACAGCTTTGACACAGCCGACACCTGTAGTTCAGACAGGGTATAGAGATATGGAGATGCTGAACCCCGTTAGGACTCATCTTCCAGCTCATGGTTACTGGCCTGCTATAGGAGGTGCCACCCCTCTTCGGGGACCTCTACTGCCACCAGTCAGGGGACCAAGGCCACACCCGTGTCCTTACGGTTCCCAGGGGTCTCAGGCTCGAGTATTTCCTGATCTGCAGGTTCAGCTTCCACGGCATGGAGGTAACCTTTATGAGATGTTTTATGCAGATGCTTGAACCCGTGAGTGGAAGAGTAGTATGGTAGTAGTTGTACTTCCACAGTCCTGTGTGTCTTGTGGCGTATGACTATGTTGTGAGAGGAGTTCCGGAGGCATAGATAAATAATGTATAGGAAGCTTGGAAAGCCTCTGATGAGTAGTATCTTCTTTTCACTAGTTTGCCTTTCAGTTTGAGGTTGTACTGAACTATGTAATGGTGTGTATATAGCAGTTTGCTTGTTACCATGTTGTTCGGATGTTCATTTCCGCATTCCATGTGCCCAGTGCATTCTTAATCCATAGTTAGTATTGATGTTGATCTAGTTTAAGCTGTGAGTTTGTTTGCCAGGATGGTGTTTACCAAGCAGACATGTGCCCCTAGCCATGATCAGGGAGAAGGTAGTCACGCACCACAGGAGGAACTGCCTCACCCGCCTTCTATGGCGGAGGTTATGCTTGAGGCAGAAAGAAACAATCGAGGGACCAACCGTCTCCTAGTGCGTATTGAACAAAATACGGCTCGTCGGCCACGAAATGACGCAGTGTCCCTCAATGACTTTGTGAAGATGAATCCCCCGAAGTTCCATCACTACGTAGATCCTCTCGCGCTAATGATTGGTTGTGCAGTATATCGCGCAAGATACGCTCTGCCAATGTTTCTGAGGCCAACAAGGTGACCTTTGCTGCATATTTTCTGGAAGGCCCCGCCAATCTGTGGTGGGAGAATTTTGAAGCTATGTGTCCTACCGTACCAGCAGCCACATGGGTAGATTTCAGTGCAGCCTTCCATCTGCACCACATTCTAGAGGGCCTGATGGTCCGTAAGAGAGAGGAATTATGTGCCTTCACCCACGGAAAGTTGACCGTGGATGCTTATAGCCTCGAGTTCGGTAATCTCGCTCGCTACGCAAGAGAAGAGGTGTCAACTGATGCTAAGAAGAAAGCAAGATTCCACAAGGGTCTGAGTCCCGAACTTCGTCGTGACATAAGCCTTCATGAATGTACAAGTTTCCAAGCTCTTGTCAACAAGGCAATCAGTGCCGAGACTCGTCATACCGACTATGAAGCCACTAAGAAGCACTCTCGCGATTCGGGCTCCTCATCTGGTTCCGCGTTTCCGAAATGCGGGTTGTGGGTCCCGAATAGCTCCGTGCTGCCAAGATATACCCCGAGGCCATCCTATGTGGCGCCTCAGGCGAATCAGACCAAGCCTCCAGCAAAGACCTATGGTGGTCCAGCTAGCAATGCTGCACCACGTGCCAATCAGGTGACCTATTACAAGTGTGGATGACTGATGTTTGCTATGTACCCCTGGCAATTGTGCCAGAAATACTCCTACAACGGCACGTTGGTATTCCCTCGAAGCGGAAAGGGTGATGTAGCACAGCGACGGTAAGTATTTCGCTCAGTTTGAGAACCAAGGTATCAATCCGGCAGAAGAGTATCTCACCAACCTGCACAAACACAAAAGCTTGCACCCAACTCTATGAAGGGTTGTCAATCCCTTATAGATTGTTTGCCAAGTGAGAATTGAAAGTAACAAAGTAACAAAGCAAAGTAAAAGCGGAGTTGTAAACGATGGATGTGAATAGACCCGGGGGCCGTAGTATTTACTAGTGGCTTCTCTCATGAAAGCAAGTAGACGGTGGGTGAACAAATTACTACCGAGCAATTGATAGAACTGTGCAGAGTCGTGATGATATCTATGCAATGATTATTTCTATAGGCATCACGTCCAAAACAAGTAGACCGATACTTTCTGCATCTACTATTATTACTCCACACATCGATCGCCATCCAGCGTGCATCTAGTGTATTAAGTCCATAAGAACAGAGTAACGCCTTAAGCAAGATGACATGATATAGAGGGATAATCTCAAACCAATGATAAAAACCCCATCTTTTTACCCTTGATGGCAACTTCTTGATGTGTGCCTTGCTGCCCCTTCTGTCACTGGGAAAGGTCACCACATGGCAGAACCCAAAACCAAGCAGTTCTCCCATTGCAACAATCATAGATCTAGTTGGCCAAACAAAACCCAAGACTCGGAGAGACTTACAAGGATATCAAATCATGCATATAAGAAATCAGCAAAGACTCAAATATATATCATAGATAATCTGATAAGAAGTCCACAATTCATCGAATCTCGACAAACACACCGCCAAAGAAGATTACATCGGCTAGATCTCCATGAAGATCATGGAGAACTTTGTATTGAAGATCCAAGAGAGAGAAGAAGCCATCTAGCTACTAACTACGGACCCGTAGGTCTGAAGTGAACTACTCACGAGTCATTGGAGGGGCGATGATGATGATGAAAAACCCTCAACCTCCAAAGTCCCCTCCGGCAGGTCGGCGGGAAGGGTCTCCAGATGAGATCTCGCGGAAATGGAAGCTTGCGGCGGCGGAAAAGTATTTTCGAGGCTCCCCTGATTTTTTGCGGAATATTTGGGAATATATAGGCGCAAAACCTAGGTCAGGAGGCGGCCAGGGAAGCCACAAGCTTGCCCACCACCGCCTCCCCCCTGGTGGTGGACTGGGCCCTTGTGGGCTCCCTAGGGCCCACCTGGCCTGGCCCAAAGTCTCCCAGGACTTCTTCCGTTCGGAAAAAAATCATTTCGGGGTTTTTCTTCCGTTTGGACTCCGTTCCAAAATCAGATTTGAAAAGAATCAAAAACACGGAAAAACAGGAACTGGCACTTGGCACTGAATCAATAAGTTAGTCCCCAAAAAGATATAAAAAGGTACATAAAACATACAAAGAAGACAAGATAATAGCGTGAAACCATCAAAAATATAGATACGTTTGAGACGTATCAAGCATCCCCAAGCTTAACTCCTGCTCGTCCTCGAGTAGGGAAGTGATAAGAATGAATTTTTGATGCTTTCATGCTACCTAGCATAGGTGTCCTTTTTAATTCCTCTTATGTGACGTGAATGTTCAGATCCATTAGATTCAAAACAATAGTTTGCTTTTTGATGTGGAAACAATAATAATTCAAGCAAACTAGCAAAGTAATAATGAACTTTCAAAATAGCAAGGCCAAACGAAAATTATCCCTACGAAAGCATATAGTCTCACTATGCTATATCATCATTGCACAACGAATTTAAATCATGCACAACCCCGGTATTGGCCAAGTAATTGTTTCACACCTTTACTTTCTCAAACATTTTCAACTCTCACGCAATACACGAGCGTGAGCCACGGTTATAGCACTATATATGGTGTGGAGAATGGTGGAGGTTGCAAGACAAAAAGGAGAATATAGTCACATTAACTAGGCATATCAATGAGTTGTGGAGATGCTCATCAATAGATATCAATGTGAGTGAGTAGGGACTGCCATACAAATGATGCACTAGAGCTACAAGTAAGTGAAAGCTCTTAAAGAAAACTAGTGGGTGTGCATCCAACTTGCTTGCTCACGAAGACCTAAGGCAATTTTTGAGGAAGCCTATCATTGGAATATACAAGCCAAGTTATATAATGAGAATTTCCCACTAGCTATATGGTGGTGAAAAAACGAGAGACTCTCAATCATGGAGATCATGGTGCTCAAAATGCACAAGTGTGGAAAAAGTGGTAGCATTGTCCCTTCTATCTTTTTCTCTCATTTTTTTTTATTTTGGTGGGCTCTTTGGCCTCTTTTTAATGGGCTTCTTTGGAATCTTTTATTTCCTCACATGGGACAATGCTCCAATAATGATGATCATCCCACTTTCAACTCAAAACTTAGATCAATTATAACTCTATATGGAATGCCTTTGGTAGTGTACCGTGGCAACAATCTAGCATGGCATAGTCATCAATGGAAACATCATGCTAGCTATCTTACCATCATGCAAAGGCAAGTAGACGTGGTGGCACATGTCATGGTGGTAGTTGCAAGGCTATATATCTCGGAATGACTTTGAAAAAGCCATAGTAGGTAGGTATGGTGGCTGTTTTGAGGGAGGCTAATGGTGGGTTTTGTGCACCGGCGAAAGTTGCACGACACTAAGAAGATAGTGATGGTGGAAGGTGAAAGTGCATCTAAACCATGGACTCAACATTAGTCATGAAGAATTCATATACTTGTTGCAAAAGTTTTATTAGTAATCGAAAAAAAGCATTCAACGCATACTCCTAGGGGAAGGGTTGGTAGGTATAAACCATCGGGCGATCCCGACCGCCACGCAAAGGATGACAATCAATATACTAATCATGCTCAGATTTCATCACATAGCGGTTCACCATACGTGCATGATACGGGAATCACTAACTTCAACACAAGTATTTCTAGATCCACAACACCTTACTAGCATGACTTCAATATTACCATAACCACAACTCAAAACTAATTGAGATGAATCAAACTTCTCTAACTATTCAATGCACATGAAGGAGGAAGTTTTCGTATCCCTTTGGATAACTACCCCTTTTGAGACTACTTTCAAAGCATAGATCAACTACCAAGCCACGCACCACTGCGCTCTAAAATATATAAGTGAAGCACATAGAGCAAAAGTATCTAGCTCAAAAGATATAAGTGAAGCACATGTGAGCTGAATTGTCTACCAAAAGATATAAGTGAAGCTCGACAAAATCACGGCGTGTGCATGTCTCTCTCTCTAGGTGTGCAGCAAGGATGATTGTGACACACCAAAAATAAAAGACTCCTACGATACAAGTCGCTCCAAGCAAAAACACATAACATGTGGTGAATAAAAATATAGCCCCAAGTAACGTTACCGATGGATTGAAGACGAGAGAGGGGATGCCTTCCTGGGGCATCCCCAAGATTAGGCTTTTACGGCATCCTTGAATCTCTTGGGGTGCCTTGGGCATCCCCAATCTTGAGATCTTGCCACTCTTCATCTTTTTGTCCATAAGAACTCCACCCAAAACTTGAAAACTTCACAACACGAAACTTAAACAGAAATTCGTGATAACATTAGTACAAGAAAGCAAACCACCACTTCCTTAGGTACTGTAGCAAACTTAAATTCTACTTGTGCTGATGTTGGGTTATTGTACTCTCAATCTTCCATGGCTAATACCCCCTGATACTATCCGTAGTTTCATCAAAATAAGCAACCAACACAACAAAAACAGAATCTGTTAACAGCAGACCAGTCTGTAGAAATCTGTATGTTTCCTATACCTCTGGTACTTCAAAACTTCTGCACAATTACGACAGTCTGAAGAATTTTGGTAGCAATCAGCAGCAAAAAGAATCAACTCAAAAGCTCTTACAGAAATAAAATTAAAATTCTTTTCGTGAGCAGAAAGTTTCTGTATTTCCCAGCATGACCAAACGATCATCCTCAAGACTAATCATAACGGTTTTGCTTGGCACAAACACAAAAAGAAACAAAATCATAACAGAATTACGAAAGTGTGGAAAACACAAAATATAAAGAAAAAGGATAGATTCGTTGGGTTGCCTCCCAACAAGCGCTTTTGTTTAACGTCCTTAGCTAGGCATTGATTTCAATGATGCTCACATAAAAGGTAAGGATTGAAACACAACGAGAGCATCATGGAGCATGTGAAAATCACATCTAAGTCTAACATACTTCCTATGCATAGGCATTTTAGAGGGAAACAAATTGGCAAGACAACCAATAGTTACCAAATGCAAGGAAGAAGAAAGAGACAATACCAATCTCAACATAACGAGAGGTAATTTGGTAACATGAAAGTTTCTACCAAAATATTTTCCTCTCTCATAGCAATTACATGTGGGTTCATATTCGAATTCAACAATGTAACTATCACAATGGATATTCTTTTCATGATCCACATGCATGCAAAGTTGATGCTCTTAAAAAATAGTGGGATTATCATCAACTAAAGTCATGACGTCTCCAAATCCACTTTCAATATCATTGCAAATATCATATTCATCATGAGGTTTAAACCAATTTTCAAGATCATAAGAAAGATCATCACCCCAATCATGATTATTGCAATAAGTAGTGGACAACGCAAAACTAGCATCCCCAAGCTTAGGGTTTTGCATACTTTTAGCATTATTGTCACTTATAGGATTTATAGTGAAATCATTGCAATCATGCTTTTCATCCAAGGAGCCCTCGTGAATCACTTCATGAATTTCTTCCTCACAATTTTCAGATTCACGCATCTTACGCAAAACTCCAAAGACATAGGCAATTTCCCTCAACTCAATAGCAATTTGTTCCATATCACTTGATTTGCAGCAAGCGAAGATGCAAGCATATTGAGGGCACATGGCACAGAAGCGAACAGAAAGCAAGCGAGAGAAAAAGGGCGAACGAAAATGGCAAAGCAGAAAACGGTGAAGGAGAAAGGCGAATGAAAACGGCAAATGTGAAGTGGGGGAGAGGAAAACAAGAGGCAACTGGCAACAAAAGTAAATGCAAGAGAAGAGTTTGTGAGACATACTTGGATAGATCTTGATTTCTCCTCCCCGGCGACGGCACCAGAAATAGGCGTGTTGTCGGGAGAATATTCTTCACGATCCTCCTCGGCAAGCGATCCTCTTCCCCGGAAACGGTGCCAGAAATACTTCTGATGTTTGTTGTGTACCCTTGGCAATTGTGCCAGAAATACTCCTACTACGGCACGTTGGTATTCCCTCGAAGCGGAAAGGGTGATGTAGAACAGCGACGGTAAGTATTTCCCTCAGTTTGAGAGCCAAGTTATCAATCCGGCGGAAGAGTATCTCACCAACCTACACAAACACAAAAGCTTGCACCCAATGCTATGAAGGGGTTGTCAATCCCTTATAGATAGTTTGCCAAGTGAGAACTGAAAGTAACAAAGTAAGAAAGCATAGTAAAAGTGGAGTTGTAAACAATGGATGTGAATAGACCCGGGGGCCGTATTGTTTACTAGTGGCTTCTGTCATGAAAGCAAGTAGACGGTGGGTGAACAAATTACTGCCGAGCAATTGATAGAACTGTGCAGAGTCGTGACGATATATGTGCAATGATTATTTCTATAGGCATCACGTCCGAAACAAGTAGATCGATACTTTCTGCATCTACTACTATTACTCCACACATCGACCGCTATCCAGCATGCATCTAGTGTATTAAGTCCATAACAACAGAGTAACGCCTTAAGAAAGATGACATGATGTAGAGGGATAATCTCAAACCAATGATAAAAACCCCATCTTTTTACCCTTGATGGCAACTGCTTGATGTGTGCCTTGCTGCCCCTTCTTGTCACTGGGAAAGGTCACCACATGGCAGAACCCAAAACCAAGCACTTCTCCCATTGCAAGAATCATAGATCTTGTTGGCCAAACAAAACCCAAGATTCGGAGGGACTTACAAGGATATCAAATCATGCATATAAGAAATCAGCAAAGACTCAAATATATATCATAGATAATTTGATCACAAGTCCACAATTCATCGGATCTCGACAAACACACCGCCAAAGAAGATTACATCGGATAGATCTCCATGAAGATCATGGAGAACTTTGTATTGAAGACCCAAGAGAGAGAAGAAGCCATCTAGCTACTAACTATGGACCCGTTGGTCTGAAGTGAACTACTCACGAGTCATTGGATGGGCGATGATGATGATGAAGCCCTCAACCTCCAAAGTCCCCTCCGGCAGGGCGCCGGGAAGGGTCTCCAGATGAGATCTCGCGGAAACGGAAGCTTGCGGCGGTGGAAAAGTATTTTTGAGGCTCCCATGATTTTTTGTGGAATATTTGGGAATATATAGGCGCAAAACCTAAGTCAGGAGGTGGCCAGGGAAGCCACAAGTTTGCCCACCGCCGCCTCCCCCTGGTGGCGGAGTGGGCCCATGTGGGATCCCTGGGGCCCACCTGGCCTGGCCCAAAGTCTCCCTGGACTTCTTCCATTCAGGAAAAAATCATTTCGGGGTTTTTCTTCCTTTGGACTCCGTTCCAAAATCAGATCTGAAAAGAGTCAAAAACACTGAAAAACAGAAACTGGCACTTGTCACTGAATCAATAAGTTAGTCCCCAAAAAGATATAAAAAGGTACATAAAACATACAAAGAAGACAAGATAACATGGTGAAAGCATAAAAAATTATAGATATGTTTGAGACGTATCAAGGACCAGGACACTATTCACGAGAGTGTCCTCAGAATATAGCTGCCAAGCAACCTGGGAAGTCTGTTGGGCAAGGCAAGTCGGGCAAAGCTTATTATGTGAAGCCAACTCCTGCGTGTGGCCGCGTGAATTATGTTTCTACAGAAGAAGCTGCAGAGGATCCCAACGTCATTTTGGGTACGCTCCTTGTCAATCATCACCCAGCGTCTAATCTTTTTGACACTTGGTCATCTCATTCCTTCATTTTCGAAAGTTATGCGCAGTTGCATAACATGTCCTTTTGTGATATGCCAATCCCATTAGTTATCCAAACCCCAGGTAGTAAATGGCAAACTTCTAGGATAAGTTATGAAAATGAAATCCTAGTAGATAGGCTAGTTTTTCTAGCATCATTGATAGCCCTAAAATCCTCAGATATCAATATCATCTTGGGTATGGACTGGATGTCACCTCATTATTCCAAGATTGATACCCATTCTAGAAATGTTCAGATTGCCCATCCCTCGAGTGAGATAGTTAAAGTCTCAACTCGAGTTGCCAAATGCCAACTCTATTCCCTCAATGCTAGTCCTCTTCCAGAACTTGAAGACATTCTGGTAGTTCGTGACTTCCCGGATGTTTTTCCAGAAGAACTGCCAGGAATTCTGATACGTCTCAAACGTATCTATAATTTTTGATGGTTTCATGCTATTATCTAGTCAACTTTGGATGTTTTATATACCTTTTATATCTTTTTTGGGACTAACTTATTAATTCAGTGCCAAGTGCCAGTTCCTTTTTTTTTCTGTGTTTTTGACTCTTTTCATATCTGATTTTGGAACGGAGTCCAAACGGAATAAAATCCCCGAAATAAATTTTTCCAGAACACAAGAAGATCGGGGGACTTGAGGGCCAAGGCAGGGGGCCCACAGGGAGCCCACAAGCCCTGTTGCCATGGCCAGGCGGACCGCGGCAACCAGGCTTGTGGCCTCCATGGCGCTCCCGTACCCTAGCTCTTTGGCCTATAAATTCCCTAAAATCGCAGAAAAAATGAGGGCACCCACGAAAACACTTTTCTGTCGCCGCAAGCTTTCGTTTCCGCGAGATCTCATCTGGAGACCCTTCCCGATGCCCTGCCGGAGGGGACTTTGGAGTTGGAGGGCTTCTACATCAACATCATCGCCTCTCCAATGACTCGTCAGTAGTCCACTTCAGACCTACGGGTCCGTAGTTAGTAGCTAGATGGCTTCTTCTCTCTCTTGGATCTTCAATACAAAGTTCTCCATGATCTTCATGGAGATCTATCCGATGTAATCCTCTTTGGCGGTGTGTTTGTCGAGATCCGATGAATTGTGGATTTGTGATCAGATTATCTATGAATTATATTTGAGTCTTTGCTGATTTCTTATATGCATGATTTGATATCCTTGTAAGTCTCTCCAAGTCTTGAGTTTTGTTTGGCCAACTAGATCTATGATTCTTGCAATGGGAGAAGTGCTTGGTTTTGGGTTCATACCATGTGGTGACCTTTCCCAGTGACAGAAGCGGCAGCAAGGCACGCGTCGTGTTGTCGCCATCAAGGGTAACAAGATGGGCTTTCATCATAGATTTTAGATTGTCCATCTACATCATGTCATCTTGCTTAAGGCGTTACTCTGTTCTTATGAACTCAATACACTAGATGCATGCTGGATAGCGGTCGACGTGTGGAGTAATAGTAGTAGATGCAGAAAGTATCGGTCCACTTGTTTTGGACGTGATGCCTATAGATATAATCATTGCCATAGATAACATCACGACTTTGCGCGGTTCTATCAATTGCTCGACAGTAATTCGTTCACCCACCGTCTACTTGCTTTCTTGAGAGAAGCCACTAGTGAACACTACGGCCCCCGGGTCTATTGACAACTATCGTCTCCACTTTCACTTTTACTTTGTTTTGTTTACTTTTTGCTTTCAGTTCTCACGTTGCAAACAATCTATAAGGGATTGACAACCCCTTCATAGCATTGGGTGCAAGCTCTTTGTGTTTGTGCAGGTACTTGTGACTTGACGCGATCCTCCCACTGGATCGATACCTTGGTTCTCAGACTGAGGGAAATACTTACTGCCGCTATGCTACATCACCCTTTCCTCTTCAAGGGAACACCAACGCAAGGCTCCAAGGCCTCGGGGAAATCCTTTGCATATTTGCCAAGGAAGTCCCTATAGGCGTAGCCCGTAGCACCAGGATTCCTGGTGTCGTTGCCACGGAAGGTCCGTTGTCGCAGTAGCAAATTCCACCTGACATGGATGTAGAGTTTGTGATAGATCTTGTTCCAGGAACTGTCCCAATAGCGAGAAGACCCTACAAGATGGCACCCTTAGAGCTAGCCGAACTTAAGAAACAACTAGATGAGGCCTTGAATAAAGGTTTCATTCGTCCTAGCTCTTCTCCTTGGGCTTGTCCCGTCCTCTTCGTCAAGAAGAAAGATGGAATGGATCGGATGGTCGTATATTATCGACTAGTTAATCTGGTCACCATAAAGAAAAAGTATCTGCTCCCCAGGATCAACGACCTGTATGATCAGCTTGTTGGATCCGTAGTCTTCTCCAAAATGCATTTGAGGTTGGGTTACCATAAAATCAAGATCAAGAACGGGGACATTCCAAAAATGGCTTTTGTCACTCGTTATGGCCAATACGAGTATACCGTCATGTCCTTCGGTTTAACCAATGCGCCAGCGACCTTCTCTTGCTTGATGAATTCAATCTTCATGGAGTATTCGGATAAATTCGTCGTGGTATACCTCGATGATATTCTGATCTACTCAAAGAACGAACAAGAACATGCAGAGCATCTAAGGCTGGTATTGATGAAACTTCGAGAGCGTCGCCTTTATGCCAAGTTTTCAAAATGTGAATTTTGGTTACCAGAAGTGACCTATCTAGGCCACGTAATCTTTGGTAAGGCTATTGTTGTCAATCCCGAGAGAGTTCAAGTTGTCCTTGATAGGACTCAACCTGAATCAGTTAAGCAAGTTAGGAGTTTTCTTGGACTAGCGAGCTATTGTCGCCGCTTTGTCGAGAACTTCTCCAAGGTTGCAAAGCCTCTAACTGAACTCCTAAAGAAGGATAAAAAGTTCGAGAGGACACCACAGTGTGAGCATAGTTTTCAGGAACTGAAAAGACGCCTGATTTTCGCACCTGTGTTGCTACCACCAGATTTCCCTAAGGACTTTGTTATCTATTGCGACGCCTCGCGACAAGGATTAGGTTGCATTCTCAAGCAGGATCATCATGTCATTGCATACGCATCTCGATAGTTGCGTCCACATGAGGATAATTATCCCACACATGATCTTGAGCTTGCAGCTGTAGTCCATGCACTAAAAACCTGGCGACATTACCTTCTTGGTAATCATTGCGAAATATTCACTGATCACCAAAGTCTGAAATATATCTTCACCCAGCCGGATTTGAATCTCAAGCAAAGACGGTGGGTGATACGCCTCCATCGTATCTACTTTTCCAAACTCTTTTGCCCTTGTTTTTGACTCTAATTTGCATGATTTGAATGGAACTAACCCGGACTAACAATGTTTTCAGCAGAATTGTCATGGTGTTGTTTTTGCGCAGAAATAAAAGTTCTCGGAATGACCTGAAAATTTACGGAGAATTTTTGTGGAATATATAAAAAATACTGGTGCAAGAATCAACGGAGGAAGTTGAGAGTGGAGCCCACAAGCCCACCAGGCGCGACCCCCCTGGCCGCGCCTGGCAGGCTTGTGGGGCCCACAAAACTCCTTTGCCTCCAATCTCAGGTCTATAGTCCCTTTCGTCTGAAAAAAATCAGAGAGAAGAGTTCATCGCGTTTTACGATACGGAGGCGCCGCCACCTCCTGTTCTTCCTTTGGAGGGCACATCTAGAGTCCGTTCTGGGCTCCAGAGAGGGGAGATCGTCGCCATCGTCATCACCAACCTTCCTTCATCGCCAATTCCATGATGCTCTTCACCGTTCGTGAGTAATCTCATTGTAGGCTTGTTGGACAGTGATGGGTTGGATGAGGTCTATCATGTAATCGAGTTAGTTTTGACGGGGATTGATCCGTAGTATCCACTATGTTCTCACATTGATGTTGCTACTACTTTGCCATGCTTAATGCTTGTCACTAGGGCCGGAGTGCCATGAGTTCAGATCTGAACCTATTATGTAGTCGCCAATATATGTGTGTTCTTGATCCTATCTTGCAAGTTGTAGTCACCTACTATGTGTTATGACCCGGCAACCCCGGAGTGACAATAGCCAGAACCACTCCCGGAGATGACCATAGTATGAGGAGTTCACGTATTCACTAAGTGTTAATGCGTTGGTCCGGTTCTTTATTAAAAGGAAACCTTAATATCCCGTAGTTTCCATTAGGACCCCGCTGCCACGGGAGGGATGGACAATAGATGTCATGCAAGTTCTTTTCCCTAAGCACGTATGGTTACATACAGAATACATGCCTACATTACATTGATGAACTGGAGCTAGTTACATATCTCTCCGTGTTATAACTATTGCATGATGAATAGCATCCGACATAATCATCCATCACCGATCCAATGCCTACGAGTTTTCCTACTGGTCCTTGCTACATTACTTTGCCGCTACTGCTGCCACTGCTGCTATTGTTACTCTGTTGCTACTGCTGTTACTTTGCTGCTACTTCTGTCACTTTGCTGCCACTGGTTACTGTTGCTACTGCTGCTATCATACTACCTTGCTACTGATACTTTGCTACAGATACTAAATCTTTCAGGTGTGGTTTAATTGACAGCTCAACTGCTAATACTTGAGAATATTCTTTGGCTTCCCCTTGAGTCAAATCAATAAATTTGGGTTGAATACTCTACCCCCAAAAACTGTTGCGATCTCCTATACTTGTGGATTATCAAGACTATTTTCTCGCGCCATTGCCGGGGAGGCACAACTATATTCTCTGAGTCACTTGGGATTTACGTCAGTTGGTCACTATGAGGAATCGGATAGATCCAAGAACTAAAGTCTTGCCCTCAACTACGAGGACAGGTAAGGAACTGCCATCTAGCTATGCACTTGATTCACCTTCAGTTATGAGTAAGTTTACGACACCACCTCCTGCTAGAAATCTTGATATGTCGCATGTGCTTGATGATGCTACTTCTGCTGCCCATGATGCTTCTGATGATGCTATGCTTGATACTGCTTTGCCACTAGGTGCATTCCTTGATGCACAAATTGCTAGAGTTGCTGCTAGATGTGATGATACTTCTGAAACTGCTGATACTATTGAAGTAGAACCTGCTATTTTGCCTGTTATAACTAGCTCTCCTAGATATGAATTGCCTGATATACCTGAGGGTTATGTTATGGAGGGAGATATAGCTGAGGACTTTCTTGCTTGTAAGGATAGCTATGATGTTGAGAAATTACTGCTCAAGTGGAAAGAAAAATTTTTGAACGCTAGGAAGAAATACGACCCGAAGTTTGCTACTTCGCCTATCTTTGTGACCGATAAGGATTATGAATTCTCTGTCGACCCTGAGTTAATCACTCTAGTTGAATCTGATCCTTTTCATGGTTATGAGTCTAAAACGGTTGTAGCCCATCTTACCAAACTGCACGATATAGCCACCCTATTCACGAGTGAGGAAAAGATCCGCCACTACTATATCCTCAAGCTGTTTCCTTTCTCGCTAAAGGATGATGCTAAGACTTGGTTCACTTCTCTTGCTCCTGGTTGTGTGCGTAGCGCCGAGGATATGGTCTACTACTTCTCTGAAAAATATTTCCCTGCCCATAAGAAGCAAGCTGCCCTGCAGGAAATATACAACTTTTCTCAATCTGAAGAAGAGAGTCTCCCACAAGCTCGGGGGAGGCTCGTCCAGCTACTGAATGCTTTTCCTGATCTCCCTCTTGAGAAGAATGAAATACTTGATATCTTCTATAATGGACTAACCGATGCTTCTAGAGACCACCTAGATTGTTGTGCGGGTTGTGTTTTTAGGGAACGAACTGTAGAACCAGCTGAGATTCTATTGAACAACATCTTGTGCAATGAGAATGCTTGGACTATTCCCCAACCACCTCCAAAGCCAACTCCGAAGAAAAGAGGTATTCTATTCCTCAGTCCTGAAGATATGCAAGAAGCTAAGAAATCTACGAAAGAGAAAGGCATTAAAACTGAAGATGTCAAAAATCTACCACCTATCGAAGAGATCAATGGTTTTGATAACCCGATACAGGTAGTAGAAGTAAATTCTCTGCGTAGGTTTGATGAGAGTGATATTCGTTTTGATAAACCTGCTAGCTTATCCCTGGATGAATTTGATAACTTTGTTTCCAAAAAACAAAGTTTCAATGATTATGTTAGCAGACAATTGGAACAGAATGCTCGTATGCTTAGTCATTTAAGTGCTTGTGTGGATAGAAATGTCAATGATCTTAAGCTCTTGAGTAAAATTGCCTCTATGGTTACTACTTAGGTAGAACAAGTACTTAAAGCTCAGAATGACTTGCTCAATGAGTTGAATGACAATTATGTCAGAGTCGTCACTAGAGGCGGTAGAATGACCCAGGAACCTTTGTATCCCAAGGGTCATCCTAAGAGAATTGAACAAGATTCTCATGGAGTTAGCACAGATGCACCTAGTCATCCTAGAAAGAAGAAGAAAGATGATAGGAACCTGCACACTAACAACCCTGTTGCAGTTACACCCGAGAGTCCAAACGATGCCTCTGCTTCTGATGCTGAAACACAATCTGGCGATGAACTTGAGCCTAATGATAATATCAACAGTGATGCTCATGAAGATGCTCAACCTAGCAATGATAAGGATGTGGAGATTGAACCTGTTGATCTTGATAACCCACAGCCTAAGACTAGGAGATATGATAAGAATTACTTTGCTGCTAGGAAGCATGGTAAAGAAAGGGAACCATGGGTTCAGAAACCCATGCCCTTTCCTCCCAAACCATCCAAGAAAAAGGATGATGAGGATTTTGAGCGATTTGTTGAAATGGTTAGAACTGTCTTTCTACAAATGCGTTTGACAGATATGCTCCAAATGTCCCCATATGCTAAGTACATGAAGGATATTGTGACTAATAAGAGGAGGATACCTGAGGTTGAGATTTCCACCATGCTTGCTAACTATACCTTCAAGGGTGGAACTCCTAAGAAACTAGGTGATCCCGGAGTACCCACTATACCTTGCTCCATTAAAGGCAACTACGTTAGAACTGCTTTATGCGACCTTGGAGCCGGTGTTAGTGTTATGCCTCTCTCTTTTTATCGTAGGCTTGAACTGGATAAGTTGACACCCACTGAAATCTCTCTGAAAATGGCAGACAAATTAACTTCTTTCCCTATCGGCATTTGCGAGGATGTGCCTGTTGTGGTTGCTAACGTCACTATCTTAACAGACTTTGTTATTCTAGATATTCCCGAGGATGATGCCATGGCGGTCATCCTCGGAAGACCCTTTTTAAACACTGCAGGGGCTGTTATAGATTGCAACAAAGGCAATGTCATTTTCCATGTCAACGGTAATGAGCATACAGTGCACTATCCGAAGAAACAATATCAAGTACATTGCATCAATGCTATCGAAAAAACTTCATCGATTCTTATTGGGAGCTTTGAATGCCCTATACCTCGTATTAAGATGAAGTATGATTTAATTGTCGGGGATATGCACATCCCCATTGAGGTGACCTAGTGACTATTCGAAAATTATCAGTTCTCTTTTGCGATTCGAAAAAGTTTGTCAAGGAGACTTGATCAACCTCATTGACGGATTTCTTTCGATGACCATGAGATGGATGAATCGAGGAGTCATAAACCTTTGTTCCAAGCTTTCACCTTCAGTTGCTTACAAGAAAAATGATAGGTTTAGTTTAGTTGTCCCTGTTTTCTGTTTTAGCGTCCCACTGAAAAGTACCCCAAAAATAAAAGTTCTCCGAACGTCCTGAAAATCAAGTATGATTTTTTCTGGAATTTTTGAAAAATACTGAGACGAAGAGCTAGTCTGAGGGCTGCACCTGTGGGCCACAAGCCCTGGAGGCGCGGGCACCCCCCTGGCCGGGCCACCGACGCTTGTGGGGCCCACGTGCACCCCCTCCACTCATTGTAGCTCCCATCTGCTTCTCCTACCTCCTGAAAAATTTGTTTCATAGCTCAAACCCGTGTTCTTGCTCTTCTTGCTGGGATTTTCGATCCCCTTGTGCAAAGCACCATTTACCGAACCGTTTTGGGGAAATTACTCCTTGGTAAGTGACTCCTCCATTGGTCCAATTAGTTTTTTCTCTAGTGCCTTATACATCGCGTATTTTTGCTGCCTTGGTGACCCTGTTATTGAGCTTTGCATGCTAATTTTAGCTGGTCTCAAGTAGTTTAGATGCGTAATATGGCCTTGTTGATGTGCAACTATTCCTGACTTGATGCCTCCACGGCAACGGAGCCAGAAAAGAGCTTCTTCCAGTTGCTCAACAATTAGAAATTGTCTTGCAATAGCCCACCAGCGCGTGGGATCGCGGCAGTTTTCGAGGGTAGAGTATTCAACCAAAATTTGTTGGTTCGCACGACGGGAAGTGAAAGAATATTCTCCAGTATTGGCAGCTGAATGTGTCAGATTCAACCACACCTGAAAGATTAGTGTTTGCATGCAAGGTATCAGTAGCAAAGTAGTGAGATAGCAATGGTGCTAGAAACGATCTGGTGACGAGGCAGACTATTCCTAACGGTTGTATCAATGGTGCCAGTAAGTTGCCCGTGGACGGGAAATAGTCTTTCCTGGCAACGGTGCTAGAAAAAGTATTATAGCAGGTAGCAGCAGTGTAACGAGTAACAAAAGTGGCAAGGACCAACAGTAGTGACAGCAATAGCAAGTAGCAGCCGTAGCAAGTAACAACAGTAGCAAGTAGCAGTAGTAGCAAGTAGCAGCAGTAGCAAGTAACAGTGAAAGCAAGTAACAGTAGCAGCAATAGTAGTAACAACAGCAGAGCAAAGCAAGTAACAACATAAGTGGGACAAACTCGTAGGCAATGGATCGGTGATTCGTTGGATGACAGTCATCATGCAACAGTTATAACACGGAGAGATATGTGGCTAGCTCCCATTCGTCAATGTGATGTAGGCATGCATTCCATGTGTAGTCATACGTGGTTAGGGAAAAGAACTTGCATGACATCTATTTTCCATCCCTCCCGTGGCAGCGGGGTCCAAATGGATATTACGGGATATTAAGGTTCTCCTTTTAATAAGGAACCGGACCAACACATTAGCACTTGGTGAACACATGAACTCCTCAAACTATGGTCACCACCGGGAGTGGTTCCGGTTATTTTCACTCCAGGGTTGCCGGGTCATAACACATAGTAGGTAATTACAACTTGCAAGATCGGATCTAAAACACACATATATCGGTGACAACATAATAATTTCAGATCTGAAATCATGGCATTCGGGCCCTAGTGACAAGCATTAAGCATGGCAAAGTAGTAGCAACATCAATCTCAGAACATAGTGGATACTAGGGATCAATCCCCGTCAAAACTAACTCGATTACATGATAGATCTCATCCTACTCATCACCGCCCAGCGAGCCTACGAATAGATTACTCACGAACGATTAACAGCTTCATGGAATTGGAGACGGAAGAAGGTTGATGATGACGATGGCAACGATCTCCTTGATTCGGAGCCCAAAACGGACTCCAGATCTGCCCTCCAGATGAAGAACAGGATGTGGCAGCGCCTCCGTGTCGCAAACGCGATGAAATCTTCTCTCTTGATTTTTGCCGGGACGAAAGGGAATAAATAGCGCTGGAGTTGGGGGCAGCAGAGCCACGTGGGCCCCACAAGCTTGGTTGTCGCGGACAGGGGGGAGGCCGCGGCGTCAGGGCTTGTGGCCCAGTGGCCCGTCCCCTCCAGTGGATCTTTGCGCAAGTATTTTTCATATTTTCTAGAAATATTCTCCGTAAATTGTTAGGACGTTCCGAGAACTTTCATTTCTGCACAAAAACAACACCATGGCAATTCTGCTGAAAACAACGTCAGTCCGGGTTAGTTCCATTCAAGTCATGCAAATTAGAGTCCAAAACAAGGGCAAAAGAGTTTGGAAAAGTAGATATGATGGAGACGTATCAAATCCCCCAAGCTTTAAACCTTGCTTGCCCTCAAGCAACTCAGTTGACAAACTAAAAGAGGAAGAAAAACTTTGACAAACTCTGTTTGATCTTGTTGTTGCAACTATGTCTAACTCATAACCAGAATTTCAGCAAGATCACAAGTTAACCACATAACCAAGTGACACATAGGTCTCACGGTAAACTAATACCAATGGCATAATCAGCTAGCGAGCAAATAATAATGAGTTTCAGATACCAACAATTCAATCAAAACAAGCATGAAGCAATATGAATAGGTGGTATCCCGCTAGCTCTTATTGAGACCGCAAAACATAAATGCAGAGCACTTACAAAGATGAAGGGCCGACTAAACATTGTAATTCATAGCAACGAAGATTCAGTCATAGTCATACTCAATATCAATCAAAAGAAAAGCATAGAAATGACAGAGGTGCTCTCTAATTGGTGATTATATAAGAAGAGGATGACTCAACAGGAACATAAATAGACAGGCCCTTCGCAGAGGGAAGCATTGATTTGGAGAGGTGCCAGAGCTCAAGCTTTGAAAATAGAGATAATAATTTTGGGTGGCATGCTTTCATTGTCAACGCAATGACCAAGAGTTCTCAATATCTTCCATGCTATTCATGCTATAGGAGGTTCCCAAACAGAAAAGTAAAGTTTTAACTCCCCCACCACCAATCAATCACACTCCACGGCTAGCCGAATCCTCGGGTACCGTCCATACTAACATCAATCCACGGGGGGTCTTGTTTTACAGTTATGTTTTCGATTTAAGCATGGAACTGGGCATTCCAATTACTGGCCCCTTTCTCGTGAATGACAGTGAATAAACACATGTCGAGGATAACACATCTAACATGGAAGATACCAATACCCCCTGTCACCACATGAGCGGTTTGGCAAGCAAAACAGATTATTTCTTGAAGATTTAGAGAATGGCACATGCAAATTTACTTGGAACGGCAGGTAGATACCACAAATAGGTAGGTATGGTGGACTCATAGGGCACAACTTTGGGTTTATGGAGGTGGATGCACAAGCAGTATTCCCGCTTAGTACAAGTGAAGGCTAGCAAAAGACTGGGAAGCGACCAACTAGAGAGCGACAACGGTCATCAAGATGCAATGAGTTTGACTAACATGGAGTGCAAGCATGAACAGGATATAAATCACCATGAACACGAACATCATAGAGGCTATGTTGATTTTGTTTCAACTACATGCATGAACATGCGCCAAGTCAAGCCACTTGAATCATTCAAAGGATAATACCATCCTATCATACTACATCATAGTCATCTCAAAATCTATGTTGGCATTCAAGACAAACCATTATAAGCTCTAGCTAATTAAGCATGGCATCAGAAACTATGTTCTTTAAGTTGTCATTGCAAACATTGTTCTCTCACAACAAAGCTGAATCTAGAATGACAAGCTAGTCATATTTACAAAAACAAAATAGACAGAGTTCATACCAGCTTTTCCAGTCTCGGTCACTTCATCATATATCGTCATTATTGCCTTTCACTTGCACGATCGAACAATGTGAACAATAATAAGAGTGCTAATGCATTGGACTAAGCTGAAATCTGCACGCAAACACAAAGGAGAAGACAAAGTAATATGGCTCTTTGAAAGCTAAACAGGTATGCGTACAAGAGCCACTAAACATTGTAACCAATATCTTCTACCTTGACCCAAAGAAAAAGAAACTATTTACACGGGAAAGGTCCCAACAAGCAAAAGAAGAAAGGAAAATCTTTTTGGGTTTTCTCAAAAGGACACAAAACAAGAAAACAAGAAAACGAAAATAAACTAGCATGGATAATACAGTGGCAAAGTGTAAACACCGACTAACAAAGTGAAAGCATAAGCATGAATGTAAAGTTGGTGCAAACACGTACTCCCCCAAGCTTAGGGTTTTGGCCTAGCTTGGTCTACTCCCAAGGCGGGAAATCACTAGCTCCGTGATACTCCGGAGCGGACTGTGGATGCCACTGCTGTGTGAGCTCCTCTGGCTCCCACTGCTAAACTGGCATCTAGTACTCGACTGGCGGCTCGGGCACGGGCACCTGTGGTTGGGCCAAGCCGCAATACGCGTAGATGTCCGAGGGCATAATAATGTACCTGCCTGCATAAAGGTTGAACAAAGAAGGAGCAGGCAAAGTAATAGTCTCTCGAGTACCTTGACTAAATACCAGGTTATAAATCATCCGTCTACTAGCATCTCTATCCAGAAAATCATGGCGAACCATGCTTTCATAATCCATATATTTCTCAGGAAGAAGCACTTCTTCTTCCTCGCGAAGTCTAATAGGTATCTCAAAGTGTCTAGCAAGACGAGTAGCATAGATACCTCCATACACGACACCTTTGGAACGGTTTGAGTTCAACCGTTGAGCTACTATAGCAGCTAGGCTATAAGTCTTATTATTATAAAGGCCTTCGCGCAAAACCGCAAGGTCTGGAGAGCTAAGTGATCCAGCCTCCCCACGGCCAATCAAACATTTTCACACAAATAATGAGAAGTACCGAAGCACGGGAAAATGTATGCTAGCAATTCTAGCACGAGACACTCCTCTCTCCTCTCCAACAGCAATAGTACCTATGAAATCCTCCAAGTCCCGTGGACGAGGATCATGAATATCCCCAACATAAGGTAATTTGCATGCATTGCAAAAATCCTCTAGTGTCATGCACAGGGGGATATTGTATAACATGAACTCAACCATAGGAGGATTCTTCCTCGGATAAAGGTTGAAGCTTTGAACGAAAATATTGGTGAGGAGGAGGTATTGTGGGCACTTATCTTCAACGAACGCGGTAAGACCTACGTTCTCCACCAAGTAATAAAAGTCTTCATAAAGCCCGGCCGCGCGCAAAAATTCATCACTTGGCCACTCGCACGCTCGAACTTCTGTGACTCGAGGAACCACGTATTTGGGGTGGTTCTTCTCATCCTCCTTGGGGTTACGGCTTGAAGAGCCTCTCAAGAACCTCCTCATCTTTTCCCTTTTTCTAACTCTGAAAAATTCTAAAATTTTTAGAGACTTCGAAAGAAAATTGAGTAAGTATTAACCCAACTCGTAGCGACTACTCCTACTAGTGCCAAGAGACTGTATCACGCGCTAAAAGTACTTGGGACCAGCTAAAATCAACATTTCAAGCTCAAGAACAGGGTCACCAAGGTAGCAAGAATACGCGAAGGATAAAGCACTAGAGTAGAAACTAATAGGACCAATGGAGGAGTCACTTACCAAGGAGTAATTTTCCCAAAACGGTTCGGAGAAAGGTGCTTTGAGCAAGGAGATCAAAAATCACAGCCAAATGAGCAAGAACACCGGTTTGAGCTGCGAAACCATTTTTTTCTGGAGGTAGAAGAAGAGGATGGGAGATGGAATGAGTGGAGGGGGTCCCTGTGGGCCCCACAAGCTTGGTGGTCGCGGCGAGGAGGAGGCCGTGGTGACAGGGCTTGTGGCGGATCTTCTCCTCATTAGTGAAAAGTGTGGCTATATCGTGTAGGTTGGTAAGATGGGGTACGACCGTCTCAGACTCATAACCGTGGAAAGGATCAGATTCGACTAGAGAGATTATCTAAGGGTCGACAGAGAATTCATAATCCTCATCGGTGATAAAGATAGGTGAAGTGGAAAACTTCGGGTCGTATTTCATCCTAGCTTTCAGAGTTTTTTCCTTCCACTTGAGAAGTAATTTCTCAGCGTCATAGGCATCCTTACACGCAAGAAAATCCTCAGCTATCTCTCCCTCCATAAGATAACCCTGAGGTATATCAGGAAATTCATATCTAGGAGAGCTAGATCTAGTAGGAGCAAAAGGAGGTTCTATCTCAATAGTATCGGCAGTTTCAGAAGCATTACGAGCATTGGCAGTACCTCTAGCAATATGAGCATCAAGGAATACCCCTAGTGGCATATGAGGCAAAGTAATATTTCTAGCAGTATCAATCAGAGCATCATAAGGCAAAATAGCATCTCTAGCATCATCAGGCAAAGCAGTATCAAGCATAGCATCCCTAGTAGTATCAGGCATAGCATCTCTAGCAGTATCAGGCATAGTATCTCTAGCAGTATCAGGCATAGTAGCATCATAAGCATCATCAAACACATGCAACATATCAAGATTTCTAGCAGGAGGTGGTGTCGCAAACTTACTCATAACTAAAGGTGAATCAAGTGCAGAGCTAGATGGCAGTTCCTTACCTCCCCTCGTAGTTGAGGGCAAGACTTTGGTTCTAGGATCTTTCAGATTCTTCATAGTGATCAGCAGATATAAATCCCAAGTGACTCAAAGAATATAGCTATCATTCCCCGGGAGCGGCGCCAGAAAAATGATGTTGACATGCAACTATTCCTGACTTGATGCCTCCACGGCAACGGAGCCAGAAAAGAGCTGCTTCCAGTTGCTCAACAATTAGAAATTGTCTTGCAATAGCCCACCAGCGCGTGGGATCGCGGCATTTTTCAAGGGTAGAATATTCAACCCAAATTTGTTGGTTCGCACGACGGGAAGTGAAAGAATATTCTCCAGTATTGGCAGCTGAATGTGTCAGATTCAACCACACCTGAAAGATTAGTGTCTGCAAGCAAGGTATCAGTAGCAAAGTAGTGTGATAGCAACGGTGCCAGAAACTATCTGGTGACGAGGCAGACTATTCCTAACGGTTGTATCAATGGCGCCAGTAAGTTGCCTGTGGACGGGAAATAGTCTTTCTCGGCAACGGTGCTAGAAAAAGTATTGTAGCAGGTAGCAGCAGTGTAACGAGTAACAGAAGTGGCAAGGAAAGGTAGTAGTGACAGCAGTAGCAAGTAGCAGTAGTAGCAAGTAACAACAGTAGCAAGTAGCAGCAGTAGGAAGTAACAGTGGAAGCAAGTAACAGTAGCGACAACATTAGTAACAGCAGCAGAGCAAAGCAGGTAACAGCAGCAGTGGGACAAACTCGTAGGCAATGGATCGGTAATTCGCTGGATGACATTCATCACGCAACAGCTATAACATGGAGAGATATGTGGCTAGCTCCCGTTCGTCAATGTGATGTAGGCATGCATTCCGTGTGTAGTCATACGTGCTTAGGGAAAAGAACTTGCATGACATCTATTGTCCATCCCTCCTGTGGCAGCGGGGTCCAAATGGATACTACGGGATATTAAGGTTCTCCTTTTAATAAAGAACCGGACCAACGCATTAGCACTTGGTGAACAGATGAACTCCTCAAACTATGGTCATCACCAGGAGTGGTTCCGGTTATTGTCACTCCCGGGTTGCCGGGTCATAACACCTAGTAGGTAACTACAACTTGCAAGATCAGATCTAAAACACACATATATTGGTGACAACATAATAATTTCAGATCTGAAATCATGGCACTCGAGCCCTAGTGACAAGCATTAAGCATGGGAAAGTAGTAGCAACATCAATCTCGGAACATAGTGGATACTAGGGATCAATCCACGTCAAAACTAACTCGATTACATGACAGATCTCATCCTACTCATCACCGCCCAGCGAGCCTACGAATAGATTACTCACAAACGATGAATAGATTCATGGAATTGGAGAGGGAATAAGGTTGATGATGACGATGGCAACGATCTCCTTGATCCGGAGCCCAAAACGGACACCAGATCTGCCCTCCAGATGAAGAACAGGATGTGGCGGTGCCTCCGTGTCGCAAACACGATGAAATCTTCTCTCTTGATTTTTCCGAGACAAAAGGGAATAAATAGCGCTGGAGTTGGGGGGTGGCAGAGCTACGTGGGCCCCACAAGCTTGGTTGCCGCGGTTAGGGGGAGGCCGCGGCGTCAGGGCTTGTGGCCCACTTGCCCGTCCCCTCTGGTGGATCTTTGCACAGGTATTTTTCATATTTTCCAGAAATATTCTCCGTAAATTTTCAGGATGTTCCGAGAACTTTCATTTCTGCACAAAAACAACACCATGGCAATTCTGCTGAAAACAGTGTGAGTCCGGGTTAGTTCCATTCAAATCATGCAAATTAGAGTCCAAAACAAAAGCAAAATAGTTTGGAAAAGTAGATACGATGGAGACGTATCAGGCCTCTAGGCACTTGTTGGAGTAGTTGCTATGAGTTTCGTTGGGCCGTATTCACTTTTTCTTAGAATCACTAATATTTCTGAAATTTTCAGAGATAGAAAAAGGAAAGATGAGGAGGTTCTTAAGAGGCTCTTCAAGTCGTGACCCCAATGATGATGGAAGTGACAAGAAGAAACCCAAGTATCTAGTTCCCCGAGTTGCAGAAGTTCGAGCGTGTGAGTGGCCAAGCGATGTGTTCATATGCGCCACCAGACTTTATCAGGACTTTTACTACTTGGTGGAGAACGCAGGCCTCACCGCCTTCGTTGAAGATAAGTGTCCGCAATACCTCCTCCTCACTAATATCTTTGTACAAAGCTTTAATTTCTATCCAAGGAAGAATCCTCCTATGGTTGAGTTCAAATTATATGATATCCCCCAGCGCATGTCACTCCAGAATTTTTGCAACGTTTGCAATTTGCCTTTTATTGGGAATATTCATGAACCTCGTCCACGGGACTTGGAGGCTTTCATCGATACTATTGTTGTAGGAGAGGAGAGAGGAGTGTCTTGCGCTAGAGCTGCTAGCATACATTTTCCTGTGCTTCGGTACTTCTCATTATTTTTGGGAAAATGTTTGATTGGCCGTGGGAAAGCTGGGTCCCTTAGCTCCCCAGATCTTGCGGTCTTGCGTGAAGCCCTTTATAATGATAAAACTTATAGCTTGGGCGCTATAGTAGCTCAAGGTTGAACACGAACAATTCTAAAGGCGTTGTCTTCGGAGGTATCTATGCTACTCGTCTTGCTAGACATTTTGACATACCTATTAGACTGGACGAGGAAGAAGAGATTCTTCTTCCCGAGAGATATCTAAATTATGATAGCATGGTTCGCCATGACTTTCTTGATAGAGATATAAATAGAAGGATGATTTATAACCTGGTATTTAGTCAGGGTACTCGTGAGACTATTACTTTGCCTGCTCCTTCTTTGTTCAATCTACATGCAGGCAGGTACATTATTATGCCCTCGGACATCTACGCATATTGGGGCATAGCCCAACCACACGTGCCCGTGCCCGAGCCACTAGTCGAGTACTAGACGCCAGTTTATCAGTGGGAGCCAGAGGAGCTCACACAGCAGTGGCACCCTCAGCACACTCCGGACTACCCCAAAGCTGGTTATTTCCCTCCTTGGGAGTAGACCAACTTAGGCCAAAAGCCTAAGCTTGGGCGAGTACGTGTTTCTCACCGAATTTATATTCTTGCTTATGCTTTCACTTTGTTTGTCGGTGTTCACACTTTGCCACTGTATCATCCATGCTAGTTTATTTCTTTTTTCTCGTTTTCTTTTCGTGTGTCTGTCTAGTTTGAGAAAACCCAAAAAGATTTTATTTTCTTCTTTTGCTTGTTGGGAGCTTTCCCATGTAAATAGTTTTCTTTTTCTTTGGGTGAAGGTAGAAGAGCATGGTTACAATGTTTTGTAGCTGTCGCATGCTTATCTGTTTATCTGTTAAAGAGCCATATTACTTTGTCTTCTCCTTTGTGTTGGCTTGCAGATTCCAGCGTAGTCCAATGTACAAGCACTCTTATGATTGTTCACATCATTTGGTCGTGCAAGTGAAAGGCAATAATGACGATATATGATGAAGTGTCTGAGCCTGGAAAAGCTGGTATGAACTCGATCTATTTTGTTTTTGTAAATATGACTAGCTCATCGTTCCTGATTCAGCTTTGTTGTGAGAGAAACATGTTTGCAATGATAACTTAGAGATCATAGTTTCTGATGCCATGGTTAATTAGCTAGGAGCTTATAATGGTTTGCCTTGGATGCCAACATGGATTTTGAGATGACTATGATGTAGTATGATAGGATGGTATCCTCCTTTGAATAATTCAAGTGGCTTAACTTGGCGCATGTTCATGCATGTAGTTGAAACAAAATTAACATAGCCTCTATGATGTTCATGTTCATGGTGATTTATGTCCTACTCATGCTTGCACTCAATGTTGGTTAATCTCAATGCATTTTGATGACTATTGTCGCTGTCTAGTTGGTCGCTTCCGAGTCTTTTGCTAGCCTTCACTTGTACGAAGCGGGAATACTGCTTGTGCATCCACTTCCATAAACCGAAAGTTGTTCCATATGAGTGAACCATACCTACCTATATGCGGTATTTACCTGCCGTTCCAAGTAAACTTGCATGTGCCACTCTCTAAACCTTCAAGAAATAATCTGTTTTGCATGCCCGAACCGCTCATGTGGTGACAGGGGGCTATCACTATCTTCCATGCTAGGCGTGTTATCCTCGATATGTGTTTATTCACTATCTTTCACGAGAAAGGGGCTGGTAATTGGAATGCCCGGTTCCATGCTCAAATCGAAAAGATAATTGCAAACAAAACTCCCCCTCGATTGATGTTGGTATGGACGGCACCCGAGTATTCGGCTAGTCGTGGAGTGTGATAGATCGGTGGTGGGGGAGTCAAAACTTTACTTTTTTGTTTGGGAACCACCTATGGCATGTGTAGCGTGGAAGATGGTGAGAAATCTTAGTCATTGCGTTGAAAATGAAAGCATGCCACCCAAAATTATTATCTCTGTTTTCAAAGCTTGAGCTCTGGCACCTCTGCAAATCAATGCTTCCCTCTGCGAAGGGCCTATCTATTTATGTTCCTGTTGAGTCATCCTCCTCTTATAAAACCTCCAATTAGAGAGCACCTCTGTCATTTTTATGCTTTGTTTTTAATTGCTGTTGAGTATGACTATGACTGGATCTTCTTTGCCATGAATTACAATGTTTAGTCAGCACTTGGTCTTTGAAGGTGCTCAGCATTTATGTTTTGCGGTCTCAGAAAGAGCTAGCGAGATACCATCTATTCGTACTGCTTCATGATTGTTTTGATTGAAGTGTTGACGTTTGAGATTATTATTATTTGCTCGCTAGTTGATTATGCCATTGATACGAGTTTACCGTGAGACCTAGATGTCATTTGCTTATGTGGTTAGCTTGTGATCTTGCTGAAATTCTGGTTATGAGTTAGACATAGTTGCAACAACAAGATCAAACAGAGTTCGTAAAAGTTTTTCTTTTGTCTCTTGCAGTTTGTCAACTGAATTGCTTGAGGACAAGCAAGATTTTAAGCTTGGGGGAGTTGATACGCCTCCATCGTATAAACTTTTTCAAACTCTTTTGCCCTTGTGTTGGACTCTAATTTGCATGATTTGAATGGAACTAACCCGGACTAACGCTGTTTTCAGCAGAATTGTCATGGTGTTGTTTTTGTGCAGAAATAAAAGTTCTCGGAATGACCTGAAAATTTACGGAGAATTTTTGTGGAATATATAAAAGATACTAGTGCAAGAATCAACGAAGGAAGTGGAACATGGAGCCCACAAGCCCACTAGGCGCGCCCCCCTGGCCGCGCCTCGCAGGCTTGTGGGGCCCACAAAACTCCGCCGCCTCCAATCTCAGGTCTATTTAGTCCCTTTCCTTCCAAAAAATCAGAGAGAAGAGTTCATTGCGTTTTATGATAGGGAGGCGCCGCCACCTTCTGTTCTTCCTGTGGAGGGCAGATCTGGAGTCCGTTCTGGGCTCCGGAGAGGGCAGATCGTCGCCATCGTCATCACCAACCTTCCTTCATCGCCAATTCCATGATGCTCTTCACCGTTCGTGAGTAATCTCATCGTAGGCTTGCTGGACGGTGATGGGTTGGATAAGGTCTATCATGTAATCGAGTTAGTTTTGACGGGGATTGATCCCTAGTATCCACTATGTTCTGAGATTGATGTTGCTACTACTTTGCCATGCTTAATGCTTGTCACTAGGGCCCGAGTGCCATGATTTCAGATCTCAACCTATTATGTTGTCACCAATATATGTGTGTTCTTGGTCCTATCTTGCAAGTTGTAGTCACCTACTACGTGTTATGACCCGGCAACCCCGGAGTGACAATAGCCGGAACCACTCCTGGAGATGACCATAGTATGAGGAGTTCATGTATTCACTAAGTGTTAATGCGTTGGTCCGGTTCTTTATGAAAAGGAGAACCTTAATATCCCGTAGTTTCCATTAGGACCCCCCTACCACGGGAGGGATGGACAATAGATGTCATGCAAGTTCTTTTCCATAACCACATATGACTACATACGGAATACATGCCTACATTACATTGACGAACTGGAGCTAGTTACATATCTCTCCGTGTTATAACTGTTGCGCGATGAATGGAATCCTACATAATCATCCATCACCGATCGAATGCCTGCGAGTATTTCCTACTGGTCCTTGCAACGTTACTTTGCTGCTACTGCTGTCACTGCTGCTACTGTTACTTTGTTGCTACTGCTATTACTCTGCGGCAACTCCTGTTACTTTGCTGCTACTGATTACTGTTGCTACTGCTGCTATCATACTACCTTGCTACAGATACTTTGTTGCAGATACTAAATCTTTCAGGTGTGGTTGAATTGACAACTCAACTGCTAATACTTGATAATATTCTTTGGCTTCCCCTTGAGTCGAATCAATAAATTTGGGTTGAATACTCTACGCTCGAAAACTGTTGCGATCCCCTATACTTGTGGATTATCAGTGGGTTGAGTTGATCTCAGATTACGACTTAGGGATAAGTTACACCCCGGGGAAGGCCAATGTCATGGCTGATGCACTAAGTCGTAAGTCTTATTGTAACAATCTGATGTTACAATGAGGTCAACCACATCTCTATGAGGAATTTCGGAAGTTAAACCTCCACATTGTTCCTCAAGGATTCTTTCTACCCTGGTTGCGAAACCTACTCTTAGGGATCAAGTCATAGCTGTGCAGACATATGATAAGGGTATATCCCACATCAAGGAGATTATTGCTAGCGGAAACGCTAGGGATTTCTGTATTAATGAGCAAGGTCTCGTGTTCTTTCAGAACCGTTTAGTGGTTCCTAAGAGCAAACGTGTGCGGCAGTTGATCCTTAAGGAGGCTCATGATTCTCCTCTCACCATTCATCCTGGTAGTACTAAGATGTATCAGGACCTACACCAGAGGTTTTGCTAGACTAGGATGAAGAGAGAAATTGCTGAGTTCGTTGCTAACTACGATGTTTGTCATCGAGTTAAGGCAGAACCTCAAAGGCCTGATGGAACCCTTCAACCTTTAGCTATTCCTGAATGGAAATGGGATAAAGTTAGTATGGATTTCATCACTGGATTTCCCAAGACCAAGAAAGGAAATAATGCTATCTTTGTGGTCATTGACCGTCTTTCCAAAGTAGCTCATTTTCTGCCAGTTCGTGAGAGTATAACAGCTAGCCAGCTAGCAGAGTTATATCTCTCTCGAATAGTGTCTCTTCATGGTGTCTCTGTGGAGATTACCATGGGAACTCTCCTATCTTTTCTGGGAAAGTTTTCTCATTTTTACCGTGGAAGTATTTTTACCTCTCATTTCTGGGGAAGTTTTTAGAATGCCATGGGAACTCACTTATCTTTTAGCACTGCTTTCCATCCTCAATCAAGTGGTCAAGTAGAAAGAGTGAATCAAATCCTAGAGGATATGCTTCGAGCTTGTGTTATATCGTTCGGTATGAATTGGGAGAAGTGCCTTCCTTTCGCCGAATTTGCTTATAACAATAGTTACCAATCAAGCTTGGGCAAAGCCCATTTTGAAGTTCTCTACGGACGAAGATGTCGAACACCTCTTAATTGGTCAGAAACTGGAGAGAGGCAACTCTTTGGTCCGGATATGATCCAGGAAGCAGAAGAGCAAGTTCGCATTATTTGTGAAAAGTTGAAAACAGCCCAATATAATCAAAAGAGCCAATATGATCGTCATCATAAGGCTATGACCTTTGAATTTGACGAGAAGGCTTACCTTCGGGTTACACCTTTGAAGGGTATCCATTGCTTCGGTCTCAAAGGAAAATTGGCTCCTCGTTACATTGGTCCTTTTCGCATTCTTGCCGAACGAGGAGAAGTTGCCTACCAGTTGGAACTTCCTCCGCATCTTTCCAAGGTTCATGATGTTTTCCACGTCTCGCAACTCAGGCGTTGCTTTTCGGATCCTATCCGTGAAGTGGACCACAAAACGCTTGATCTCCAAGATAACCTTTCATACTGAGAATACCCTGTTCGTATTCTTGATCAAGCTGAGCGTACCACTCGACGTCGAAACCTCAAGTTTCTTAAACTTCAATGGTCAAATCATTCTCAGAAGGAGGCAACATGGGAAAGAGAGGACCGTCTCCAACTTGAGTATCCCGCGCTATTCCCGACGACTTCCAAATCTCGGGACGAGATTCTTTTGAGTGGGGGTGAGTTGTCACATCCCTAGCTACCCTTTGATGATTAGCAAGATTG
Organism: Hordeum vulgare subsp. vulgare; assembly: GCF_904849725.1. NCBI lineage: Eukaryota > Viridiplantae > Streptophyta > Magnoliopsida > Poales > Poaceae > Hordeum > Hordeum vulgare. The sequence continues at coordinate 435,440,677 of NC_058519.1, read as the reverse complement.
TTCTCATGTTTTATTATTGCATGAAAAATGGAAATAGAAATCAAAGATAAACCCTCCATATTCAACTCAATTCAAAACTTGTGATAAATCAATGAACCCAAAATGGCCTTGATAAAAGTCCATCATTTTTGATTATATTGGAAACAATAATTCAGGGTTGGAACTTACTTTCAATATACATTTGGCATTTTATTTAAACCACAAAAGCCAATGATAATATCCAATTAAGTGGTTTTAAATATTTCTGGTTATTATAAAATGTTGAATCTTTTATGTGGGCTTGGAAATATTACAAACAACACCCCAACACTATTTTCACTATTTTAGAAATAGTTTGGAGCCAAAAATAAAATCAACAAGTGTCAGATATGAATTAACAAAAACAGAAAAGAAAGAAAATGCGAAAAGACTTGCCTCACGCTCACCTGGCCCAGCCCATCTCCTCCCTTGTCGTCTTCCTCGCGCCACTAGGCCGCAGGAGGTGGCCGCCGCTTTCTCTGGCGCGGCAACGCACCTGAGTGCCTGCCTAGCCTCCCCGTCGCGCTGGCCGCGAAGGGATAGGCCTCCCGCATCCATTCCAGCTCTCTCCCTCTCCCCATTCGCTCCCCTGTGCCCCTCCTCTTGGCCGCCATTAGAGCCGAGCTCAAGCTCGAGCTAGCCGTCGCCTCCGGCCACCGCAAGCTCCCTCGAGCACGCTATCCTCTACGCCTCGACGAGCACGACGTCCTCGCCAAAGGAAAAGAGCCCCCGAGCCCTACATCACCCTCGTCACCGTCGGCTTCTACCTTCGGCCACCGGCAAGTCATCGTTGATGCGTCGGATCCAGCGCCTCCCCGAGCAGCCTCAACCTTTCATCGACACCGTAGTGAGCTCATGAGAGTTTCCCCCAATTTCCCCTCCTTTTCCTGCACCCTAGCACCGAGGTCATCGGGCCCGAGCTCCGGCAGCCGCCACAGCTCGTCGCCGGTGCCCTCCGGCCACCTTCAGCCCTCCTGATGCTCCTGTTAATTAGATGGGGTCGAGCCTGGGCTTCATCCGAGTGCTCTGAGATCCTGAATCTGAGGCCTGTAGCGTGAACCGAAGCATCTCCAGCGGGCCCTCCGCCGAGGCTAAGGTCGCCGGTGACCACCCTCCGGTGGGCGTTGACGTGGACACCTCATTAGAGCTTAATCCACCCCCTAGAGCCACTGACAGTGGGCCCCAGACTGGGTCAAACCCCACATGGCCTCTCGTCAGCGCAGGATTAGCCCCTGAGCCACTGACCAGTGGGCCCTATTGGTCAGGTTTGACCTGACCAGCCCCTGTTGACCCTGCTGATGTCATGCTGACGCAGTAAATCCAATTCCGTGATTAAATTAATTCCAGAAAATGCTGAAACTTTGGAAATTCATAGAAAATTAAATATAACTCCAAATTTGACAAATAATATATGCAAATTGATCAGAAAAATTCAATGAACACAATGGTGCTACTTTCATGCATGAAAAACAAAGTTATGGAACAACATGAGGTCAAATCAATTAAAGGAATTTAATAAATGTCCCATTTTAAATAGTATTTGAATTTGAATGCAAATCAGCGTTAAACCAAAGGTTTGATAGCCACACTAGCTCATGCTACATTTCATTTCATGCCATGATCATGCATCACATTGTTGCATATGAATGTTATTGATTCTCGTGATTGTTTCAGTAGGCTCTGCCCTTCCGGATACGTCTGAATATCCGACTAACGGATTTAATCCATCTGCTAAACAACAAGGCAAGCACCCTTTTGATCATCCCGATATAACCCCATGTTCCCGCTCCTGCTCCCACTTATTGCATTAGGACAAAATATATCAAATGCTTTACTGTGGTAGCTGAACCTATTCCTTTGCATGACCTATCATTGTCACAGTAAATAGGCAAACCTTGCAACCTAGCATACCTGGTAGTTGCTTGAGCCATGATGTGTCTTATCCTGCTATGCTTGCTATGCCTCGAGTTGTGTCAGGTCTGTGTCATCTGGGTGATGAACCGGAATAGTTGATTGTGTTCTAGTGACAAAGAATAAGTGTGGAACCTGATTTGGTAAAGGTACCGATGAAAGGCTATGTAGGAGTACATGGCGGGTTGTTTCATTGGAACCACCCTTAGGAACTGAGTTCCGTGTATGTAATCCAAGACTAGATGCTACCACATGTTGGGCTACTTAATTGGCCCTCTCGGCTTATTAATCGCCTAGTACTCAGTCCAGGAGTTGCAAGCAGTTTCTGGTGTTTATAGTCATGCTGGAGGCCGTGCATAATGCTGACCTTAGAGGTGGGGTATGATGCGGTAGGCAGTGGCACGGTGTACCAAGTGGCACACGGATGGTGGGCTTGGGAACCCTGCGCACATCGTTTGGGGCCATGGCGGAAACCTTGGCCAGAATTTCGTGTGGGTTTACTCTCAAATAGGCGATAAACCTCGACTAGGTATTAGTGTGGTTAACGGTCGTGGCTGACTCCCTCGCTGGGCTTCCGCTTGAAGGTTGCCGAGGTGCATGACGTGCACATGGAGATAAGTGGCGAGAGCGTGTGTGAAGAAGTACACCCCTGCAGGGTTATGATCTATTCGAATAGCCGCGTCCGCGGATATGGACTACTTGGAGACATATGTTGTTCATAGATGACTTTAATGGCTACTCATAAAAGTATCAAGATAAGTGTGAGTATCATGTATGGCATTTCCGTAGGGAGATAGAAAGGAGTCCATGATTGTGTATTGTTATGTATGCCTGTCTCTGTACACTCGAGCCACTTCAGTTTATGACTAGTTATGTTGACCTGGGTTCTTTGACATTGGAATGCTAGTGACACAAATGCATGTGTGAGTCAAAAGGCGCAAACGGTCCCGGCTAAGGTAAGGTGGCAGCCGTGGGGTTAACCGTGCGTGAGACCGCAAAGGAATGCGATCTGTTACAGGATGGATTCCTATGGCTTAGGATCGGGGTCCCGACAGCGTTGGTATCAGAGCCTGACTGACTGTAGGATTACCAAGCCAAACTGGTCGAAGTTGAGTCTAGAAATGATTTAGTTATATATAATGGAATTGTTTGTGGAAGGGAACGTATGTTTCTTGCTTCTCTTCTCAAGTCATTCTATTCTGGTCATCCTCGTCTTTTCTACGGGGATTAAGAATTAGGTTACTTATCTATCTCTGAGGATCGCGTGCTACCAATCGGTAGATTGTTGGAAAATGGTTCAAGAGTTAATCCGAGTTTCTTTTGTTCCAGGGAAAAGAAAATAAGTTTTGATGACCACGGAATTGAACTTGATAGTTGAGTGGTTATGATATCCTATCTTTTGTGGGTTGTCTCAAAATTGTTTTTGAGCATTTACAACCGTTATGCTGCCCAATTTTATCTCAAGAGCTCTAGTGCCTTTTGCATTACTCTCTATTTCAGATGCCTGGTCGTCCTTCTCGTCAGGTGGTCCATCTGACTAGGTGCATTGATGTGCCGGGTCACACGGCCATGCTGGTCAGGATGATGTCAGTAGCCGGGTACCACTGGTACCCAGAGTATAAAGTGAAGGAGCGGTACCGGGATTTCAACCAGAATTAGTACCTATGCACCGTTAGGGTATTCCCAGATTACCCTCGAGCCGAGGAGCCGATCCATTGGTCTTATGGATTGGGGGTTACTGTTGACATGGCGGTACAAGATGCTGCCTATTCAATGTTGACCATCATGAGAGCCACACAGGCACTGCTGTAGAATTCAGAGTTCTCCTATGTTCCCGAATTGTTTCATTGTTTTTTGAGACTAGGAAAATGGAGGCTACTTCATTAATATAAATAAAGCTTGTCCAAAAGATCATTTTCCTTTGCCATGCATCAACCAGATTATAGAATCCATTGTTGGTTGCAATCTTCTCTCTTTTATTGATGCCTACTATGGTTATCCTCATATCATTATGGCCAAGGAAGATGAGAAGAAGATTGCACTCATTACTCCAAGTGGCACGTACTTATTTAAGAGTAGGCCTTTCAGACTATAAAGTGTATGGTGAACACTTGCATGGGCAATCTAGATTGGTTTTGAGCCCCACCTACACACGAATGTGGAAGCCTACATGGATGATATAATGTTAAAGACCAAGGAAAAATAAACAAGCATACAAAATTTGGAAGAAACATGTGTAATTTTGCGCAAGATCAACTTGAAGCTCAATCCTCAGAAGTGTATGTTTGGTGTTCCATCCAGCAAGTTTCTGGGTTGTTTGTATCTTAACATGAAATTGAAGTCAATACCGACAAGATCAGAGCAATTTAGTAGTTGGAAGCACCAAAGCGTGCCAAGGATGTGCGGCGTCTAGCTGGTTCTGTTGTCGCACTGTGCAGTTTCATCTCCAAGTCTTCCGAGCGTGCCTTGCCATTTTTCAAAATCGTAAAAAAGGTTGGTCCTATGAAATGGACTCCGGAAGCGGAGCATGTAGTGCAGGATTTGAAGAAGTATTTTCCCTCTCTACCAACACTAGTTGCGCCTAGGCTCTAAGAACCGTTGCTACTATACTTGGCAGCTACTAATCAAGTGCTTAAAGTTGCACTAGTGGCAGAGAGGGAAGAAAATGAGGAAGAGGCAGCAACCATAGAGCCACCAACCTACAAGGTGGAAACTTCTCCGGTAAGACCAAGTGTCGACAAGCCAAGTTCAACGCAAGAAGATAAAGAAAATTGGCAAGTCGTGCCGAAGAAAAAGACGGTATAATGCTTAGTTTACTTTGTAAGTTCCCTTTTGCAGGGGGTGGATCAAGGTATTCTGGTGCGCAAAGCTTGCTCTTTGTCCTTTTCATGGCATCAAGGAAGCCCCACCACTACTTCCAAGCATATCAGATCACCGTCATCACTCACTTTCTTTTTCAGCGCATCTTGAGACATCCAAAGGACACCAGCATGATTGTGGAGTGGGCGTTGGAGCTGTCGAGCTTAGATTTGAATTTCGTAAGCACATCAACTATTCAGAGAAGATCCTTGGAGTAATTCGTTGCATAATGGATACCAACACATGATGAAAATATTCCATAAACATCCTCCCCGGCAAGATTGGGGGGCATGCAAAATCATTGGTGCTTTTCAACTCATAGGATTGATACGTCTCAAACGTATCTATAATTTTTGATGGTTTCACGTTGTTATCTTGTCTTCTTTGGATGTTTTATGTACCTTTTATATCTTTTTTGGGACTAACTTATTAATTCAGTGCCAAGTGTCAGTTCCTGTTTTTTCTGTGTTTTTGACTCTTTTCAGATCTGATTTTGGAACGGAGTCGAAACAGAATAAAAACCCCGAAATGATTTTTTTTGAACGAAAGAAGATCAGGGGGCCTCTGGGCCAAGCCAGGTGGGCTCCAGGGAGCCCACAAGCTCCCACTCCACCACCAGGGGGGAGGCGGCGGTGGCAGGGCTTGTGGCCTCCCTGGCCGCCCCCTGACCTAGATCCTTGGCCTATATATTCCCAAAAATTCAGCAAAAAATCAGGGGAGCCTCGAAAATACTTTTCCGCCGCCGCAAGCTTCCGTTTCCGCGAGATCTCATCTGGAGACCCTTCCTGGCGCCCTGCCGGAGGGGACTTTGGAGTTGGACGGCTTCTTCATCATCATCATCGCCCCTCCAATGACTCGTGAGTAGTTCACTTGAGACCTACGGGTCCATAGTTAGTAGCTAGATGGCTTCTTCTCTCTCTTGGATCTTCAATACAAAGTTCTCCATGATCTTCATGGAGATCTATCCATTGTAATCTTCTATGGCGGTGTGTTTGTCGAGATCCGATGAATTGTGGATTTGTTATCAGATTATCTATGATATATATTTGGGTCTTTGCTGATTTCTTATATGCATGATTTGATATCCTTGTAAGTCTCTCCGAGTCTTGGGTTTTGTTTGGCCAACTAGATCTATGATTGTTGCAATGGGAGAAGTGCTTGGTTTTGGGTTCTACCATGTGGTGACCTTTCCGAGTGACAGTAGGGGAAGCAAGGCACACATTAAGTAGTTGCCATCAAGGGTAAAAAGATGGGGTTTTCATCATTGGTTTGAGATTATCCCTCTACATCATGTCATCTTGCTTAAGGCGTTACTCTGTTCTTTTGGACTTAATACACTAGATGCATGCTGGATAGCGGTCGATGTGTGGAGTAGTAGTAGTAGATGCAGAAAGTATCGGTCTACTTGTTTTGGGCATGATGCCTATAGATATAATCATTGCCATGGATACCGTCTACTTGCTTTCATGAGAGAAGCCACTAGTAAACACCTCCCATCCACCGTTTACACCTCCGCTTTTACTTTGCTTGTTACTTTGTTGCTTTCAGTTCTCACTTGGCAAACAATCTATAAGGGATTGACAACCCCTTCATAGCGTTGGGAGCAAGCTTTTGTGTTTGTGCAGGATCTTGAGATACTCCTCCACTGGATTGATACCTTGGTTCTCAAACTGAGGGAAATACTTACCACCGCTACGCTACATCACCCTTTCCGCTTCGAGGGAACACCAACGCAAGGCTCCAAGTCCACGGGGGAAATCCTTTGCATACTTGCCTAGGAAGTCCCTTAAGGCGTAGCCGTAGCAGAAGGATTCCTAGTGCTATTGCTGAGGAGCACGTCAAGATAATTTCACTACAACGTGCCTATTTCTGGCGCCATTGGAAGGTCTTTTGTTGCAGTAGCAGAAGTATTTCTGGCGCCGTTGCCGGGGAGGAGAAATCAAGATCTATCCAAGTAGGTCTCACAAATTCTTCTCTTGCATTTACTTTTGTTGCCAGTTGCCTCTTATTCTCCTCTCCCCCACTTCACATTTGCCGTTTTCATTTGCCTTTCTCCTTCACCGTTTTCTTTTTGCCTTTGCCGTTTTCTTTTGCCCGTTTCACTCTCTCTTCCTACTCGTTTGTGTGTGAGATAGTCCATCAATGGCTAGACCCACCACTCCAAACGACACCCCTGAAAATGAAGTTCTCAATTTCCGGCAAAATGAGGAAGAAAATTTGAAGGACGCTTGGTACAGGATTTGCAATGCTCAAAGTAGATCTACTCGTAAGCAATTCACTATCGTCCTCCTTCGCAGTTTCTATGTTGGGATTTCTCCTTGGAATAGGTATATCCTTGACACCATTGTAGGCGGGAATTTTTTGGGGAGCCATACTGTTGACTCCTATAGAGCTATCATGAATTTGGTAGGCTCACCGCCGCTCATGGTTAATGGAACTATCTTGACCTTGGAACACGTGATGCAAAGGCTTGACGCTATTGAAAACAAAATTGCCACAATTGAACTTATTGAGGGTTTGGATAGAAAGATCCACAATCAAATTACTCAGTATGGATCCAAAGTGGGAAACTTTTTGAAAAATTTAAAGGAGAAGGAACTTATAGTTAATTATTCTTCTAGAATTGGCAAATTAGAAGATGTCATAACCAACTCGTGTTCCGCTTTTCCTGTTGTGCAAAATACTCCAAATCTTACTCTCAAAAAGACCGTCAAGCCTGTTTTTGTTCCTAAAGCTAGTGGTGAATCATCCAAGAAAGATGAAAATCTTAAGATGATAAATGATCACACTACCTATGGTTTGAGCACCAAAGATGACTATACGTGATTCCATCACTTTTGCCTAGCTAAGGGCGTTAAACAAAAGCGCTTGTTGGGAGGCAACCCAACGAATCTATCATTTTTCTTTCTGTTTTGTGTTTTTCACACTTTCACAATTCTGTTATGATTGTGTTTTTTGTGTTCCTTTTTGCGTTTGTGCCAAGCAAAACCGTTATGATTAGTCTTGGGGATGATCGTTTGGTCATGCTGGAAAAGACAGAAACTTTTTGCTCACGAAAAGAATTTTCATTATTTTTCTGTGAGAGCTTTTGAGTTGATTCTTTTTTTCTGCTGATTGCTACACAAATTCTTCAGACTTTCATAATTTTTCAGAATGTTTGGAGTACCATAGGTATACGACATATACAGATTGCTACAGACTTGTCTGCTGTTAACAGATTCTGTTTTTGTTGTGTTGGTTGCTTATTTTGATGAAACTATGGATAGTATTGGGGGGTATTAGGCATGGAAGATTGAAAATAAAGTAACCCAACATCAGCACAAGTAGAATTTAATTTTGCTACAGTACCTAAGGAAGTGGTGGTTTACTTTCTCATACTAATGTTATCACGAGTTTCTGTTTAGGTTTCGTGTTGTGAAGTTTTCAAGTTTTGGGTGAAGTTCTTATGGACAAAAATAAAAAGAGTGGCAAGATCTCAAGCTTGGGGATGACCAAGGCAGCCCAAGAGATTCAAGGATGCCGTAAAAGCCTAAGCTTGGGGATGCCCCGGGAAGGCATCCCCTCTTTCGTCTTCAATCCATCGGTAACGTTACTTGGGGCTATATTTTTATTCACCACATGTTACGTGTTTTTGCTTGGAGCGTCTTGTATCGTAGGAGTCTTTTATTTTTGTTGTGTCACAATCATCCTTTCTACACACCTATAGAGAGAGACATGCACTCACCGTGATTTTGTCGACCTTCACTTATATCTTTTGGAAGACAATTCTGCTCACATGTGCTTCACTTATATCTTTTGAGCTAGACACTTTTACTGTATGTGCTTCACTTATATCTTTTAGAGCACAGCGGTGCATGGCTTGGTAGTTGATCTATGCTTTGAAAGTAGTCTCAAAAGGGGTAGTTATACAAAGGGATACGAAAACTTCCACCTTCATGTGCATTGAATAGTTAGAGAAGTTTGATTCATCTCAATTAGTTTTGAGTTGTGGTTATGGTAATATTGAAGTCATGCTAGTAAGGTGTTGTGGATCTAGAAATACTTGTGTTGAAGTTAGTAATTCCCGTAGCATGCACGTATGGTGAACCGCTATGTGATGAAATCTGAGCATGACTAGTATATTGATTGTCATCTTTTGCGTGGCGGTCGGGATCGTGCGATGGTTTATACCTACCAACCCTTCCCCTAGGAGTATGCGGTGACTGCTTTGTTTCGATTACTAATAAAACTTTTGCAACAAGTATATGAGTTCTTCATGACTAATGTTGAGTCCATGGTTTAGATGCACTTTCACCTTCCACCATCACTATCTTCCTAGTGCCGTGCAACTTTCGCCGGTGCACAAAACCCACCATTAGCCTCCCTCAAAACAGCCACCATACCTACCTACTATGGCTTTTTCAAAGTCATTCCGAGATATATTTCCATGCAACTACCACCATGACATGTACCACCACGTCTAAATTGCCATTGCATGATCTTAAGATAGCTACAATGATGTTTCCATTGATATCTATGCCATGCTAGTGTTGGAAATATGCCCTAGAGGCAATAACAAATTAGTTATTATTATATTTCTTAGTTCATGATAATCGTTTATTATCCATGCTATAATTGTATTGATTGGAAACACAATACTTGTGTGGATACATAGACAAAACACTGTCCCTAGTAAGCCTCTAGTTGACTAGCTCGTTGATCAAAGATGGTCAAGGTTTCCTGGCCATAGGCAAGTGTTGTCACTTGATAACGGGATCACATCATTAGGAGAATCATGTGGTGGACTAGACCCAAACTAATAGACGTAGCATGTTGATCGTGTCATTTCGTTGCTACTGTTTTCTGCATGTCAAGTATTTGTTCCTATGACCATGAGATCATATAACTCACGGACACCGGAGGAATGCTTTGTGTGTATCAAACGTCGCAACGTAACTGGGTGACTATAAAGATGCTCTACAGGTATCTCCGAAGGTGTTCGTTGAGTTAGTATGGATTGAGACTGGGATTTGTCACTCCGTGTGACGGAGAGGTATCTCGGGGCCCACTCGGTAATACAACATCACACACAAGCCTTGCAAGCAATGTGACTTAGTGTAAGTTACGGGATCTTGTATTACGGAACGAGTAAAGAGACTTGCCGGTAAACGAGATTGAAATAGGTATGCAGATACTGACGATCGAATCTCGGGCAAGTAACATACCGAAGGACAAAGGGAATGACATACGGGATTATATGAATCCTTGGCACTGAGGTTCAAACGATAAGATCTTCGTAGAATATGTAGGATCCAATATGGGCATCCAGGTCCCGCTATTGGATATTGACCGAGGAGTCACTCGGGTCATGTCTACATAGTTCTCGAACCCGCAGGGTCTGCACACTTAAGGTTCGACGATGTTTTATGCGTATTTGAGTTATATTCTTGGTTACCGAATGTTGTTCAGAGTCCCGGATGAGATCATGGACGTCACGAGGGTTTCCGGAATGGTCCGGAAACGAAGATTGATATATAGGATGACCTCATTTGGTTACCGGAAGGTTTTCGTGCATTACCGGAAAAGTTTCGGGCTCATCGGTAGTGTACCGGGAGTGCCGGGAGGGGTGCCGGGGACCATCGGGAGGGGTGTCACGCCCCAAGGGGTCTCATGGGCTATGGGAAGAGATAAACCAGCCCCTAGTGGGCTGGAATAAGTTCCCACTAAGGCCCATAAGGTTTGAGAAGGAAAAAACACAAGGTGGAAAGAGTTTCCAAGTGGGAAGGTGGAATCCTACTCCAAGTAGGATTGGAGTAGGACTCCTCCACCTCCAATTTCGGCCAAACCTTTAGGTTTTGAGACTGCCTCCTCCCCTCCCTCCCACCTATATATACGGAGGTTTTAGGGCTGATTTGAGACAACTTTTCGACGGCAGCCCGACCACATACCTCCACGGTTTTTCCTCTAGATCGCGTTTCTGCGGAGCTCGGGCGGAGCCGTGCTGAGACAAGGTCATCACCAACCTCCGGAGCGCCGTCACGCTGCCGGAGAACTCTTCTACCTCTCCATCTCTCTTGCTGGATCAAGAAGGCCGAGATCATCGTCGAGCTGTACGTGTGTTGAACGCGGAGGTGCCGTCCGTTCGGTACTAGATCGTGGGACTGATCGCGGGATTGTTCGCGGGGCGGATCGAGGGACGTGAGGACGTTCCACTACATCAACCGCGTTCACTAACGCTTCTGCTGTACGATCTACAAGGGTACGTAGATCACTCATCCCCTCTCGTAGATGGACATCACCATGATAGGTCTTCGTGCGTGTAGGAAATTTTTTTTTCCCATGCGACGTTCCCCAACAGCTAGATCATTGCCACGGTACACTACCGAAGGCATTCCATATAGAGTCATAGTTGCTCTAAGTTTTTAGTTGAAAGTGTGATGATCATCATTAATGGAGCATTGTCCCATGTGAGGAAATAAAAGAGGCCAAAGAATCCCACCAAAAAAAGAGGCCAAAGAGCCCACCAAATAAAAAAATGGGAGAAAAAGAGAGAAGGGACAATGCTACCACTTATTCCACAATTGTGCATATTAAGCACCATGATCTTCATGATTGAGAGTCTCTCGTTTTGTCACCACCATATAGCTAGTGGGAAATTTTAATTATATAACTTGGCTTGTATATTCCAATGATAGGCTTCCTCAAAATTGCCTTAGGTCTACGTGAGCAAGCAAGTTGGATGCACACCCACTAGTTTTCTTTAAGAGCTTTCACATACTCGTAGCTCTAGTGCATCATTTATGGCAATCTCTACTCATTCACATTGATATCTATTGATGAGCATCTCGACAACTCATTGATATGCCTAATTAATGTGACTATCTTCTCCTTTTTTTGTCTTGCAACCTCCACCATATTCCACACCATCTATAATGCTATAACCATGGCTCACGCTCATGTATTGCGTGAGAGTTGAAAAAGTTTGAGAAAGTAAAGGTGTGAAACAATTACTTGGCCAATACCGGGGTTGTGCATGATTCAAATTCGTTGTGCAATGACGATAGAGCATAGCCAGACTATATGCTTTTGTAGGGATAACTTTCTTTTGGCCTTGTCATTTTGAAAGTTCATGATTACCTTTCTAGTTTGCTTGAATGATTATTATTTCCACCTCAATAGCAAACTATTGTTTTGAATCTAATGGATCTGAACATTCATGTCACATAAGAGGAATTACAAAGGACACCTATGCCAGGTAGCATGAAAGCATCAAAAATTCATTCTTTATCACTTCCCTACTCGAGGACGAGCAGGAGTTAAGCTTGGGGATGCTTGATACGTCTCAAACGTATCTATAATTTTTGATGGTTTCACGCCGTTATCTTGTCTTCTTTGGATGTTTTATGTACCTTTTATATCTTTTTTGGGACTAACTTATTAATTTAGTGCCAAGTGCCAGTTCCTGTTTTTTCTGTGTTTTTGACTCTTTTCAGATCTGATTTTGGAACGGAGTCCAAATGGAATAAAAAACCCGAAATGATTTTTTTCCGAACGGAAGAAGATGAGGGGGCCTCTGGGCCAAGCCAGGTCGGCTCGAGGGAGCCCACAAGCTCCCACTCCACCACCAGGGGGAGGCAGCGGTGGAAGGGCTTGTGGCCTCCCTGGCCGCCCCCAGACCTAGATCCTTGGCCTATATATTCCCAAAAATTCAGTAAAAAATCAGGAGAGCCTCGAAAATACTTTTCTGCCGCCGCAAGCTTCCGTTTCAGCGAGATGTCATCTGGAGACCCTTCCCGATGCCCTGCCGGAGGGGACTTTGGAGTTCGAGGTCTTCTTCATCATCATCATCATCTCCGAGTCTTGGGTTTTGTTTGGCCAACTAGATCTATAATTCTTGCAATGGGAGATGTGCTTGGTTTTGGGTTCTACGATGTGGTGACCTTTCCCAGTGACAGTAGGGGCAGCAAGGCACACATTAAGTAGTTGCCATCAAGGGTAAAAAGATGGGGTTTTCATCATTGGTTTGATATTATCCCTCTACATCATGTCATCTTGCTTAAGGCATTACTCTGTTCTTTTGGACTTAATACACTAGATGCATTCTGGATAGCGGTCGACGTGTGGATTAATAGTAGTAGATGCAGAAAGTATCGGTCTACTTGTTTTGGATGTGATGCCTATAGATATAATCATTGCCATAGATATCGTCACGACTTTGCGTGGTTCTATCAATTGCCCGACAGTAATTTGTTCACCCACCGTCTACTTGGTTTCATGAGAGAAGCCACTAGTAAACACTACGGCCCCCGGGTCTATTCACATCCATCGTTTACACCTCCGCTTTTACTTTGCTTGTTACTTTGTTGCTTTCAGTTCTCACTTGGCAAACAATCTATAAGGGATTGACAACCCCTTCATAGCGTTGGGAGCAAGCTTTTGTGTTTGTGCGGGATCTTGAGATACTCCACCACTGGATTGATACATTGGTTCTCAAACTGAGGGAAATACTTACCACCACTATGCTACATCACCCTTTCCGCTTCGAGGGAACACCAACGCAAGGCTCCAAGGCCACGGGGGAATCCTTTGCATACTTGCCTAGGAAGTCCCTTAAGGCGTAGCCGTAGCAGAAGGATTCCTGGTGCCATTGCTGAGGAGCACGTCAAGATAATTTCCCGAAAATATGCCTATTTCTGGCGCCATTGGAAGGTCTTTTGTTGCAGTAGCAAGGATGCACAAGACGCTTCGAACAAAGTGCAACATAAACGTAGATTTGATGCATCGATGGCCTATTCAAACTTCGTGATAGCAGACTACAAAGACCAAAATAATCATTCGCATAATCTAAAGCCTTACTACAATGTTGGCGACCATAAGAAGGTGAATCCAAGCTCAGCCTATTCAAAGGGAAGCTTGCACCAGCCAGTGCTTCCAAACCAATAATGTTGGATGTTGAAGAATGGCAGACCATTTAATTGTATATTTTCAACAAGCTAACAGAAGTGCGATCATACATTGAGTAAGTTCTTGGTACATTGTTTCGCAATTTCTAATTCCTTTGAAGTCCTTTGATTCCCAGATATTTGATACAGTCGATACATCGACAAATTCTCGGATGGTGCGGTGATCCAAAAGGATTCCGTTGAAGAGTATGAGCTTCTGCCAAAGCATGGAGGAGGTTATCCCGGTTTCATCTCTTGGTTCCAAAAACAGTAATTACCATTAATATACCATTTAATTTCTTTGTCTAATTTGTGGCTAATGCAACAATCCTTAAATATTAAACTTGTAGGCTAATTCAAAGTCTATGGACGCCGAATTGAGACAAGTCGCTAATGGTTTTGTCTTTAAGGCCCGTTCATTTGAGAAACACAACATCAACGAGTATCACTTTTGTACCTATGGCAAAGAGCTATCTATGGCCAACTAAAAATCTACAAACTATGGTGTCTCTGCTATAGGCGAAGGAGGTACTGAGTATTATGGAAGAGTTGAAGCAATTTATGAACTTCAATTCTATGGTGAAAACCCACTAAACATCATAGTCTTCAAATGTTTTTGGTTCCAGCTGAAGGAGACTAGAAGGACTCATGAACATATAGGGCTAGTCAGCATCAAAGAAAGCACCCATCTAGATGTTCCCGATGTCTACATTATGGCTCAACACGCGACCCAAGTTTTCTATCTACCGTGGACCGGCCGAACTGATAAGAATCTAAATGGTTGGGATGTTATTCATGAAGTGTCGCCACATGCTAGACCACCTCCCCCTAATGAAGAGGATTATGAACCTCACATTAAGTCGGGCACATATGAAGGAGAATTTTTCCAACAATCACGTCTTTCCAAAAAATGTTTCAGGAAGCAATCTACTTCACCCCAGAACATGGCAGTAGACACAGAAAGTCAATATGACTTCACCCCTGAGCCGAAACAAAAAGAGACGGAACTAGAAGAGGATACTGTTGCGGATGACCTGTCAATGCTTGACCGATTACAGAAAGGCCTTCCACATGTTGATACCGCTGAACCCGATGATCACGTCATTCATGACGACACACATGATAGTGATGATGATGATGCATTTATTGATCCTGGAGCATATATAGACGATCCACACTATTATTAGTTTGTATGAATCCCAATTTCAATTATCTACATATTATTGTTCATGTCAGGTATGAACCTCACATTAACCCAAACACATATGAACTTGATTTTTTATGTTCTACATTTACTTTACTCTTTGTCATGGCACGTGATGAAAGTTGGTGAGCGCGGGTCCAAAGCGCTTCGCGGGTAATTCTTCGTTGGCGGCCCGCAGGAGGCCTACTTCCATTCCACCGCTATCTATCTGGAGAGCGTTAATAGACTGTATTTTGACACCCGCGGGAGCTTCTTTGTCGGCGTCGTTGCCCACCAGGAAAGGAGCTTAGGGAGGGAAGAAGCAGAGAGGTACATGACGTGACCGCGGGAGAGGTAGATAGACTGCTATGCCTTCCTCGGTGCCGCCCCCAATTCATTCACCCGAGCAAAGGACTGCTAGGGGGGACCCCGTACCATGAGCATCGGGGCGACGAGCCTTCGGCCCATGAGACTCCGGTCTGAGAGGCTTCGAACCACGAGACTACGGTCCCAGGGGCTATGTCCCAGGATTCTCCGGCCCCAGAGGTTTCAGCCCACGAGACTCCGGATCTAGGAGCTACATCCTAGGGGATGTCCAGATGGGGTACCTGGCCGGATAGTCCTAAGGGGTCGGGTGGCCATGCTAATTGAGGCGGGGATGAGTCTAGTGATAGTCAGGGTGAGGTGGTTAAGGGGGTCACCGTGTACCAACATGGTGGTACACGGCTCACGCCCCTACCGACGACCCGTGAGCAAAGGCCGGTGATTAGGCTTGATGGGGGAAAAGTAAGTGCATTTACTATTTTTGTAACTTTTGCCTTCATGTTCTTTCAAATATCTAATGTGTTGGCCTTGCCATAGTGCAGGGGTTGGCATCATGCCAATGGATTCCGCAGGCCCAATACCATCCTTGATATGCTTTGCCGGAAAAAAATCCCAGGGTTTGTCACGTTGCCCGGTGAGGGTCAGCTTCCATAGCTAGGATGGAGCTCGGAGCACTACAAGGCTGCCCACACCACATCGGGGGAGGTGATCAACAATGACTTGTGCCACACGAGGGCCGACATGGTGATCAATAGATTTTGGGTAATTTCTCCTTTAGGAATTAAAAATAAAAATAGCTAGTTATTGTACTAATCACTGTTATCTCGTTTGATTGCATACCTTCTACAGGTGTGAGGAGGAATATGAGGAGACTGTTGAAAATGTCATCGATACTAAGTGTAGGCGCCTATTACAAAACTTACGCCATGAGGCTCGGGTGTAGGCTGTTTGATACTACTATGCCATGGGTGGTATTAAGAAGAACAAGTCGGTGAGCCACGATAAGTTTCTGAAGAAGCCTCACTACATGAACGTAATTACCTATTCTTAAGGCCCTGTACTTAGTTTCCTTGAATTGATTCGTAGGCGTAGTGCTCAAATTTCCCTTTACTAACTTAGGTGCCCCCGAGATGGTGTGCGGATAATATGGATTGTTGGGAGGCGTTGGTGAATGAGTGGTGCACAGGCCAACGGCGAGCTGTCCACGAAAATGTGAAGCATCAACATGCCCAAATGGTTGGTGTGCCACACCATTAAGGCATCGACAACTTATTTTAGTTCTGGTGGAACTGGGTAGGTGGTTTGCTTCATTTTTCATGCAATTAATTCTTCATGCTAGCTTGAGCACTTTACTAATACTTTGTTCCTCTATTTTAGGCGAAGCACAATAATACAGAGGTACCATAGGTGTACGACCTCTATGCCATGCCCATACTGCCTCGTACAAGTAGGCTAAGGCATTCTCAGAGTTTGACCTCGATCATCTAGAAAAGTTCACCAACATCTCCTCCCACCACAAGCTCAAGAGGTACAACGAGGAGGGGAAGGCGAGGAAAGGGGAGGTCTTTAACCCGAGCCATCATCATTTCGATCCAGAGCTGGTGATGATATTCGGTGCTGGGAGACCCCATGTCTCGATAGCCATTGGAGATGGACTGATACGTTGTCCTCTCACTCTCTCAGAGATCAAGGCGCGCCAAACAAGCTGCTGTCCTAAGAGAAGGAATCGTCCATGGCCAGTCAATGTCTCCATCGAGTTTAGTTATACGGACTCAGTTATACTTCCTCCATTACATTGTGTGTGTGGCAATCTATGAATAGAATGCTAACAAGGAGTGGTGTTGCAGGCTGCTATTCAGAGAGAGAGGGCGAAAACCTAGGCGCTTATGGAGGAGAGGGACCGATTGGCGGCAGAGAAGGAATTGGCCGCGAAGGAGAAGATGGCTCAATTGTTGGAGGAGGAGAGGGCACGGAACGAGGCGTCTCACCGGGCCATGTATGATCTCTTTGTGGTAAGTTTCTTCTTCATATTAGCCAAATCATGCATCTAATGTTGGTTTCATTACTAACCAATATGACTGACTTGTCAAAACTAAATGTGTAGTCCATGTGCGAGAAGAGCGGTCAAACCCCTCCACCAATGAGAGTCATTACTGCGATAGGAACGGTGAGTTTCATTTGAATGGTCATTAGTTACTAGTCTTAATATTTGAGTGTCATCATGCTAACGAGACATTACAAATGATCTTTGGTGCAACATAACTCCCGAGCCGCATTGCACACCCCTTCTCTAGGTGAAACCGACCAAAGGACCCCCGGTGCTTGACCGCCGTTATGACGATGACGACAAGTTTTCTCTAGTGTTTTGCTTAACAAATGCATACTTATTTCCGTACATGCTAGTTAGCCCTATTATCCCACACACTTAGCTTAGTTTCCCCCAAAAATTATATTCTCACCTAATTATCCTCAAAAATTACATAATTAGCTTATTTAGTTCATTTATGACATAATTAGCTTAGTTAGTTCAAAAATAGCATAATAACCTTGGTTAGCTCATAAATGTCATATACTTAGCTTGTTTTCCTCCAAATTGACCTAATAAGCTTAGTTAGCTCAAAAATGGCATAATTACCTAAGTTAGCTTAATAATGACTAATACTTGCCCTATTTTCCTCCGAAATGATATAATAAGCTCAGTTAGCTCAAAATGGCATAATTACCTATGTTAGCTCTAAAATGATACAAATAAGGAATAAGAAGAAGAGAAACAAGGAAGTGGAGAAAAAGAAAGAATACAAGAAGAAAGAATAAAAGAAGAAGAATCACAAGGAAAAGGATAAAAAGATAGAAGAGGGAAGAAGAAGAAAATATATTCTTATTCTTCCATGTTCTCTTCTTTCTTTTTCTCCATCTTCTACTCCTTCTTCTTTGTCTTCTTCTTCTTCTTCTTCTTTTGGTCTTCTTCTTCTTATTCTTCTTATAACTTTCTTAATTACTCCCATTTTTGCAGATTGATTCACTTCCTGGAAGATGGCATCGATGGACTACTAGTGTTTAGTTTTTATTTTAATTTGTATTAACAAACAACGTGAAACTATGTATGTATATATGGATTAACAATGGGAAATTATGTACGTATATATGGATGAACAATATGAAACGATGTATTTTGCTAGTCTATGTGTTCTCCTGTTAAATATTTCACGATGATGTTAGAAATATATGTGTTGTGACATATATGTGCTGAAGATGTCTAAAACTATATATATTATATATGTGTTGTGAAAACATAGGGAAATAACAACAAACAGACAAAAAAGGGGCTATACACGCACTTTGTCGTCTACGAGCGGCGACAAAGACCTTTGCCATCAGTAGGCACACGGCAAAGATGCCACGTGGCAGCAACCTGTGCAACTTGGGAGCACCAGGTCTGACCCATTTGGTCATTTTGCCATTAGCTGGCAAACGACAAGGATGTACCATGCACACGATAAAGGCTTAGCAGGAATGGCGTGCAGCTGTAACCCTACTGAAGAAACCGGTCGGACAACAAAGTTTGCCATCCGCTGGCAGACAAAAAAATTTGCCATTAGCTACCTAAAGGGGCTAATAGCCATACGTTGCCATCTATAGCCTTTGCGGTCAGCCAGCCGACGACGAAAATTCTTTGTCGTCCGCTACGCGTTTGCACACGACAAAGAAGCTCATTGTTGACACCCGCAGTACTGAAACTGGGGCCGTCAGCCAGCAGACTGCAAAGACGTTTTTCGTCCATGGACTGGTCCGTTGCCATCTTCTATGGAAGATGACAGAGAAGTTGATTCCTGTAGTGTTTATCCTATGGTTTGATTGATGATCGTGATTGGTTTGAATTGTATTTAGTGTGGTGATGTCCTATGGTGCCCTTCGTGTTGTGCAAGCATGTGGGATTATCATTGTAGGGTGTTGCAATACATGCATGATTCACTTACAGTGGGTGATGAGAGTGACGGGAAACTTATAGGGGGTAGTTGTGTATGGGTGTGAAGAGGAATTGTTACTTACTGCTATGGTTGGATTTCACCTTAATGATCTTTAGTGGTTGTGGATGCTTGCTAAAGTTCCAATCATAAGTGCATATGATCCCAGACAAAAACTATGTTAGCTCATGCCTCTCCATCATAAAAAATTGCAATAATGATTACCGGTCTAGTTACCAATTGCCTAGGGACAACCTTCTCTTTTGTTATTAAAGCTTTCTACTAAAACAACTAACCTATATTATCTTGCAAATTATTCGTAGTTTTATTCTAGGGAAGTAATTCTAGTTTTATTCCCGCAAAGTACTTTATTTCTTATACTAGGTATATGGACACTGTTGCGCGTAGAGTTGTATTGGTGGTCGATAGAATTTGAGCGAATATTAATTCTACCTTTAGCTCCTCGTTGGGTTTGACACTCTTACTTATTGAAAAAGGCTACAAACGATCCCATATACTTGTAGGTTATCAGGAAAACCCCTTTTGTACAACTGGGACGACAAGACATGTAATCCTTTGTAAAAGCGAGGCGCAGACCCTATGCATAATGAAATAAATCTAAGTGTTTCACAACCATTGTCAAAGTACATTTTTATTTGTGTATGATGCATGTGATGATGTGTTTCACTATACCTTGTATGAAATGATTATCGAACCATCAAGGTTTTCAGCCTGCTTGATATGTCTCGAACGTATTGATAATTTATGACGTCTTCATGCCATATTTACCCATGTTTACAATATTTTTATATGGCTTTGATGCACTTTATATGATTTAATTGGATCTTACCCTGAGTTACACTATTTTTAGCAGAATTCCGTGATGTTGCTTTTGTACAGCAAATAAAAGTTCTTGGAATCGCCCAAAACTTTTTGAAGATTTTTTCTAGAAGGAAAGAGGCTCACAAAGCTTTCAAGGAGTACCACGGGACCCACAAGGAGATGACATGGTAAATGGAGGGGGCCTAGTGTCATGTGGAGTCTATGTTGCTCCCTTTCATGCGATTCCAACGCTAAAAAATCATATATATACAGAAACCCTCAAAATTAACCTAGAACTTCCACTCCGCCGCTGTAAGACTCTATTCAAAGTAATCTCATCTGAAGCCCTATTCCGGCACCCTACCAGAGGAGGGAATCGTCACCGGAGTCCATCTTCATCATCCCGGTTGTCTCCATGATGAGGCGAGAGTAGTTCACCCTTGGTGCTGAAGGTATGTACGAGTACCTACGCGTTCTCTCTCTCTCTCTCTCTTGTGTTCTTGAGATGTCACGATCTTGATGTATAATGGTATTTTTTAATATATTTGGATCATATGGTGTTCTTCAATTTCTATCTTGATGTGATAAATTGAGTCTTCCCTTTGAGGTTTTGTTATGTCAGATTGGATTTGAGAACACTTGATGTATGTCTTGCATGTGGATACCCATGGTGACAATGGAGTGTCTTACATATTCACTTGATATATGTTTTGGTAATCAACTTGCGGATTCCCTTGGTGATAATAATCTATGCATATGGGTTGATAGATGTTTTTGTCCTAGTTTCTTTGATAGAAATCTCGGGGTACTCTTTGAAGTTCTTTGTGTTGGAATGAATATGATGAATTTGAAATTGTTTGACGCATGTCGAATAAGCAACTCATGCATACTTGTGGTGATATTCGAGTATCTTGGTGACATTAGAGTCGGTTGATGCGAATCATAGGTGTTATTCTAGTATGAACTCTAGAGCTGTTTGTGACACTTATAGGGATGGCTCAATAGATTGATCGAAAAGGATAACTTTGAGGTGGTTTTTCTACCTCCAACAATTTCATCTTATGATCTCCACTAGATAGGAACTTTGGAGTGATTCTTTGTCCCATTTTGAGGGATTGTTATGTGATTCAATTATGTTAGCACTGTTGAGAGACTAAACTAGTGCAAGCACGACCCTAGGCCATATTTCTAGGCATTTATATAACATTTTACTTGTGTACTATTTGATACCTTATTGTTTTATACATTCATATTAGAAAAACCTATATCTACTATCCATATTGCACTTGTATCACAATCTCTTCACCGATCTAGTGCACCTATATAATTTGCCATTGTATAGGGTGTGTTGGGGACACGGGAGATTTCTTGTATTTGATTGCACAGTTTTTTGAGCGAGACCATCTTCATCATACACCTCTCGTAAATTGATAAACCTTAGGTCATCCACTTGTGGGAAAAAATTTGGTGTCCTACAAAACTCTCCACTTGGAAGCCCAACAACATCTACAAGAATAAAGTTGTGTAGTAGACATCACTCCTCTTTTCTTTTCTTTCATTTTCTCAAAAGACAGAGGAATTCCTTGCATGCATGGTTCCTGAGGGGAGTGATGGTATGGATACCCAAATGACAATAGTGCAACAAGAAAATCTAAGTTGAAAAACTTTCAATCAAATTCTTTATTGTAGTTGCTATTTTTCTTTAAACGGTTTTAGCCTTTGTATGGAAAACCTACAAGCGAAGGAACCTTGTCAGAATCAATTATGCTCTTACTTTGTTTCTCGTCCACTTAGCAACTTAAGTAGCTACACTGATAACTCCAAGTGTGATCTTGCTGGCAGCGCCACTTCCGGCAGGCTGCTAAGGAACCGTTCCTCAAGTGCTCATGGCAAGAGTGTGCGCACCGGCAAGTTTCCATCAAGCCTAGGGTATAAAAACATACAATGATAGAATCAAACAAGAGAGACAACATGCATACATCCAACAACATAATCTATATTACATCAAAAGCAAAGTGCATCTCTAACTTAATATGAATTATCTTCTACATGCACTACACTTGCGACAAGGGACGATGCAAATAGTCTAGTTCTTGAACTGGGCTTTCATCCTAGAGAGTTCGCCAACATTGTCGGCTAGAGGAGTGACAAACTCTTCAGCGGTTGTAGTGTTGGTTCCCTTCGGGAAAATTTTGATGGCCTTGGAGAGATCGATCCCGGAATTTATGTGAACAATCTTTACGAGCACCTTGAAGAGGACGTCACGGAAGACCTTGCAAGATTCGCTGGAAAACCGGGCTCTCTAATGTAGTGATAAGGTTCTAAAAAATAAGGGTCATCATGACACTCGCAGCTTCCTTATCATTGACGGCAAAGCCCCAATTATGCTTGCCCATGGTTGCCAGTTGCATGGGGAGCTGCTATTCGATGTAGATGAGACGAGTGGTACAAAGATGCAATCTTTTATTCAACTCACTGAAGGAATTGGTAGCGCCGACAAGCTTGGTCATCTCTTCGTGGAGTTCTTCCGCCAAGATTATCTACCTACCTTTGGCATCCTCAAGAGTTTCCTCCAATGTGGTCAACTTCGGCTTAAGATTGGCATTGACGTCGGAAGCAGTAACAAGCTCCTTGTTTTTGGTAGATATGTACAATTGGAGTTCCACCAAGGTGTGAACTATTTTCTGTGCGTCATCCTCAAGCATCATTACCTACTTGCCACTGTTGGCAAGATCTACTTTAAGATTATTCACATTTGATTCTTGCTCCACCTTGATGGGTTCAGCAGCTTCAGCAGCATTGACGACCTCTTGGAGCATGTCGGCGTGATCCAGAGCTAGAGCTTCGATATCTTCCTTGTGCTTATGCTTCAACACCTGGATCTGCCACACAAGTTGGGCATGGATTTCATTATCCTTGCCATGGACGTTGAGTGCTTCCTCCCGAGTGGGAAGTTCTTCTTCGTGTGGATCAAGGTCAATCTTGCGCTAGTTCAACTGAGCATCTGCTGCCGCTAACCTTTTGGTGACCTCCTCATGTGCTTGATTAACAACAACCTTCTCCATTGTACTCAATCCTCTTGATGGGAGCCCCATTAAGCGGTCCTTAAGATCATGAAGGATGTAGGCGTACTAGGTCCGCGCCTCTTTGACCTGCTTTTGGAAGTCTGCTTCTCCCTATGTAACAATAGTTTCTCGGTGGTCAAGACACTCAGCATGACCATTGTAGTGAGCCTGGAGCTTCTTGAAACTATCATTCGTGGCCATGAGGATATGGTGCTCCTTGGCCTCGTCGATGTGGCTGTGCTTATCTTCGATGGTTTCAAGCTTGGCAGTGACGAGCTCTCCATCAAGAACTTCTTCTTTGGTGTATACTTGAATGCTTGACGTGTCTGAAGCACTGATGCACTGAAGATCACCAACCTTCATGTACTTGCTTGACAGAGGCACTTCACATGTCAAGTGCTGGTTGTCAGCGGCCGTGATTGACTCGTTGGTCGATACCACCTTTATAACCACGCCAGTGTTTGGCGTACTCTTGTTGGCCTATACCACGACAACCTTGGCGGTCTCCTTCAGATCAGTCTTGGTGGCTTCGTCTACCAGGTTTAAAGATGTCCTCGGCAGCAACATCCTTGGCGATGTCGTCAACGTGAACTTCCATGTCATCAGTTAGAGGCGTATCTGAAGAAATGGAGATGAAGAAAAACTAATTCAAGAACAGGTTCAAGAAGACAAAAAGGAAAAACAACAGTGGAAAAGAAGTCATCAAAGCAAGAGGATTGACTGTGTTGGTCTACTAAGGAGGGATGTTCTCTTCTCCAACAACCTATGTTGTCGCCACCTGGTTATCGGCAGCTCCGCTTGCAAGCACATTCTCATTGCGGACATGTTGATCAATAGAAACCCTCGCCAGAGAGTTTCTTTCCGGAATGTTGGTCGATGGAGGTGTCACTAAAGGGTTTTCCTCTGGGTGTTCTTCTTTGCGATGATCTTCTCCCACCTCCTTGTTAGGATGGGGATAGTGATTTCTTGCTGGAGCTTGCAGTTGTATATAGCACGGTGGTCTTGCGCTGAGGGCTGCAAAGGGGGATGTTGACCATGACATATGTGTCCGGTGCAGTTCTTGTTGTCGTCTCATCCCCCATCGTGGTATTTGCTTTCTTTGCTGCCCTTTGCGCCAATGGCCCCCTTGTTTCTTCAAAATAAAGCCAATGTAGAGCATGTTAGATCAAGAAAAACAATAGAAAATCGAAAATTGATAAAGATTGTGAAGAATACCTCCTCGTCTTCCTTTTCCAAGTCGGTAAGGGCGGAGATTTTCCAAACAGGCTCAAGGCCAGTGCCTGAGGTGAGAGGTGGAGTAGGTGTCCTAGCACGTTTGTTTGACGGAGACGCGACAAGTCCGGAATACCCTACTACTCCAGCAGCTCATGTGAATGATTGCCTTGAAGAGGTGCACTGTACTTGCCGATGCTTAAAAGCTTGCTAACTGTCACGAAACCTTGGTGGTCACCCCCTTTTCGACGGCTTCATCGCCCAATGACGATGGACGAACAAGATTTCTGCACACTGCTTTTGGGAGGATATGCGCTTTCTCCTCTAGAACTGAAGGAGCCGGGGGCTCCTAATCCTCCATCTTTTTGGCAGCCTCGTCATTCTATTGTCTGACAGACTCCTCCGGAAAGTCTTGTGTTGTCTCAGATTCAGTTTCCTCATCACCTCCATATCTTGCGGATCCAGAATCATCGACACTTTCGGACTATCCTGCCTCATTGGCCCTGCTGGCAATAAAAGTTAGGTCTTCTTCTATGGTGTCACGAATGAGGTGCTTCTCCTCTGTGACAGTGCTCTCCACCAAATTATCAAAGTGTGCCCTCGCCACCTCTACTGATGGTTCCTACCATGCGTCATCAGTTCCATTAGCGTTGCAAGATTGCTTCATCTCTAAGATAGAGTCTTTGGCGGAGTTGTTGCACAGTGTGACCATAGTTGGTGGCAACTTGAACTTGTCGATGGTTGGAAAATCCCATGGCAAAGGGTCTTATGTTGCAGCACCATCAAGTTGGCGCCAAGCCCGGTGCATAGACGCGTGATATCTGTTGCATTCTTGAAGTTCCAAGCATATCGCTTCTTGTCTTTTAAAGGGGCGACGCGGTGGCGGAGGAAATCACCACCCACCATCTCAATGGTGAGGCCTACAGATCTGAGGCGATGATGTGGTTCAGACCAATGCTGACTTTGTCTTCGTGTGGGTCAAGAATCCTCCAACCTTTGATGTGTTTCAGGTTCTTTGCCCGTGGTCGGCGGAAGTCATGGAAAGGATCCTTTCCCTTGATCCAACACCAACCCGCTCGCTGCTCATTCCACTACATATGCAATTGGCCTTTAGGGTAGACATTTTTACTGCCGGGCCTGGGGATCCAGGTGACTTTGCCGGAGTGCGCATCTCCTTAGACCCTTGGCATGAATAAATTGTGGAATAAAGCAATGTTGGGTTCTACTCCAACAAGGTTATCTCACATGTGGGTAAATAAAGACATGCATGTGACTGTATTTGGGGTGAAATCTAGGACGTGGAACCCATAGGTCCACATGAGCTCACAGAAGAAATCAGAAAAATGGGGAAACAAGCCCGCAGTAGAAATATGCAGTGCAGAGAGGGTACTTGTCGGGGGCTGTCTTGGAGCTGTCAGGAGAACGTGTGGCGTCGTGTGTGTCGTCGTCTTGTTCCCCACATATACGCATATCGCATCATGAGATCATTGTGATCCAGCATTAGCAGAAGAAATACAACACTCTCCCTCCACTGCGATGCTCACTACTACGGAAAAGCCTATATGTGGATTTATAGTATTAGCGCATGTTAGAGAAATACGCAGCGCGGGTCAATAAAACATGCTAATGATCCAGACTCATAAGTAGTGCGAGTGAATAAAAGGTGCAGCTGGTATGGTTACCATCCCGACTATGTAGAGTAGTAACGCGCATTGAGGAAGCGTCTACTGCTATGTATTTTATCGGTACCGTGTTTTGAAAAGACTCGCTTCAAGTACGCTTGCGATATGCCGCCTGATTGGCCCCGCTTAGCAGGAGTGCAGCTTTAATAGCCGCGCTACTTCTAATGCTAATAGGGGTAGCAAGTTCCCAAGAAGTGCTACTCCTAAGGCGCACAACCACCTTTCCCCACACCCTCTCCCCCTCCCTATTCCTCTCTCCCTCACTTTCTCTATCACTTTATTCTCCCTCATTACTACTACCTCAAATTTCTTCTCTCTTACTTCTTCTACTTCTCTTCTCTCTACTTTAATGCTCCCTCCACCATCTCCATTAATGCACCCAACTAGATCTATTCCCTCCTCCCTCCACTTTAATGCTTGCTCACATTTCTTCCCTCCCTCCACTACTTAGAGCTAGCCATGCATCTTCTTCCCCTACTAGGTAGGGCTATCCATTTAGTAAGTGGAACCTATCAACTACACAACTAGATCTATTCTTTAATGAAGTAAAGCCATCATCTAGTCATCGTGCTTCTCTCTCGAGATAGCTAGGTGCGTAAAAACATGTGCTTTGGAATAACTAATGGAAAATATGTGTGCGGTATGACCGATAATAATGGCGGTGGAGAATCGCCGCCTATATGTTTATTTGACGAATTGTGTGTGACATGAGATTTGCTTACGTTTTGCCAAAATGTCGATTTATTTCCGTTTCGGCGAATTTTGGCCAAACTCTATATGTCCTATTTTAGGGAAGGTCATGCCGAACCTTTTTATGACTTTGATGCATGCTTGCATGGATGCATTTATAATCCTTTTGCTTATTAATAAAACGGCACAAGCAATCAAGAAGATCACTTGAATAATGGTGGAAAGATGGTTCTGATGTGTGGTGCACGACATGTATGAAAATAACCGGAAGGCGATTTTATGTCTATGTTAAAGATGCAAAGGAGGAGTCTTGCACGGCCCCTTTAAGGCAGAATGTTTGAAAGCATTCCTTCTCATGACTGGTTTCATGGATGGCTATACTCAGTGGATAAGTGCAGATGATGACGTCGATGGCGCAACCAATGAGGACATTGGACCTGACGAAGAGATGTCCGATAATGGAGACAGAGTTGAAGGTAGACATGGTCACAGAGAAGAGGTCGTACATGGCGGTGAAGAAGAGGCTCAACATGGCAACGGATAAGGGGTCGGACATGGCCATGATGTACATGGAAGCAGAGAATAAGCCAGACATGATTCCGCGAACACACCGTAGTATTGTTTGCTACTAAGTTCAATCATGTAGGACCATCATGTTCGAGACTTGCTGCGCAAGAAGACGACTAGAGACAACGTTGCTTCTAGAGAGGAGGCCAAGCTGGAGCAACTAGAGGTAGACTCGGAGACTCCATTGAATGGTGGTTGTGTTCGAGAGGTGACCCGCTTGAGTTTCACGCTCGAACCTTAAAGATGAAGGATAAAAATAAATGACCGACATAAGCCTCGACGAGCTTCTCAAGTATCTAAAGAAGGTTCTCCTTTCATGGATCTGTGTCCTACTAGTGTCGATGAGGCCAAGAAAATCATGTGCCCTCTTGATCTACTCCAAATTAGATACCACACATGCATCAACTATTGCATCATTTACCGGAAGGAGAACGCAGAAAAAACCAACTGTCCTTGCACAATGCTTCTAGATACAAGAAGTCCGGAAAGAAATGTTCTTACAAAGTTGTATGGTACTTACCGATCAGTCCCTGTCTACAATTTTATTTCGTAGATCCTAATGAAGCTAAGCTCATACATTGGCACGCGAAGATGGTGAAGCCAGACAATGGAGATGAACCGAAGCTGAGACAACTCGTGGATGCGAGCCAGTGGAGAGCGTTCAACACCAAATATCAATATTTCACAGCAGATCCAAGGAACACCGTGCTTGGAACGAGTACCGATGTAATGAATCCATTTGGCAACTAGAGAACCAACCATAGCACATGGCATGTGTTTATATGGATGTACAAACTCCCCTGTGGATTTGGAAACCACACCACCAGCAATAGCACGTGGTATGTGTTCTTACTAAGATAATAAGTGAACCTTTCCGATCGATCTATCAAGAGTTTGTACTAAAATAACACCGTAACAAATTCGGATTCGTAATACACAATCGAACACAAAGAACTTCAAGGAGCACACCTAGATTTCTATCGAAGAACATAATATGAAAACATGCATCAAACCCTATGCATAGATTACCCCAATGTCACCTCGGGAATCCGTGAGTTGAGTACCAAAACATAGATCAAGTGAATCACTTGAATACCCTCAATGTCACTACGGGTATCCGCATGCAAGACATATATCATGTGCTCTCAAACCTGAATATTTAATCCAACATAACGAGATCTTAATGTGAAAGATTCAATTCATCATAACAATACCATGGGACAAACACCATATGATCCAACTATACTAACAAGGCCCGCAATACATCAAGATCGTGCCATCTCAAGAACACGAGAGAAAGAGAGAAAGAGAGATAGAGAGATTAAAGACATAGCTACTAGTACAAATCCTCAGCCCCGAGGTTGGACTACTCCCTCCTCGTCATGGCCTCCGCCGGGATGATGAAAATGGTCACCGAAGATGATCTCCCTTTCCGGAAGGGTGCTGGAACGGGCTCCCAATTGTTTTGCATGGCTACGGAGGCTTGCGGCGGCGGAGCTTCTCGTCTAGGGTTATGTCTGGAGGTTTCTATATTTATAGGATTTTTGGGCGTTGGAATGACCCCACGATGGGTCACGAGGTGCCCACTAGATACCAGGTCGCGCCACGAGGGCTGGCGCGCCCTGGTGTCTAGTGGGCACCAGGGGGTCCCTCTGGTGGTTCTTTGCTCGAGTATCTCTCTTTTGTTCCAAAAAAATCATCAAAAAGTTTCGTCCAATTCCAAGAACTTTTATTTTTGCACAAAAAAACACCACGATAGTTTTGCTAAAAACAACGTCAGTCCGGTTTAGTTCTAAATAAATCATATAAAGTGCTGCAAAACCATATAAAAGTATTGTAAACATAGGCAACCATGCCATGAATACTTCATAAATTATCGATACGTTGGAGACGTATCAGCTACCCCAAGCTTAATTCCTACTCGTCCTCCAGTAGGTAAATGATAAATGAAATAATTTATGAAGTGTGGATGCTAGCATACTTCATAAGTTTGATCAATGATAATTTGAATCACTTTTCCTAGCATCATAATAGCAACTCTTTCTCATAAAACTCATCATGATATAGTGGCAATTGAAAGCTACCATATTCATCATATTCTTTTCTTTATAGACATGTGGACTTGTAGACGATTCAAAGAAATAGTCTATAATTTGACATGAAAACTTTAATACTCAAGCATATCAACAAGCAACCAAGTATTTCAAAATATCAACGCTAAAGAACTCTATCCCTATACCGTCATGCTCAATCATTGATCCATTCATGCAACACACCCAAATATTAGCTACATCCAATGCTCAAGTATGGTAAGAGTGTTCCGTAGTTGGTGCTTCATAAGAGAAGATGGAGACTCAAATAAAAATAGATAGGCCATTCGCAGGGGGAAGCTGGGATTTGTAGAGGTGCTAGAGCTCAAAGCTTAAATTGAGAGATAAAATTATTTTGGGTGGCATGCTTTTCCTGTCAACAAAAACGACAAAGAGTTTCCAGTATCTTCCTTGCTAAAAAATCATAGGAGATTCCAAAATTGAAAATAAAGTTTATTACTTTTTCTACCATTCTTTCACACTCCACTTCTAGACGCATCCATGGGTACCATCGATACAAACACTTTCCAAGGAATTTATTGTTTGACAACATAAAACAAATTTTCTTTGCATTTCAGGATTGGGCATTCCTATTACAATTATAATCTCGTGCAATGAAAAATGAATAAACACTCATCTTGAGAATATCCTATTTATCATTGAAGATACCGTCCACCCCTTGCCGCTTCACGAGTGGTACGGGCACACAAAAAGTAGTTAGTTTTGAACATCAGAGTTGGCACTTGTAAATTTACTTACAACGACATTGAAATACCGCATATAGGTAGTTATGGTGGACTCAATTAGCACAACTTTGGGTTTAACATTTGGATGGACAAGCAATATTCCCGTTTAGTACAAGTGAATGCTAGCAAATAGATTGAGAAGCGCCCAACCGAGGAACAAAAACCATCATAAGCGAACATTAAATATAACTAAAACCGAATAATGCAACACAAGTAGGATGTAATTTCATAGCATAATTATTGATTACATGTGCATGCATAGGGAATCACAAACCTTAACACCAATATTCGTAGTAAAGCATATTTACTCATCAACATAACTCACATATCACTATCTTCAGATCGCAAAACTATTGCAAAGAATCAAGTTTAACATCCAATGATCTTCATGAAAGTTTTTATTATAACTCCCTCGATATCTCTCACTTTTGGACCAATTTCATTTAAATAAAATTTCCATTGCTAATAACAAGCTCTCAAACAAATATAAGTGAAGAACGAGAGCACAAGTTTCTTTAAAAATTTAAACTCTCAAAATAATATAAGTGAAGCAAGAGAGGATTTATTCAAAGTTTCTACTAACTCTGTAAATAATCTTAGTGAATCATGAGCGCATACTTTTTCAAAATAACAGTACCACCATGCTCAAAAAGATACAAGTGAAGTACTAGAGCAATTCAATCAAACTACTCTCAAAAGATATAAGTGAAGATCAATGAGTTGTGTAACAATTAAGTAGCTATATGAGGACTCTCTCTCAATAAATATTTTCATATCTGATGTTTTATTTTAAACAGAAAATAAAACAAAAGAGTCTCCAACAATAGCAGATATCATGTGGACAAATAAAAATTTAGGCTCAACATAGGCTAACCGATTGTTGTTGATGAAGAAAGGTGGGATGTGTAGCATCCCCAAGTTTAGATGCTTAAGACTTACTGAAATATTTACTTGGGGTTACTTGGGCATAACCAAGCTTGAGATTTTGTATCTCATTCAATCCTTTGATATCCCGGTTTCACCTAAGTCTTCAAAATATTCATCCACACAAAACTCGAAAATAACTCGTGAGATAGGTTAGTACGCATAACAATAAATCAACAGTTAATGTACTGCCAAGAAAAGTTGCATAATAATTTTAGAACATTATTTACTGTTTACTATCATTTTCACAATTTATATATACCAATATAGGCTATAGAAACTATAGGATAAGTAGATAACAAAACTTTGACAGCAATCTGTCTAAACAGGACATTCTGTAGCAATCAATTTAAAATGTCTGCTTATGCATGTCCAACAATTCTGCAAATTTATGATATGATAAATAATTTGTATGAAAGTACTGTGTACAAGTTTCAGAATTTCCCACGTCCTAGTAAAATATGATAATTCAAATACTACATCATAAGCTCCTGCTTTTATACAGCACACATCACGCATGAATTTCAAGCATTCTAAAGGCAATTTTTGAACTTTTTATTGGAAAAAAGATTATAAATAACATCCGATGAAGAAAAACACATATCATGTGATGAATAAGCATATAATTAAAAGTAAGATATACCGATAATGTTTGAAACGAAAAAGGGGATGCCTTCCGGTGCATCCCCAAGCTTAGATGCTTGAGTCTTCCTTGGGTATTACTGTAGCGACCCGACTAAAACGAGTCAAGCCTCTGTGCTTCTGTGCCATCTCTGGATCAGTATGCTGGCACACACAGTACATCAATGTATATATCAAAGTGCAATCACATGTAAATAGCGTAAAACTGATATATACCTTAAATATCAGCGGAAGCAGTCAAGGGAGTGGAGTCCCAAATAACACCAACGGCAGGTTGAGTGCGGACCGTAACCCTGACTCGTACACTTACTTGTCGAAGAAAGTATCTGCAACATAAGACATTGCAACCGTGTAGGTCAGCATATTGAATATGTCGGCAAGTCATCAAAGAGAGGGGGTGAAATAATAATCATCTATTCTACATGCATATATGGCAGGTGGGGCTATAAGTTTTTAGCGAAAAGCAAGTTTTCTCCTACATCAAGAGAGGGTTAAAGCAAAATATTACTATGTTGTTTGTTGTTAATGATATGGTTCCGCCAACCAATTCTCGTACCCAAGTTGTCAATAATTCCCACATCATTATTAAATTGTGTTGAGAGTTCAGGAAAATTTCAATGCCTTTGGCTCAAGTTGTCCATGACCGTGGAAACGGCTAATCGATTAGGTTCGAATACTCTATAGAGTTTGGCACACGTTCCCCACAAGATTTGATCGCCTCTGGGTATGTCCTCGCACTTTGGGGTGTTTGAAGACCGGATGATCAAAACATGGTCTTTCAACGGGTCCCTCTGATCCCCTGTCGGTGCCCATCCAATCCTACCGTTCTTCTACATCTGCTAGCACCACCGGTCCAGAGTCTCCACGTTGTCCAACCAAGCCAGAGCCCATAATGACTTGTGGCTGTGCAGGTAAGCCTTGGGTCTTGAAGCCTCCGTCCATCTCTTCGAGCCTTGGTGAAGCTTTCCGCAAGATGTCATGGCATGTCTCCATGCATCCCGGGTCGTCCACTGGTTTCTCCAGGGTGCCCATCAAAACCGTCCTTCACCCAGAGTTGCATTGCATCACGAGGTCTTAAAAGTCTTGTCTTAACCGGTCTTGGTTATTAAATTACTCACGCATCACTCGTGATAAACTCTCATCTAGAACCCCGTCTACACAAGCATAGCAATATAAAATTTGTCGTCTCGGGCCAAGTAATGGGGTTGTTGGGTGCCTACCTCATGATACTACAACAAGTAACCAATATTTCCAAGTACCTACTCAGCATGCAATAGGGTGTTTGAAGGGTAGAACTACAATGCATAAAACATAGGTAATACATAATCAAATGACTTGCCTTGCTGATAGTTGTCGTTATCAAGCACTTCTAAGTAGCACACTTCGCACTCCGGGTATCTATCGATACAAACAAATACACACAATAAGCACTACAATCATTAACAAGCAAAATAACATCACTAGCATAAAACTACTATTGCATAAAGTGAAGAAATTCACTCCACCTAATCAAAACAGAATCTTTTTTATATAAAACCCCAAGTAAAAATATTTAAAAAAAATGGAACTTAAACTACATAAATATATGATCACTAGGAAGCATCAGCAAAAAGATTCAAATTAAAAGCTATTTTTAAACTCCTGGAATAAGCAAAGCAAGATTTAAACTAAATCTGATCTAATTCAAATTTGAAAATTTCAAACATAAACAAATAATATGTTTTTGAAAACTACAGGAAAAATGTGATCTACAAGAAAAAGAATCAATCTCATTGGAGCTCTAGATCAAAAGTTATAGGGAAAACAAAATATAAACTCTCTGTTTTCTAACTAAAACAGAAAAAAGAAAAATTAGATCTAGCGGACAGGGGGGGGGGGTATGTGGCAGCTCCTGATTGGCCTAGATGGTGTGTGCTGCAGAGCTAACTAGCAAACGGCCGATAACTAAACAAAACTCCGGCTAAAAATAAGTGAGACAGAAAACCGTTCGGTTCTTTAACTAAAAACCGAAGGGGTAAGTTGCTTTTAATGTACGCGGTTGGATCTAGATCTAACAGTAGGCTACACAATACAAGCACAAAAACAAAATGAACAAAAAAAAGGAGGAGTTACCTCCCATGGTTGGAGTTGCTGGGTACGACAGAGGTGCTCCGGCGAGGGGGCTACGCCGGCGAGGTGGGGAGAGCAGCTCCGGCGTGGGGGAAAGGGTCGCCGGCGGGGTCGGGTGGCGGAGGAGGGGGGCGGTGGAGGAAGGGGTCGCTGGCGGGGCGAGAGAGAGGAGCTCCTGGGCGAGGGGCCTGCCGTCATTCCTGGCAGGGAGGCGCCAACACTGGGGTCCTGCAGGCGACGGGGTCAGTGGGGGGCGTGGGGTGGTGCAGCGGGGTAGGGGGAGGGCTACAGCGAGGTAGGAGGCGGTGGGGAGATGCTGGGGCGACAGGGGAGCTCTGGAGCGAGCTCCTGGTGCGTTCTTGACAGGGAAAAGGGGAGGTGGTGGGGAGATGCTATGGGCAGGGGAACGGGGCGAGGAGAGGGGGCCGGGGTGCGGGCTTTATAGGGGGGGAGAGGGGGCTAAAAGGGGAAGGAGATCGGCGAAGGGGAGGAAACTCCGGCAAGTCCGGGGTTGTCGGACGCAGGGAAGGAAAGGAGGGAGGCACGGGGTTGGGGGTGACCTACGGGGTGGCGGGGTCGGACGGGCGGGGCCCAGGTGGCAGCGAGGGGGGCGCGGGGGCGGGCGGTCGGTCGACCGGGGCGGAAGGGTAGGGAGATCCCGGGCTCAGCGGGGAGTGGGCCGGGGCTATAAAGTGCCTGGGCGTTTTTTTTTCCTTTTTTAAAAGATTTGTTTCCGACTTTGATATTTTACCAAAAGAGAAAGTAATTAAATATAAAAAGGAAACAAATAATTACCAAATATAGGGGTATTATATACCAAAATTTTCACAAAAATATTTCCTATTTGTTTATCATTTTTCCAAGGCCAAAATAAAAACTTTTAAAAAATGTTTTTTTCAGAAAAACCCCTAAAGGTTTTATTTTCTTTTGTAATTATTTTCTCAATAAAAATCTGGTTTTCTTGGCTCAAAAATATTAAAAAAATGCCCCTGATTTTGGGAGGTTCATTTTCCTCCGCTCTTTCTTGCTTGCAAGGATTTATTTTCGGGGTATTTCTCAGGGAAGAAAATAGAGAAATGCAAAAGAATTTTTTTGAAAGAATTCAAATGCAAACTCCATTCAAATTCTTTATAGTTGAAGAAGTCATGTCATCTTCTCTCATTGCTTTTGAATTTGAATTTACCGGAGAAGGGGAAAGTCATTTTATTCCCTCACATTCAAAAGTTTTGAAAAGTTTCAAATTTCACTCGAGCTTCAATCACTCAGGCAAACAAACAAACGATCTAATAATTATTTTTAACATTCCAAAATTTGGGATGTTACAAACCTACCACACTTAAAATTAATCTCGTCCTCGAGATTCGGAGGGGCTAGAAAGAAAAGGTTAGACTTCAGGGGTCTTCTAACAAATCCAACCTCCGGCAAAATGGGATGCTACCACACTTAAAATGAGAGTTACTGGTCCCTCAAATGTTTTTGAAATCCTCTCTGCTTTTGGCATCTGACTCCTCACCGTCTTCGTACTAACTCCTCTCGTGATGCTCTTCCGTTATATTCATAACGTTTCCATTAAAATGAGGGTCCTTCTGTTGATATAAGCTTCTTCCTTTACAAGGTCTTCTTAACTGACAGTCTCGTGATCAATTCTAAATGACCTATCAATGATTCTCATGGTGGTCTACCATTTGTGGCTATCCTGCAGAGAGAGGGTCTTGTCTGCATCCTCACCATAAAATTTCCGACGCGTGACAACAAATGCCATGTACATGGGGATTTCATCATACCATTCTAAGGCTTAAACAGAAGCTTCAAAGAACGTTGTCTCTCTCTATGGGTAAGTCTCTCAAATTTACCTTTCCGAATAGCAAGAGAATGATAAGAGTAAGTTGTCATGGTGGCCAAACCATGTCGCACTGAAATCATTACCTTGTATAAGGTTTAGTGAATCTCGTATTCTAACACTTGGCATCCTCACAAGCGTTGCAGAGTTTCTCTTATCCACGAACAAAGTTCGGATAAACCATTGGTTCTGAAAGCTGAACAAAACATCTATCGTTTCTTCACCACTCTCGGGTTTTCGTATGCTCCTAAGAAAACGTTTGCTGATACAAGTTTCCTTCTCCAAAAAGATAGTACTTGATCCTTATTAGTCCCGGGGTATGTTGGTTTCAGGCATACTTGGGGTTACTCTGCCTTTAAATCCTATAGTGTCTCATTCCATGATACTCTTGGGGTAACCATCATATAATAATAATCCTCGGACTTATTTTTGGTACACACTCCACTCTGTGGGATACTTTCCATTGGTGTGTTTACCATGAAAAGGTATTGGTTCATCCATAAATCATATTCATTTCATAATCAATCCTTTATTACATCCTTACTTTCTTCAAAATTTCAACTCAAAAGTAATTTATTACAAATGCTGCCATCCACATTGTTCGATATGGTCAAGCATTTCTACCAACTTTATTCATTTGTCTCTCTTGGAGGTACTTTAGTTCCATTGGGACTTTCCGAGGTGCTCCTTGAAATCATCCATCTTTTGCTTCATCATGGTGGCCATGAGCTTCATCTCCATCATCTCCACACGTACCTCACTCAGGTATTCCTCGGTATGACGGAGTCTTGCTTCAAGTATTTCTCCAATCTGAGGTATGGCTTCCATGGCAGCTTCACGAACAGCGTCAAAGAAAATTGCTCGTGGCACACGTGAAATGAAAAGGTATTGCCCCATAGTCTTTGGACAAACTCCTTTCACATGGTGGAGGTGTACTTCCACATACCAAAGTTCTACTCCACTTTCCATGAATGGGTAGCCTTTCTAGACTGCATCACCTTCAAGATGAATGTGCTTCATCATGTCCTTACGACTTTTGGTTAATCATGATCACTGGTCAGGGTCATGATCGTTTCTGGGCCCTTGAGGAATGACTCGTAGAGAGTTGTCATCTGCAGGTGTCAGTAAATAGGTACTCAGAGGGATGTATGTGTCTCCTTGGTAATCATGCTACATTCCTACTCAGTGGATCCTGTGGGTTTACCGATTACTACCACACTTAAAATGGATTATACCCATGCGTGCATAGACCATATTTTCTCATATCCTCATAAATATTCAGAGATCTTTGTTTGTAGAGAAACAACGCATACAGTTTCAACATAGGCAATCATGAGACAATAAATTCCATTTATTCATGATGTTACTACAATCTCAGGGACTTCTGTTACAAAAAATTCAACTCCATGATCTCATGAAAAACAAGGGTGCTTCAGATTACACTAATTGTTGCGGTCAAAACATAACTACTCCATTTTTAGCTTTCTTCCTTTGTGGACAATCATTAGCAAAATGTCCTGCTTCCTCGCAACGAAAGCAAATGAGTTCTGACAAGTCTCGAGGCGTCTTAGTGTTTGCTTTTGCTCCTTGGGTTTCCGGCTTCCTTCCCGAGCACATGCATTTGTGGTGGCCAAATTCCATGCACTTGTAACATCTGACATGACTCAGGTCTATATCTGCAGAGATTTGGCTCTTCCGAGGGTACTTTTTCTTCTTTTCGGACTCCTTTATTTTGGCTAGTTCTTCTATTTCAAGTGGATCAAACTCCACCTTTTCCGTCGGGAAGTTCCCCACATACTCTTGACTTCCCTTCGTGCAATCCTGTGAATAATGTCCTTCTTCTCCACATGAGTAGCATGCATTGGAGAAAAATGTGTTCAGAGCTTGTTCATCAGGGTCTTCTATATTTTCAATCATCACAGGTTCTTCTAGAATCTTCTTCTTGAGGGTTTCCTTCACTGCATCTTTCTGCTGCTTGACAACTTGTTGCACCTTGGGGTAAATGTGACACTGAGCTGGGTAGTGGGTGGTTCCTTCACAAAGGAAACAAGTCACCTGACTACTTGGGCACTCCTCAGCTGGGTGATTTTCTTCACAATGAGTGCATCCATCCTTGTTTTCTTCCTGGGTGTGTCCTATTTCTCCACAGATCCTGCATGCACAAGTCTTCTCCTTCGGATTATCATAGCACTTCCGAATGAGACGGGATCTTAACAGAGTCTTCTTGAATTCGTCCCAAGTTTCTGCTCCACTAACTCCTTGTATGGCATGGTGCATTTTCCAACAGATAGCAGCACTTTGGGTAAAGTACTAGAGAGTGTGTTCCACTTCATACTTCATTGAGATCAAGTTGCTCCCGAAGTGGTTCTCCATGTTCTGAATCCATATTTCAGCCTCCAGCTGGGTCATTGGTCCAGAGACTACAAGTCCAGCTTCGTACTCCATCTGGTAGGGTTGAGGTTTTGAGGATGAGACGGGTAAGAGAGGGAGGGAGATAGACACAATACAAACAATATTTTTGAGAATAGCTTTTATTAGTGGCTGTCGGAAAACACACACCAATGACGGCTCATAAATCATCATATCTAACGTGGGTATATAAAAGGGGTTTGGAGTTCTAATGGTCATATAATTATTCGAACACTTCAGGGTCTTCGAGTTCTTCGGATCTTGAGAGTCTTCTGTTGGTGTAGCTTCAATCCTTTAAACGCGTGGTGAAATCCTCTTTACTTTGAAGTAGAACTCCGTTGATTCTTCATGAGGTCAAAGGGGTAAGGGGATTGTATAACTATTTGAGGTGAGAGAGAACATTTGATGAAATCAGAAGAGATGAGGAGTGAAAGGTGTTCTCGAAAATAAGATTTTTGAGAGATCCTATCTTAAGAAGTTTCTAGTTTCTAGGGTCACATCCTACAGTCAACATGTGCTCTGATACCATATCTGTAGCGACCAGACTCAAAACGAGATAAGCCTCTGTGTTTCTGTGCCATCCCTGGATTAGTATGCTGGCACACACAGTACATCAATGTATATATCAAAGTGCAATCACATGTAAATAGCGTAAAACTGATATATACCTTAAAATCTCAGCGGAAGCAGTCAAGGGAGTGGAGTCCCAAATAACACCAACGGCAGGTTGAGTGCGGACCGTAACCCTGACTTGTACACTTACTCGTCGAAGAAAGTATCTGCAGCATAAGACGTTGCAGCCGTGTAGGTCAGCATATTGAATATGTCGGCAAGTCATCAAAGAGAGGGGGTGAAATAATAATCATCTATTCTACATGCATATATGGCAGGTGGGGCTATAAGTTTTTAGCGAAAAGCAAGTTTTCTCCTACATCAAGAGAGGGTTAAAGCAAAATATTACCACGTTGTTTGTTGTTAACGAGATGGTTCCGCCAACCAATTCTCGTACCCAAGTTGTCAATAATTCCCACATCATTATTAAATTGTGTTGAGAGTTCATGAAAATTTCAATGCCTTCGGCTCAAGTTGTCCATGACCGTGGAGACGACTAATCCATTAGGTTTGAATACTCTACAGAGTTTTGCACACGTTCCCCACAAGATTTGAGCGCCTCCGGGTATGTCCTCGCACTTCGGGGTGTTTGAAGACCGGATGATCAAAACATGGTCTTTCAACGGGTCCCTCTGATCCCCTATCGGTGCCCATCCAATCCTACCGTTCTTCTACATCTGCTAGCACCGCCTGTCCAGAGTCGCCACGTTGTCCAACCAAGCCAGAGCCCATAATGACTTGTGGCTGTGCAGGTAAGCCTTGGGTCTTGAAGCCTCCGTCCATCTTTTCGAGCCTGGGTGAAGCTTTCCGCAAGATGTCATGGCACGTCTCCATGCATCCCGGGTCGTCCACTGGTTTCTCCAGGGAGCCCATCAAAACCGCCATTCACCCAGAGTTGCATTGCATCACGAGGTCTTGAAAGTCTTGTCTTAACCGGTCTTGGTCATTAAATTACTCTCGCATCACTCATGATAAACTCTCATCCAGAACCCTGTCTACACAAGCATAGCAATATAAAATTTGTCGTCCCGGGCCAAGTAACGGGGTTGTTGGGTGCCTACCACATGATACTACAGCAAGTAACCAATATTTCCAAGTACCTACTCAGCATGCAATATGGTGTTTGGAGGGTAGAACTACAATGCATAAAACATAGGTAATATATGATCAAATGACTTGCCTTGCTGATAGTTGTCGTTATCAAGCACTTCTAAGTAGCACGCTTCGCACTCCGGGTATCTATCGATACAAACAAATACACACAATAAGCACTACAATCATTAACAAGCAAAATAACATCACTAGCATAAAACTACTATTGCATAAAGTGAAGAAATTCACTTCACCTAATCAAAACAGAATCTGTTTTATATAAAACCCCAAGTAAAAATATTTTAAAAAATTGAAACTTAAACTACATAAATATATGATCACTAGGAAGCATCAGCAAAAAGAATCAAATTAAAAGCTATTTTTAAACTCCTGGAATAACCAAAACAAGATTTAAACTAAATCTGATCTAATTCAAATTTGAAAATTTCAAACATAGGCAAATAATATGTTTTTGAAAACTATAGGAAAAATGTGATCTTCAGAAAAAAGAATCAACCTCATTGGACCTCTAGATAAAATGTTATAGGGAAAAACAAAATTTAAACTCTCTCTGTTTTCTAAATAAAACAGAAAAAAGAAAAAATAGATCTAGCGGACAGGGGGGGGGGGTATGTGGCAGCTCCTGATTGGCCTAGATGGTGTGTGTTGTGGGGCTAACTAGCAAACAACAGATAAATAAAAGAAACTCCGGCTAAAAATAAGTGAGACAGAAAACTGTTCGGTTCTTTAACTAAAACCGAAGGGGTAAGTTGCTTTTAATATACGCGGTGGATCTAGATCTAACGGTAGGCTACACAATACAAGAACAAAAACAAAATGAACAAAAAAAAGGAGGAGTTACCTCCCGTGGTTGGAGTTGCTGGGCACGACAGAGGTGCTCCGGCGAGGGGGCTACGCCGACGAGGTGGGGAGAGCAGCTCCAGCGTGGGGGAAAGGGTCGCCGGTGGGGTGGGGTGGCAGAGGAGGGGGCCGGTGGAGGAAGGGGTCGTTGGCGGGGGGGGGGGGGGGGGAGGCGCTCCTGGGCGAGGTGCCTGGCGTCGTTCCTGGCAGGGAGGCGCCGGTGCTGGGGTCGTGCAGGCGACGGGGTAAGTGGGGGGCGTGGGGTGGTGCAGCGGGGTAGGGGGATGGCTGCAGCGAGGTAGGAGGCGGTGGGGAGATGCTGGGGTGACAGGGGAGC
Source organism: Hordeum vulgare subsp. vulgare (assembly GCF_904849725.1). NCBI lineage: Eukaryota > Viridiplantae > Streptophyta > Magnoliopsida > Poales > Poaceae > Hordeum > Hordeum vulgare. The sequence goes on along the minus strand of NC_058519.1, from coordinate 435,399,796 downwards.
TCTGGAGCGAGCTCCTGGTGCGTTCTTGACAGGGAAAAGGGGAGGTGGTGGGGAGATGCTACGGGCAGGGGAACGAGGCGAGGAGAGGGGGCCGGGGTGCGGGCTTTATAGGGGGAGAGAGGGGGCTAAAAGGGGAAGGAGATCGGCGAAGGGGAGGAAACTCCATCAAGTCCGGGGCTGTCGGGCGCGGGGAAGGAAAGGAGGGAGGCGCGGGGTTGGGGGTGACCGACGGGGTGGCGGGGTCGGACGGGCGGGGCCCAGGTGGCAGCGGGGGGGGGGGGGGGGGGGGGGCGTGGGCGGGCGGTCGGTCGACCGGTGCGGAAGGGTAGGGAGATCCCGGGCTGAGCGGGGATTGGGCCGGGGCTATAAAGCGCCCGAGCGTTTTTTTCCTTTTTTAAAAGATTTGTTTCCGATTTTGATATTTTTCCAAAACAGAAAGTAATTAAATATAAAAAGGAAACAAATAATTACCAAATATAGGGGTATTATATACCAAAATTTTGAGAAAAATATTTCCTATTTGTTTATCATTTTTCCAAGACCAAAATAAAAACTTTAAAAAAATGTTTTTTTCAGAAAAACCCCTAAAGGTTTTATTTTCTTTTGTAATTATTTTCTCAATAAAAATCTGGTTTTCTTGGCTCAAAAATATTTAAAAAATGCCCCTGATTTTGGAGGGTCATTTTCCTCCGCTCTTTCTTGCTTGCAAGGATATATTTTCGGGGTATTTCTCGGGGAAGAAAATAGAGAAATGCAAAAGCAAAAATTTGAAAGAATTCAAATGCAAACTCCATTCAAATTCTTTATAGTTGAAGAAGTCATGTCATCTTTTCTCATTGCTTTTGAATTTGAATTTACCGGGGAAGGGGAAGTCATTTTATTCCCTCTCATTCAAAAGTTTTGAAAAGTTTCAAATTTCACTCAAGCTTCAATCACTCAAGCAAACAAACAAACAATCTAATAATTATTTTTAATATTCCAAAATTTGGGATGTTACAATTACCTTGGGGGTGCCTCGGAATTCCCAATCTTAGGTTCTTGCTGATACTTATTCTCCTCATATTGGTATCTCACCCAAAACTTGAAAACTTCAATCATACAAAACTTAACGGAACTTGGGTACTGTCAAATACAAGATTCATAATTTTTCTCACACAATTCCTACTGTATTATATAATTCCCATAATTTATATCACTAAATATAAGTTATGGAAACACTTAAACAAGCAAACTATGCATGGAAAATAGAAACTGTCAAAAACAGAACCGTCTGTGAAGACCTGAATGAAAACCTCACTTCCCTCACTCTACAAATTCGGAATTTTTTTGAAAACGTATATAATTTCCATACCAAAGTTTTGTAAAAAATTCAGAATTTGATGAATCTCCAGTAAAATCATAGAAATTATGCACTGGACATCAAGTTTCTGTTTTTACACAGAATCAAACAAGCAAGTATCCACACTACTCCAAAGGATTTACTTGGCACTTTATTGAAATAAAAGCTATGAAACATGATTAATACAATTGCTTAAACATGCGAAAACTCAAAAATAGAAAGGGTAAATATTGAGTTGTCTCCCAACAAGTGCTTTTCTTGAATGCCTCTTAGCTAGGCATGATGATTTCAATGATGCTTGTATAGGAATAATAGTTGAAACGTGCTATAGAGCATCACGAATCACATAACAAGCACATTTAAGTATAATTCACTTCCGATGCATAGGTATTTTGTGAGAAAATAATATATTGTAGCAATACTCAACTTGTATAGGAAGGAAAAACAAGCATGACTTCAAAACTTTGAACACATAGGGAGGAAAGTTGATATTATTGCAATTCCTACAAGCATATGTCCCCCCTCATAATAATTTTCAGTAGCATCATGAAGCAATTCAACAATATAACAATTACATACAACACTATTTTCATGATGCACAAGCATAGAATTTTTATTACTACCCACACAAGCAAAATTCTTATCATTCATAGTAGTGGGAGCAAACTAAACAAAATAGCTATCATGAGACACTTGATTGGCATAATCCAAATGAAAATAAAATCATGATGACATATCTCATGGTTATTATTACTCTTTATATCATATATTTCATCACCATAATCATCATAGATAGCAACTGGTTATTATTACTCTTTATATCATATATTTCATCACCATAATCATCATAGATAGCAACTTTGTTGTCATAATCAGTTAGAACCTCTTCCGGAATAGCGGAATCATCACTAAATTAAGTCATGACCTCTCCAATTCCACTTTTATCATTATGAAAAGATTCAAAACACTCCAAAAGAGTGGGATCATTAGTACCTAGAGTTGACACTCTTCCAAACCCACTTTCATCAATATAATCATCATAAATAGGAGGCATGATTTCATAATAATAAATTGCTCATCAAAACTCGGGGGAGTAAAAATATCGTCTTCATCCAACATAGCATCCCCAAGCTTGTGGCATTGCATATCATTAACATCATGGATATTCAAAGAATTAATACTAACAATATTACTATCATGCTCATCATTCAAGGAATTCATATTAAACATTTTCATAAATTCTTCCTCTACCAATTGAGCACAATTTTCCTTTCCATCATTTTTATGGAAGACATTATAAAGATGAACAATATGAGACCAGCTCAATTCCATTTTTTTGTAATTTTGTTTTTATAAACCAAACTAGTAAAAACAAGAAACTAAAATATTCAATTACAAGGTCTAAAGATATACCTTCAAGCACTCACCTCCCTGGCAACGGCGCAAGAAAAGATCATGATGTCTACTACAGAACTTGTTCTTGTAGACTCGTGTTGGGCCTCCAAGCGCAGAGTTTTGTAAGACAGTAGAAAATTTCCCTCAAGTGGATGACCTAAGTTTTATCAATCCGTGGGAGGCATAGGATGAAGATGTTCTCTCTCAAACAACCCTGCAACCAAATAATAAAAAGTGCCCTGTGTCCCCAACACACCAAATACAATTTTAAATTGTATATGTGCACTAGTTTGGCAAAGAGAGGGTGATACAAGTTTAGGAAGGATAGTAGATATTGATTTTTGTAATAGGAACAATAAAAAATAACAAGGTAGCAAGTAACAAAAGTGAGCATAAACGGTATTGCAATGCTTGAAAATGAGGCCTAGGGTTCGTACTTTTGCTAGTGCAATCTCTCAACAATGCTAATATAATTGGATCACATAATAATCCCTCAACCTGCAATGAAGAATCACTCCAAATTTCCTATCTAGTGAGCACATAAGATTAAATTGTTTGTAGGGTACGAAACCACCTCAAAGTTATTATTTCCGGTCAATCTTTCCAAGAGTTCATACTAAGATAACAAGTTATCCTTTCTGATCGATCTATCAAGAGTTCGTACTAAAATAACACCATAACATATCAGATTCATAATGCTCAATCGAACACAAAGAACTTCATGGAGCACATTAAGATTTCTATCGAAGAACATAGTATGAAAATGTGCATCAACCCCTATGCATAGATTACCCCAATGTCACCCCGGGAATCTGTGAGTTGAGTACCAAAATATATATCAACTGAATCATTTGAATACCCCTATGTCACTACGAGGTATCCGCATGCCAGACATATATCATGTGTTATCAAACCTGAATATTCAATCCAACATAACGAAATCTTAAAGTGAAAGATTGAATTGATCACAACAATAGAGTGGGACAAACACCATGTGATCCAACCATATTAACAATGCTCGTGATACATCAAGATCGAGCCATCTCAAGAACACGAGAGAGAAAGAGATAAAACACATAGCTACTGGCACAAACCCTAAGCCCCGAGGATGGACTACTCCCTCTTCGTCATGTCCTCCGCCGAGATAATGAAGATGGCCACCATGGATGATATCCCCCTCCGGCACCAGGGGGCCCTCTGGTGGTTCTTTGCTCCAATATCTATCTTTTCTTTCAAAAAAATTGTCAAAAAGTTTCTTCCAATTCCAAGAACTTTCATTCCTGCACAAAAAACAACACCACGGTTGTTCGTCAGTCCATGTTAGTTCTAAATAAACCATATAAAGTGCTGCAAAACCATATAGAAGTGTTGTAAACATAGGCGAACATGGCATGAATACTTCATAAATTTTCGGTACGTTGGATAGGTATCACGGGCCTAGGAAACTCATTTACATGGGGCATCGCAGATGGCTCTAGAAGGATGACCGATGAAGAAACCATGGAGATCTATTCGATGGTGAGGCTGAGCATCGGGGACCTCCACGTAAGTGGAGCAACGCTGAAATCTATGAGTTGTTGAAAAACTGGGTTGAGTGCCCGTGTTGGGAAAGATGAAAAAGCGCTGGAGCCATTGCTGAAGGTATGGAAAACAATGTCAGTTTTCTAGGACTTGGAATAATGGGCCAAACTGGACATACCTCATTGCCTTTATCAAATTCATATCATGAAGAACATCCTCGAGGGCTTCCTTGGGACACTATTGAACACGCCGAACAAGACCAAGGATGGGCCGAAGGCAAGAAAAGACTTGGAAGATTGGGAAATTGGGGCAGACCTATGCATGCCCCGTAAAAATTCATCGAAGGACACGGATACGGAGATGGAGGTGGAGGACAGGGGAAAACAACATTGGCCTCAGGCCAACATTCCTGCATAGCATGATGCCATTCGGGAGGATGAATGGGGTCATCAAAGGATTCACTAGTAACATGTCCCGTCCAGATGGAAGCATCGTCTAGGGCTATCTGACCGATGAGTGCATCTCCTTCTATGATAATTATCTAGGCGTCACGAAGACCTTGTTGTTGGTTTGCCCATCACCAAGCACCTTGGGAGGCTCAGAGGTGAAGGTGACACCAACGTCTGGAGGGAAATGCATGTGGACCACTCGGGTCGATGCAAAGACTTTGACATAGCAAACTTGGTAGCGCTATGATACGTCTCCAACGTATCTATAATTTTTGATTGTTCCATGCTGATGTATTATCATCCTAGGATACTTTTGGCCATTTGTTTACCAATTTATAATATTTGAGCACTAACCTATTTACCCAGTGCCCACTCCCAGTTTTTGTTTTCTATGTGTTTTTGGCTTTTCAGGTTTACTGTACCAAACAAATAACAATTCCCACGTAAATTTTTGGTGATTTTTTGGATGAAAACAAGACCTAGAAGATTGTGAGGGAGGCTAGGAGAGCCATGAGGGGTCCACAAGCCAAAAGTACGCGCCACTAGGGGGGCGCACCCTGAAGGCTTGTACCTCCCTCGGGCATCTCCTGATGCCCCTCTCTGGACAATAAATTCTCTTTTACCCTAAAAACATTAGAGGAACACCCGAAACACTTTTTACGCCGCCTCAAGTCTTTGTTCGGACCGGGGGGGCATCTAGAGCTTCGTTCCGGCACCCTGTCGGAGGGGGACCGATCACGGAGGGCTTCTTCGTCGACCTTGGTACACTCACCATGATGTTGAGTGGTCCACCACAAACCTACGGGTCCGTAGGCAGTACCTAGATTGCAATCTCTCTCTCTCTCTCTATCTCTTGATCTTCAATATAATGTTCATCGCATCTTCGCTTTCATATGTCTGATGTAATCACTATGTATGGTGTGTTTGTTGGGATCAGATGAATTGTGCATTTATGTTCAGATTATTCATGATAAATATTTGGGTCTTCTCTGAATTATATTATTCGTATGTGCATGATCATTATAGCTTCGCAATGCTCTCCGATCTATTGATGTAGTTTGGCCAACTAGATTGATATTTCTTCGGTGGGAGTAGTGTGTTGTAGTAGGTTCAACCTGGTGAGTTTCTATATCCCATTGTCTGAAGGGGACAATATGCATCTTTGCGTTGCTGCTACTAAGGATAAAACGATGGAGTTTATTCATATTGATAGAGTTTACTTTGTCTACATCATGTCACCATTCACCAAGCATTACTTTGTTTTACATAATACTCTAGATGCATGCTGGATAGCGGTCGATGGGTGGAGTAATAGTATTAGGTGCAGGTAGGAGTCGGACTATTTTCTTATGGACGTGATGCCTATATACACATGATCATTGCCGTGAACATCGCATAACTATCCGCTTTTCGATCAATTGCCCAACAGTAATTTGTGTACCCACCATATTCTATTTCTATGAGAGATGCCACAAGAGAACCCTATGGCCACAGGTCTATTCACTTATATATTTACAAATGCTTTCAATATCTTGCTATTATTTATTTTATTTTATTTTATTTTGCATTTTACAATTATCTACAACTATCTACACAACTCACTTCCTTGCAAATAAGGAGATCAAGGGGATTGACAACCCACTTGCCCGCGTTGGGTGCATGTTGTTTATTATTTTGTGTGCAGTCGCTAAAGACGGTTGAGGATTGGTATTCCTATTGGTTTGAAAAAACTTGGTTTCATAACTGAGGTAAATACTTACCCATATAACCTGTTCCTCTTCACGGAAAACCCCAACGCAGATCATGCTACATCACATAAACGTGGTAGATCCTTTTGTGACACTGCACAAAGAAACCATCACAACAAAATACCATGACGGGGGCTGCACAAGACAGACGCCGAAGTTATTAGAGAGCACAGCCTCACTTTCTTTCCTTGGTTAAAACAACATGTTCTTGCTAATCCCCCGAAAGAGGGCTCTAGTGATGGATTGCTCATATACACCTTAGCACATGGCCCGACGCCCAACCTCCTCACCTATCAGACATACAATATCAACGGATACATGTTCTACACGTAACCCAAAAATTTAACGAGTGAGTACCAGAACTCAGGGATGACGATGGGATGCATGACCAGGAACAATGGCACAACTCAAATATTCTATGGAAGAATCGAGGAGGTCTCCGAGCTTGACTACTCTGGACTTCACAGTGCAATGATGTTTCATGTCAGATGGGCTAAGTCCGTCCAAAGAGAAAATAAGGTTTTCACTACCATGTCCATAACCAACGCTGATAGCGGTACCGTGAAAGTCACCACCAAAAATGTGCCATGGGTACATGCTAAGCACATTACACAATGCATCTTCCTTACCGACCTGAGAAATCATAGTCGTGTTGTAGTGAGGAGAGGCAAAAGGAGTATCAGCGGAATGTACGAAGTCGCCAACATGCAAGACTATGACCAGTACGACAATCCAATCAGGCAATATGATGATGATGATGAGGCGTACGGCAAAATAAAATTGAAGACTACATTAAAGAAGAAAAATTATACTCCATGTAAAAGATAAAGTCACAACAAGGGGCTCAATTATTTGACACCAAACAAGAAAGGAAAAAAGGCCACTCAGAAACGAAACCATAAACGCTCAGGAACTATCATTTATATATATATATATATATATATATATATATATATGTATATATATATATACATATATATATATGTATATATATATATCTTGTTTGTATATGCATTAACCTTTATAGGTCAAATGATGTAAGATATATCGCCTTAGTTATATATATTAATGTATCCCCTTCTCTTCTTCCCACCATGCACATGCTTCCGTCTAGGTCGTCGTCTTTCATCAAAGAAAAGAAAATGAAAAGAAAAAGTAGGAGAAAGAAGAAAGGAAAATGAAAATAAAAAATAATAGTAGAAAAGGAAAAGGAAAAAATGTAAAGAGAAAGGAATAGCAGAAGCACGTTTATAGAAACGCGCTACTGCTATTGAGTTAGCTATGGAATGTTTTATTAAACTATGCTACTGCTATTGAGTTTGCCAGAGCGCGTTTTATTAAACAATGCTACTGCTATTTGTAACTTAATTTACCAGAGATTTCCCTTTCTTTCCTTTCCCCTCTCTCCCTCTCTCGAGCGCCCCCTCTCGCTCTCCCTCTCTCGCCGTCATCGTCGCAACACTCTTCCCCTAGCCACTCCTTTCCACTGTGCACCTTCAAAAGGACCCGAGGTCGCCGGAGCACGGCCGCATCCCTCTTACCCTAGCCACTCGTTGCCGCCGCGGACGTTCAAGAGCACCCGAGGTCGCCGGAGCATGGGTCGCTGCCACCCGAGGCGACCCCTCTTCTTCATCGCCCTCAGGTAAACATCCTCTCTGTACCCTTCCCCTCTCTTCTCTATGCTATTAGTACTACGGTTCATTCGGGTGATTTTGACTTAATTCTAGGGTTCTAGGGTTCAAATGGCAGTAGGAATAATAAAAATTAGTAAATGAATTTTCAGTAGGAATTTTCTAGGGTTCATAATTTTAATTGAGTTATAGGGTTCATTATTTTTATTAGGAAAAAATAGGAATTGGGTGCTAAGGTTCAGAATTTAGGACATAATTTGAATTGACTTCTACGGTTCATAATTTGAGCCCTAGAATTGTGTAAAAAAATGTAGTATGAAATAATTTTTTGAAGTGGTCCTTTTATATGGAAATTTGAATTTTTTGATTGTGTCCAAGTAGCCTATGAATGTGCCCTAGTGGCCTTTTGTTGTTTGCAGGGAAAATTATGCGAGTGGCCTATGTTTTGTCGAAATGTTGATTCATTTCCGTTGCGGCAAATTTCTGGCGCTTCATTTTTAGCAAAGGTCATGCCAAAATTTTCCCATGAATTTCGGCATGACTAGTGCTAGAAACTAGGACATATTGAGTGCCCGGGAATTGCCGAGACGGGAACGAAACAACATTCCCGCAAACTATAGGCCTTTTTATGTCATGAATTGTTTATTTTATTATAGTATCAAAGTTAAACGAGCGAACTAAACTGTATGCAGGAAACATGTCGAACAATGATGAAGCCGGAGCTTCTGATCATCACGAGGTCGACGATCCCTTACAACATGAACACGATTACCTCGACTTTCTGTGTAGTCAGGGCCCTCATGTCATAGCGGACGGTGACACAACTGAACCCGACACCGACACCGGCACCAAGACTGGGTCTGAAGCACTAGGGCCAAAGCAGAAGAGTACGAGGACACAAAAGCCTAACAAGCTTGACACATGCAGCCTGGTGCTCACAACGATCCACCCCAGCAAATTTGAGCTTACAGAGACGGAGGAATCGCGCAAGAGCTATGGCAACCAACTCGCATGAATCCTACAGGATGTCACCAGCATCAACGCCACGGACTTAAGGGGTAAACCAAAAAATATGGAGCACCTCCTCCTAACGAACTTGTACCAGAGATACATTCCCCTGGCCAGAATGAAAAAAAACTTCCGTGGGAAGATGCTGCCATGAAGAAGATAAACAAGCCGCCATGGGGAAGTTCATAGGCGTATTGTCTGCCTAGAAAACTTGGGTGAAATGATCCATTGACAAGAAAGAATCCTACTACAAGATTTTTGCAAAAAAAGTCACACTTTCGGAAGAGGACTACAAAAAAATAAAGGAAACTTGCACTACTGAAGATGTCAAGTGTATATCCAAGATATTCAAGGGATTTTAGGAAATAAACACATGGAACCACCGCCTATGAAGCCGTGGTTACATTGGCAAGAAACCTATACGGGATAAGGAGAATGTGGAACATGAAGCCCACGGGATCCCAAACCCCTTGGCAGAGTTCACCTACCAGCTACATGGACGAGCACATGAGAATGTTGATGACAATATGAGTAATTACCACCTTATTACATTAGCTTCTGACCAATTCGACTACAGATTGTAGTAACATTTGTAAACGGTCAACATTCCTTTTGCAGAAAGAGCAACACAAGCTTGCAGCCGAAAGCGACTCCTCGTCTCAGTCGTCGGCCAGGCCCATGTGGGACACCCCTCTCAACGGTTCTTGAACATAATGAAGGAAATCCAATTGGGAAAGCGGCCTTCGTATGGACGTGTGCATGGTGTCGGAGATGGTGCCACATGGAAGCACTACTACCATGAGGACACGTAGGCAAGAAGGCAAACGAGCAAGTTTAGTAAGGTGAATGTTCATGAGAGCGTGGCGCTTGTGGTCGACAAAAGATTACCTGTGAACCAAGAAATCATGAAATCTGAGGTGGTCAACGCGGCAGTCGAGGCGTGCTACTGCAATAAAAGACCTTCCAACGGCGCCAGAAACAAGCGTGCTAACGGGAGACTATTCTTGTCTTGATACTCCTCAGCAACGGCACCAGGAATCCTTCTGCTATGGCTACGCCTTGAGGGACTTCCTTGGCAAATATGCAAAGGATTCCCCGTTGGCCTTGGAGCCTTGCGTTGGTGTTCCCTCGAAGCGGAAAGGGTGATGTAGCACAACGGCGGTAAGTATTTCCCTCAGTTTTGAGAACCAAGGTATCGATCCAGTGAAGGATTATCACAAGTACCTGCACAAACACAAAGAGCTTGCACCCAACGCTATGAAGGGGTTATCAATCCCTTATAGATTGTTTGCCAAGTGAGAACTGAACGCAAAAAGAAACAAAGCAAATAAAAGCAAAAGTGGAAACGATAAGTGTGAATAGAATCGGGGGCCGTAGTGTTCACTAGTGGCTTCTCTCATGAAAGCAAGTAGACGGTGGGTGAACGAATTACTGTCGAGCAATTGATTGAAGTGCGCAAAGTCGTGACGTTATCTATGGCAATGATTATATCTATAGGCATCAAGTCCAAAACAAGTAGTCCGATACTTTCTGCATCTACTACTATTACTCCACACGTCGACCGCTTTCCAGCATGCATCTAGTGTATTAAGTCCAAAAGAACAGAGTAACGCCTTAAGCAAGATGACATGATGTAGATGGACAATCTCATATCTACGATAAAAGCCCATCTTGTTACCCTTGATGGCAACAACAAGATGCGTGCCTTGCTGCTCCTTCTGTCATGGGAAAGGTCACCACATGGTATGAACCCAAAACCAAGCAATACTCCCATTGCAAGAATCATAGATCTAGTTGGCCAAACAAAACCCAAGACTCGGAGAGACTTAGAAGGATATCAAATCATGCATATAAGAAATCAGCAAAGACTCAAATATATATCATAGATAATCTGATCACAAATCCACAATTCATTGGATCTCGACAAACACGCCGCCAAAGTGGATTACATCGGATAGATCTCCATGAAGATCATGGATAACTTTTTATTAAAGATCCAAGAGAGAGAAGAAGCCATCTAGCTACTAGCTACGGACCCGTAGGTCTGAAGTGATCTACTCACGAGTCATTGGAGGGGCAATGATGTTGATGAAGAAGCCCTCCAACTCCAAAGTCCCCTCCGGCAGGGCACCGGGAAGGGTTTCCAGATGAGTTCTCGCGGAAACGGAAGCTTGCGGCGGCGGAAAAGTGTTTTCGTGAATGCCCTGATTTTTTTTGGATTTTTAGGGAATTTATAGGCCAAAGACCTAGGGCAGGGGAGCGCCAGGGGGGCCACAAGCTTGGTTGCCGCGGCCTCCCCCCTGGCCGCGGCAACAGGGCTTGTAGGCCCCCTGTGGGCCCACTTGCTTGGCCCTCAAGCCTCCTGATCTTCTTTCGTTCTGGAAAAATTTATTTCGGGGATTTTATTCCGTTTGGACTCCGTTCCAAAATCAGATCTGAAAAGAGTCAAAAACACAGAAAAACAGGAACTGGCGCTTGGCACTGAATTAATAAGTTAGTCCCAAAAAGATATAAAAGGTAAACAAAATATCCAAAGTTGACAAGATAACACCGTGAAACCATCAAAAATTACAGATACGTTTGAGACGTATCAAGGCGATAGTCGAGGAAGCAGTAGCTGTGTGCAAAGTGGAATCTGTATCTTCGGTTTGAGCCTTGGTTCCGGCTATTTTCGAGTTTTCGAGGAATCATCCAAATGCAAGGCGAGAAGAATTTCCCATGCGCAACTTCGTTGGGGGAAACATGATGAACATCGCAAGAGCAGCACCTGCTGCCGCTACCACACAAGGTCTCGCACGCTGCTACTTCTCGAGCTTGCGTTGGTTTTTCCCTTGAAGAGGAAAGGATGATGCAGCAAAGTAGCGATAAGTATTTCCCTTAGTTTGAGAACCAAGGTATCAATCGAGTAGGAGTATGAAGATGAGGCACCAATGAACCTGCGCAAAAGCAAACAAACTTGCACCCAACGCGATTATGGGGTTGTCAATCCCTTCACGATTACTTGCAAGGTGAGATCTGACAGAGATGAAAGGTAAATAAGTAAAAGTGCGGCAAGGTATTTTTGGTATGTAGATCTGAATATATGATGTGTAAAATAGACCCGGGGGCCATAGTGTTCACTAGAGGCTTCTCTCAAGATAGCAAGTATTATGGTGGGTGAACGAATTACTGTCGAGCAATTGATAGAATCGCGCAAAGTCATGACGATATCTAAGGCAATGATCATACATATAGGCATCATGTCCGAGACAAGTATACAGATAATGTGTGCATCTACTACTATTACTCTACACATCGACCGCTATCCAGCATGCATCTAGTGTATTAAGTTCACAACAAACGGAGTAACGCCTTAAGTAAGATGACATGATGTAGAGGGATAAATTGATGCAACATGATATAAACCCCATTTTTTACCCTTGATGGCAACAACACGATGCGTGCCTCGCTTCCCTTTCTGTCACTTGGTAAGGACACCGCATGGTATGAACCCAAAACCAAGCAGTTCTCCCATTGCAAGAATTATAGATCAAGTTGGCCAAACGAAACCCATAACTCGAAGAGAATTACAAGGATACAAAATCATGCATATAATAAATCAGAGGAGACTCAAATAATATTCATAGATAATCTGATCATAAATCCACAATTCATCGGATCTCGACAAACACACCGGAAAAGAAAGTTACATCAGATAGATCTCCATGAAGATCATGGAGAACTTTGTATTGAAGATCCAAGAGAGAGAAGAAGCCATCTAGCTACTACCTATGGACCTGAAGGAATGTGGTAAACTACTCACGCATCATCGGAGAGGCAATGGTGTTGATGAAGAAGCCCTCCGTATCCGAATCCCCCTCCGGCAGGGCACCAGAACGGTCCCGAGATGGGATCTTGTGGAGACAGAAGCTTGCGGTGGAGGAAAAGTATTTTCGTGGCTCACTTTGGGGGTTTCTGTATTTATAGGAATTTACGACGGTGGAATTACGTCAGTTGGGCCCACAAGAAGATCACGAGCCTGTTAGGCCCTCCAAGGGGGGGGGGGGGTAGGGCGCGCCTACCGGGCTCGTCACTCCCTTGTGGCTCTTCTGGCCTTCTTCCAAAGCTTCAGGGTCACTTTTGGTCCAAAAAAATCATCGCAAAAGTTTTATTTCATTTGGACTCCGTTTGATATTCCTATCTGAAAAAGGTCAAAAACACGAAAAAAACAGAAAGTAGTACTAGGCACCGAGTTAATAGTTTAGTCCCAAAAATGATATATAATAGCATATAAATGCATATAAGACATCCCAAGTTGATAATTATAGATACGTTGGAGACGTATCAAGCATCCCCAAGCTTAAATCCTGCTCGTCCTCGAGTAGGGAAGTGATAAAGACCGAATTTTTGATGTGGAATGCTATCTAACATATTTGTTCTTTGTAACTTCTTTATTGTGGCATGAATGTTCAGATCTATAAGATTCAAAACAATAGTTTAATATTGACATGTAAACAATAATACTTCAAGCATAATAGCAAAGTAATCATGAACTTTTGAAATAACAAGGCCAAATAAAGTTATCCCTACAAAATCTTATAGTCTGGCTATGCTCCATCATCCCCACACAACGAATTTAAATCATGCACAACCCCGGTATTGGCCAAGTAATTGTTTTTGCACTTTTACTTTCTCAAGCTTTTTCAACTCTCACGCAATACATGAGTGTGAGCCATGGATATAGCACTATAGGTGGAATAGAGTGTGGTGGAGGTTGTGAGGCAAAAAGGAGGAGATGGTCACATCGACTCGGCGTATCAATGGGCTATGGAGATGCCCATCAATAGATATCAATGTGAATGAGTAGGGATTGCCATGCAACAGATGCACTAGAGCCATAAGTGTATGAAAGATCAAAAAGAAAACTAGTGGGTGTGCACCCAACTTGCTTGCTCATGAAGACCTAGGGCAATTTTGAGGAAGCCCATCATTGGAATATACAAGCCAAGTTAAATAATGAAAATTCCCACTAGTATACGAAAGTGACAAAACAAGAGACTCTCTATCATGAAAAACATTGTGCTATTTTGAAGCACAAGTGTGGAAAAAGATACTAGCATTGTCCCTTCTCTCTTTTTCTCTCATCATTTTTTTGTTTGGGCTCCTTGGCCTCTTTTTTTCATTTCATTTTTTTGTGGGCATCTTTGGCCTCTTTTTTTCCTCACATGGGACAATGCTCTAATTATGATGATCATCACACTTTTATTTACTTACAACTCAATACTTAGAACAATAATGACTCTATATGAAATGCCTCCGGCAGTGTACCGGGATGTGCACCGATCTAGCTTAGCGTATGACGTTGAAACATCTCGCTAGCTATCTTACAATCATGCAATGGCAATATGAAAGTGACGGCACATGTCATGAGACGGAACGGTGGAAGTTGCATGGCAATATATCTCAGAATGGCTATGAAAATGCCATAATAGGTAGGTATGGTGGCTGTTTTGAGGAAGGTCTATGGTGAGTTTGTGCACCGGCAAAAGTTGTGCGGCACTAGAGGGGCTAGCAATGGTGGAAGGTGAGAGTGCATCTGTACCATGGACTCACATTAGTCATGAAGAACTCATATACTTATTGCAAAAGTTTTATTAGTAATCAAAACTAAGTGATGAACGCATACTCCTAGGGGAAGGCTTGGTAGGTGTTAACCATCGCACGATCCCGACTGCCACACAAAGGATGACAATCAATAAATCAATTATGCTCTGACTTCCTAACATAGCGGTTCACCATACGTGCATGCTACGTGAATCACTAACCTCAATAGAAGTATTTCTAGATTCATAACACCCTACTAACATGACTCTAATATTACCATATCCATATCTCAAAACCAATTGTGAGGAATCAAACTTCTCCTACTAATCAATGCACTTGAATATGAAAGTTTTTATTATATCCCCTTTGGATGCCTATCATATTTAGGACTAATTTCATAACACACGCCAATTACCAAGTTACTTAGAAAGAGCACTCTCAAAATGATATAAGTGAAGATCGAGAGTTTTTATTTCTACAAAATATGACACCGTCGTGCTCTAAAAAGATTTAAGTGAAGCACTAGAGCAAAGTTATCTAGCTCAAAAGATATAAGTGAAGCTCATGGGAGCAAAATTGCCTAACTCAAAAGATAGAAGTGAAGCTCATTGAGTATTCTAACAAATTTACGATGAGTGCATGTCCCTCTCAAAAAGGTGTGCAGCAAGGATGATTGTGATAAAACAAAAAAGCAAAGACTCCTACAATACACGACGCTCCAAGCAAAACACATATCATGTGGTAAATAAAAATATATCTCCAAGTAACGTTACCGATGGATTGAAGACGAAAGAGGGGATGCCTTCCCGGGGCATCCCCAAGCTTAGGATTTTTGGTGTACTTGAATTTGTATTGGGATGTCTTGGGCATCCCCAAGCTTAGGCTCTTTCCACTCTTTATTCCATTGTCCATAAGAACATCACCCAAATCTTGAAAACATCACAACACAAAACTTAAACATAAACTTGTGATATCATTAGCATAAGAAAACAAACCACCAACTTTTTAGGTACTGTAGTAAACTTAGTTTCCATTTAGATTGATGTTATATTACTTTATTCTCACTTCTCCATGGCTCGTACCCCCCGATACTAACCATAGTTTCATCAAAATAAGTAATCAACACAACAAAAACAGAATCTGTCAAAACAGAACAGTCTGTAGCAATCTGTATATTTCGTATACCTCTGCTATCCCAAAACTTCTGAAACATTATGAAAATTAGGGAAATTTGCATATCACTCAGCAGCAAAAAGAATCAACTCAGAATCTCTTTCTGGATAGGAATTAAAAATAATTTCGTGACCACAAAGTTTCTGTCCTTTTCAGCATGATTAAACAACTATCACCAAAAGTAATCATAAAGGTTCTACTTGGCACAAACACTAACTAAAACATAAAAAACACAATCATAATAGAATCATGATGGTGTGGACTCAACAAAACAGAAAGCGAAAAGCAAAAATAAATTTATTCATTGGGTTGCCTCCCAACAAGCGCTATCGTTTAACGCCGTTTTTGTCGGAGAACTCATCTACCTCTCCGTCTCTCTTGCTGGATCAAGAAGGACGAGATCATCGTCGAGCTGTACGTGTGCTGAACGCGGAGGTGCCGTCCGTTCGGCACTAGATCAGAGCGGACCGTTGGACGGATCGCGGGACGGTTCGTGGGACGGTTCGCGGGGCGGATCAAGGGACGTGAGGACGTTCCACTACATCAACCGCGTTTCTTAACGCTTCTGCTGTGCGATCTACAAGGGTACGTAGATCGGAAATCCCCTCTCGTAGATGGACATCACCATGATAGGTCTTCGTGCGCGTAGGAAATTTTTTGTTTCCCATGCGATGTTCCCCAACAGTGGCATCATGAGCTAGGTTCATGCGTAGATGTCTTCTCGAGTAGAACACAAAAGTTTTTTCTGGGCGGTGATGTGCGTTTTGCTGCCCTCCTTAGTCTTTTCTTGATTCCGCGGTATTGTTGGATCGAAGTGGCTCGGACCGACATTACTCGTACGCTTACGAGAGACTGGTTTCATCGCTACGAGTAACTCCGTTGCTCAAAGATGACTGGCGAGTGTCGGTTTCTCCAACTTTAGTTGAATCGGATTTGACCGAGGAGGTCCTTGGATGAGGTTAAATAGCAATTCATATATCTCCGTTGTGGTGTTTGCGTAAGTAAGATGCGATCCTACTAGATACCCATGGTCACCATGTAAAACATGCAACAACAATTAGAGGACGTCTAACTTGTTTTTGCAGGGTATGCTTGTGATGTGATATGGCCAACGATGTGATGTGATATATTGGATGTATGAGATGATCATGTTGTAATAGTTAATATCGACTTGCACGTCGATGGTACGACAACCGGCAGGAGCCATAGGGTTGTCTTTAAACTAACGTTTGTGTTTGCAGATGCGTTTGCTATATTGCTAGGACGTAGCTTTAGTAGTAATAGCATGAGTAGCATGACAACCCCGATGGCGACACATTGATGGAGATCATGATGATGGAGATCATGGTGTGACGCCGGTGACAAGATGATCGTGCTGGTGCTTTGGTGATGGAGATCAAGAAGCACATGATGATGGCCATATCATGTCACTTATGAATTGCATGTGATGTTAATCCTTTATGCACCTTATCTTGCTTAGAACGATGGTAGCATTATGAGGTAATCTCTCACTAAAATTTCAACACGAAATTGTGTTCTCCCCGACTGTGCACCGTTGCGACAGTTCTTCGTTTCGAGACACCACGTGATGATCGGGTGTGATAGACTCAACGTTTACATACAACGGGTGCAAAACAGTTGCACACGCGGAACACTCGGGTTAAGCTTGACGAGCCTAGCATGTGTAGACATGGCCTCGGAACACATGAGACCGAAAGGTCGAGCATGAATCGTATAGTTGATATGATTAGCATAGAGATGCTTACCACTGAAACTATTCTCGACTCACGTGATGATCGGACTTGAGATAGTGGATTTGGATCATGTACCACTCAAATGACTAGAGAGATGTACTTTTTGAGTGGGTGTTCTTAAGTATTATGATTAATTGAACTAATTGTCATGAACACAGTCTAGTGGTCTTTGCGAATTACGATGTAGCTTGCGCTATAGCTCTACTGTTTTTATATGCTCCTAGAGAAAATTTAGTTGAAAGTAGATAGTAGCAAACTTTGCAGACTGAGTCTGTAGAACCGAGGATTGTCCTCGTTGCTGCGCAGAAGGCTTATGTCCTTAATGCACCACTCGGTGTGCTGCACCTCGAGCGTCGTCTGTAGATGTTGTGAACATCCGACATACACGTTTCTGATGACTACACGATAGTTCAGTACAAAATACTTAATGGCTTAGAAGCAAGGCGCCGAAGACGTTTTGAAACGTCACGGAACATAAGAGATGTTCTAAAGAGATGAAATTGTGATTTCATGCTTGTGCCCTTGTTAAGAGGTATGAGACCTCCGACAAGATTCTTTGTCCACGAACTAAAGGAGAAAAGCTCAAGCATTGAGCGTGTGCTCAGATTATCTGAGTACGACAATCGCTTGAATCAAGTGGGAGTTGATCTTCCAGATAAGATAGTGATGGTTCTCCAAAGTCACTACCACCAAGCTGTGAGAGCTTCGTGATGAACTATAACATATCAAGGATAGATAAAATGATCCTTGAGAGATTCGCGATGTTTGACACTGCGAAAGTAGAAATCAAGAAGGAGCATCAATAGTTGATGGTTAGTAAAACCACTAAGTTTCGAGAAAGGCAAGGGCTAGAAGGGATACTTCGTGAAACGGCAAAGAAGTTGCTGCACTAATGAAGAGACCCCAGATTAAACCCAAGCCCGGGACTAAATGCTTCTGTTATGAGGGGAACGGTCACTGAGGCGGAGCAACTCTAGGTACTTGGTAGATAAGAAGGTTGGCAAAAGTCGAAAGAAGTATATTTGATATACATGATGTTGATGTGTACTTTACTAGTACTCCTAGTAGCACGAGGGTATTGGATACCGGTTCGGTTGCTAAGTGATTAGTAACACGAAATGAAAGCTACGGCATAAACGGAGACTAGCTAAAGGCGAGGTGACGATACGTGTTGGAAGTGTTTCAAACATCGCAAGCTCCCTCTACCATCGGGATTGGTGTTAAACCTAAATAATTGTTATTTGGTGTTTGCGTTGAGCACGAACATGATTGGATCGTGTTTGTTGGAATACAATTATTCCTTTAAAAGAATAATAGTTATTCTATTTGCTTGAATAATTACCCTCAATGGTTTATTGAATCTCGATCGTAGTGTTACACATGTTCATAATATTAGTGCCAAAAGATAAAAAGTAATAATGATAGTACCACTTAGTTGTGGCACTGCCACTTGAGTCATGTTGGTGTAAAATGCATGAAGAAGCTCCATGCTGATGGATCGTTTGGACTCACTTGATTTTGAATCACTTGAGACATGCAAAACATGCCACATGAAACAAGTAGAGTAACTTGTTGGGAGTAATGCATTTTTGATGTGTGCAGTCCAATAAGTGCTAAGGCACGGAGTGGATATCATTATGTTCTTACTTCACTGACGATTTGAGTTGATACAAGAGTATTTACTTGATGAATCACAAGTCTGAAATGTTGAAAAGTTCAAAGCTATTTTAGAGTGAAGATCGTCGTGACAAGAGGATAAACAGTCTACAATATGATCATAGAGATGAATATCTGAGTTACGGGTTTTGGTACGCAGTTAAGACAATGTGGAAATTGTTTCGCAGTTCATGCCACCTGGAAAATCATAGTGTGATGATGTGTCTGAACGTCATAGCCATGCACTATTTGGTATGGTGCATGCTATGATGTCTCTTATCGAATTACCAATATTGTTTATGGGTTATGCATTAGAGACAACCACATTCACTTTAAATAGGGCACCGCGTGTTTCCGTTGAGATGACACAGTATAGATTGAGGTTTAGAGAAATCTAAACTATCGTTTCTTGAAAGTTTGGGGCTTCGACACTTATGTGAAAAAGTTTCAGTCTGATAAGCTCGAACCCAAAGCGGATAAATGCATCTTCATAGGATATCCAAAACAGTTGGGTACATCTCCTATCTCAGATCTGAAAGCAAAGTGTTTGTTTCTAGAAACGGATCCTTTCTCGAGGAAAGGTTTATGTTGAAAGAATTGAGTGGGAGGGTGGTAGAACTTGATGAGGTTATTGAACCATCACTTCAACCAGTGTGTAGCAGGGTGCAGGAAGTTGTTCCTGTGGCGCCTACACCAATTGAAGTGAAAGCTGATGATGGTGATCATCGAGCATTGGATCAAGTTACTACAAACCTCGTAGGTTGACAAGGTCGCATACTACTACTGAGTGGTACGATAACCCTGTCTTGGAGGTCATGTTGTTGAGCAACAGTGAACCTACGAGTTATGGAGAAAGCAATCGTGGGCCATGATTTCGACAAATGGCTGGAGGCCATGAAATCCGAGAGAGGATGCATGTATGGAAACAAAGTGTAGACTTTGGAAGAACTACTTGATGGTCATAGGACTATTGAGTAAAGATGGATCTTTAAAAGGAAGACAGACGACGATGGTGATAAGTCACTATTAAGAAAAGCTCGACTTGTCGCAAAGATGTTTCCTACATGATCAAACAGTTGACTATGGTGAGACTTTCTCACTCGTAGCGATGCTAAAAGTTTGTTAGAATTATGTTAGTAGTTGTTGGATTATTTTTGAAATATTGCACATAGGATGTCAAAACATTGTTTCCTCGACGGTTTCCTTGAGCAAACATTGTATGTGATACAAGCAGAAGGTTTTGTCGATCCTAAAGATACTAACAAGTATGCAAGCTCCAGCGATCCTTCAATGGACTGGTGCAAGCATCTCGGAGTTGGAATATACACTTTGATGAGATGATCAAAGATTTGGGGTTTGTACAAGGTTTATGAGAAACTTGTATTTCCAAAGAAGTGAGTGGGAGCACTATAGAATTTCTGATAAGGATATGTGGTTGACATATTGTTGATCAGAAGTAATGTAGAATTTCTGTGAAGCATAAAAGGTTGTTTGAAAGGAGTTTTTCAAAGGAATACCTGGATTGAGCTACTTGAACGTTGAGCATCAAGATCTATGGAGATAGATCAAAACGCTTAATAGAAGTTTCAACAAGATGCATGCCTTGACAAGTTTTTGAAGGAATTCGAAATAGATCAGCAAAGAAGGAGTTCTTGACTGTGTTGGAAGGTGTGAACTTGAGTAAGACTGAAAACCCGACCACGGCAGAATAAAGAGAATAGACGAAGGTTGTCTTCTATGCCTTAGCCGTAGACTCTAAAGTATGCCATGCTGAGTACCGCACCTGATGTGTGCCTTGCAGCAAGTCTGTTAAGAGGTACACATAGTGATCCAGGATTGAATCACTGATCAGCGGTCAAAGTTATCCTTAGTAACCAAATAGACTAAGGAATTTTTCTCGATTATGGAGGTGGTTAAAGAGTTCGTCGTAAAGGGTTACGTCGATGCAAGCTTTGACACTAATCCAAATAACTATGAGTAGTGAAACGGATTCGTATAGTGGAGTAGATATTTGGAGCATTTCCGAATAGCACGTAGTAGCAGCATCTATAAGATGACATAAAGATTTGTAAAGAACGCACGGATCTGAAAGTTTCAGAACCGTTGACTAAAACCTCTCTCACGAGCAAGACGTGATCAGACCCCAGAACTATATGGGTGTTGGATTCGTTGAAATCACATGGTGATGTGAACTAGATTATTGACTCTAGTGCAAGTGGGAGACTGTTGGAAATATACCCTATAGGCAATAATAATTATTTATTATTATATTTCTTTGTTCATGATAATCGTTTATTATCCATGCTATAATTGTATTGATTGGAAACACAATACTTGTGTGGATACATAGACAAAACACTGTCCCTAGTAAGCCCCTAGTTGACTAGCTCGTTGATCAAAGATGGTCAAGGTTTCCTAGCCATAGGCAAGTGTTGTTACTTGATAATGGGATCACATCATTAGGAGAATCATCTGATGGACTAGACCCAAACTAATAGACGTATCATGTTGATCGTGTCATTTTGTGGCTACTGTTTTCTGCGTGTCAAGTATTTGTTCCTATGACCATGAGATCATATAACTCACTGACACCGGAGGAATGCGTTGTGTGTATCAGATGTCGCAACGTAACTGGGTGACTATAAAGATGCTCTACAGGTATCTCCGAAGGTGTTCGTTGAGTTAGTATGGATCAAGACTGGGATTTGTCACTCCGTATGACGGAGAGGTATCTCGGGGCCCACTCGGTAATACAACATCACACACAAGCCTTGCGAGCAATGTGACTTAGTGTAAGTTGCGGGATCTTGTATTACGGAACGAGTAAAGAGACTTGCCGGTAAACGAGATTGAAATAGGTATGCGGATACTGACGATCGAATCTCAGGCAAGTAAGATACCGAAGGACAAAGGGAATGACATACGGGATTATATGAATCCTTGGCACTGAGGTTCAACCGATAAAGATCTTCGGAATATGTAGGATCCAATATGGGCATGCAGGTCCCGCTATTGGATATTGACCGAGGAGTCCCTCGGGTCATGTCTACATAGTTCTCGAACCCGCAGGGTCTGCACACTTAAGGTTCGACGATGTTTTATGCATATTTGAGTTATATGGTTGGTTACCGAATGTTGTTCGGAGTCCCGGATGGGATCACGGACATCACGAGGGTTTCCGGAATGGTCCGGAGACAAAGATTGATATATAGGATGACCTCATTTGGTTAGCGGAAAGTTTCCGGGCATTACCGGAAAAGTTTCGGGCTCATCGGTAGTGTACCGGGAGTGCCGGGAGGGGTGACGGGGACCATCGAGAGGGGTGTCACGCCCCAAGGGGTTTCATGGGATATGGGAAGAGATAAACCAGCCCCTAGTGGGATGGAATAAGTTCCCACTAAGGCCCATAAGGTTTGAGAAGGGAAAAACACAAGGTGGAAAGAGTTTCCAAGTGGGAAGGTGGAATCCTACTCCAAGTAGGATTGGAGTAGGACTCCTCCACCTCAAATTTCGGCCAAACCTTGAGGGTTTGAGGCTGCCTCCTCCCCTCCCTCCCTCCTATATATACTGAGGTATTAGGGATGATTTGAGACAACTTTTGCCATGGCAGCCCGACCACATGCCTCCACGGTTTTTCCTCTAGATCGCGTTTCTGCGGAGCTCGGGCGGAGCCCTGCTGAGATTAGATCACCACCAACCTCCGGAGCGCCGTCACGCTGCTAGAGAACTCATCTACCTCTCCGTCTCTCTTGCTGGATCAAGAAGGCCGAGATCATCGTTGAGCTGTACGTGTGCTGAACGCGGAGGTGCCGTCCGTTCGGCACTAGATCGGAGCGGATCGTGGGACGGACCGCGGGACGGTTCGCGGGGCGGATCGAGGGACGTGAGGACGTTCCACTACATCAACCGCGTTTCTTAACGCTTCTGCTGTGCGATCTACAAGGGTACGTAGATCGGAAATCCCCTCTCGTAGATGGACATCACCATGATAGGTCTTCGTGCGCGTAGGAAAATTTTTGTTTCCCATGCGACGTTCCCCAACACTTTTAGCTAGGCATTGATAATTCAATGATGCTCACAGAAAAGACAAGAATTGAAGCACGACGAGAGCATCATGAAGCATGTGAAAATCACATCTAAGTCTAACATACTTCCTCTGCATAGGAATTTTGTGAGCAGACAATTTGTGGGAACAAGAATTAACTAGCATAGGAAGGCAAAACAAGCATAACTTCAAAACGTTGAACACATAGAGAGGAAGCTTGCGATTATTGCAATATGTAAAAGCATATGTTCCTCTCTCATAGTAATTTTCAGTAACATCATGAAGTAATCTTACAATATAACTATCACACAAACATTCTTTTCATGATCACTTATAGCATAAGGGTCATCACCAAAACTTGGGAAACAAAAAATATCATGTTCATCAAGCATAGCATCCCCAAACTTGTGGTTTTGCATATCATTAGCATCATAGATTTTCGGAGAATTCATACTAACAACATGGCAATCATGTTTGTCATTCAAGCAGATATCATGAACCACTTTATAATTTTCTTCTTTCAACACTTCATCAAAATTTTCAGATTCATGATTTTCAAACAAAACTTCATAGAGATAGTCAAGTGCACTCAACTCACTAGCAAATTCTTCATCATAATTTAGTCTTTTGAAAAGATTAGAAAGTGGATGAGGATACATATCAATAAATTTTTAGCAAGCGAAGATGCAAGCAAATAGAAGGCACATGGCAACACAAGCAAACATAGCAACAAAAAGGCAAATGGAAGAAGAGCGAATAAAAAGGAAAATCTTTTTGTAAATTTTGTTTTAGAAGTGGGGGAGAGGAAAACGAGAGGCAAATGGAAAATAATGTAAATGCAAGAGATGAGTTTGTGATAGTTACTTGGATATGCTTCACTTGAATACTCCCCGGCAACACCAACATAAATTCTTCTTGCTACTTCTCGAGCTTGCGTTGTTTTTTCCCTTGAAGAGTAAAGGGTGATGCAGCAAAGTAGCGATAAGTATTTCCCTCAGTTTGAGAACCAAGGTATCAATCCAGCAAGAGTATCAAGATGAGGCACCAATGAACCTGCGCAAAAGCAAACAAACTTGCACCCAACGCGATAAAGGGGTTATCAATCCCTTCACGATTACTTGCAAGGTGAGATCTGACAAAGATGAAAGGTAAATAAGTAAAAGTGCAGCAAGGTATTTTTGGTATGTAGATCTGGATATATGATGTGTAAAATAGGCCCGGGGGCCATAGTGTTCACTAGACGCTTCTCTCATGATAGCAAGGATTACGGTGGGTGAACGAATTATTGTCGAGCAATTGATAGAATCGCGCAAAGTCAAGACGATATCTAAGGCAATGATCATACATATATATAGGCATCACGTCTGAGACAAGTAGACCGATACTATCTGCATATACTACCACCACTACAGGAATAAGCTTCTTTGCCGTCTGTCATCACAGACAACAAAGACAATATCCCGGAGGGCAAAGACAATATCACAGACGGCAAAGATTCTCACGGCCGGCAAAATTTCTGCGTCAGCCTACGACGGCATAGGACCTTCTTTGCCGTCTGCCCCCCCCCCCCCAAAGCGGACGGCAAAGCTCTTTGCCGTCAGCTTTCCTTAGGAGCAGTCGGCAAAGTGCTCGAGACGGCAGCCGACAGGCGTTGCCTCCTTTAGGGGTTAACGGAGGCTTTGTCGTCTGCCTCCCCGTCCATCTTTGCCGTTTGCCTCCCCGTCCATCTTTGCCGTCTGCCTTCTCTTCCCCTCCCCTCCCCCTCCATCTTTGTCGTCTGTCTCCCAGTCCATCTTTGCCGTCTGCCTTCTCTTCCCCTCCCTCCCCCTCCACTCTTTGCCGTCTGCCTCCTCCTCCCCCCTCCCGTGTTCCCTCTTCTTTACCATCTTCCCACCCTGGAGGCTGACGGCAAAGAGACTACATAGACACCCCAGAATGCACAGCTGGGTGCCATGTGGCACCTTTGCCGTCTGCCAACTGATGGTACAAGTCTTTGCCATCAGCTGCCAGACGGCAAAGAGACCATATAGTTCCTATTTTTTTTGTTTTATATTATTTCACAGCACATTTATATAATTCACCACACATATATGATATATAGTTCACCACACATATACTTGCCAACACATATATATAATTCACCACACATATATGATTCACCAATGTACATCCCCATATATCCAAAGAACCAACATACCAAGTATTGCACTGTTTATCCATATATACATATACATATAGTTCGAAATTGTTCATCAACTCAAATGAAAACTAGATGATATACATATAAAGTTCATCCATCGACATTGTTCAACTCCATGAATGCCAGCTTCCATGCATGTAGTATATCCAATCTGCAAAGTTGTGAATAAGAAAGTTAGAAGAAGAACAAAATATGATGTTTTTCAGCTAATTATCTCATTTTTAGAGGAAAACAAGCTAAGTATATGTGTGGTGAACTATATATGATTTGTTGGAGCTAAATTACCTAATTATGTGTTTTTTGAGCTAAATGGGCTAATTATGTCATTTTAGAGGAAAACAAGCTAAGTATATAATATTCATGAGCTAACCAAGGTTCTTATGCCATTTTGAGGTTATTATGGCATTTTGGAGCTAAATGGGCTAATTATGTCATTGTTGTGGAAATTAAAGCTAGGATAATATGAAAGA
The DNA here is from genome assembly GCF_904849725.1 of Hordeum vulgare subsp. vulgare. Lineage (NCBI taxonomy): Eukaryota > Viridiplantae > Streptophyta > Magnoliopsida > Poales > Poaceae > Hordeum > Hordeum vulgare. Next base: position 435,373,824 of record NC_058519.1, on the reverse strand, counting down.
GGAGAAGAAAGAGGAGGAGGAGGAGGAGAATAAGAAATCAAGAAGAAGGAGGAGAAGGAGGAGAAGGAGGAGGAGGAAAAGGACTAGAAGGTCCTTGGCCTTCTCCTCCTCCTCCCCCTCCTCCTCCTCCTTCCCCTTCTTCTCTTCTTCTTCTTCTTCTTCTTCTTCTTTCTTTCTTTCTTTTCATTTTGCCTATTTCTTCTCCTCTTCTCCTCTTGTTGGAGCTAAATTACCTAATTATGTCTTTTTTTAGCTAAATGGGCTAATTATCCCATTTTAGAGGAAAACAAGCTAAGTATATAATATTAATGAGCTAACCAAGGTTCTTATGCCATTTTGAGCTTATTATGGCATTTTGGAGCTAAATGGGCTAATTATGTCATTGTTGGGTTAATTAAAGCAAGCATAATATGAAATAGGAGAACAAAGAGGAGGAGGAGAAGAAGAAGAATAAATCAAGAAGGGGGAGGAGGAGGAGAAGGAGGAGGAGGAGAAGGATAGAAGGTCCTTGGCCTTCTCGTCCTCCTCCTCCTCCTCCTTCTCCTTCTTCTCTTCTTCTTCTTATTCTTCTTTCTTTTCATTTTGCCTATTTCTTCTCCTCTTCTCCTCTGGTTGGAGCTAAATTACCTAATTATGTCTTTTTTGAGCTAAATGGGCTAATTATCCCATTTTAGAGTAAAACTAGCTAAGTATATAATATTACTAAGCTAACCAAGGTTCTTATGCCATTTTGAGCTTATTATGGTATTTTGGAGATAAATGGGCTAATTATGTCATTCTTGGGTTAATTAAAGCAAGGATCATATGAAAGAGGAGAAGAAAGAGAAGGAGGAGGAGAAGAAGAAGAAATCAAGAAGAATGTGGAGGAGGAGGAGAAGGAGGAGGAGGAGAAGGATAGAAGGTCCTTGGCCTTCTCCTCCTCCTCCTCCTCCTCCTCCTCCTTCTTCTCTTCTTCTTCTTCTTCTTCTTCTTCTTCTTCTTCTTCTTCTTTCTTTTCATTTTGCCTATTTCTTCTCCTCTTCTCCTCTTGTTGGAGCTAAATTACCTAATTATGTGTTTTTTGAGCTAAATGGGCTAATTATCCCATTTTAGAGGAAAACTAGCTAAGTATATAATATTAATGAGCTAACCAAGGTTCTTATGCCATTTCGAGCTTATTATGGCATTTTGGAGCTAAATGGGCTAATTATGTCATTGTTGGGTTAATTAAAGCAAGGATAATATGAAAGAGGAGAAGGAAGAGGAGGAGGACGAGAAGAAGAAGAAATCAAGAAGAAGGAGGAGGAGGAGGAGAAGGAGGAGGAGGAGAAGGATAGAAGGTCCTTGGCCTTCTCCTCCTCCTCCTCCTCCTCCTCCTCCTCCTTCTTCTCTTCTTCTTCTTCTTCTTCTTTCTTTTCATTTTGCCTATTTCTTCTCCTCTTCTCCTATTGTTGGAGCTAAATTACCTAGTTATGTCTTTTTTGAGCTAAATGGGCTAATTATCCCATTTTAGAGGAAAACTAGCTAAGTATATAATATTAATGAGCTAACCAAGGTTCTTATGCCATTTTGAGCTTATTATGGCATTTTGGAGCTAAATAGGCTAATTATGTCATTGTTGGGTTAATTAAAGCAAGGATAATATGAAAGAGGAGAAGCAAGAGGAGGAGGACGAGAAGAAGAGGAAATCAAGAAGATGGAGGAGGAGGAGGAGAAGGAGGAGGAGGAGAAGGATAGAAGGTCCCTGGCCTTCTCCTCCTCCTCCTCCTCCTCCTCGTCCTTCTCCTTCTTCTCTTCTTCTTCTTCTTCTTCTTCTTCTTTCTTTTCATTTTGCCTATTTCTTCTCCTCTTCTCCTCTTGTTGGCGCTAAATTACCTAATTATGTCTTTTTGAGCTAAATGGGCTAATTATCCCATTTTAGAGGAAAACTAGCTAAGTATATAATATTAATGAGCTAACCAAGGTTCTTATGCCGTTTTGAGCTTATTATGGTACTTTGGAGCTCAATGGACTAATTATGTCATTGTTGGGTTAATTAAAGCAAGGATAATATGAAAGAGGAGAAGAAAGAGGAGGAGGAGGAGAAGAATAAGAAATCAAGAAGAAGGAGGAGGAGGAGGAGAAGGATAGAAGGTCCTTGGCCTTCTCCTCCTCCTCCTCCTCCTTCTCCTTCCTCTCTTCTTCTTCTTCTTCTTCTTCTTCTTTCTTTTCATTTTGCCTATTTCTTCTCCTCTTCTCCTCTTATTGGAGCTAAATTACCTAATTATGTCTTTTTTGAGCTAAATGGGCTAATTATCCCATTTTAGAGGAAAACTAACAGAATCTACCACTAAATCTACTAATTAACTAACATAATCTACAACTAAAACTACTAATTAATTCCAAAAAACTAAATACCAAACATGTGATCTTCTTTTTGTCTTCTCCTCCTCCTATTCTTCTTCTTCTTGTTCTTCTCCTCCTCCTCCTCTTCTCCTCTTCTCCTCCTCCTCCTCCTCTTCTTCTTCTTCCTATTCTTTCTAGTAAGCTAACTAACTAACTAACCTAACTAACCAAGCTAACTAAACCTTTCGCTAAACCTAGATAGCACTAAATAGCCAAAAAATAACAAAAACAGAATCTACCATTATAACAAAAACATAATCTACCACTAAGTAACTAAAAAAGAATCTAGCTACCACTAAATACCAAACAATAAAAAATCAACTTCTTCTTCTTTTTTCTCTTCTTCTCCTTCTTATTTTTTTGTATTCTCTTCTTCTCTTGTTCTTCTCTTCTTCTTCTCTTCTTCTTTACTTCTTCTCCTTCTTATTTTGTTTTTCTCTTCTTCTTCTTTTTCTTCTTGTTCTCCTTCTTATTTTTTTCTTCTCCTCTTCTTCTTCTTCTTCTTCTTCTTTTTCTTCTCCTCCTCCTCCTACTCCTCTTCTTCTTCTCCTCTTCTTTTCCTCCTCCTTCTCCTCTTATCCTCTTTTCCTCCTCCACCTAACTAGCCAAGCTAACTAACTAACCTAACTAAAACTACTAACCTAACTAAATCTACCACTAAAACTACTAACAATAACAACTACGAAAACTAATAAAAAATAATGCGGGTGGGGGGTGGGGGTGGGGGTGTGGGGGCTCACCGAGAGGGGCGGCTGTGGAGGGGCCGGGGTGTTGGGGGTGGCGGGGCGGCGCCGGGGGCGCCAGGGGCGGCGGCGCGACGGTGGTGGGGCAGTGGCAGCGGCAGCGGGGGCGAGGTGGGGAGAGAGAGAGAGAGGGGCGGCGGCGGGGGCGGCAGGGGCGGCAGTGGGGCGCGACAGGGGCGATAGGGGCGGCGACGCGACGGGGCCGGTGGCGCGACGGTGGTCCTGGCGGCCGTTACAGAGAGAGGAGCGCGCGGGGTGGGGAGAGAGAGCGAGGGGCGCGCGGGGTGAGCCGTTACACAGAGAGAGGGGCGGGGTGGGGGGGGAAGGAGACGTTAACGGAGTTAGCGCTTTGCCGTCTGCCTCCGGACTCTTTGTTGTCCGCTAGCAGACGGCAAAGGACCGACTCCTGTTTGACCTAGCCACCCCGCGGTCAAGTGGGCCTATCTATATCTTTGCCGTCTGCCCCTGGACTATTTGTCGCCCGCTAGCAGACAACAAAGAGGTGACAGATGGCAAAAAGACTGTATGCCATCAGCCAGTACTGTGTCGTCTATTTTGCTGAAGCTGACGGCAAAGACAATCTTTGCCATCAGCTAGCAGATGGCAAAGACTAGGGAGATGGCAAAAAACTGTTTTCCAGTAGTGTACTATTACTCCACACATCGACCGCTATCCAACATGCATCTAGTGAATTAAGTTCATAACAAACGGAGTAATGCCTTAAGCAAGATGACATGATGTAGATGTTGGGAACGTCGCATGGGAAACAAAAAATTTCCTACGCGCACGAAGACCTATCATGGTGATGTCCATCTACGAGAGGGGATGAGTGATCTACATACCCTTGTAGACCGTACAGCAGAAGCGTTAGAGAACGAGGTTGATGTAGTGGAACGTCCTCACGTCCCTCGATCCGCCCCGCGAACAATCCCGCGATCAGTCCCACGATCTAGTACCGAACGGACGGCACCTCCGTGTTCAGCACACGTACAGCTCGACGATGATCTCGGCCTTCTTGATCCAGCAAGAGAGACGGAGAGGTAGAAGAGTTCTCCGGCAGCGTGACGGCGCTCCGGAGGTTGGTGATGATCTTGTCTCAGCAGGGCTCCGCCCGAGCTCCGCAGAAACGCGATCTAGAGGAAAAACCGTGGAGGTATGTGGTCGGGCTGCCGTGGAAAAGTCGTCTCAAATCAGCCCTAAAACCTCCGTATATATAGGTGGGAGGGAGGGGGCCTTTCCTTGGGGTCCAAGGACCCTCAAGGGGGTTGGCCGAGCCAAGGGGGAGGACTCTCCCCCCCCAAACCGAGTTGGACTAGGTTTGGTGGGAGGGAGTCCCCCTCCCTTCCCACCTCCTCCTTTTTTTCCTTTTTCCTTTGATTTCTTATCCTTGGCGCATAGGGCCCTTTTGGGCTGTCCCACCAGCCCACTAAGGGCTGGTGCGCCACCCTTATGGCCTATGGGCTTCCCCGGGGTGGGTTTCCCCCCCCCCCCCGGTGAACTCCCGGAACCCATTCGTCATTCCCGGTACATTCCCGGTAACTCCGAAAACCTTCCGGTAATCAATTGAGGTCATCCTATATATCAATCTTCGTTTCCGGACAATTCCGGAAACCCTCGTGACATCCGTGATCTCATCCGGGACTCCGAACAACATTCGGTAACCAACCATATAACTCAAATACACATAAAACAACGTCGAACCTTAAGTGTGCAGACCCTGCGGGTTTGAGAACTACGTAGACATGACCCGAGAGACTCCTCGGTCAATATCCAATAGAGGGACCTGGATGCCCATATTGGATCCTACATATTCTACGAAGATCTTATCGTTTGAACCTCAGTGCCAAGGATTCGTATAATCCCGTATGTCATTCCCTTCGTCCTTCGGTATGTTACTTGCCCGAGATTCGATCGTCAGTATCCGCATACCTATTTCAATCTCGTTTACCGGCAAGTCTCTTTACTCGTTGCATAATACAAGATCCCGCAAGTTACACTAAGTTACATTGCTTGCAAGGCTTGTGTGTGATGTTGTATTACCGAGTGGGCCCCGAGATACCTCTCCGTCACAAGGAGTGAGAAATCCCAGTCTTGATCCATACTAACTCAACTAACACCTTCGGAGATACCTGTAGAGCATCTTTATAGTCACCCAGTTACGCTGCGACGTTTGATACACACAAAGCATTCCTCCGGTGTCAGTGAGTTATATGATCTCATGGTCATAGGAATAAATACTTGACATGCAGAAAACAATAGCAACAAAATGACACGATCAACATGCTTCATCTATTAGTTTGGGTCTAGTCCATCACGTGATTCTCCCAATGACGTGATCCAGTTATCAAGCAACAACACCTTGTTCATAATCAGAAGACACTGACTATCATTGACTAACTGGATAGCCAACCAGAGGCATGCTAGGGACGGTGTTTTGTCTATGTATCCACACATGTAAATGAGTCTTCATTCATTACAATTATAGCATGGATAATAAACTATTATCTTGATACAGGAATTATAATAATAACTACATTTATTATTGCCTCTAGGGCATAATTCCAAGAGTCTCCCACTTGCACTAGAGTCAATAATCTAGCCCTCACATCACCATGTGAATTACATTGTAATAAATCTAACACCCATACAGTTATGGTGTCGATCATGTTTTGGCCGTGGAAGAGGTTTAGTCAGCGGGTCTGCTACATTCAGATCCGTGTGCACTTTGCATATATTTACGTCCTCTTCCTCGACGTAGTCGCGGATGAGGTTGAAGCGTCGTTTGATGTGTCTGGTCTTCTTGTGAAACCGTGGTTCCTTTGCTAAGGCAATGGCACCAGTGTTGTCATAGAACAAGGTTATTGGATCCAGTGCACTTGGCACCACTCCAAGATCCGTCATGAACTGCTTCATCCAGACACCCTCCTTAGCCGCCTCCGAGGCAGCCATGTACTCCGCTTCACCTGTAGAATCTGCTTGGAACTGCACCAGTCCATAAATGGACCAGCTTACTGCACCCCCATTAAGAATAAATACGTATCCGGTTTGCGACTTAGAGTCGTCCGGATCTGTGTCAAAGCTTGCATCGACGTAACCTTTTACGGTGAGCTCTTCGTCACCTCCATACACGAGAAACATCTCCTTAGTCCTTTTCAGGTACTTCAGGATATTCTTGACCGCTGTCCAGTGATCCACTCCTGGATTACTCTGGAACCTACCTGCCATACTTATGGCCAGGCTAACATCCGGTCTAGTGCACAGCATCGCATACATGATAGAACCTATGGCTGAAGCATAGGGGATGGAGCGCATATGCTCTCTATCTTCATCAGTTGTTGGGCACTGAGTCTTACTCAATCTCGTACCTTGTAGAACTGGCAAGAACCCTTTCTTGGACTGTTCCATTTTGAACCTCTTCAAAACATTATCAAGGTATGTGCTTTGTGAAAGTCCTATCAGGCGTTTTGATCTATCCCTATAGATCTTAATGCCTAGAATGTAAGCAGCTTCTCCTAGGTCCTTCATAGAGAAACTTTTATTCAAGTAACCTTTTATGCTCTCCAAAAGCTCTACGTTGTTTGCAATCAGTAATATGTCATCTACATATAATATTAGAAACGCCACAGAGCTCCCACTCACTTTCTTGTAAATAAAAGATTCTCCAACCACTTGTATAAACCCAAATGCTTTGATCACCTCATCAAAGCGTTTGTTCCAACTCCGAGATGCTTGCACCAGTCCATAAATGGATCGCTGGAGCTTGCACACCTTGTCAGCATTTTTAGGATCGACAAAACCTTCGGGTTGCATCATATACAACTCTTCCTTAAGGAAACCGTTAAGGAACGCCGTTTTGACATCCATCTGCCAGATTTCATAATCGAAAAATGCAGCTATTGCTAACATGATTCTAACGGATTTAAGCATCGCTACGGGTGAGAAAGTCTCATCGTAGTCAACTCCTGGAACTTGTGAAAAACCCTTTGCCACAAGTCGAGCTTTATAAACGGTCACATTACCGTCAGCGTCCGTCTTCTTCTTAAAGATCCATTTGTTCTAAATAGCCTTGCGACCCTCAGGTAGTATCTCCAAAGTCCACAATTTGTTCTCATACATGGATCCTATCTCGGATTTCATGGCTTCTAGCCATTTGTTGGAATCTGGGCCCACCATTGCTTCTTCATAATTTGCAGGTTCATTGTTGTCTAACAACATGATTGATAAGACGGGATTACCGTACCACTCTGGAGCAGCGCGTGATCTCGTCGACCTGCGTGGTTCAACAGAAACTTGAACTGGAGTTTCATGATCATCATCATTAACTTCCTCCTCAACCGGCATCGCAACGACGGAGGTTCCCCCTTGCCCTGCGCCACCATCCAGAGGGATGAGAGGTTCGACAACCTCGTCAAGTTCTATCTTCCTCCCACTCAATTCTCTCGAGAGAAACTCCTTCTCGAGAAAAGCTCCGTTTTTAGCAACAAACACTTTGCCCTCGGATTTGAGATAGAAGGTGTACCCAACTGTCTCTTTTGGGTAACCTATGAAGACGCACTTTTCCGCTTCGGGTTCCAGCTTTTCAGGCTGAAGCTTTTTGACATAAGCATCACATCCCCACACTTTAAGAAACGACAACTTTGGCCTTTTGCCATACCATAGTTCGTATGGTGTCGTCTCAACGGATTTTGATGGTGCCCTATTTAAAGTGAATGCAGCTGTTTCTAATGCATAACCCCAAAATGATAACGACAAATCAGTAAGAGACATCATAGATCGCACCATCTCTAACAAAGTACAATTACGACATTCGGACACACCATTACGCTGTGGTGTTCCACGCGGTGTTAACTGCGAAACAATTCCACATTGTCTTAAGTGAGCACCAAACTCGAAACTCAGATATTCACCCCCACGATCAGACCGTAGGAACTTGATCTTCTTGTTACGATGATTTTCCACTTCACTCTGAAATTGCTTGAACTTTTCAAATGTTTCAGACTTGTGCTTCATCAAGTAGACATAACCATATCTACTTAAATCCTCAGTGAAGGTGAGAAAATAACGATATCCGCCGCGTGCCTCAACACTCATTGGACCACACACATCGGTATGTATGATTTCCAACAAGTCACTTGCATGCTCCATTGTTCCGGAGAACGGAGTTTTAGTCATCTTGCCCATGAGGCATGGTTCGCACGTGTCAAGTGAATCAAAGTCAAGTGACTCCAAAAGTCCATCAGCATGGAGTTTCTTCATGCGCTTTACACCAATATGACCCAAGCGGCAGTGCCACAAAAATATGGCCCTATCATTGTTTACTCTAACTCTTTTGGTCTCAATGTTATGTATATGCGTATCGCTATCAAGATTCAATATGAACAATCCTCTCACATTCGGTGCATGACCATAAAAGATGTTACTCATAGAAATAGAACAACCATTATTCTCAGACTTAAAAGAATAACCGTCTCGCAATAAACAAGATCCAGATATAATGTTCATGCTCAACGCAGGCACTAAATAACAATGATTTAAGTTCATCACTAATCCCGATGGTAGCTGAAGTGACACTGTGTCGACGGCGATTGCATCAACCTTGGAACCATTTCCTACGCGCATCGTCACCTCGTCTTTCGCCAGCCTTCGTCTATTCCGCAGTTCCTGCTTCGAGTTGCAAATGTGAGCAACAGAACCGGTATCGAATACCCAGGCACTACTACGAGAGCCGGTTAAGTACACATCAATAACATGTATATCAAATATACCTGATTTTTCTTTGCCCGCCTTCTTATCTGCCAGATACTTGGGGCAATTGCGCTTCCAGTGACCCATACCCTTGCAATAGAAGCACTCTGTTTCGGGCTTAGGTCCAGCCTTGGGTTTCTTCGGCGGATTGGCAACAGGCTTGCCGCTCTTCTTCGAATTGCCCTTCTTGCCTTTGCCGTTTCTCTTGAAACTAGTGGTCTTGCTCACCATCAACACTTGATGCTCTTTACGGAGTTCAGACTCTGCGACTTTCAGCATCGCAAACAACTCGCCGGGAGACTTGTTCATCCCTTGCATGTTGTAGTTCAACATAAAGCCTTTATAGCTTGGCGGCAGTGATTGAAGGATTCTGTCAGTGATAGCTTCTTGCGGGAGTTCAATCCCCAGCTCAGCTAGACGGTTTGAGTACCCAGACATTTTGAGCACATGTTCACTGACAGACGAGTTTTCCTCCATCTTGCAAGCATAGAATTTATCGGAGGTCTCATACCTCTCGATCCGGGCGTTCTTCTGAAAGATAAACTCCAACTCCTGGAACATCTCAAATGCTCCATGACGCTCAAAGCGACGTTGAAGTCCCGGTTCTAAGCCATACAAGACTGCACATTGAACTATTGAGTAGTCCTCCTTACGTGCTAACCAAGCGTTATTAACATCCTGATCAGCCGTAGCGGGTGGTTCATCTCCTAGCGCAGCATTAAGGACATAATCCTTCTTCCCAGCTTGTAAGATTAGCTTAAGATTACGAGCCCAGTCTACAAAGTTGCTTCCATCATCTTTCAACTTAGCTTTCTCTAGGAACGTATTAAAATTCAGGATGACTGTCGCGTGAGCCATGATCTACAACACAAATATATTCAAAGTGGACTTAGACTATGTTCAAGATAATTAGAGTTCAACTTAATCAAATTATATGCTAAACTCCTACTCCAAAAGTACATCTCTCTAGTCATTTGAGTGGTTCATGATCCACTTACACTATCCCAAGTCCGATCATCACGTGAGTTGAGTATAGTTTCAGTGGTAAGCATCCCTATGCTAATCATATCAACTATATGATTCATGATCGACCTTTCGGTCTCATGTGTTCCGAGGCCATGTCTGCACATGCTAGGCTCATCAAGCTTAACTCGAGTGTTCCGCGTGCGCAACTGTTTTGCACCCGTTGTATGTGAACGTTGAGTCTATCACACCCGATCATCACGTGGTGTCTCCAAACGACGAACTGTAGCAACGGTGCACAGTCGGGGGGAACACAATTTCGTCTTGAAATTTTAGTGAGAGATCACCTCATAATGCTACCGTCGTTCTAAGCAAAATAAGGTGCATGAAAGGATTAACATCACATGCAATTCATAAGTGACATGATATGGCCATCATCACGTGCTTCTTGATCTCCATCACCAAAGCACCAGCACGATCTTCTTGTCACCGGCGCCACACCATGATCATCCATCAACGTGTTGCCATCGGGGTTGTCGTGCTACTTATGCTATTACTACTAAAGCTACATCCTAGCAAAATAGTAAACGCATCTGCAAGCACAAACGTTAGTATAAAGACAACCCTATGGCTCCTGCCGGTTGCCGTACCATCGACGTGCAAGTCGATATTTCTATTACAACATGATCATCTCATACATCCAATATATCACATCACATCGTTGGCCATATCACATCACAATCATACCCTGCAAAAACAAGTTAGACGTCCTCTAATTTTGTTGTTGCATGTTTTACGTGGTGACCAAGGGTATCTAGTAGGATCGCATCTTACTTACGCAAACACCACAACGGAGATATATGAGTTTCTATTTAACCTCATCCAAGGACCTCCTCGGTCAAATCCGATTCAACTAAAGTTGGAGAAACCATCACTTGCCAGTCATCTTTGAGCAAAGGGGGTTACTCGTAACGATGAAACCAGTCTCTCGTAAGCGTACGAGTAATGTCGGTCCAAGCCGCTTCAATCCAACAATACCGCGGAATCAAGAAAAGACTAAGGAGGGCAGCAAAACGCACATCACCGCCCACAAAAACTTTTGTGTTCTACTCGAGAAGACATCTACGCATGAACCTAGCTCATGATGCCACTGTTGGGAACGTCGCATGGGAAACAAAAAATTTCCTACGCGCACGAAGACCTATCATGGTGATGTCCATCTACGAGAGGGGATGAGTGATCTACATACCCTTGTAGACTGTACAGCAGAAGCGTTAGAGAACGCGGTTGATGTAGTGGAACGTCCTCATGTCCCTCGATCCGCCCCGCGAACAATCCCGCGATCAGTCCCACGATCTAGTACCGAACGGATGGCACCTCCGCGTTCAGCACACGTACAGCTCGACGATGATCTCGGCCTTCTTGATCCAGCAAGAGAGACGGAGAGGTAGAAGAGTTCTCTGGCAGCGTGACGGCGCTCCGGAGGTTGGTGATGATCTTGTCTCAGCAGGGCTCCGCCCGAGCTCCGAAGAAATGCGATCTAGAGGAAAAACCGTGGAGGTATGTGGTCGGGCTGCCGTGGAAAAGTCATCTCAAATCAGCCCTAAAACCTCCGTATATATAGGTGGGAGGGAGGGGGCCTTGCCTTGGGGTCCAAGGACCCTCAAGGGGGTCGGCCGAGCCAAGGGGGAGGACTCTCCCCCACCAAATCGAGTTGGACTAGGTTTGGTGGGAGGGAGTCCCCCTCCCTTCCCACCACCTCCTTTTTTTTTCCTTTTTCCTTTGATTTCTTATCCTTGGCACATAGGGCCCTTTTGGGCTGTCCCACCAGCCCACTAAGGGCTGGTGCGCCACCCTTATGGCCTATGGGCTTCCCCGGGGTGGGTTGCCGCCCCGGTGAACTCCCGGAACCCATTCGTCATTCCCGGTACATTCCTGGTAAATCCGAAAACCTTCCGGTAATCAAATGAGGTCATCCTATATATCAATCTTCGTTTCCGGACCATTCCGGAAACCCTCGTGACGTTCGTGATCTCATCCGGGACTCCGAACAACATTCGGTAACCAACCATATAACTCAAATACGCATAAAACAACGTCGAACCTTAAGTGTGCAGACCCTGCGGGTTCGAGAACTATGTAGACATGACCCGAGAGACTCCTCGGTCAATATCCAATAGCGGGACCTGGATGCCCATATTGGATCCTACATATTCTACGAAGATCTTATCGTTTGAACCTCAGTGCCAAGGATTCGTATAATCCCGTATGTCATTCCCTTCGTCCTTCGGTATGTTACTTGCCCGAGATTCGATCGTCAGTATCCGCATACCTATTTCAATCTCGTTTACCGGCAAGTCTCTTTACTCGTTCCGTAATACAAGATCCCGCAACTTACACTAAGTTACATTGCTTGCAAGGCTTGTGTGTGATGTTGTATTACCGAGTGGGCCCCGAGATACCTCTCCGTCACACGGAGTGACAAATCCGAGTCTTGATCCATGCTAACTCAAAGGACACCTTCGGAGATACCTGTAGAGCATCTTTATAGTCACCCAGTTACGTTCCGACGTTTGATACACACAAAGCATTCCTCCGGTGTCAGTGAGTTATATGATCTCATGGTCATAGGAATCAATACTTGACACGCAGAAAACAGTAGCAACAAAATGACACGATCAACATGCTACGTCTATTAGTTTGGGTCTAGTCCATCACGTGATTCTCCCAATGACGTGATCCAGTTATCAAGCAACAACACCTTGTTCATAATCAGAAGACACTGACTATCATTGACTAACTAGCTAGCCAACCAGAGGCATGCTAGGGACGGTGTTTTGTCTATGTTTCCGCACATGTAAATGAGTCTTCATTCAATACAATTATAGCATGGATAATAAACTATTATCTTGATACAGGAATTATAATAATAACTACATTTATTATTGCCTCTAGGGCATAATTCCAACAGTAGAGGGATAAATTCATGCAATATGATATAAACCCCGCCTATGCACTATAGGACCCTCGGCTAGTTGACCCTGCATTGAGGTGGAATCTAGAGGCATGTCCTGTGAGAACTGCACGAAGAGAGACTTCTTGCAATCAGCCGTCTGACATTCCTGCTCGGGCACATCATCCATCTCCTAATATGCATGCTCATAGCGTGATTTTTATTGCTAACTCATCATTTTTTAGTCGTCATAGGCGCCAGCATTGAGGAACCGAACAGTGTCCTCCGGATCATCCTCCATCTCATCAACCATTTGTTGTTTCACGGGGAAACTACATCATGCAGTATTGGGCCCCCTTCCTCGCGTCGTCCCCCACTCTCACTCGACATGAGATCAGGCGCTGGTAATTGCATAGGCGGGGTGGTGTTCATACCTTGTTAATGAGATGTTGTCCATGTTGCCCCATTAAGGGTAAAAAGATGGGGTTTATATCATATTGCATGAATTTATCCCTCTACTGTTGGAATTATGCCCTAGAGGCAATAATAAATTTGGTTATTATTATAATTCCTGTATCAAGATAATAGTTTATTATCCATGCTATAATTGTATTGAATGAAGACTCATTTACATGTGTGGATACATAGACAAAACACCGTCCCTAGCATGCCTCTAGTTGGCTAGCCAGTTGATCAATGATAGTCAGTGTCTTCTGATTATGAACAAGGTGTTGTTGCTTGATGACTGGATCACGTCATTGGGAGAATCACGTGATGGACTAGACCCAAACTAATAGACGTAGCATGTTGATCGTGTCATTTTGTTGCTACTGTTTTCTGCGTGTCAAGTATTTATTCCTATGACCATGAGATCATATAACTCACTGACACCGGAGGAATGCTTTGTGTGTATCAAACGTCGCAACGTAATTGGGTGACTATAAAGATGCTCTACAGGTATCTCCGAAGGTGTTAGTTGAGTTAGTATGGATCAAGACTGGGATTTGTCACTCCGTGTGACGGAGAGGTATCTCGGGGCCCACTCGGTAATACAACATCACACACAAGCCTTGCAAGCAATGTAACTTAGTGTAAGTTGCGGGATCTTGTATTACGGAACGAGTAAAGAGACTTGCCGGTAAACGAGATTGAAATAGGTATGCGGCTACTGACGATCGAATCTCGGGCAAGTAACATACCGAAGGACAAAGGGAATGACATACGGGATTATACGAATCCTTGGCACTGAGGTTCTAACGATAAGATCTTCGTAGAATATGTAGGATCCAATATGGGCATCCAGGTCCCGCTATTGGATATTGACCGAGGAGTCTCTCGGGTCATGTCTACATAGTTCTCGAACCCGCAGGGTCTGCACACTTAAGGTTCGACGTTGTTTTATGCGTATATGAGTTATATGGTTGGTTACCGATTGTTGTTCGGAGTCCCGGATGAGATCACGGACGTCACGAGGGTTTCCGGAATGGTCCGGAAACGAAGATTGATATATAGGATGACCTCATTTGATTACCGGAAGGTTTTCGGATTTACCGGGAATGTACAGGGAATGACGAATGGGTTCCGGGAGTTCACCGGGGGGTGGGGGGGGGGGGAACCCACCCCGGGGAAGCCCATAGGCCTTGGGGGAGACACACCAGCCCTTAGTGGGCTGGTGGGACAGCCCACAAGTGCCCTATGCGCCAAGGAGAAGAAAATCAAGAGAGAAAAAAAAAGGAGGAGGTGGGAAGGAAGGGGGACTCCCTCCCACCAAACCTAGTCCAACTCGGTTTGGGGGGCAGAGTCCTCCCCCTTGGACTCGGCCGACCCCCTTGGGGCTCCTTGAGCCCCAAGGCAAGGCCCCCTCCCTCCCACCTATATATACGGAGGTTTTAGGGCTGATTTGAGACGATTTTTCCACGGCAGCCCGACCACATACCTCCATGGTTTTTCCTCTAGATCGCGTTTCTGCGGAGCTCGGGCGGAGCCCTGCTGAGACAAGATCATCACCAACCTCCGGAGCACCGTCACGCTGCCGGAGAACTCTTCTACCTCTCTGTCTCTCTTGCTGGATCAAGAAGGCCGAGATCATCGTCGAGCTGTACGTGTGCTGAACGCGGAGGTGCCGTCCGTTCGGTACTAGATCGTGGGACTGATCGCGGGATTGTTCGCGGGGCGGATCGAGGGACGTGAGGACGTTCCACTACATCAACCGCGTTCTCTAACGCTTCTGCTGTACGATCTACAAGGGTACGTAGATCACTCATCCCCTCTCGTAGATGGACATCACCATGATAGGTCTTCGTGCGCGTAGGAAAATTTTTGTTTCCGATGCGGTGTTCCCCAACATATGATACGGTGAAACTATTGTGTGTATGATGTTCGATAGAGACTATAGTATAAAACCTGTAAAATACAGCGAAAACATGTTGTAAGAAAAAAATCATAAAATAGTAGTAGTAGTGTGGGTTTGGTGTCTAGCAGTATCGAGCTCATAATAAACATGCTACAGCTTTTATCAGCAGCGTGGCGAGGTAAAACACGCTACTGCTAACACTTAGTTGTAGCGTTGTAGTAGTAGCGTGGGTGCCCGCGCTACTGATACGAGGAAACCCGTGCTACTACTAGGCTTTTCCCTAGTAGTGGATATGGGCTCCCACCTCCTATCTGCCTCCAGAGCGGTTGGGTTGTTAGCCTTCTTCGGCACCATGGCAGGTTTGGGAAGATGAACTTGGGCATGGAGAAGGTGTAGCGCGATAGTTGCAAGGAGCTCTACATTATGCAAGGTTGAATATGGAAGTGGCGGCGAGATTGGGAATGGCAATTTTGAATGAGAAACGCCCTCACGGTTACCTTTTTATGGGGTAGGCTGGGGTTGGCCCTTCGTTGTTTAATGTGGTTGCGACTTAGCATGCGCACTACAATTGGCCATTGTTTCGTTCCACCTTTCAAACGCTTTGCATTTAATATGCGTCATGTGCATGCAGTAGAACTGATGATTGCAGCAGTTACTCCCGCCACGAGTGCGTCTACATTGTTTTGGGCCTAGCCCAACTATGCTTTGCACGCATGTGTGCTCCAGGCCTGGAGGCTCCTATCAGTTTACTAATACATGGGTGCTTTAGTACCCGGACTTGTGTACAACCAGTAGTAGCCTCCCCGATAGCAGGGCTTTGCGAGAGGATAGCTCCAATGCAAGTTACAAGACTTTGTTTATAAAACCATGAAGAAGACCTCCTGGCAGATCATCGAGAAGTACCAAATATCAACCAACAAGCTGCCGACAAGCTACTCGCTGGCAAGAGAAGACTCGACAAGCTCCATGTCGGTAAGCTTCCCACTAGATGTCCACCGCTCCAACTCAGCGACCAGCCAACGACTTGTCAAGTAGGTGTCGGGTGGGCAGGTCATTTGGTGAGGCCTGTTGGGGCATGAGTCATCTTACCACTGAAGGACAATCTTTATTGCTACTCATCCCAGTGGCATGGCAAGATAATAAGAGGTAGCTCAATGAATGACACAAAAGGAGAGGCATTCCTTATCGGAGCCCGCCCCCAGCATGACACCTCACGGTGCATTTAATGTGGTTTTCCTAACCCGTCGGGCTTAGTTACTTGGCACTATAGCCACTATTTACCTACTATAATGACCATTTTGCCATTAAGGTAACCCTTCAATGTATAAAAGAAGGGACGGGCTACTTTCTCAAGGGTTGACACTTTGCTCATTTCCATGTAGCAGTTGCACTTCTAACACATTCCTGCCAACAAGCTACGCTCCTTGAAAATTCACCTCATACACATAATCAATCCACCAAAGCAGGAGCAGGGGTTTAAACCTCACGGTGGCCCGAACGTGGGTAAATCCCTTGTGTTGATTGCTGATTCTCTTCTTTGTGTTCATTGATCCTCACAGTCGAACTACAAAGGGGCCTTTGTTGGTCCCATAGATTATCGTACCTCAACACTCTTAGTGCATTCATTGCAAGATAATCCCTACTCCTCGCATTGATATCGATAGATGGGCATCTCCATAACCTATTGATGTGCCTACTTGATGCGATACTTTCTTCCTACTTCCTTTGATCTCCACCACCACATTCTATTCCACCTATAGTGCTATATACACGGCTCATGCTCATGTAGTGTGTGAAGTTGAAAATGTTGAAGCGTGTTAGAAGTATGATCCAATTGTCTTGTTTAACACTAGGGTGCTCATTATTCTACTTATGCTCTGAATAAAGATTCATGCCAAGCTAATATGATAAAATGAGTAGGGATAAACATTCTTTTGTGATCGTATATTTCCAATAAGTAATGATTATGTTCTTACACTTATCAATATAATTATGTTAATATCAATTACTTGATCAGTCTAAATAATTATACCTTGATCAAGATTACATGTTGGTTAGCATTCGACATCAAAAATTCTGTTTTTATCATTTACTTACTCTAGGACGAGCAGGAATTAAGCTTGGGGATGCTTGATATGTCTCCAATGTATCGATAATTTTTTATTGTTTCATTCTATTATAGTACCAATCGTGGATGCTTTATTTGCAATTATATGCTATTTTATATTATTTTATGGGACTAACCTATTAACTCAGTGCCCAGTGTCAGTTATTGTTTTTTGCGTGTTTTTGTCCTTTTCAGAGAAACGGTACCAAACGAAGTCCGTAGAAAATGAAATTTTATTGGGGGTACTTTTGCACATAAAGAGATCCTGGAAGCTTAATTAGGGAGGTCGCCTAAAGACCCATGAGGGTGTGACGAGCCTGCATGGCTCACCCAGGGGGTAGGGCGCATCATGCATGCTCGTTACCCCCTCACGTAGCCCTCTGACTTTATTCGACTTCTATATATTTGCAAATACCCCAAAACCAAAAAAGAGACACCCGAAATACTTTTTGTGCCGCCGCAAGCCTATGTTTCATCGTAATCCCATCAGAAGGCCTTTTAAAGTAATCTATCGATGGGGGGATCGATCACGGAGGCCTCCTTCATCAACCTTGTTACCTCCATGATGATGTGTGAGTAGTTCACCACATACATACGAGTCAATTGTCAATAGTTGATAACACACAAGCGTAGGGGATCATTTGTAGCCATTGTTGATAAGTACGAGTGTCGAACCCAATGAGGAGTTAAAGGTAGAATTAATATTCTCTCAAGTTCTATCGACCATCGATACAACTCTACGCACGCTAACACTTACTTTAACTAGAACAAGTATGAAACTTCTTTTGCGAGAAAGAAACTAGAAGTACTTAGTAGGGGTAATAGATAGTTTTGCAAGATAATAAGGAACGTGGAAATAAAAGTTAGGTTCCGTTTTAATAAAAATAACAATAAAGTAAATAGAGCAAGTGTGCAAAAGTGGTGATAGGATTTGCGAGATTGTCCTAGGCAATTGATAATTAGAACGGTACATTGTTGTAGTTTTATATGAGGGAGAGGCAAGAGCTAACATACTTTCCGTACTTGGATCATATGCACTTATGATTGGACCTCTAGCAAGCCTTTGCAACTACTAGTAATCATTAAGGTAAACCAAACCATTACATTAAACATCAAGTCCTCTTTACTCCAATACACAAGCAATCCCCTTACTCGGGTTTGAGTTTCAGTCACTCACCACCCACCATGAGTGAATTACGAACATACTGCAAACCCTCAAATGTGAATCTTTGACGTGTGTGCCTCACAGAAAGAACCTTAGGAAAACATCAAGATAAACCACACAACTAAAATCAATCAAAGTCATCAATCAACCCATAAGACAAAAGGGGTCTACTCAAACATCATAGGATAGCAACAGATCATTGGATAATAATATGTAGCATACAACACCATGTTCAAGTAGGGAGTACAGCGGGATGTGGGAGAATCGACAAATGTAGATAGATGAGGGAACTTGATGGTTGGTGTAGATCGCCGTCACGATGGTTGCCCCGGTGGTGCTCTAGTACCATCAGGAGAGAGGGGGATAGAGCCACCCCCCTTCTTCTTCTTCCTTAGCTTCCTCCTCAGGTGGAAGGAGGTTCTCCCCTGTGGTCCATGGCCGCCATGGCTCCTGGAGGGTAGCAGCCCCTCTGAGATTGGATATCTCTCTCTGTTTCTCTCCTGTTTTCGCGACTGTTTTGTGACACCTTCACCATTTCTTAAATATCGGGAGATCCGTAACTATGATCGGGCTGAAATTTTGAGGGGATTTATATCGCAAAAATATCTTTCTTCCGGGGAAGGAGGCTCCCAACTGAGTTAAGGGCTGGCCACAATCCATCATGGTGCCCCCCAGGTCACGCAGTGTTGGCTTTTATGACCCTCAGGGATCGTCTTGCGTTGATTCCAACTCCCAAAATTCACATATATTCCAAAAACAATCTTCATACGTTATTATCGTGTTTGGACTTCATTTGATATGGAATTTATGTGAAACAAAAAACACATTGAAAACAGGAACTAGCACTCGGCACTGGATAAGTAAGTTAGTCCCAAAAAATAATATAAAATGTTGCCAAAAGTATAGGAAAGTGGTAGAATATTGTCATCAAACAATCACAAATTACAGATACAACGGAGATGTGTCAGCATCCCCAAGCTTAATTCATGATCGTCCTCGAGTAGGTAACTGATGAAATGATAATTTTTGATGTGGAATGCTACCTAACATATTATTGAACAAATATCTACTCATGAATATTAACATACAAGTGATTCAAAGCAATAGTCTGTCATGTGGCAGAAAGACATCCATACTATGGTTTACTAGCAAAAAATTATGTCTTTTCAAAATAACAATGCTCTTGAAGGGTATCCCTACAAAATCATATTGCCTCGCGTGCTTGGTCTTCCTAGCATAAAGTATAAATCATGAGCACCCCGGTATCTAACCAAGCAATTGGATCGTAGTTTTTAATGCGCTTCATCTTTTTATTACTCATCCAATACATGAGCGTGAACCATGGATATAGCATAAATGTGTAATTAAATATGGTGGTAGGTTCAAAGGGATAAAATTGGATAAGAAATCTCGCATCAACTCAGCGTATCAACGGGCTATGGAGATGACAATCAATACATGCAACGGATGCACTAGAGCTATAAGTATATCAAAGCTCGACTGAAGCTAAGTGGGTGTGCATCCAACTTGCTTGCTCATGAAGACCAGAGGCATTTGAGGACGCTCGTCATGAGAATATACAAGCCAAGTTATATAATGAAAAATTCCCACTAACATATGGAAGTTACAAAACAAGAGACGCTCCATATGAAGAACATGGTGCCACTTTGAGGCACAAGTGTGGTAAAGGATTGTATCAAACCCCTTCTCTATTTTTCTCTCATTTATTTATTTATTTTATTTTATTTTCATGGTGGGATTTTTCCTTTTTTCTCCTCTTCCGTTTTGTTGTGGTGGGCTCATTTGGCCTCCACCATTTTTCTTTTTTCATCCGGAGTCTCATCCCGACTTATGGGGGAATCGTAGTTTACATCATCCTTTCCTCACTAGGACAATGCTCTAGTAGTGATGATCATCGCACTTTATTTACTTACAACTCGATATGAAAAACTAATAGGATGATATGACTCTATATGATGCTTCTGGCAATGTACCCAGATGTGCAATGGTCTAGCATAACAAAAGATATCAAAAAACAGACAAGCCATGTAAATATAATGCTAGGTATCTCAAGATAATGCAAAGCAACATGACAATGGAAGTACAAGTCACATGAAGTGACGGTAGAAGTTGCATGGCAATATATCTCGGAATGGCTATTGAAATGCCATGGCAGATAGGTATGGAGTTGTTTTGAGTAACATATAATGAGACTTATTTGTGATAGAGTGTATCATATCATGGGGTTGGATGCACCGATGAAGGTTGCACAAATCCTCGAGGTGAGAATGGGCAATGCAGGGTACCGATGATGCTAGCAAATATGTGGAGGTGGGAGTGCGTATATCCAAGGATTCACATTAGTCATAAAGAACTCACATACTTATTGCAAGGTTTTATTAGATCTCTCGAAGCAAAGTACTACTCGCATGCGCCTAGGGAGGAGGTTGGTAGGAGTTAACCATCGCGCTCCCCCAATTATAATAGCACAAAGGATTTCAATCAAGGATAAATTGTGTTCCAACTTCTTCTCATAACTAGAGACTATAAGTGCATGCTTCGAAAATCACAAACCTTAACATAAATATTCTTACTAATCCACAATCATCAACTAGTGCACCCACATATTACTATCTTAATGTCGCAAAACTATTGCAAGGAATCAAACATATTATATTCAATGATCGACAAGTTTTATGTAGGATTTTATGACTAACCATGGGAATGACCTATTCCTGTTGACTCTCTAAATAGGCATAAATGAAGCAAGAGAATTTAATTCTTTCTACAATATCCAATGCTCTAATAGATATAAGTGAAGCATAAGATCATTCTACAAATAACGGTTTTCTATATGTAGAGAAACACGCATCCAACTTCAAATGATATAAGTGAAGAACATGAAGCATTCTATAAAGCCATACTCAAAAGATATAAGTAAAGTGCAAAGAGAATTCTATAAATAACCATGGACCTCCAAAAGCAGCATGGTGCATTGATAAAAGGAAAATTAAAGGCACACGACACCCCAAGAATTTACACATATCATGTGAACAAAACAAAAACCGAGACATAGCCATAATTGTTGAAGAAGATAGATGGGATGCCTTCCGGATTATCCCCAAGCTTAGATGCTTGAGTCTCCTAGAATAATTAGTTAGGGCGACTTGGGAATCCCCAAGAATGAGCTCTTTCCTCACCTTATTCTTCTCATATCAATACCACCTCGATCTTCGAACACTTCATCCACACAAAACATGACAAAACTTTTATTAGAAACATTAGTACATAATAACCAAATCTCAGCTTGTCTTGTCATAACATTATTGCATAATTGTAATGTAACATTACCCAGTATATTCTATCAAAATTCTATGGCTCCCAAGTCAATGTGGCTCCACAAAAATTCAAACATAAGAACACAAAGCAACTTTAACAGGAATCTGTGAAAAATGGGACAGTTTGTAAGGATGGAGATGAAACGTATACTTTTGTAACTAAGAAAATTCTGAAAAAATAGTAAGTGGTAAATAATTTATACAACAGTACTTTGTAGACATTTCGGAAGATTTTGACATTCTAGTAAAATATCAAAAATCAAACACTATAGATAAAGTTTATGTTTTTACACACCACATATCAAACAAGCAATTTAAACATCCAAAATGTAAATCTTGTCACATTATTAATATAATACAATGGATTTATACAAGGGGATAATTATTTTTGTTGAAAATTTGTTGTAATCAAGATTCACAAAGTTTCCATGGGCATGAACAAAGTTCAAGGCTAGCGCCCACTCCCACGGTGCCCGTCCTTCTCTCTTTCACTTTTATTTTGTAAAATACTTAGGTTCCCCACTTTATTTTTTTATTTTTACTTATTTTAAAAGCACACAACATAAATAAATGACTCTAAAACTTCTGGGTTGTCTCCGTGGGAGTGCTTTCTTTAAAGCCATTAAGCTAGCATATAGTGGTCAAGTAATTGATCCACTCGGATCCCAAGGTATATCAAAGCCAATTTTAATTACCAATCATTTGTAATTAAGTAGTGAGCACAAAGTGATATATATCCTGCGACAATAAAGTCAAACTCTCTTACTATGCATTGGCATGTCATAAAATAACAATCCATGCACATAAAGTAAAGGCCAGTACATAGCATAAGTAGTTTCTTGCAATTTTATCGTAGTGAATATTTGGTTCCTCTCTCATAACAATTGCAAGTAGGAGCAGCTCTCACATGCATATTATATTAATCAAAGTCATCATGTGTGATATAAATACGCAACCCATCAACATAGTACTTAATAAGTGCAAACTTCTCTGGTATGGTGTAGTTTGGAGAATTCAAAGAGATAATAGGACTATCATGTATGGGTCCAATAGCAACAATTTCATTCTTAACATGTGGAACTATAGCAAGTTCATCTCCATAAGCATAATTCATATTAGCATCATGGCCACAAGCAAAGCAAGCAGCAAGTTTATCAAAAAGGGACATTTCAAATGAATCCAAGGGATCATAGCAATCATCATAGCATTTATCCTTCGGTATGTGCAAAGGGAAACTAAACAATGTATGAGTTGAAGAGTTACTCTCATTAGAAGGTGGGCCCGGGTAGCTTATCTGGTCTTCCTCCTTTTGTTCTTTTCTCTCATCCTCATCTTTTTCATCTAATGAGCTCATAGTTTTAGCAATTTCTTGTTCCATAGATTCCTACAAAATATTAGACTCTTCCAAGACAACAGTTATTCTTTCAATAAATTCTTTCACATCAGCACTAGAAGCATTGT
Source organism: Hordeum vulgare subsp. vulgare (assembly GCF_904849725.1). Taxonomy (NCBI): domain Eukaryota; kingdom Viridiplantae; phylum Streptophyta; class Magnoliopsida; order Poales; family Poaceae; genus Hordeum; species Hordeum vulgare. The sequence goes on along the minus strand of NC_058519.1, from coordinate 435,350,632 downwards.
TTTATAGCAATATTTAAGTACGGCAACATTTTCATATTTGTAAAGAGTAGCATCGTACTTTTCAATCAAAGAAGTAATTTCATAAGCACCCTTAAAAGCAACAAATTCTTCAATTTGTTCAACATCATAATTACAATAAGTCTCCTTGGCATAAGAAGATAGTATTTCCTTATCATTAAACACATATTGGTAGGGAAAGTGTTTTTTAGTTTCTTTAGAACAACAAGTAGAATCATGTATTTCTCATAATTCAAAGCATAGCAACACAAAGTATCAATTTGATGCCACAAGACTTTCCCCTTTTGAGATATATGGTGTCGCACGTAATAAGCATGCTCATCTAATGATTTTCCCCTCAACTAAGCTAGTTGGGTTTTCACCACGAGCACAAAGGGATCAAAGATGATCCAAGTAATATTCTTTGGTAATAGGGAACGCTAGTGGTTCCTCAACTTTTGGAGAAGAAAGTAATTTTTTTGTATTTTGCGTTTCCTACAAATATCGAAAGATAGAAAAAAAACTTAGAACATAAGATAAAATTACTTAGTGATAAAACAAACAAGCACCAGGAGAATATCAACAACCACGCAATTGCTCCACGACAACGGCGCCAGAAAGAGGTCTTGATAACCCATAAGTGTAGGGGGAAATGTCTAACCTTTTTCGATAAGTAAGATTGTCAAACCCAACGAGCAGATAAAGGTAGAATTAATATTCTCTCAAGTTCTATCAACCGCCGATACAACTCTATGCACGCTAACACTTACTTTAACTAGAACAAGTAAGAGACTCTTTTGCAGGAAAGAAACTAGAAGTACTTAGTAGGTGTAAGAGATAGTTTTTAACATAATAAACAACTTGGAAATAAAAGTTAGGTGCTGATTTAATAAAAGAACGATAAAGTAAATATAGGGAGTGCGGAAAAGTGGTGATAGGATTTCCGAGATTGTCCTTGTCAATTGATAACTAGACCGGTATCATTATTGCTGTTTTATATGAGGGAGATGCATGAGATAACATATTTCCCGTACTTGGAGCATATGCACTTATGATAGGAACTCTAGAAAGCATCCACAACTACTAGAAATCATTATGGTAAACCCAACCATAGTATTAAACATGAAGTTGCCAAAAATATATGAAAGTGCTAGAATATTGGCATGAAACAATCATGAACTATAGATATGATGGAAACGTATCAGTAGCTAGATGGGTCCTTCTCTCTCTTTGATCTTCAACACAATGCTCTTGTCGATCTTCTTGGAGTTCTATCCGATGTAATATTATTTTGTGGTGTCTTTGTTGGGATCCGATGAATTCTACGTTTATGATCAGATTATTCATTGGAAGTAATTGAGTCAACTCTGATGTTTATTATGCATGATTTTTATAGCTTTATATTTATCTCCCAACTATCCATTTTGTTTGGCCAACTAGATTGATTTATCTTCAGTTGGAGTTGTGTGTTATAATGGGTTTAATCTTGTAGTGCTCTATATGCTAGTGATAAAAGGGCAAGACACGTATTTGTATTGTTTCCAGGATAAAATGATGGGTTTTATTCATATTGACTGGGTTTACTTTGTCAACATCACGACATCTTGCATAAAGCATTACTCTATTTGTTATGAACTTAATACCATAGATGCATGATGGATAGCTATTGATTGGTGGTGTAATAGTACTAGATGCAGGTAGGAGTCATTCTTTTTGTATATGGACGTGATGCCCATATACATGATCATTTTCATGAATAATATCATAACTATGCGCTTTGTGTCAATCACCCAATAGTAACTTGTCTACGCACCGTATGCTATGTATTCAAGACAGAAGCCTCTAGCAAAAACTACAGCCCACGGGTCTAGTTAATCATATTTCTAAAAAGCTAGACACCTTCCTGCAATTTTGTTACTTTGTTTTTACTTTTTTTATACATCTATCACTTTTAGAATTAATCGTTGTAGGTAACGAGTTCAAATGGCTTGACAACCCTCTTCCCCACGCTAGCTGTAACTGTTTGCTTTTGTGTGTGTAGTTACTGGAGATGGGAATTTGTGTGGTTCTCCTATTGGTTCGATAATCTTTATCCTCACTGTGGGAAATACTTATCAACTACTATATTGCTTCACGCTTCCTCTTCTTTGAAAACCCCAACAAAGCTCACAAGTAGGAGTGGCCTACGAACAGATTGTAACTGGATTATTTTACATAGAATAAGTCTATGAATTAGATGCATATGTTTTCTCGCCATGCAAGATTGAAACACATCGTGGCAGGGGTGAGAACAAATGGTCGAATCAACCTTTTTTTGAGTCGGCCTCTAGTGAGCCCCCATGCTTCTTGTTTGCATGTCTCGGAAAGCATGGTGGACGTTTGGGGAGTCTCACACCTTCATTACATTTCCTCACTCATAGGTCATTCCATTCACACTATACTCTAATTCTCATTGTCCCTTCGGTTTCTCTAATGACCGTTCCTCAAGCGTGCAGGACTTACCTTCCCCTCCGGCAAATCGGACTACAACCGATGACTCATAGGCCTCACTAATAGGGAGGGTGTGGACCTGCTCATGGCTACCAAGTCGTCCTCCCCCTTCCATAATGGGCCGAGGTCACCTGACATTATCCCAATGATGAGTGCGGTTGATGGAAGTTTATCGGCCGAGGGGGCAGCGGCGAGTAGTTCATCGGCATGGACGACGGCTATGGGTAGCACATCGGTATGGACGATGGCGACTGGAAGTTCTTCAGCATGGACGATGGTTGCGGGTGGCTGGATTGGGGATTTTTACCCAACCCCCACGTAAGGGTTCTTTATCTTTGGCTAAATCCTATGAAACTCCTCCCGGTACACCAACAACAACGTCAATTCCTTGGATGCGGTCCTGAAGAGGAGCGAGACATCGGTGGCAACCGAGTCACACTACAAAAATAGAAACACCGATGGTGATATGCATTTGTCGTGATAGGTTATGGTTTATGTCACCCATGTGCATTTGTGACATTTTTATGACAAAATCGAGATAATCGTACAAGTATTTTCGCAAATGTGTTCCATGATAATAGTCACTTTTTCTTGAGGGAAGTGTGCACTTTCATGAAAGAAAATTGTGCGTAGAGGTGTTTTTCGTTAAGGGTAACCCACACGTAGCATCCACCATAACAGGACTTCGTTAAGCTATTGAGTGCGGGTTTCAAATCCGATACCCATTAAAGACGTCAACTAATGACGAACATCCATGTGTCAACTTCCCATTTGCCAATGGAACCACACGACAACTTTTCTCCGTAGCATGTGACGCTCATCCAATGGACGACCAACTCCTATGAAACGACGATGTATGGCACAACACAACAGTATTCTGTTTGGTTAAAAAAGGTCGACCCAATCAAAGCCCACTTACTTCATCAAAAGTTAGTGAGCTAGCCCAGGATAGGACTGCTAATGACATGTTTCTATATAGTGTATTTATGACCCTTGCAAACACGACCCACTAGGACCCATCTGAATTTAACCCATTACCGGAACGTGGGCCATCCAATTTTCTTCTAGCCCATAAATAATTTTTGCCCATGTGTTGCCCATGACATCTTTTGGACCGTTTGTGGATAGTTGTGTATCTTGGACCATTAATGGCCCATGGTGCTTCTAACCCATCTAAGACATGTAGTGGATTTCGGCCTGTTAATGGTATGTCATGTCTTTGGGACATTTTCGGGCCGCAGTGTATTTCGACCCATTAACAACGCGTGTTGTCTTTGGACCATTTTCGGCCTTGAAGACTTTTGGCCCGCTAAAGGCATGTTATGTGTTCGGGACATTATAAGTCTGTAGTGTCTTTCAACCTGTTAACGAAATGTTATGTCTTTCAGTCATTTCAAGACCATGATGACTTTACATGTTAGGTTTGTGGCCCATTTCCAGCTCGTGTTGTATTTTGGTCCATTAACAATCCGTTATGTGCCTCGGTACATTAATTGATTGTTGTTGTTTCAGCCCATTTGTCATGGATGTTGTATTTTAAGCCTTTTGTGGTACATGGTTATCTGACCGATTTGCAACCCATATTGTCTTTTCACACATTTGCGGGACGAGGTTTATACCGCCCTTTTGCGGCCCATGGTTATTATGACCCATTAGTTAACGACAAATAGGACGTTCAATCCATTAGAGGAATGATACGTATCTACCATATCTACAATTTTTTATGTTCATGTTATTTTTACATCATTTATACATGTTATTGGAGCAATTTTATATTATTTTAATCTTTACTAATATATTAATCCAACGCCAAAGGCCAGATCCTGTCTTTTTAGTGTTTTTCACTTTTTAAGTGAAAACATTCCAGAGCCGCAAAATCCAAAAAAATCCTAAATTTCTCTTACACCCCAAAACTCCACTAGCAAGTAGTTCAGTCTTAGGGGCGTGACGAGGAGGCCACGCACCCCCTTTACGCGGCACACCATGGGGAGAGCATAGTGGGGCTGCATGGGTTTGACCCTCTACTCCGACCACTAGAAAGATCTCAAAGAATCTAGAATACCCTCACCACAACCTCAGTTAGGAATCTCCATTTATTTAGGAACTAGTGATTTCACATAGAGAAGTATAGAAAACATGGAGAAACAGAGAGTAGATAACCAATCTCACAGGGGCTCACACCCTCTATTAGACATGAACACCAAGTACCTTTTATAGAGATTACCTCGCATAGATAGGTCAGTTTCGCAACCAGTATTCACACTTAGAGAATTTGGCATAAAGGAAGTTCTCTCGAAGTTTAATCAACAACAGCCTTAGATGCTCAGCATGTTCTTATTTGTTCTTCGACTAAATGAAGATATCATCGAGCTAAACCATAACATATTTGTCCATATACTATATGAATATCAAATTCATTAAGTGGGAGAAGGTGTCTAGGGAATTAATTGGACTGAAGAACATGATGGTGTACTCGAATAGGCCATAACGAGTGATGGTCATCTTAGGAATGTCGTTGTTCCTGATTTTGATTGGATGATAACCTAATCTATAATCCATTTTGGAAAAGACTATGGAAACAGTGACTTGATCATACACATATTTCATCCTAGGGAGCGGATATTTGTTCTTATCGTGACCAGATTCACCGGTAAATAATCGACAACCATGCGATCTATACCATCCTTCTTATTGACTAAGAGTGCATGACAAGACCAAGGAGAAGAACTAGGGCGGATGAAACCTTTCTTCAAAGATTCATCGAGTTGGACTTTAATCCCAGCTAACTCTTGTGTGCACATCTTGTAGGGTGTCCTAGCGATTAGACCGCTTCCTAGAATAATGTCTATGACAAACTCTACTTCTCTGTCACGTGGAATACCTGATAGTTCTTTTGGAAAGACATCTGAAAAGTCATAGACTATCGGTATGTTTTTAAGGTTTGGATGACCATTGGCACTGAGAGCATATATCTCGCGTTTTTGAATATGATTCAATACAGTGACTATTTGGCTAGAAAGATGGGTCGGTTGAACGGACCTCTAGAAGCAATCAATTTTAGCATTATGAACCATCATCTAGTATACCCAAAATGGTATTTATGTTTGAAGTGTTGAGAGCTATCAAAGAGGCAAGGAATACTAAACCATCGTCGAGAATTTGGTTCACATCGCTTACTGTAGTAGTTTTCCATTGGGAACCTAGATTTTGAATTACTAAAGGAGCAGGCATATCTTCGAAGGAAATGTTATGCTAGAAGGCATAACATTCAGAGATGAAGGAGTGGGATGCTCCAGAGTCAAATTGAACCGATGCAGGATGAGAATTGACAATAAGCATCTTAAGAATGACTTCAGCATCATCTTGTGCTTGTTCTACAGATACATGGTTCACACACCCATGTGTCAGAGCAACTAACATGTCATTAGGCTTCTTGGATGGCGGGTCAGAACGAACATCACCAATTCCTAAATAGGGTGCAACATAACCATGCAGAGGACAATATGTTCAGTAATGTCCTAGATGGCTACAATTGAAACATGCTCCAATATGGGACGTTGATTTGGGTTGAGCAATTGGTTGATGAGGTTCTTCTTGGGAACAGATGGCATCATCTGGCGAGGCGTCACATAGGATGGCCTCGGTTCATATCCCGGAGGGAGACCGGTGATCGGGATCCATGTCCTACACTTCTAGTATATAGAAATGGAATATGATCAAATATCACGGTCGTGCTTGTGAGATTGCCCATAGTTCATCCTACCAGTTTTTGCTTGGATGCCTTTTTTCACACGAACATGGAAATTGATAAACTCATGTAGACTCAGATCATTGTGAAGCTTTGGGTCAAGACCATTCCTAAATTTATCTTACTTCCTAGCATTTATGGATACTTTTTCGGGCGCATAACGTGCAAGGCATCCAAACTCATGACTATAAGTATCCACATCCCTCTTTCCTTGGGTTAGGTTGCAAAGTTGTAGTGACCCGACTCAAAACGAGTCAAGCCTCTGTGTGTTCTATGGCATCCCTGGATCAGTATGCTGGCACACATAGTACATTAGTGTATATATAAAACTGCAATCACATGTAAATAACTGAAAGCTGATATATACCTCAAAATCTCAACGAAACAGTCAAAGGGAGTGGAATCCCAATAAAAACCAACGACAGGATGAGTGCAGATCGTAACCATGAATCGTACTCTTACTCGTCGTAGACATTATATGCAACATAAGACGTTGCAGCCGTGCAAGTAAGCATATTGAATATGCCAGCAATTCACAAAAGAGAGGGGTGAAAAGTATCATCTATACTATGTGCATATATGGCAGCTGGAGCTGTAGGTTTTAGCTTGTCGTGGTTTTGTCACGGTAGATGTCCTCGTGAAAGGGCTTAGTGATGGAGCCATCGTACCTTGGTGGTGACTCAAAGGGGGTGAACGGAAGCGAGACTCTGGTTTATCCAGGTTCGACCCCTCTTGTGGAGGTAAAAGCCTACGTCCTGCTTTGTGTATATTGACGGTGGATTCGATTACAAGGAGGGCGTAACTCGCCTGACCTAGCTCTTGATGGATTCTAACTTAACCTATCTGCAATAGAGCCTCGCCTTTATATACAGGTCGAGGCCCTAGGGCTTACAAAGTCCTGGCCACATTACAAATCGTGGCCTTCCATATCTCTAAGACGTCGTGTCTTCTAACCTAGGAAACCTCCTCGGCGACTTATCTTCTCCGTTAATCTTGAACCGCCATCTGGCTCATTGGCCCTGGCCAAATCTTCATTGAAGTTCTCCTGACGCATCTCACACCCTGGTCCCAGGCCTATCTTGCTCATGAATGTTGAATCGCCGTTTACCTGACCCGGCCCAATAGGGCGGGTTATACCGCAAGTAATAGCCCCAACATTAGGCCCCAGATTGACTTGAATTTGTTCATGCCAATAACCCTTCACGCTTGTCTATGGCGATTCGTACACGATCTCTGACATTTCTTCTTCAAAGAGTTACGAGCCACCAATCTTCATGAATCGCCTGCGTTGCGAGGTCTTTATTGATGATTTCATCTTCTCCACTATTCGAGGGATCTTGATGATATCACTTCCAACGGATCTTTTGTCTTATCATGTCATCCTAAGAATCTAGGCGCCATCATTTCCGGTTTTCAATGAGCCTCCTTGACTCCCGCGCATGCCGTTTCAATTTCTGCCCTAGGTCTTTAAATAGCCGCAGGGAGGAGAGGGGCATTCCCACCTACCTCTATTCCATCACCTCCACTCTGTCTTCTTCCTCGAGCTCGCGTCACGAACACCGTGCCACCACTCAACCTCTGCTTCGGACCTGCTGTTTCTCGGGCTGATCTAGGGCGTGGTCTTCGGTGCAAACCTCCGCGGCTTGCTTCCGTCGTCGCCTTCTCTCAACAGGTAAGTCCTTCTCCTCCAGTAGATCTAAATCTCGAACTTCCCTAGTCCTTAGGGTAGCACCGGAACACCATGAGCATTGGCTCATCGCGCCATTGACCCGTATAGTCACGGTTTTTAGATCCTTCTTTTTAGCAATGAACTGCGGTAGTCCCGTCAACAATCCTTGGCAAATATGTTGTTCCCCCATTGTTCTACAGGATCACCACACTGCTCCGCAGTGTCCCTGTGTTCTTAGCGCTTTTATTTCAGCAAGTTTATTTTCCTCAACATAATCACTTGTAGATCCGTTAACTTTATCTTGGCATTAGAAACATGTTTATCCTCGATCAGGAATATCCTAAGGAAATTTGTAGAATCGCAACCCGCCCTCAATGCTGTGGCGAGTCACGGTTCCCCTTTAGACATGCTCTCAACTACTGGCCGGCGAGTTACCATTTCGTAGGTCCTAACGACCCACCAATCCTTCTTATGCAGATCTCTGTCCCCCTCCTTTTAAGCTTGTAATCATGGGTTCCATCTCCAAGTGCAATTGGTTGCCAACAGAAGTTGATGACCGCTTATCTTGCGAACTTTGTGAAAGTGGGAAATCTTGCACCTAAAGAAACGATCAGTTGGCGAACCACCCTAGGAGAGAAACGTCCACAAACCGCCGAAGGGGAAGTAGTCGTTTTTGCTGATCACCTCGAGCGAGGCTTCACACCGCCCGACTTAACGTTTTTCAAGGATGCCTTGCATTTCTTCAACCTCCATCCCCAAGATTTAGGGCCAAACTCCATCAACAACCTTTGCCAGTTCCAAGTGTTCTACGAGGCTTACCTGCAGATAGAGTCTACTATACTTTTGTTCAGGAAGTTCTTTTATCTGAACCGCCAAACAAAGTTTGCCAACGGGCTCTGCCTAGAGCTTGGGGGAGTCAACATCCAGCAACGACAAGAATGCGGGATCCCAGCTGTTGCATTCCCAGTCATCCCAAGGGTTGGGCAAAAACTTGGTTTTACTGCCGCGACACTTCTCCACCCAATGAGAACCCCTTACCAGGTTTCAGGGAGGAACGTCTTCCCATGGATTTCAAGTTGCCTGAAAATCTAACCGAAGAAGAAGAAGCTTCATTTGTCCCTGTCTTCGCAAAGCTCAGGGCCCTTACCGTCAATGGTCTCACCAGGATCGATCTGATTCGCTGCTGGGTGGAGTGGAGAATTATGCCTTTGAGCCACCGGAACGTCTTAATGTGTGAATTCAATGGCGACTTAAACCACCCTCAATGCTTCTATAATGTGAGGCTTGAAGAAGAAGATATTGTTAAAATTGTCAAGAAGTTAATTGGCGAGCCTGTTGAGAACTCCTCAAAAATCGGGCTAAAACCTTTCTGAGTTTCTAATCCGTCTCCACACGTAAAACATCCCAACTCGTCCTTCTAGCTTTTTAATGTACTCATGCTTTTTACTGATCTAGGCTTTAATTATGTCAATCACAGGGGGTCAGCCTTTTGGAACTGAAGGCCCAAGACAGTCGTTAAGAAAACGACCAAACCCACCCCGAAGAAAGAGAAAAATAAAGGCAAGGCCACTTCAAAGGAGTCATCTGTTGTGGGCGAGTCTCGGGTCGCCGAAGAACAATCAGAGGTAAATGCTCTTTGTCATTATTTCTTTAATCTGACTTGTACTTATGCTTTTTTGCCTATATTTATAGGATGATCACTTTGAGATCCAAGATGAAGACGTCGAGGTAATTTCCATTTCTTCCGACTCAAACTCTTCTCCTCCCAAGCTGGCAAGGCGAATCTGTAGGAAAGTTCTCCCGTCTCACCCGGATGCTTATCTAGATCCCAGTTTCCTTTTGAAGAAGGCAAGTTTTACGCCCAAGTGTCATACTCGAAGCCACTCTGAGACCTTTTTTCCGGCTTGCCTGAGAAAACGCCTGGTCGCAAATGACAGAACGAGGTACATTTTATAAAACATCATTTCTTCTTGTGCAAACCATTCTCGCAATTTACCCAATCTTTCAATCCTACATCCAACAGGTTTCACCTCCTTCATCTCGCAACTCAGCCGGCTCAACTCTTCCCCCATTAATTCATCTTCAGGGGCAAGTTTCTTCATTAACATGTTCCTTCGGGTGTCAATGTTTCTATTCTAACATTTGTACCATCGTTCCGTAGGGCTCAACAAAGAAGAGGGAACCGGTGAGTCATCTTCTGCTCCCAAGGCAGCTGAAATAGTTGGAATGAGTACCTCCATCCCAGAAGCTCAAGAAGAGCTAGCTGAGACTCATGCCGATGCTTCTGATGATTTCCCTGAGATCCGGGACGAGCTTCCAAGTCCTCAAAGGGAGTTAACTGAAGATCTCAACCTACCGAGTTGTCGTAAGGCGGCTGAAGACGTGATACCTGACCCGGATCCAGTGGTCATCACTAGTACCGGTTATTCTAAGCCTACAACCGCGGTTTTAACCAAGCATGCCCCCAAATACGTGAAAGTCTTTGTAGAAAAAGACATGACCAACTGAAGCTTCCCAATTATGAGAAATTGGAGTTTGATGAACTGTACTCTGGTTTTGTGAGCTGCTTGGAGACAAGCCATGAAATGGAAAAAAGCTAGGTTAACATGATGCGAAGAAAACATGAGATATGATACCTGTTAACCTTCTTGACATGTCCTCCCATTAGCCCTCCAAAGGGCGAGTCATCTATGATGAATCGTGCTTTGTGTAATCTTTCAACATGTAGCCCCCATGAGCCGGGTCATTTTTTTAAAGATGAACCGGGTCTTTAGTTTGTACTTGAAAACGAGCCAACATGTAGCCCCCAAGGGCCGGGTCATCTTTTTAAAGATGAACCGAGTCTTTAGCTTGTACTTGAAGAAGAGCTTCTACCCGTAGCCCTCAATGGCCGGATTATCTTTTTAAAGATGAACCGGGTCTTTAGTTTGTACTTGAAAAAGAGCTTCTACCTGTAGCCCCCAAGGGCCGGGTCATCTTTTTGAAGATGAGCCGGGTCTTTAGTTTGTACTTGAAGAAAAGCTTCAACCTGTAGCCCCCAAGGGTCGGGTCATCTTTTTTAAAGATTAGCCGGGTCTTTAGCATGTATTTGGCGAAAATCTTCAACCCATAGCGCCCAAGGGCCGGGTCATATTTTTTAAAGATGAGTTGGGTCTTGCGTGAATCGTACATTAGCCCCCAAGTGTCAGGGATGTTGCTTGCAATGTGCATGAAACTTGCTTTCCTTGATGTTTTGCAGGAATCATTGACTCGAGCTGACTTATCTATGGCCAGCTTGAAACAAAGTCTGGCTGAGCAGCACGACGCTTGAGCTAAATCTAAAGAGAGGCTTCGCCTTGCATTGACTGATATGGAAAAACTGAAGGCAGAACACAAAGAGCTTGAGAACAAGGCCAACACGGAGCAAGTCGTCTTGCTGAAAAGGGCGGAACATGACGAAGAGAAGTTGTAAGCCCTTGTACAAGAGTTGTCCAGATTAAAACATCATATCTCAAAGATGGCACATACTGTGTTCGGTAAGTATCTGCTATTTCCTTCTAAAGTCGTGTTATAAGATCTTCCGGCGACTTATGATCATGCCTCTTTACTTCAGGTCCTCGAGCCACCACTCTTCAGGACGATTGTATTTTGAAATTGAAGGCCATTTATACTTTGATAGAGCAGGTGTATACTGGTGGTGTGATGACTATGAAGGTCGTCATGGGCGACAAAGAGCCCATAAAATCAATCAAATATAGCTTGGGATACTTGTTCACGCTACCACCCAAGATAGAGGAGCTGAAGAGGTCAACCGCCCATAAGGGAGCACTTTCCGCCTTGAGCCGGTGCTTGGCCTATGCTCTAGAGCTTAATCTAGAGGAAATGACTAGGGGATTTCCAGAGCTTAAAGACGACGGGTCAGATTTTACCAAAGAGGATTACCATCGCTGTGCAAAGGAATCTCGCTACACAACGACTCAACTGACAGCCGGCTTGGACCTAACCAAATATCAGGCGGCTTATGATGAGCACAACAAACGGGTTACTCCTCCTTCATATAAAATCACCGTTCTGACTCCGCAGCGTCGTAAGCATCCTTTTGACTCTAATGTCGATCTTTCCACCATCTTGACTGACGAGTATGAGTTCCATGCCTTGACCAATTGCAATTGGAAATTGGGAGACTTATAGATCCAAGATGGCGAGAGCTCGAGGCAGGATAATCCGGAGGCGGCTTGAGTCAGGAGTTATTTGAATATCACCCACATAATTTAGTTTAAACATCCAACGCCGGGTTATGTCACCTCATATGGCCTTCCAAGCCATGTAATAGGCTAGAGATTCAAACAATGTTATGATAAAATTGTACTTTTTGTTGGATTTTAAAGTCTCACCCTTTTATTAGCATGAATCGCCTTACCACGCGCTTTTGCCATGTCTGACAGATAATCTCTTTCCCTGTTTGTCAGAGAAGAAATAATAAGCCGGCTCAATGAGTCGCGGCTGTTTAGAATGGAGTTTTTATAAAAACTCTTGGCTATGCTATAAAGATACTTTGTAGTCATAAAGGTTGTCGGCTCAATGAGTCACGACAAGGTAGGACGAGTTTACAAGACTCTAGTGATACCCCATTGAGGCTTTTGCAACAGCCTGAGTTGTTTAGACCGGCTGATCAGGCGCGAGTCAAGCTTCAGTGAAGAAGGTTCAGTGAACCCATGGTTTGTCTATTTTCCATATGTCGGCTCCCTCTAGCACCCTTCATGTTTGAACCTAGGCAAGTTCAGGGTCCAAAAAGTGGATCGACTCGCCAAGAGTACATGGGACTATAGGGCGAGTAGCCAAACACACAGTCCAGTATAACCATTGTAATGTGTTATCTTTTCTCTAGCCAAGAGGGTATTCACGCTGAACTCAATGAGTAGAAGCCCCCAAGTGACCTATGATTAGGGGAAGGCCAGACATAGGATTACAGAAGCATTTATGCACTTACTGCAAAACGACTTGGGACCTAGTAGCCCCCAAGTAAGCCGACTTAATTCTCAAAACCATATAGGGTGCCTATGTTCGAACCGTGCAACGTGGCAACTTTGGTCCTCTTTGGCGTACCAGCATCCAGTTTTGAAATAAGCGCAACATGGCGACTTATGTTCTTTGATACTGATAGCGTCCATGCTTGAACGACTTATGAAACAATAAAGACGCATGCTCTCAAGAAGCTAAAACGGCAGAGATCCCGAAGTTCGTGGGCGCCGACTTTATTGCTTTATATATATAGAAAGAGATTACACTGACTAAATTATGTACACATATAAAGAGCGAGTGGCTCTGAGTATAGTAAGGCCGTAAGTGGGGAATGTTCCAAGGCCGGGTTGTTTCAACCTCTGTTGTTGGCCTATCTGGGCGAAGATCCACCAGGTAGTAGGAACCATTGTGAAGACTCTTGCTGATGAGAAAAGGTCCTTCCCACAGAGGGGATAACTTATGCATACCAGTATGATCCTGAATCAACCGGAGCACTAAGTCGCCCTCCTGAAAGACTCGGCTTTTGAGGCGACGGCTATGATAGCGTCGCAAGTCTTGTTGGTAAATCGCCAACAAGAGTCGCATTCCTCCTCCAAATCATCCAACGAATCTTGACGTGCCAGCTCATTGTCTTTCTCTACATAAGCGGCAACTCATGGAGAGTCGTGCCTGATGTCACCTGGTAACAACGCCTCAGCTCCATAGACCAAGAAAAAGGGTGTGTAACTAGTAGATCAAGTAGGGGTGGTCATGATTCTCGATAAAATCGAAGGCAGCTCTTCAACCCAATGTCCCGGAGTACGTTCCAGAGGCACCATAAGTCGGGGCTTTAGCCCCTGCAAAATTTCTTGATTCGCCCTCTCCGCGTGTCCGTAAGATTGGGGGTGTGCAACTTCAAAGACATCAAGCTAGATGTGCTCTTTCCCGCAAAATTCTTGCATGGCGCCTTTGGATAGATTAGTACCATTATCAGTAATGATACTATGAGGATACCTGAAGCAAAAAAATCAACTTCTTGAGGAACTTGACGGCCGTGTCTGCATCGCAACTACTGACCGGCTCTGCTTCAACCCACTTGGTAAACTTGTCAACAGCTACCAATAGGTGAGTATTTTGGTTAGATGACATCTTGAAGGGGCCAACAATGTCCAGTCCCTAGACCACAAAAGGTCATGTAATTAGGATCATCCGCAGTTCCTGAGCCGACACATGCATCTGAAGCACAAATTTTTGGCATCCATAACATCTGCGTACTATGTCCTCAGCATCTGCATGGGCCCTCAACCACTAAAATCCATGCCTAAAGGCTTTGGATACCAAAGAGCGTGACCCGGCGTGATGACCACAATTACCTGCGTGAATCTCGTTAAGAATCACACACCCTTCTTCAGATGAGAGGTACCTTTGGAAGATTCCAGAAGTGCTTCGCTTGTGCAACTCACCTTTATGTATAACCATGGATTTGCATCGCCGGATAACTTGGTGGGCCAGCAACTCATCAGCAGGTAATCGCCTCGCGCTAGATATGCCATGTAAGGGACCACCCAATCTGGAGTGGCACGGAGAGATGCCACAAGTTGACACTCGGGGTCAGGAACCGCTATATCCTCCTCCGAAGGCAATTTCACCGACAGGTTATGCAAAATATCCAAAAAGACGTTAGGGGGAATCGGCTTACGCTGCGACCCGAGTTGTGAAAGAGCATCAGCTGCCTCGTTGAGTCCACCATCAATATGATCAACCTGATAACCGTGAAAGTGACCCGCCACGTCTCACACGACATGCGTGTAAGCCGCCATCAAAGGGTCTCTGGAATCCCACGTGCCAGAGACTTGTTGTGCCACCAGATCTGAGTCGCCCAAGAATCTGACTCGAGATTCATCTCTTTGGCGATTCTAAGCCCATGTAGCAAAGCCTCGTATTCCGCTACATTGTTGGTACACGGGAACATGAGCCGGAGGACAGAGAAAAACTTGTCACCCTAAGGTGAAGTTAATACCACGCCAGTCTCCGAGCCTTTCAGCTGCCTAGACCCATCAAAATGGATAGTCCAATACGTGTGGTCAGGTCTGTCTTCTCGAATTTGTATCTCGGTCTAATCGTTGATGAAATCCACTAAGGCCTAAGACATGAAGGCCGTGCAGGGCGTATATTTCACATGATGGGGATCAAGCTCAATGGCCCACTTAGCAAACCGCCTAGTTGCTCCACAATTTTGTATAATATCGCCGAGCGACGCGGACCTGACTACCATCATACGATGCTCTTGAAAATAGTGCTTTAGTTTCCGACTCGCCATGAAGATCCCAAAAACCAACTTCTGCCCGTGCGGATAACGCTGTTTGGAGAGGGTCGAGACTTCGCTCACAAAGTATACAGGACTTTGGACTGGATATTCCTTTCCTTCTTCCCTGCGCTCGACGACCACTGCTACCCTTACTGCCTTAGAGCTGGCAGCAATGTAGAGGAGCATAGGATCTTTGTCAACAGGAGCAGCTAAGATAGGCGGCTCAGCCAGTTGTTTCTTCAAGGCCTTGAAAGCTTCATTGGCTTCATCCATCTAGACAAAATGGTCTATTTTCTTGAGCAGTTGATAAAGAGGAATGGACTTCTCCCCAATGCAACTTATGAAACGGCTTAGAGCCGCAATACGACCCGCCATGCGCTGAACTTGGTTGATGTTGGCCGGCTTGCCAAGTGAAGTAATCGCCTTCATTTTCTCCAGGTTAGCCTCAATGCCTCGTTCCGACACCAAGAAGCCCAATAACTTCCCGCAGGAACTCCGAAAACACATTTGGTCGGGTTAAGCCTCATCTGATATACGCGCAGGTTGTCAAAAGTATCCTTATGGATCTCCAAGAGTGACTCTTTCTTCTAGGATTTCACCACTATGTCATCAACATAGGCATGAACATTGCGCCCAATTTGACTGTGCAAGCAATTCTGGATGCAGCATTGATCAGGCGCCCCCGCGCTCTTGAGCCCGAACGGCATAGATACATAGCAAAAGACTCAAAAGGGAGTTATGAACGACGTCTTCCCCTGATCCTCCAACACCATTTTGATATGGTGATATCCTGAGTAAGAATCCAAGAAGCACAGTCGCTCACAACCCGTCGTAGAGTCAATCATTTGATCAATACGAGGGAGGGCGAAAGGATCATTCGGGCAAACCCTGTTGAGGTTGGTGTAGTCAATGCACATCGGAAGGTACCATTCTTCTTGAGTACCAGAACCGGATTGGCCAACCACTCAGGATGAAAAACCTCGACAATGAATCCGGCGGCCAAAAGTCGGGCGACTTCCTCCCCAATTGCTTTACGCCTTTGTTCGTTAAACCGGCGAAGATACTGTCGAACCGACTTCATCTTAGGATCAATGTTAAGGTGGTGCTCAGTGAATTCTCTCGGTACACCC
This sequence comes from Hordeum vulgare subsp. vulgare, assembly GCF_904849725.1. Lineage (NCBI taxonomy): Eukaryota > Viridiplantae > Streptophyta > Magnoliopsida > Poales > Poaceae > Hordeum > Hordeum vulgare. The sequence goes on along the minus strand of NC_058519.1, from coordinate 435,334,310 downwards.
GACATGTCAGAAGGTTTCCATGCGAAGATGTCCCGATTCTCACGGATGAATTCGATGAGCGCGCTTTCCTATTTCGGATCCAGTCCCGTCCCAATGGTAAACTGCTTGGAAGAGTCGCCGGGCGTGAAATCCACCAACTTCATGTCTGATAACACACAAGTATAGGGGATCGCAATAGTTTTCGAGGGTAGAGTACTCAACCCAAATTTATTGATTCGACTCAAGGGGGGGCCAAAGAATGTTCTCAAGTATTAGCAGTTGAGTTGTCAATTCAACCACACCTGAAAGATTTAGTATCTGCAGCAAAGTATCAGTAGCAAGGTAGTATGATAGCAGCAGTAGCAACAGAGTAACAGTAGCAGCAAAGTGACAGCAGTAGCATCAGAGTAATAGTAGTAGCAACAGAGTAACAGTAGCAGCAGTGATAGCAGTAGCACCAAAGTAATATAGCAAGGACCAGTAGGAAAAGAGTCGTAGGCATTGGATCGGTGATGGATGATTATGTTGGATGCTATTCATCATGTAATAGTTATAACACAGAGAGATAAGTAACTAGCTGCAGTTCGTCAATCTAATGTAGGCATCTATTCCGTATGTAGTCATACGTGCTTAGGGAAAAGAACTTGCATGATGATGTCATCTGTGCTTCCCTGGCAACGGCGCCAGAAATAGTCGTGTCGACGGCACCAGGAATCCTTCTACGACGGCTACTCCTTAAGGGACTTCCTAGGCAAATATGCAAAGGATTTCCCCCGTGGCCTTGGAGCCTTGCGTTGGTGTTCCCTCGAAGCGGAAAGGGTGATGTAGCACAGCGGTGGTAAGTATTTCCCTTAGTTTGAGAAGCAAGGTATCAATCTAGTGGAGGAGTATCACAAGATCCTGCACAAACACAAAAAGCTTGCTCCCAACGCTATCAAGGGGTTTTCGATCCTTTATAGATTGTTCGCCAAGTGAGAACTGAAAGCAACAAAGTAACAAAGCAAAGTAAAAGCGGAGGTGTAAATGATAGATGTGAATAGACCCGGGGGCCATAGTGTTTACTAGTGGCTTCTCTCATCAAAGCAAGTAGACGGTGGGTGAACAAATTACTGTCGAGCAATTGATAGAACCGCGCAAAGTCGTGACGTCATCTATGGCAATGATTATATCTATAGGCATCACGTCCAAAACAAGTAGACCGATACTGTCTGCATCTACTGCTATTACTCCACACGTTGACAACTATCAAGCATGCATCTAGTGTATTAAGTCCAAAAGAACAGAGTAATAACTTAAGCAAGATGACATGATGTAGATGGACAATCTCATATCAACGGCAGAGCCCACCTTATTACCCTTGATGGCAACTACTTAATGTGTGCCTTCCTGCCCCTACTGTCACTGGGAAAGGTCACCACATGGTAAGAACCCAAAACCATGCACTTCTCCCATTGCAAGAATCATAGATCTAGTTGGCCAAACAAAACCCAAGACTCGGAGAGAATTACAAGGATATCAAATCATGCATATAAGAAATCAGCAAAGACTCAAATATATATCATAGATAATCTGATCACAAATCCACAATTCATCGGATCTCGACAAACACACCGCCAAAGAAGATTACATCGGATAGATCTCCATGAAGATCAAGGAGAACTTTGTATTGAAGATCCAAGAGAGAGAAGAAGCCATCTAGCTACTAACTACGGACCGGTAGGTCTGAAGTGAACTACTCACGAGTCATTGGAGGGGTGATGATGATGATGAAGAAGCCCTCCAACTCCAAAGTCCCCTCCGGTAGGGCGCCGGGAAGTGTCTCCAGATGATATCTTGCGGAAACGGAAGCTTGCGGCGGAGGGAAAGTATTTTCGTGGATCCCTTGATTTTTTGTTGTATTTTAGGGAATATATAGGCCAAAGATCTAGGTCAGGGGGCGCTCAGGGAGGCCACAAGCCCAGCCACCGCCGCCACCCCTAGTGGCAGAGTGGGGGCTTGTGGGCTCCCTGGAGCCCTCCTGGCTTGGCCCACAGGCCCCCTGATCTTCTTCCGTTCGGAAAAAATCATTTCAGGGATTTTATTCCGTTTGGACTCCGTTCCAAAATCAGATCTGAGAAGAGCCAAAAACACAGAAAAAACAAGAACTGGCACTTGGCACTGAATTAATAAGTTAGTCCCGAAAAAAGATATAAAAAGTACATAAAACATCCAAAGATGACAAGATAACAGCATGAAACCATCAAAAATTATAGATACGTTTGAGACGTATCAAGCATCCCCAAGCATAACTCCCGCTCGTCCTCGAGTAGGGAAGTGATAAAGAATGAATTTTTGATATTTTCATGCTACCTAGCATAGGTGTCCTTTGTAACTCCTTCTATGTGACGTGGATGTTCAGATCCATTAGATTCAAAACAATAGTTTGCTATTGACGTGGAAACAATAATAATTCAAGCAAACTAGCAAGGTAATCATGAAATTTCAAAATAACAAGGCCAAAAGAAAGTTATCCCTACAAAAGCATATAGTCTGGCTATGCTCTATCATCATTGCACAACGAATTTAAATCATGCACAACCCCGGTATTGGACAAGTAATTTTTTCACACCTTTACTTTCTCAAACCTTTTCAACTCTCACGCAATACATGAGCGTGAGCCATGGTTATAGCACTATACATGGTGTGGAGTGTGGTGGAGGTTGCAAGACAAAAAAGGAGAAGATAGTCACATTAACTAGGCATATCAATGAGCTGTGGAGATGCTCATCAATAGATATCAATGTGAATGAGTAGGGATTGCCATACAAATGATGCACTAGAGCTACGAGTAAGTGAAAGCTCTTAAAGAAAACTAGTGGGTGTGCATCCAACTTGCTTGCTCACGAAGACCTAAGGCAATTTTGAGGAAGCCTATCATTGGAATATACAAGCCAAGTTATATAATGAAAATTACGCACTAGCTATATGGTGGTGACAAAACGAGAGACTCTCAATCATAAAGATCATGGTGCTTAATATGCACAAGTGTAGAAAAAGTGGTAGCATTGTCCCTTCTCTCTTTTTCTCTCTTGTTTTTGGTGGGCTCTTTGGCCTCATTTTTTTTGGTGGGCTTCTTTGGCCTCTTTTATTCCTCACATGGGACAATGCTCCATTAATGATGATCATCACACTTTCAACTCAAAACTTAGAGCAACAATGACTCTATATGGAATGCCTTCGGTAGTGTACCATGGCAATGATCTAGGATGGCATAGACATCAATGGAAACATCATGTTAGCTATCTTACGATCAAGCAATGGCAATGTAGACATGGTGGCACATGTCATGGTGGTAGTTGCACGGCAATATATCTCGGAATGACTTTGAAAAATCCATAGTAGTTAGGTATGGTGGCTGTTTTTAGGGAGGCTAATGGTGGGTTTTGTGCACCGGCGAAAGTTGCACAGCACTAAGAAGATAGTGATGATGGAACGTGAAAGTGCATATAAACCATGGACTGAACATTAGTCATGAAGAACTCATATACTTGTTGCAAACGTTTTATTAGTAATCAAAACAAAGCATTCAACGCATACTCCTAGGGGAAGGGTTGGTAGGTATAAACCATCGTGCGATCCCGACTGCCACGCAAAGGATGACAATCAATAGATTAATCATGCTCAGATTTCATCACATAGTGGTTCACCACACGTGCATGCTACGGGAATCACTAACTCCAACACAAGTATTTCTAGATCCACAACACCTTACTAGCATGACTTCAATATTACCATAACCACAACTCAAAAACTAATTGAGATGAATCAAACTTCTCTAACTATTCAATGCACATGAAGGTGGAAGTATTCGTATCCCTTTGGATAAATACCCCTTTTGAGACTATTTTCAAAGAATAGATAAACTACCAAGCCACGCACCTCTGTGCTCTAAAAGATATAAGTGAAGCACATAGAGCAAAAGTATCTAGCTCAAAAGATATAAGTGAAGCACATGTGAGCTGAATTGTCTACCAAAAGATATAAGTGAAGCTCGACAAAATCACGGTGAGTGCATGTCTCTCTCTCTAGGTGTGCAGCAAGGATGATTGTGACACAACAAAAATAAAGGACTCCTACAATACAAGACACTCCAAGCAAAAACACATAACATGTGGTGAATAAAAATATAGCCCCAAGTAACGTTACCGATGGATTGAAGACGAGAGAGGGGATGCCTTCCCGGGGCATCCCCAAGCTTAGGCTTTTACGGCGTCCTTGAATCCCTTGGGGTGCCTTGGGAATCCCCAATCTTGAGCTCTTGCCACTCTTTATCTCTTTGTCCATAAGAACTTCACCCAAAACTTGAAAACTTCACAACACGAAACTTAAACAGAAACTCGTGATAACATTAGTATGAGAAAGCAAACCACCACTTCCTTAGGTACTGTAGAAAACTTAAATTCTACTTATGCTGATGTTGAGTTACTATATTTTCAATCTTCCATGGCTAATACCCCCCGATACTATCCACAGTTTCATCAAAATAAGCAACCAACACAACAAAAAACAGAATCTGTTAACAGCAGACCAGTCTGTAGCAATCTGTATATTTCATATACCTCTAGTACTTCAAAAATTCTGAAAAATTACGGAAGTCTGAATAATTTGCATCGAAATCAGCAGAAAAATGAATCAACTCAAAACTCTTACAGAAAAAAAATTAAAATTCTTTTCGTGAGAAGAAAGTTTCTGTCTTTTCCAGCATGACCAAACGATCATCCCCAAGACTAATCATAACGGTTTTTCTTGGCACAAACGCAAAAAGAAACTAAAAAAAACACAATCATAGAAGAATTATGAAAATGTGGAAAACACAAAACAGAAAGAAAAAGGATAGATTCGTTGGGTTGCCTCCCAACAAGCGCTTTTGTTTAACGCCGTTAGCTAGGCAAAAAGTGATGGAATCACGTATAGTCATCTTTGGTGCTCAAACCATAAGTAGCCCTCATCATAGATTCATAAGGAAATTTTATTTTCTTTCTAGGAAAGTGCTCCATGCCCTTCTTTAAAGTAAATTGAAATCTAATATTCCCTTCCTTCATATCGATGATAGCACCAATAGTCCTTAGGAAAGGTCTACCAAGAATAATGGGACATGAAGGATTGCAATCTATGTCAAGTACAATAAAATCCATGGGTAGATAGTTCTTATTTACAACAATAAGAACATCATCAATCCTTCCCATGGGTTTCTTGACAGTAGAATCCACAAGATGCAAATTAAGAGAACACTCTTCAATCTCATAAAAACCAAGAATATCACATAAAGCATTGCACTCATAGTTTTTGATATTGATTTTGATAGTAGGTTCCCACTCAGCATGAAGTTTTCTAGGTATAGAGACTTCTAGTTTGAGCTTCTCTTCAACAGATTTCATCATAGCATCTACCATATGCGCGGTAAAGGCTTTGCTTTGGCTATAAGCGTGTGGGGAGTTTGCAATGGATTGCATCAAAGAAATGCATTCAAACAAGGAGCAATTACATAATTGAATTCCTTGAAATCCAAAGTGGGAGTTTCATTACTACCCAAAATTTGGACTTCTTCTACTCCACTCTCCACACCTTTATCATCAATATGGGTGGACTCTGAATCATTGGGGCTTTTTTCAACAAAAGTGGATTCATATCCAGCCCCTCCAGAAATAGGTTTGACACGCGAAAACAAAGATTCAAGAGGAGACACACCAAGCACGTTAAGATCTTCGTGATTTGCATCACTAGAACGCACCCTTTTAAACCATTCATGCCTAGCGCGAATTTGGGCGGTTCTTTCTTTGCTCTCATTCATGGAGACACACATAGCTTTCAAAGTTTCATCCAAGTTGACCTTGGGAGGAGCGCATCTAACTTTCAAAGCATCAATATCACAAGACATCCTATCAACGCTCTTAGCCAAATCGTCAATTTTGAGTAGTTTTTCCTCTATGGACGCATTGAAAATCTTTTGAGAGTTGATGAACTCTATGATATTACTCCCTAAATCAGAGGGTAATTTGTTGTGATTTCCATAAGTGTTGTTGTAGGAATTTCCATAATTGTTAGAGGCGTTACTAGGAAAAGTCCTAGGAACATAGTTTCCTCTAAAAGCATTGTTGTTGCCAAAATTGTTCCTACCAACAAAATTCACGTCCAAACTAGCGTTGCTACTCTCAATCAAAGAAGATAGTGGCATGTCATTAGGATCTACGGTAGCGTTTCTACTAGCAACCAAATTCATCAACTCGTCCATCTTAGCAATAAGCGAGTAAATTTCTTCTATAGCGTGCACCTTTTTGCTAGCAGGTGACCTTTCAGTGAGCCACTGAGAGTAGTTGGTCATGATATTGTCTAGGAGTTTTGTAGCGTCTCCTAACGTGATTTCCATGAACGTTCCACCTGATGCGGAGTCCAAGATATTGCGAGAAGCGAAATTCAAGCAAGCGTAAAAGATTTGTATAATCATCCACAAACTCAAGCCATGAGCGGGACAATTTCTAATCATAAGCTTCATCCTCTCCCAAGATTGTGCAACGTGTTCATGATCAAGTTGCTTGAAATTCATGATATCGTTACGTAAGGAGATGATCTTAGCCGGCGGAAAATACTGGGATATGTAAGCATCTTCGCACTTATCCCAAGAATCAATACTATTTTTAGGCAAAGAAGAAAACCAAGTTTTTGCGCGATCTCGCAACGAGAAAGGAAAAAGTTTCAACTTAATCACATCATTATCCACATCTCTTTTCTTTTGCATATCCCAAAGCTCAATGAAGTTATTGATATGGGATGCGGCATCTTCACTAGGAAGGCCAGAGAATTGCTCTTTCATAACAAGATTCAGCACAGCTGTGTTGATTTTATACGATTCTGCACTAGTGGCGGGAGCAATCGGAGTACTAATAAAATCATTATTATTAGTGCTCGGTAAGTCGCAAAGTTTGGTGTTTTCAGCCATGATGACTTCAACAAACAAACAAGCACAGAAGCAAGCAAGAAAACCGGCAAAGGGAACCGGCAAAGCCAAAAGAAAACGGCGATGGAGAAAGGCAAATGAAAACGGCAAAGGTGAAGTGGGGGAGAGGAAAACGAGAGGCAACTGGCAACAAAAGTAAATCCAAGAGATGAATTTGTGAGACCTACTTGGATAGATCTTGATCTCTCCTCCCCGGCAACAGTGCCAGAAATACTTATGATGTCAGCTGTGCTTCCCTGGCAACGGCGCCAGAAATAGTCGTGTCGACGGCACGAGGAATCCTTCTGCTACGGCTACGCCTTAAGGAACTTCCTAGGCAAATATGCAAAGGATTTCCCCCGTGGCCTTGGAGCCTTGCGTTGGTGTTCCCTCGAAGCGGAAAGGGTGATGTAGCACAGCGGTGGTAAGTATTTCCCTCAGTTTGAGAAGCAAGGTATCAATCCAGTGGAGGAGTATCACAAGATCCTGCACAAACACAAAAAGCTTGCTCCCAACGCTATGAAGGGGTTGTCAATCCCTTATAGATTGTTCGCCAAGTAAGAACTGAAAGCAACAAAGTAACAAAGCAAAGTAAAAGCGGAGGTGTAAACGATAGATGTGAATAGACCCCGGGGGCCATAGTGTTTACTAGTGGCTTCTCTCATGAAAGCAAGTAGACGGTGGGTGAACAAATTACTGTTGAGCAATTGATAGAACCGCGCAAAGTCGTGACGTCATCTATGGCAATGATTATATCTATAGGCATCACGTCCAAAACAAGTCGACCGATACTGCCTGCATCTACTACTATTACTCCATACATCGACCGCTATCCAGCATGCATCTAGTGTATTAAGTCCAAAAGAACAGAGTAACACGTTAAGCAAGATGACATGATGTAGATGAACAATCTCATATCAACGACAAAGCCCATCTTGTTACCCTTGATGGCAACTACTTAATGTGTGCCTTGCTGCCCCTACTATCACTCGGAAAGGTCACCACATGGTAAGAACCCAAAACCAAGCACTTCTCCCATTGCAAGAATCATAGATCTAGTTGGCCAAACAAAACCCAAGACTCAGAGGGACTTACAAGGATATCAAATCATGCATATAAGAAATCAGCAAAGACTCAAATATATATCATAGATAATCTGATCACAAATCCACAATTCATCGGTTCTCGACAAACACACCGCCAAAGAAGATTACATCGGATAGATATCCATGAAGCATGGAGAACTTTGTATTGAAGATCCAAGAGAGAGAAGAAGCCATCTAGCTACTAACTACGGACCCGTAGGTCTGAAGTGAAGTACTCACGAGTCATTGGAGGGGCGCTGATGATGATGAAGAAGCCCTCCAACTCCAAAGTCCCCTCCGGCAGAGCGCCGGGAAGGGTCTCCGGATGAGATCTCGCGGAAACGGAAGCTTGCGGCAGCGGAAAAGTATTTTCGTGCATCCCCTGATTTTTTGCTGTATTTTAGGGAATATATAGGCCAAAGATCTAGGTCAGGGGGCGCTCAGGGAGGCCACAAGCCCTGCCACCGCCGCCTCCCCCTGGTGGCGGAGTGGGGGCTTGTGGGCTCCCTGGAGCCCTCCTGGCTTGGCCCACAAGCCCCCTGATCTTCTTCCGTTCGGAAAAAAATCATTTCAGGGATTTTATTCCATTTGGACTCCGTTCCAAAATCAGATCTGAACAGAGCCAAAAACACAGGAAAAACAGGAACTGGCACTTGGCACTGAATTAATAAGTTAGTACCAAAAAAAGATATAAAAGGTACATAAAACATCCAAAGATGACAAGATAACATCATGAGACCATAAAAAATTATAGATACGTTGGAGACGTATCACATGACATCTATTGTCCATCCCTCCCGTGGCAGCGGGGTCCTAATGGAAACTACGGGATATTAAGGTTCTTCTTTTAAAAAAGAACCGGACCAATGCATTAACACTTGGTGAATACATGAACTCCTCATACTATGGTCATCTCCGGGAGTGGTTCCGGCTATTGTCACTCCGGGGTTGTCGGGTCATAACACATATTAGGTGACTAAAACTTGCAAGATAGGATCAAGAACACACATATATTTGCGACAACATAATAGGTTCAGATCTGAAATCATGGCACTCGGGCCCTAGTGACAAGCATTAAGCATGGCAAAATCTGAAATCTGAAATCATCTCAGTATATAGTGGATACTAGGGATCAATCCCCCTCAAAACTAACTCGATTACATGATAGATCTCATCCAACCCATCACTGTCCAGCAAGCCTACGATGAGATTACTCACAAACATTGACGAACATCATGGAATTGGCGATGAAGGAAGGTTGGTGATGACGATGGCGATGATCTCCCCTCTCCGGAGCCCAGAACGGACTCCATATCTACCCTCCAGATGAAGAACAGGAGGTGGCGGCGCCTCCGTATCATAAAATGCGATGAACTCTTCTCCTTGATTTTTTTCCGGACGAATCAGACTAAATAGAGCTGGATTTGGAGGCGGTGGAGCGTTGTGGGCCCCACAAGCCTGCCAGGCGCGACCAGGGGGCCCGCGCCTGGTGGGCTTGTGGGCTCATAGCTCCACTTCCTCCGCTGATTCTTGCGCCAGTATTTTTCATAAATTCCAGAAAAATTCTTCGAAAATTTTCAGGTCATTCCGAGAACTTTTATTTCTGCGCAAATACAACACCATGTTAATTCTGCTGAAAACAGTGTTACTCCTGGATAGTTCCATTCAAATCATGCAAATTAGAGTCCAAACCAAGGGCAAAAGAGTTCGGAAAAGTACATACGACAGAGACGTATCAACTCCCCCAAGCTTAAAGCCTTGCTTGTCCTCAAGCAATTCAGTTGACAAACTGAAAGAGACAAAAGAGAAACTTTTACGAACTCTGTTTGATCTTGTTGTTGCAACTATGTCTAACTCATACCCAGAATTTCAGCAAGATCACAAGCTAACCACATAAGCGAATGACATCTAGGTCTCACGGTAAACTCATATCAATGAAATAATCAACTAGCGAGCAAATAATAATAAGTCTCAAACAACAACACTTCAATCAAAACAACATGAAGAAGTACGAACATATGGTATCTCGCTAGCTCTTTCTGAGACCGCAAAACATAAATGCATAGCACCTTCAAAGACCAAGGGCTGACTAAACATTGTAATTCATGGCAAAGAAGATCCAGTCACAGTCATACTCAACACAGTTATAAGCAAAGCATAAAAATGATAGAGGTGCTCTCTAATTGGTGCTTTTATAAGAAGGGGATGACCCAACAGGAACATAAATAGACAGGCCCTTCGCAGAGGGAAGCATTGATTTGCAGAGGTGCCAGACCTCAAGCTTTGAAAACAGAGATAAAAATTTTGGGTGGCACGCTTTTATTGTCAACGCAATGACCAAGAATTCTCACCATCTTCCACGCTACACATGCTATAGGAGGTTCCCAAACAGAAAAGTAAAGTTTTGAATCCCCCACCACCGATCAATCACACTCCACGACTAGCCGAATACTCGGGTGCCGTCCATACCAACATCAATCGAGGGGAGTTTTGTTTGCAATTATCTTTTCGATTTGAGCATGGAACTGGGCATTCCAATTACCGGCTCATTTCTCGTGAATGATAGTGAATAAACACATATCGAGGATAACACGCCTAGCATGGAAGATACTGATAGCCCCCTGTCACCACATGAGCAGTTCGGGCATGCAAAACAGATGATTTCTTGAAGGTTTAGAGAGTGGCACATGCAAATTTACTTGGAACGGTAGGTAGATACCGCATATAGGTAGGTATTGTGGACTCATATGGAACAACTTTGGGTTTTTGGAAGTGGATGCACAAGCAGTATTCCCTCTTAGTACAAGTGAAGGCTAGCAAAAGACTAGGAAGCGACCAACTAGACAGCGACAACAGTCATCAAAATGCATTGAGATTAACTAACATTGAGTGCAAGCATGAGTAGGACATAAATCACCATGAACATGAATATCATAGAGGCTATGTTGATTTTGTTTCAACTACATGCGTGAACATGCGCCAAGTCAAGCCACTTGAATCATTCAGAGGATACCATCCTATCATACTACATCATAGTCATCTCAACATTCATGTGGGCATCCAAGGCAAACTATTATAAGCTCCTAGCTAATTAATTATGGCATCAGAAGCTATGATCTCTAAGTTGTCATTGCAAACATGTTTCTCTCACAACAAAGCTGAATCAGGAAGGATGAGCTAGTCATGTTTACAAAAACAAAATAGATCGAGTTCATACCAACTTTTCCAAGCTCAGTCACTTCATCATATATCGTCATTATTGCCTTTCACTTGCACGACCGAATGATGTGAACAATAATAAGAGTGCTCGTGCATTGGACTAAGTTGGAATCTGCATGCAAACACAAAGGAGAAGACAAAGTAATATGGCTCTTTAACAGATAAACGGATATGCATGCGAGAGCCACTAAACATTGTAACCGTGGTCTTCTACCTTGACCCAAAGAAAAAGAAAACTATTTACACGGGAAAGCTCCCAACAAGCAAAAGAAGAAAAGGAAATCTTTTTGGGTTTTCTCAAACTAGACACACACACGAAAGGAAAACGAGAAAAAGAAATAAACTGGCATGGATGATACAGTGGCAAAGTGTAAACACCGACCAACAAAGTGAAAGCATAAGCAAGAATCAAAAGTCGGTGAGAAACACGTACTCCCCCAAGCTTAGGCTTTTGGCCTAAGTTGGTCTACTCACAAGGAGGGAAATAACCAGCTCCGGGGTACTCCAGAGTGGACTGAGGATGCCACTGCTGTGTGAGCTCCTCTGGCTCCCACTAATAAACTGGCGTCTGGTACTCGACTGGTGGCTCGGGCACGGGCACCTGTGGTTGAGCTAAGCCCCAATATGCGTAGATGTCCGAGGGCATAATAATTTACCTGCCTGCATGAAGATTGAACAAAGAAGGAGCAGGCAAAGTAAGAGTCTCACGAGTACCCTGACTAAATACCAGGTTATAGATCATCCTTCTATTTATATCTCTATCAAGAAAGTCATGGCGAACCATGCTATCATAATCTAGATATCTCTCGGGAAGAAGAATCTCTTCTTCCTCGTCCAGTCTAATGGGTATCTCAAAATGTCTAGCAAGACGAGTAGCATAGATACCTCCATAGACAACGCCTTTAGAATGGTTCATGTTCAACCGTTGAGCTACTATAGCGCCCAAGCTATAAGTTCTATCGTTATAAAGGGCTTCGCACAAGACAGCAAGATCTGGGGAACTAAGGGACCCAGCTTTCCTACGGCCAATCAAACATTTTCCCACAAATAATGAGAAGTACCGAAGCACGGGAAAATGTATGCTAGCAACTCTAGCACAAGACACTCCTCTCTCCTCTCCTACAACAATAGTATCGATGAAAGCTTCCAAGTCCAGTGGACGAGGTTCATGAATATCCCCAACATAAGGTAATTTGCAAACATTGCAAAAATCCTGGAGTGACATGCGCTTGGGGATATCATATAATTTGAACTCAACCATACGAGGATTCTTCCTTGGATAGAAGTTAAAGCTTTGTACGAAGATATTAGTGAGGAGGAGGTATTGCAGACACTTACCTTCAACGAAGGCTGTAAGGCCTGCGTTCTCCACCAAGTAATAAAAGTCCTCATAAAGTCCGGCGGCGCGTAAGAACACATCGCTTGGCCACTCGCACGCTCGAACTTCTGCAATTCGAGGGACCGGATACTTGGGCTTCTTCTATCTTCCATCATCCTTGGGGTCACGTCTTGAAGAGCCTCTTAAGAACCTCCTCATCTTTTCCCTTTGTATATCTCTAAAAATTTCTGAAATTTTAATGATTCTAAGGAAAAGTGAACAAGGCTCAACAAAACTCATAGCAACTACTGTGAAAAGTGCCTAGAGGCCATATTACGCATCAAAACTACTTGGGACCAACTAAAATTAGCATGCAAAGCTCAAGAACATGGTCACCAAGGCAGAAAAAATACGCGAAGTATAAGGCACTAGAGCAAAAACTAATTGGACCAATGGAGGAGTCACTTACCAAGGTGTAATTTCCCCAAAACAGTTCGGAGAATGGTGCTTTGAGCAAGGAGATCGAAAATCCGAGCCAGAAGAGCAAGAACACGGGTTTGAGCTGTGAAACGATTTTTTCTGGAGGTAGGAAAAGCGGATGAGAGCTAGAATGAGTGGAGGGGGTGCACGTGGGCCCCACAAGCCTGGTAGGCGCGACCAGGGGGTGCCCGCGCCTCCAGGGCTTGTGGCCCACTGGTGCAGCTCCCAGACTAGCTCTTCGTCTCAGTATGTTTCAAAAATTCTAGAAAAAATCATACTTGACTTTTAGGACGTTCGGAGAACTTTTATTTTCGGGGTACTTTTCTACGGTACGCTAAAACAGGAAACAGGGAAAACTAAACTAAACCTATCATTTTTATTCTAAGCAACCGAAGGTGAAAGCTTGGAATAGAGGTTTGTGACTCCTCGATTCATCCATCTCATGGTCATCGAAAGAAATCCGTCAATGAGGTTGATCGAATCTCCTTTTCAAACTTTTTCGAATCGCAAAAGAGAATAGAGAATTTTTGAATAGTCACTAGGTCACCTCAATGGGGATGTGTATCTGCCCAACAAGCAAATCATACTTCATCTTAACAGGAGGTATAGGGCATTCAAAGCTCCCAATAAGAATAGATGAAGTTTTTTCGATAGCATTGATGCAATGTACTCGATACTGTTTCTTTGGAAACTACACCGTATGCTCATTACTGTTAACATGGAAAGTGACATTGCCCTTGTTGCAATCTATAACAGCCCCTGCAGTGTTTAAAAAGGGTCTTCCAAGGATCACTGCCATGACATCGTCCTCGGGAATATCCAAGATAACAAAGTCTGTTAAGATAGTGACATTAGCAACCACAACAGGCACATCCTCGCAAATGCCGATAGGGAAAGCAGTTGATTTGTCGGCCATTTGCAGAGAGATTTCAGTGGGTGTCAACTTATCCAGTTCAAGTCTACGATAAAGAGAGTGAGGCATAACACTAACACCGTCTCCAAGGTCACATAAAGCAGTTCTAACATAGTTCCCTTTAATGGAGCAAGGTATAGTGGGCACTACGGGATCACCTAGTTTCTTAGGAGTTCCACCCTTGAAGGTATAATTAGCAAGCATGGTGGAAATCTCAACCTCAGGTATCCTCCTCTTATTAGTCACAATATCTTTCATGTACCTAGCATACGGAGACATTTTGAGCATATCTGTCAAACGCATTTGCAGAAAGATAGGTCTAATCATTTCAACAAATCGCTCAAAATCCTCATCATCCTTTTTCTTGGATGGTCTGGGAGGAAAGGGCATGGGTTTCTGAACCCATGGTTCCCTTTCTTTACCGTGCCTCCTAGGAGTGAAGTCGTTCTTATTGTATCTTCTATTATTAGGTGTGGGTTATCAAGATCAACAGGTTCAATCTCCACATCCTTATTGTTGCTAGGTTGAGCATCTTCATGAACATCACTATTGATATTATCATTAGGCTCATGTTCATCACCAGATTGTGTTTCGGCAGTAGAGACAGAGACATCGTTTGGACTCTCGGGTGTAGCAGCAACAGGGTTGCTAGCGTGTAAGTTCCTATCATATTTCTTCTTCTTCCTAGGATGATTAGGTGCATCAATGCTAACTCCTTGAGAATCTTGTTCAATTCTCTTAGGATGACCCTCAGGATACAAAGGTTCCTGGGTCATTCTACCGCCTCTAGTGACGACTCTGACGGAATTGTCATTCAACTCATTGAGGAAGTCATTTTGATCCTTAAGTACTTGTTCTACTTGAGTAGTAACCATAGAGGCATGTTTACTCAAGAGCTTAAGATCATTGATGTTTCTGTCCACACAAGCACTTAAATGACTAAGCATACGAGCATTCTGTTCCAATTGTCTGCTAACATAATCATTGAAACTCTGTTGTTTGGAAAAAAAGTTATCAAATTCATCCACGGATAAGCTAGAAGGTTTATCAAAAGGAATATCACTCTCATCAAACCTACGCGGAGAATTTACTTCTACTATCTGTATCGGGTTATCAAGACCATGGATCTCTTCGATAGGTGGTAGATTTTTGACATCTTCAGATTCAATGCCTTTCTCTCGCATATCTTCAGGACTGAGGAATAGAATACATCTTTTCTTAGGAGTTGGCTTAGGAGGTGGTTCGGGAATAGTCCAAGCATTCTCATTGCACAGGATGTTATTCAATAGGATCTCAGCTTGTTCTATGGTTCGTTCCCTAAAAACACAACCAGCCCAACTAACTAGGTGGTATCTAGAAGCGTCGGTAAGTCCATTATAGAAGATATCAAGTATTTCATTCTTCTCAAGAGGGTGATCAGGCAAAGCATTCAGTAGGTGGACGAGCCTCCCCCAAGCTTGTGGGAGACTTTCTTCTCCAGCTTGAGCAAAGTTGTATATTTCCTACAAGGCAGCTTGCTTCTTATGGACAGGGAAATATTTTTCAGAGAAGTAGTAGACCATATCCTGGGGGCTACGCACACAACCAGGAGAAAGAGAAGTGAACCAAGTCTTAGCATCATCGTTTAGCGAGAAAGGAAAGAGCTTGAGGATATAGTAGTGGCGGATCTTTTCCTCACTCGTGAATAGGGTGGCTATATCGTGCAGTTTGGTAAGATGGGCTACAACAGTTTGGTAATATTCGACCAGAGTGATTAACTCAGGGTCGACAGAGAATTCATAATCCTTGTCGGTCACAAAGATAGGCGAAGTAGCAAACTTCGGTCGTATTTCATCCTAGCGTTCAAAGATTTTTCTTTCCACTTGAGGAGTAATTTCTCAACATCATAGTTATCCTTACAAGCAAGAAAGTCCTCATTGATCTCTCCCTCCATAACGTAACACTCAGGCATATCAGGCAATTCATGTCTAGGAGAGCTAGTTCTAGCAGGCAAAATAACAGGTTCTACTTCAATAGTATCAGCAGTTTCAGAAGTATCATCAAATCTAGCAGCAACTATAGCAATTTGTGCATCAAAGGCACCTAGTGGCAAAGCAGTATCAAGCAAAACATCATCACAAGCATCATGGAAAACAAAAGTAGCATCATCAAGCACAGGCGACATATCAAGATTTCTAGCAGGAGGTGTTGTCGCAAACTTACTCATAAATGATGGTGAATCAAGTGCAGAGCTAGATGGCAATTCCTTACCTGTCCTCGTAGTGGAGGGCAAGACTTTAGTTCTTGGATCTATCGGATTCCTCATAGTGACCAGCAGACTAAATCCCAAGTGACTCAGAGAATATAGATGTGCTTCCCCGGCAACGGCGCCCGAAAAAGGTCTTCATAACCCACAAGTATAGGGGATCGCAACAGTTTTCGAGGGTAGAGTATTCAACCCAAATTTATTGATTCGACTCAAGGGGAGGCCAACGAATATTCTCAAGTATTAGCAGTTGAGTTGTCAACTCAACCACACCTGAAAGATTTAGTATCTGCAGCAAAGTATCATTAGCAAGGTAGTATGATAGCAGCAGTAGCAACAGAGTAACAGTAGCAGCAAAGTGACAGCAGTAGCAACAGAGTAATAGCAGTAGCTTCAGAGTAGCAATAGCAGCAGTAACAGTAGTAGCAGCAAAGTAACGTAGCAGGGACCAGTAGGAAAAGACTCGTAGGCATTGGATCGGAGATGGATGATTATGCCGGATGTTATTCATCATGTAACAGTTATAACATGGAGAGATAAATAACTAGCTCCAGTTCGTCAATCTAATGTAGGCATGTATTCCGTATGTATTCATACGTGCTTAGGGAAAAGAACTTGCATGGCATCTATTGTCCATCCCTCCCGTGGGAGCGGGGTCCTAATGAAAACTACGGGATATTAAGGTTCTCCTTTTAATAAAGAACTGGACCAACGCATTAACACTTGGTGAATACATGAACTCCTCATACTATGGTCATCTCCGGGAGTGGTTCCGGCTATTGTCACTCCGGGGTTCCCGGGTCATAACACATAGTAGGTGACTACAACTTGCAAGATAGGATCAAGAACACACATATATTGGCGACAACATAAAATGTTCAGATCTGAAATCATCGTACTCGGGCCCTAGTGACAAGCATTAAGCCTGGCTTAGTACTAGCAACATCAATCTCAGAACATAGTGGATACTAGGGATCAATCCCCGTCAAAACTAACTCGATTACATGATAGATCTCATCCAACCCATCACCGTCCAGCAAGCCTACGATGAGATTACTCACGAACGGTGAAGAGCATCATGGTATTGGTGATGAAGTAAGGATGGTGATGACGATGGCGACGATCTCCCCTCTTCGGAGCCTAGAACGGACTCCAGATCTGCCCTCCACATGAAGAACAGGAGGTGGCTGTGCCTCAGTATCGTAAAAAGTGATGAGCTCTTCTCCTTGATTTTTTCCGGACGAAACGGACTAAATAGAGCTGGATTTGGAGGCGGTGAAGCGTTGTGGGCCCCACAAGTCTGCCACGCGCGGCCAGGGGGGCCGCGCCTCGTGGGCTTGTGGGCTCACAGCTCCACTTCCTCCGCTGATTCTTGCGCCAGTATTTTTCATAAATTCCAGAATATTCTCTGTAACTTTTCAGGTCATTCCGAGAACTTTTATTTCTGCGCAAAAACAACACCATGGCAATTCTGCTGAAAACAGCATTAGTCCGGGTTAGTTCTATTCAAATCATGCAAATTAGAGTCCAAAACAAGGGCAAAAGAGTTCGGAAAAGAAGATACGACGGAGACGTATCAGTGTCATCTCTCGGCTTGAACTTGAGGGGCGGCTCTGAATCAATCGTGGGTTTCTTGAGTGGTGCCATATCCGTCGGGTCAACATTGGCCTGGTGAAACTTGAGTTCCTCAGTTGCGCAAGCCGACTCAGCATAAGCTGCGTCTCCCTCTTCGCATTCTTGAGCTATCTTCCGGTCTCCACTGATCGTGATAGCTCCTTTAGGGTCCGACATTTTGAGCTTGAGGTAGACATAACATGGGCGGGCCATGAAACGGGCGTAAGCCGGTCGACCGAAAAGCGCATGGTAAGGACTCTTGATCTTCACCACCTCAAACATGAGGGACTCGCTCCTGTAGTTAGACTCTATGCCAAAGGCCACATTAAGCTTGATCCGCCCAACAGGGTATGCCGACTTACTCGGGACAATGTCGTGGAAGACCGTGGAGGATGGCATCAAATCGCCTTCCGAGAAATTCATCCGTCGAAAAGTATCAAAGTATAAGATGTTGATGCTGCTGCCTCCGTCCATGAGGACCTTGGGGAGGGAATAGCCCCCTACCTATGGCACCAAGATCAAAGCTAAGTCGCCAGGCTTATCAACCCATGGCGGGTGATCCTCCCTACTCCAAACAATGGGTTGCTCAAACCAGTTGAGGTACCTGGGGAGCGCCAACTCAATAACGCTGAAGATTCTGTGCCTGACTTTTTGGTCCCTTTTGCAAGTACTGGTGGTGAACACGTGATACTGCCCGCTGTTCAACTGCTTAGGATTGTTCTGAAAGCTGCCTCTGTCATTCTGCTGCTGGGAGCCGCCTTGTGGAAGTTACTGCTGAAAAATGCCCTGTGCATTATATTGTTAACTGTTCTGGACCTCATACTGCTCAACTTTAGCCTGCGACCCGCCGTGTGGGCCAAGGTTAGGAAAACAACCAAACAGGTTTTTGTGTGAGTCGCCCAGACCGAACTGATCCAGGTGTCTCGCATGATTGCCTCTTTGCCCATTTTTAAGCGCTTCGGCACGAAATTCCTGCATCACATATCAATCTTCCCAAGAATGGGTGGATGGACCTTCTAGGGTGGTATCTTGTGGGCAGCGGCCCTTGAGCATCTCATGATAGTTGCGTGGCTTTTTCCCGCTGAAGCCCCTTTTCTTCTGACGCTGGTTCCCGCTCCCAGCGTTAGTATTGGCAACGAAATCAGTGGCGCCTTCCCGCTGCCTTTTCTTCCCTTGTCCCACGGGGTTGTAGTTGCCTCGCCCCTGGAACTGAGGGTGGCCTTTGGATGACTCGCCCCTCCTGGCGGTGCTGATTTTTTCATCATCCTCCCCGGCATCTTTGGCATCGTCTGACTCGGCATAACTAGTCAGAGTGTCCATCAATTCCCCCATGTCTTGCACCTTACGCTTGAGTCGCCCAAGTTTCAACACCAAAGGCTCGTAGTGACAGTTTTTCTCCAAGATCAGCACGACCCGAGATGCTTTAATTTCATCCGATGAGTGGATCACCTCTGCAACTCATCGCGTCCTGTGATGGGCGAACTCATCCGGGCGCTGGACACAGTGTTGTAAGTCGACGATAGTCATCGGGCGCTTGCAAGTCCCTCTGAAGTTTTCAACAAAACGTTCCTTCTACTCGGCCCGGGTGTTGATGGAGTTGGGCGGCAGGTTCTTCAGCCAAGTGTGCGCCGTCCCTTCAAGCATCATTGTAAAATACTTAGCACACACTGCCTCATTCACATTGAGCATATCCATTGCAAGCTCGTAGCTTTCAATCCATGCCCCTGCTCTAGATCCGGCGTGTAATTGGGAACTTTGCATGGGCCTTTGAAATCCTTCGGCATACGATCATTGCGGAGAGCGGGTGATAGACATGGTATCCCAATGTTCCTGCCACCTGACTCGGCTTGCGTGGGGGAAGGCAACACATAAGATGGATAACCTTGACCCGTCGCTCGGCCGCCGTCTCCATCTGGCGGGCGGCCCGTGCTGCATCCACCAGGTCTTGAGCCCGTGTGTCGGGTATTCCGGGCGGGTTGATCTGCAGAGGACGTCATCGTTCACTAGTGGACATCGTGGGCGGGTCATCATGACGACTCCTAGTGTGATTTGCCTGGGGTGTGGAGTGTAGCCGCTCGCAGCTATATGAATATTGTGCCTGTTGGACCGCCGTCGTTTTCAACATCTCAATCGTGTTCCTTGCCTCTACCTCAGCCCGAGAGTTTCTGTGGATGGGGAGAGATTTAAGGTTGCGGGTTGCTACTAACACGTTGTCGACGGAGTTTGAAAATTTACCCCGCGCCATCTGAAAGCACGGTGTTTGAGACGACGCTGGCTTAGGTGCCTGTGGGTTGGGCGGCGGCTGAGCCGGGTCAACGCGTTGGGCGACTTTCCATGATCGGTTAGGCTCCATCCCACGCGTATGTGGGCTATTGAAGAGTCGAGTTGGGTTCAGATCGGCTGGCACACAATCGCGATGCCTCCTCTGGTGAATTGCATCGGAAGCCTGTTGTTGTCGTTCAAGCCGCCATCCCTCAACACTTAGCCGCTCTCTCTCCGCGGTGATCTGGGCCTGTTGGGCTGCCATCCTGGTGGCTTCACCTTCAATGTCACGCTGGATTTTGGCCATCTCCTCCCTTAGTTTTGCTAACTCGGCATTGACTTGTTCCTGATTCTCCGCCGTCACAGTAATCGTCGTGAGTTTGGCCACCTCTGCTACAAAATCCGCCATGGCTTGAGCCGGGGTCTTCCCCGATCCGCTAGCTACGTTGTTGCCAGCCGCGTTTGGCTGAGGGGCCGCTGCTCCCACCATGTAAATGGCGACCTGACTTGGGTCCTTCAACGTCCTTTGAAATTGATGCCTCAGGCAGTCCCGTGAGCTATCCTTTGTGGAGAGGATTGATTGAATCTGTGTCGCCCATGGACGACTCGTCGTCCAAGTTGACACGTGTATTCTCCTGGATCACCGGCTCATCCTGTAGGTCGGTTCCTTGCGTAAAACCAATGAAAGCATGCGTTTCCTGACCTGATGCTTGGCAGGATGGGCATACCTGGCCGGCTCGACGGTGTCGGTGAAGGTGTCCTGCTCAGGTACGCGAGCCCCAATCTTGCCAATGAAGACATGAATCTTGCTGAAGGGGACCCTGTATCCAGACTCGATTTCATCGGCTTCAGGCCCCCACTGAGAGCTGTCGATGTAGTACTTCCCACGACGGCTCTTAGTCATGATGTCGACCATGTAGCTTCCAAACCCTGGAAGGGATCCCTTTTAGATCTCAACTCCACCGTGTGCAAGCCCCACGGTGGGCGCCAACTGTTGTGGTTTTATCACGGCAGATGTCCTCATGAAAGGACTTAGTGATGGAGCCATCGCACCTTGGTGGCGAATCAAAGGGGGTGAGCAGAAGTGAGACTCAGGTTTACCCAGGTTCAGCCCCTCCTATGGAGGTAAAAGTCTGCGTCTTGCTTTGTGTATATTGATGGTGCATTCGATTACCAAGAGGGTGTAACTCGCCTGACCTAGCTCTTGATGGATTCTAACTTAACCTATCTGCCCTAGAGACTCGCATTTATATACAGGTCGAGGACCTAGGGCTTACAAAGTCCTGGCCACATTACAAATCGTGGCCTTCCATATCTCTAAGCCGCCGTGTCTTCCAAGCTAGGAAACCTCCTCGGCGACTTATCTTCTCCGTTAATCTTGAACCGTCATCTGGCTCATGGGCCCTGTCGGCTCTTCGTTGAAGTTCTCCTGACGCGTCTCACACCCTCGGCCAAGGCCTATCTTGATAATGAATGTTGAATCATCGTTTACCTGACCCGTCCCAATAGGGCGGGTCATACCGCAGGTAATATCACCAACATAGCGAAAAGAAAAAATTTCCTACAATGAGAGAGGGGCTAAATGAAAATTTTACTACATGGTTGGTTGTTAATGAGAAGGTTCCACCAACCATTTCGCATACCCAAGTTATCAATAATACCCACATCATTAATATTATTTGTGTTGAGAATTCCTGATAGTTTCAGTTCCTTTGGCTCAAGTTGTCCATTACCGTGGACATGGTTAATCGATTAGGTTTGAGTACTCTGCAGAGTTTTGCACACGTTCCCCACAAGATTTGATCGCCTCCGTTGAAGTCCTCGCACTATAGGGTATTTGAGAACCGGATGATCAAAACATGGTCTTCCAAAGGGCTCCTCTGAGACACTATCGGTGCCCGTCCAATCTTACCGTTCTTCTACCTCTTGTAGCACCGCCCATCCAGAGTCACCACGATCTCCAACCAAGCCAGAGCCCATAATGACGTGTGGCTATGCACGTAAGCCTCCGGTCTGGAAGTATCCATCCATCTCTTCGTGTCTGGTTGAAGCTTTCCGCAAGATGTCATGGCGCTTCCTCATGCATCCCGGGTCACCCACTCGCTTCTCCATGGTGCCCATCTAAACCATCCTTCACCTAGAGATATGTCGCATCATGTGGTCTTGAAAATCTTGAGTACTCACAACACTCATGATAAATACTTAACAAAACCCCGGCAACTAGAAGCATAGCAAAATAACATTCCGGCCAAAGTACCAAGGGTTTATGTGTGCCTATCACAAGATACTACTCAAGAACCAAAATTTCAAGTACCTACTTTGCATGCAATGGGTGGAGAAGGTTGAACTAGTGCAATAAAACCATAGGTAAAATTATGATCAATGTGAACTTGTCTCGCAAGGTTGATGAAGATAGGTATCTCTCACAGAAAAATAAAGTGATAGAACTAGTCGTCACTCTCCGATGAAAACTATATAATCAAACATAGTATTCACATAAGCAATCATACTAGAAATCATCTTAACAATAAATAAAACCAACAATTAAAATTTAATGCAATAAAATCAAATAGAAAAATCAAATAAGAAATCAAACTAGCCTTGAAATCAATTTGCAAGTTATTATAGAACTATAATTGATTTCATGCTATCAAATAATTAAAATAAAAAAAATTGTTGTTGAAAAGGTAGTTTTAACTAAGACAAAACAAAATAAATTTGTCTACTAAAAGAAAACAAATTAAAACAAGTAAAACAAGGCAAAAAGCAAAAAGCAAAAAGAACTCACACAAAATCTGTTTTTCTTAAAACCTAAATTTAAAATATCCAAAAAATTCTGAAATTATACCTACTGATAAACAAGATCATTAATGACGAGTAGGCAAAAGATTCAACTCAAAAACTATTTTTAAACTCAAGATATTTACAAAAAAAGACTTGAATCAAATCTGCTTGAATTCAAAATTCAAAAATTCAAATATGGTCGATCTTTATATCTACAGAGACTAGAAAAAAATTGTGACAGAATGCAAAAAGAGTCATTGAAAAACAGTTAAAACATAAAGTGATAGCCAAACTAAAAACAGAAATATTTCTGTTAAATAAAGAAAAACAGAAAAATAAAAATCTACCTAACGAACAGGGGTGCTACGTGGCGTGTTGTGGTTGGCTAGGTGGTGTTCGTGGATTAGCTAAATGAGTAAGTGATGATGAGTTGATGGATATACTTCTCGCCCCTCGTTGGTTACCCCAAGTGGAAGGTGGAGATTTCTCTTACACGGGGACTGTAAGGTTGATCGAACGAGGAGGACTCCGAGGATCAACAAGTAGGTGTCCGCTGCTTTGGCGTTAGCAGAAGACATGGACCTGCACTCACAACAAATAACTTTGCTCCCAATGAGTTCAGAGAGGTTGTCAATCTCTTTGGACATGTAGTTTGCAAAGGATCAAAACACACGCGGGAATAGAGATAGTGATTGCAACAGAAAAGTAAACAAAAGCAGTAAATGGTGGAGGTGTAAACAATGGTGGTAATATGGACCAGAGTCACATGATGTTCACTAGTGATGTCTCTCTCCCAAAAGACGATAAACAACTATGCTGGGTAAGTAGATTACAGCTGGGCAATTAACAGAATTATAAACGCATCGCAATGCTAATCATGCTACTAGAAATTTAGAGGCTCAAAAGTAATGGGTAGTACGCCAAGACAAGTAGACTGTTTATCCTTTAGCATCTTCTCTCTAATCATCCACCTTGATATATTTATCCAGAACATCTCGCTGGTATTAAGTTGCGAGCCCCACCCAAAGTGTAAACTCAAAGCAACGAAGAACTCCATTAACAAACTTTGTGTAAGGTAAACAATCCTTGCAACCGTGGTCACAATCACCGTTGTTTTCTCCCTGGTGGCAACAGCACATCCCCTAGTCTCATGTTTCTATCACTCAAGCTAGACATCAGGGGGCATGAACCCACAATCATGCATAACGCTCCCTCTTGGAGTTACAATCTACTACAGGGTCAAAGCAATAAAAAGCAACGGAGAACATGCATGAATTACGCAAGAACATAATATAAAAGGAGAACCAAATATATAACTCATCACAATCTGAACATAATCTCATAATCCATCGAATCCCAGCAAACCAAGCATAGCAACAGTAGGTAAATTATATAGATTCCTTTTTCATGTAGGGCAGCTCACAAGGGCTAAGCATTAAAGCACAAGATTGGAGAGAAGACATCACATAGCTACTGGTCATGGACTCATGGTCCAAGAAGGACTACTCACGGCACGTCCGGGAAGCGTCCATCGTGGTGGAGAAGCTCTTGGAGGTCAATCTTCCCTTTGATAGGGTGTCGGGAAGAGGTCTTCTGGCACTCCCAATCTCGGAAGCGCTGCAGCGGCGGAACGGTGGAGAAATCCGCGATTCTGGATCTCCTGATAGGGTTTTCTATCGGAGAGGTAAATATAGGCCGAAGGAGGGCACCAAAGGGGGTGGGCCCCACCCAGGCGGCCTTGTGGTGCGTCCAGGAGGTGGCCTGTGCAGGGTGGCCGCCTGGGCGAGCCCTAGCTCCCCTCTGGCCCCAGCTTGATGCCTCGTGAAGCTTCCATCACGCTGATTTTTATATATTTTTCTCGGAATTTTTGGGGCTGTGTAAATTGGGGTAAAAGTCCATGCAAAAAAAGACATCAACAGACAGAAACTGGCACTGGGTGCCCTGAGTTACTAGGTTAGTCCAAATATGTGTTAAAAGGTATGAAAGTGTAGCAAAAAATACGAAAATGTCACCCAAAAGATCATGGAACTAGCAGAAATTATAGATACGTTTGGGACGTATCAACATCCCCAAGCTTAATTCCTGCTCGTCCTCGAGTAGGTAAATGAGAACACAAATAATTTATGTGGTGACATGCTAACACACATATAAGAAATTCAAAGTACAGCAAGTAATATATGCAATTCAAGTCAAGACAATAACAAGCAAGACTCTATATTTAGTATTGAAAATAGCAAAGTAAGAACATAAAGGTGCAAGAGCTCTCGCTGTCCGTGACTCGAATGTCTCCAAATGGTGTTTGCATGCAAGAAGTGGGAGATGGTTTTAGAGCATAAAAATATTTTGTAGTTTAATTGAGAACTCAATCTACTAAAACTTCACACTTGGTCTCCTTCGGAATCTTATTTTGACTCATCCCCAAACCACTAGTCAGGCACAAGTTAAAATGATCCTCTCCCTATCGACTTTGAGCACTCATGCAATGGATGAGCGCAAGCAAGATATGTTGGAACTTAGAATGGCAAATAGAATAATGATCAGGAAGGAAGACAAAAAAGGTGTGAAAGGCTCACATCAATGAGGACAACCATAGGCGAGAGAAAGCCAAATGATACATATGATCTGAGGAGTAGGGATTGCCATGCAACGGATGTAAATATGAGCTAATTAAGGTAAGTTCTCCAATGGAACTAGTGGGGGTGCATCCAACTTGCTTGCTCATGAAGACCTAGAGCTCATTTGAGGAGGCTCATCATTGGAATATACAAGCCAAGTTATATAGTGTAAGCGTCCCCACATAGTTATGCATGAATGATAATCTCTATGGAGTAGAAATATAACAATGGAGTACGAGTGTGGATCTTTCAAAAGGAATAGTAGTGTTGCCCCCCTTGTCTCTTTTTGTGTGGCCTCTTTGGCTCTTTCTATTTATCTCTCATTTGTCCTCTTTGGGATCTTTTCATGTGTCCTCTTTGGGATCTTTTAATCTGTCCTCTTTGGGATCTTTTGCTCACTTAAGGGAAACACTCTATATTCTACAAGAATAAAAAGAAGATCTTCACACTTTATAAGAAGTATTCAACATAAAGACAAATGAAAAACATCATGATGTACCAAATATATGCCTTTGCCACTGTAGCAGGATATGCAATGAAACTAGCGCGTCATGTAGCAATAATAAGGACAAGGCCCTGCTACCTCTTGAGCTTGCGTTGGTTTTGCCCTTGAAGAGCAAAGGGTGATGCAGCACAGTAG
Source organism: Hordeum vulgare subsp. vulgare (assembly GCF_904849725.1). Taxonomy (NCBI): domain Eukaryota; kingdom Viridiplantae; phylum Streptophyta; class Magnoliopsida; order Poales; family Poaceae; genus Hordeum; species Hordeum vulgare. The sequence continues at coordinate 435,308,183 of NC_058519.1, read as the reverse complement.
CAGTAAGTATTTCCCTCAGTTTGAGAACCAAGGTATCAATCCAGTAGGAGTATCAAGCCAAGTCTCCAAAGTACCTGCGCAAAAACAGCAAACTTGCACCCAACGCTACAAAGGAGTTGTCAATCCCTTCACGATTGATTGCAAGGTGAGATCTGAAGGCGGAAAGTGCAACAAAGTGAAAGTGTAGAGCTGAAAATATGATGTGAAGTAGACCCGGGGGCCATAGTGTTCACTAGAAGCTTCTCTCATGATAGCAAATATTACGGTGGGTGAACGAATTACTGTCGAGCAATTGATAGAACCGCACAAAGCCATGACCATATCTAAGGCAATGATCATACATATAGGCATCACGTCCGAGACAAGTAGACCGATACTTTCTGCATCTACTACTATTACTCCACACATCGACCGCTATCCAGCATGCATCTAGTGTATTGACTTCATAACAAACACATTAACGCCTTAAGTAAGATGACATGATGTAGAGGGATAAATTCATGCAATAGATATAAACCCCATCTTTTTACCCTTGATGGAAAAAACACGATGCGTGCCTCGCTACCCATTCTGTCACGATGTCACCGCATGGTATGAACCCAAAACCAAGCACTTCTCCCATTGCAAGAATCATAGATCAAGTTGGCCAAAAAAAACCACAACTCGAAGAGAATTACAAGGACATGAAATCATGCATATAAGAGATCAGAAGAAACTCAAATAAGATTCATAGATAATCTGATCATAAATCCACAATTCATCGGATTTCGACAAACACACCGCAAAAGAGGACTGCATCAGATAGATCTCCATGAAGATCATGGAGAACTTTGTATTGAAGATCCAAGAGAGAGAAGAAGCCATCTAGCTACTAGCTACGGACCCGAAGGTCTATGGTGAACTACTCACGCATCATCGGAGAGGCAATCGTGTTGATGAAGAAGCCCTCCGTGTCCGAATGCCCCCTCCGACAGGGCACCAGAGCGTGCCCCAGATGGGATCTTGGAGAGACAGAAGCTTGCGGCGGTGAAAATGTATTCTCGTGGCTCTCTCCCGTGGTTTCATATTTTTCGGGGATTTATAGGCGGAAGAAGTAGGGCAGAGGAGCCACACGGGGCCCACGAGCCTGCTAGGCCCCCCAGGCCGCGGCTAGGGGGCTTGTGGCCTCCCCTGGTGCCCTTTGCCTTGTTTCTCAAGCTCCCTGCGTATCTTTTGTTCCGGAAAAAATCTTTTCGGAGGTTTTATTCCGTTTGGACTCCGTTTGATATTCTCCTCTGAAAAAGGACAAAAACACGGAAAAGGTAGGAACTGGCACTTGGCACTGAGTTAATAAGTTAGTCCCAAAAAAGATATGAAATGCATACAAAACATCCAAAGGTGACAAGATAATAGCATGGAACCATCAAAAATTATAGATATGTTGGAGACGTATCAAGCATCCCCAAGCTTCACTCCTTCTCGTCCTCGAGTAGGGAAGCGATAAAGACTGAATTTTGATGTGGAATGCTACCTAGCATATTTGTCATTTGCAACTTATTTAATGTGACATGAATGTTCAGATCCATAAGATTCAAAACAATAGTTTGCTATTGACATGAAAACAGTAATACTTCAAGCAAACTAGCAAAGTAATCATGAACTTTTGAAATAACAAGGCCAAAGAAAGTTATCCCTACAAAATCATATAGTATGGCTATGCTCCATCCACTACAGGAATCAGCTTCTTTGCCGTCTGCTATCACACACGGCAAAGACAAAATCCTGGACGGCAAAGAGAATACCGCAGACGGCAAAGAATCTCACGGCCGGCAAAATATCCGCGTCAGCCTACGACGGCATTGTACCTTCTTTGCCGTATGTCCCCCCAAAGCGGACAGCAAAGCTCTTTGCGGTCAACTTTCCATAGGAGCAGTCCGCAAAGTTCTTGAGACGGCAGCCGACAGGCGTTACCTCCGTTAGGGGTTAACGGAGGCTTTGCCGTCTGCCTCCCCCTTATTCTTTGCCGTCTGCCTCCCCCTTATTATTTGTCATCTGCCTCCCCCTTATTCTTTGTCGTCTGCCTCCTCCTCCCCCCCTCCACTCTTTGTCGTCTGCCTCCTCCTCCCCCCTCCTCTGTGCCCTCTTCTTTGTCGTCTTCCCACCCTGGAGGCAGACGGCAAAGAGCCTATATAGACACCCCAGGATGCACAGCTGGGTGCCATGTGGCACCTTTGCCTTCTGCGAGCTGATGGCACAGGTCTTTGTCATCAGCTGGCAGATGGCAAAGAGCCCATATAGTACCTGTTTTTTTTGTTTTATATTATTTCACATCACATATATATATATATATATATATATATATATATATATAAAGTTCATCCATCGACATTGTTCAACTCCATGAATGCCAGCTTCCATGCAAGTAGTATATCCAATCTGCAAAAATGTGAATAAGAAAGTCAGAAGAAGAACAAAATATGATGTTTTTGAGCTAATTATGTCATTTTAGCATAAAACAAGCTAAGAATATAATATTCATGAGCTAACCAAGGTTCTTATGCCATTTTTAGCTTATTATGGCATTTTGGAGCTAAATGGGTTAATTATGTCATTGTCGTGGAAATTAAAGCAAGGATAATATGAAAGAGGAGAAGAAAGAGGAGGAGGAGGAGAAAACGAAGAAATCAAGAAGGAGGAGAAGGAGGAGAAGGAGGAGGAGGAGAAGGACTATAAGGTCCTTGGCCTTCCCCTCCATCTCCTCCTCCTCCTCCTCCTCCTTCTCCTTCTTCTCTTCTTCTTCTTCTTCTTCTTTCTTTTCATTTTTCCTATTTCTTCTCCTCTTCTCCTCTTGTTGGAGCTAAATTACCTAATTATGTCATTTTGGAGCTATATGGGCAAATTATCCCATTTTAGAGGAAAACAAGCTAAGAATATAGTATTCATGAGCTAACCAAGGTTCTTATGCCATTTTGAGCTTATTATGGCATTTTGGAGTTAAATGGGCTAATTATGTCATTGTTGGGGAAATTAAAGCAAGGATAACATGAAAGAGGAGAAGAAAGAGGAGGAGGAGGATGTTGGGGAACGTCGCATGGGAAACAAAAATTTTCCTACGCGCACGAAGACCTATCATGGTGATGTCCATCTACGAGAGGGGATGAGTGATCTACGTACCCTTAGAGAACGCGGTTGATGTAGTGGAACGTCCTCACGTCCCTCGATCCGCCCCGCGAACAATCCCGCGATCAGTCCCACGATCTAGTACCGAACGGACGGCACCTCCGCGTTCAGCACACGTACAGCTCGACGATGATCTCGGCCTTCTTGATCCAGCAAGAGAGACGGAGAGGTAGAAGAGTTCTCCGGCAGCGTTACGGCGCTCCGGAGGTTGGTGATGATCTCGTCTCAGCAGGGCTCCGCCCGAGCTCCGTAGAAACGCGATCTAGAGGAAAAACTATGGAGGTATGTGGTCGGGCAGCCGTGAGAAAGTCGTCTCAAATCTGCCCTAAAAGCCCCATATATATAGGAGGAGGGAGGGGGACCTTGCCTTGGGGTCCAAGGGACCCTCAAGGGGTCGGCCGAGCCAAGGGGGGAGGACTCCCCCCCCAAACCGAGTTGGACTTGGTTTGGTGGGAGGAGTCCCCCTCCCTTCCCACTTCCTCCTTCTTCTTTTTTTCTTTTCCTTTGATTTCCTTCTCCTGGCGCATAGGCCCCCTTGGGGCTGTCCCACCAGCCCACTAAGGGCTGGTGTGTCTCCCCAAAGCCTATGGGCTTCCCCGGGGTGGGTTCCCCCCCCCCCCCCCCGGTGAACTCCCAGAACCCATTCGTCATTCCCGATACATTCCCGGTAACTCCGAAAACCTTCCGGTAATCAAATGAGGTCATCCTATATATCAATCTTCGTTTTCGGACCATTATCTTGATACAGGAATTATAATAATAACCATATTTATTATTGCCTCTAGGGCATAATTCCAATAGTCTCCCACTTGCACTAGAGTCAATAATCTAGCCCTCACATCACCATGTGAATTACATTGTAATAAATCTAACACCCATACAGTTCTGGTGTCGATCATGTTTTGGCCGTGGAAGAGGTTTAGTCAGCGGGTCTGCTACATTCAAATCCGTGTGCACTTTGCATATATTTACGTCCTCCTCCTCGACGTAGTCGCGGATGAGGTTGAAGCGTCGTTTGATGTGTCTGGTCTTCTTGTGAAACCTTGGTTCCTTTGCTAAGGCAATGGCACCAGTGTTGTCACAGAACAAGCTTATTGGATCCAGTGCACTTGGCACCACTCCAAGATCCGTCATGAACTGCTTCATCCAGACACCCTCCTTAGCCGCCTCCGAGGCAGCCATGTACTCCGCTTCACATGTAGAATCTGCTACGACGCTTTGCTTGGAACTGCACCAGCTTACTGCACCCGCATTGAGAATAAATACGTATCCGGTTTGCGACTTAGAGTCGTCCGGATCTGTGTCAAAGCTTGCATCGACGTATCCTCTGACGGCGAGCTCTTCGTCACCTCCATACACGAGAAACATCTCCTTAGTCCTTTTCAGGTACTTCAGGATATTCTTGACCGCCGTCCAGTGATCCACTTCTGGATTACTCTGGAACCTACCTGCCATACTTATGGCCAAGCTAACATCCGGTCTAGTGCACAGCATTGCATACATGATAGAGCCTATGGCTGAAGCATAGGGGACGGAGCGCATATGCTCTCTATCTTCATCAGTTGCTGGGCACTGAGTCTTACTCAATCTCGTACCTTGTAAAACTGGCAAGAACCCTTTCTTGGACTGTTCCATTTTGAACCTCTTCAAAACTTTATCAAGGTATGTGCTTTGTGAAAGTCCTATCAGGCGTTTCGATCTATCCCTATAGATCTTAATGCCTAGAATGTAAGCAGCTTCTCCTAGGTCCTTCATAGAGAAACTTTTATTCAAGTAACCTTTTATGCTCTCCAAAAGCTCTACATTGTTTCCAATCAGTAATATGTCATCCACATATAATATTAGAAACGCCACAGAGCTCCCACTCACTTTCTTGTAAATACAAGATTCTCCAACCACTTGTATAAACCCAAATGCTTTGATCACCTCATCAAAGTGTTTGTTCCAACTCCGAGATGCTTGCACCGGTCCATAAATGGATCGCTGGAGCTTGCACACCTTGTCAGCATTTTTAGGATCGACAAAACCTTCGGGTTGCATCATATACAACTCTTCCTTAAGGAAACTGTTAAGGAACGCCGTTTTGACATCCATCTGCCAGATTTCATAATCGAAAAATGCAGCTATTGCTAACATGATTCTGACGGACTTAAGCATCGCTACGGGTGAGAAGGTCTCATCATAGTCAACTCCTGGAACTTTTGAAAAACCCTTTGTCACAAGTCGAGCTTTATAAACGGTCACATTACCGTCAGCGTTCGTCTTCTTCTTAAAGATCCATTTGTTCTGAATAGCCTTGCGGCCCTCAGGTAGTATCTCCAAAGTCCACACTTTGTTCTCATACATGGATCCTATCTCGGATTTCATGGCTTCTAGCCATTTGTTGGAATCTGGGCCCACCATTGCTTCTTCATAATTTGCAGGTTCATTGTTGTCTAACAACATGATTAATAAGACGGGATTACCGTACCACTCTGGAGCAGCGCGTGATCTCGTCGACCTGCGTGGTTCAACAGAAACTTGAACTGGAGTTTCATGATCATCATCATTAACTTCCTCCTCAACCGGCGTCGCAACGACAGAGGTTTCCCCTTGCCCTGCGCCACCATCCAGAGGGATGAGAGGTTCGACAACCTCGTCAAGTTCTATCTTCCTCCCACTCAATTCTCTCGAGAGAAACTCCTTCTCGAGAAAAGTTCCGTTCTTAGCAACAAACACTTTGCCCTCGGATTTGAGATAGAAGGTGTACCCAACTGTCTCTTTTGGGTAACCTATGAAGACGCATTTTTCCGCTGTGGGTTCCAGTTTTTCAGGCTGAAGCTTTTTGACATAAGCATCACATCCCCAAACTTTAAGAAACGACAACTTTGGTCTTTTGCCATACCACAGTTCGTATGGTGTCGTCTCAACGGATTTTGATGGTGCCCTATTTAAAGTGAATGCAGCTGTTTCTAATGCATAACCCCAAAATGATAACGGCAAATCAGTAAGAGACATCATAGATCGCACCATCTCTAACAAAGTACGATTACGACGTTCGGACACACCATTATGCTGTGGTGTTCCAGTCGGTGTTAACTGCGAAACAATTCCACATTGTCTTAAGTGAGTACCAAACTCGAAACTCACATATTCACCCCCACGATCAGACCGTAGGAACTTGATCTTCTTGTTACGATGATTTTCCACTTCACTCTGAAATTGCTTGAACTTTTCAAATGTTTCAGACTTGTGCTTCATCAAGTAGACATAACCATATCTACTTAAATCGTCAGTGAAGGTGAGAAAATAACGATATCCGCCGCGTGCCTCCATGCTCATTGGACCACACACATCGGTATGTATGATTTCCAACAAGTCACTTGCACGCTCCATTGTTCCGGAGAACGGAGTCTTAGTCATCTTGCCCATGAGGCATGGTTCGCACGTGTCAAGTGAATCAAAGTCAAGTGACTCCAAAAGTCCATCAGCATGGAGTTTCTTCATGCGCTTCACACCAATATGACCCAAGCGGCAGTGCCACAAAAATATGGCGCTATCATTGTTTACTCTAACTCTTTTGGTCTCAATGTTATGTATATGTGTATCGCTATCAAGATTCAATATGAACAATCCTCTCACATTCGGTGCATGACCAGAAAAGATGTTACTCATAGAAATAGAACAACCATTATTCTCAGACTTAAAAGAGTAACCGTCTCACAATAAACAAGATCCAGATATAATGTTCATGCTCAACGCAGGCACCAAATAACAATGATTTAAGTTCATCACTAATCCCGATGGTAGCTGAAGTGACACTGTGCCGACGGCGATTGCATCAACCTTGGAACCGTTTCCTACGCGCATCGTCACTTCGTCTTTCGCCAGCCTTCGTCTATTCCGCAGTTCCTGCTTCGAGTTGCAAATGTGAGCAACAGAACCGGTATCAAATACCCAGGCACTACTACGAGAGCCGGTTAAGTACACATCAATAACATGTATATCAAATATACCTGATTTTTCTTTGCCCGCCTTCTTATCTGCCAGATACTTGGGGCAATTGCGCTTCCAGTGACCCATACCCTTGCAATAGAAGCACTCTGTTTCAGGCTTAGGTCCAGCTTTGGGCTTATTCGGCGGATTGGCAACAGGCTTGCCGCTCTTCTTCGAATTGCCCTTCTTTCCTTTGCCGTTTCTCTTGAAACTAGTGGTCTTGCTCACCATCAACACTTGATGCTCTTTACGGAGTTCAGACTCTGCGACTTTCAGCATCGCAAACAACTCGCCGGGAGACTTGTTCATCCCTTGCATGTTGTAGTTCAACACAAAGCCTTTATAGCTTGGCAGCAGTGATTGAAGGATTCTGTCAGTGATAGCTTCTTGCGGGAGTTCAATCCCCAGTTCAGCTAGACGGTTTGAGTACCCAGACATTTTGAGCACATGTTCACTGACAGACGAGTTTTCCTCCATCTTGCAAGCATAGAATTTATCGGAGGTCTCATACCTCTCGATCCGGGCGTTCTTCTGAAAGATAAACTTCAACTCCTGGAACATCTCAAATGCTCCATGACGCTCAAAGCGACATTGAAGTCCCGGTTCTAAGCCATACAAGACTGCACATTGAACTATTGAGTAGTCCTCCTTACGCACTAACCAAGCGTTCTTAACATGCTGATCAGCCGTAGCGGGTGGTTCATCTCCTAGCGCAGCATTAAGGACATAATCCTTCTTTCCAGCTTGTAAGATTAGCTTAAGATTACGAGCCCAGTCTACAAAGTTGCTTCCATCATCTTTCAACTTAGCTTTCTCTAGGAACGTATTAAAATTCAGGATGACACTTGCGTGAGCCATGATCTACAACACAAATATATTCAAAGTGGACTTAGACTATGTTCAAGATAATTAGAGTTCAACTTAATCAAATTATATGCTAAACTCCCACTCAAAAAGTACATCTCGCTAGTCATTTGAGTGGTTCATGATCCACTTACACTATCCCAAGTCCGATCATCACGTGAGTTGAGTATAGTTTCAGTGGTAAGCATCCCTATGCTAATCATATCAACTATATGATTCATGATCGACCTTTCGGTCTCATGTGTTCCGAGTCCATGTCTGCACATGCTAGGCTCGTCAAGCTTAACCCGAGTGTTCCGCGTGCGCAACTGTTTTGCACCCGTTGTATGTGAACGTTGAGTCTATCACAGCCGATCATCACGTGGTGTCTCAAAACGACGAACTGTAGCAACGGCGCACAGTCGGGGAGAACACAATTTCGTCTTGAAATTTTAGTGAGAGATCACCTCATAATGCTACCGTCGATCTAAGCAAAATAAGGTGCATAAAAGGATTAACATCACATGCAATTCATAAGTGACATGATATGGCCATCATCACGTGCTTCTTGATCTCCATCACCAAAGCACCGGCACGATCTTCTTGTCACCGGCGCCACACCATGATCATCCATCAACGTGTTGCCATCGGGGTTGTCGTGCTACTTATGCTATTACTACTAAAGCTACATCCTAGCAAAATAGTAAACGCATCTGCAAGCACATATGTTAGTATAAAGACAACCCTATGGCTCTTGCCGGTTGCCGTACCATCGACGTGCAAGTCGATATTTCTATTACAACATGATCATCTCATACATCCAATATATCACATCACATCGTTGGCCATATCACATCACAATCATACCCTGAAAAAACAAGTTAGACGTCCTCTAATTTTCTTGTTGCATGTTTTACGTGGTGACCAAGGGTATCTAGTAGGATCGCATCTTACTTACGCAAACACCACAACGGAGATATATGAGTTGCTATTTAACCTCATCCAAGGACCTCCTCGGTCAAATACGATTCAACTAAAGTTGGAGAAACTGTCACTTGCCGGTCATCTTTGAGCAAAGGGGGTTACTCGTAACGATGAAACCAGTCTCTCGTAAGCGTACAAGTAATGTCGGTCCAAGCCGCTTCAATCCAACAATACCGCGGAATCAAGAAAAGACTAAGGAGGGCAGCAAAACGCACATCACCGCCCACAAAACCTTTTGTGTTCTACTCGAGAAGACATCTACGCATGAAACTAGCTCATGATGCCACTGTTGCGGAACGTCGCATGGGAAACAAAAATTTTCCTACGCGCACGAAGACCTATCATGGTGATGTCCATCTACGAGAGGGGATGAGTGATCTACGTACCCTTGTAGATCGTACAGCAGAAGCGTTAGAGAACGCGGTTGATGCAGTGGAACGTCCTCACGTCCCTTGATCCGCCCGGGGAACAATCCCGCGATCAGTCCCACGATCTAGTACCGAACGGACGGCACCTCCGCGTTCAGCACACGTACAGCTCGACGATGATCTCAGCCTTCTTGATCCAGCAAGAGAGACGGAGAGGTAGAAGAGTTCTCCGGCAGCGTGACGGCGCTCCGGAGGTTGGTGATGATCTCGTCTCAGCAGGGCTCCGCCCGAGCTCCGCAGAAACGCGATCTAGAGGAAAAACTATGGAGGTATGTGGTCGGGCAGCCGTGAGAAAGTCGTCTCAAATCTGCCCTAAAAGCCCCATATATATAGGAGGAGGGAGGGGGACCTTGCCTTGGGGTCCAAGGGACCCTCAAGGGGTCGGCCGAGCCAAGGGGGGGAGGACTCCCCCCCCCAAACCGAGTTGGACTTGGTTTGGTGGGAGGAGTCCCCCTCCCTTCCCACTTCCTCCTTTTTTTTCTTTTCCTTTGATTTCCTTCTCTTGGCGCATGGGCCCCCTTGGGGCTGTCCCACCAGCCCACTAAGGGCTGGTGTGTCTCCCCAAAGCCTATGGGCTTCCCCGGGGTGGGTTGCCCCCCCCCCCCCCCGGTGAACTCCCGGAACCCATTCGTCATTCTCGGTACATTCCCGGTAACTCCGAAAACCTTCCGGTAATCAAATGAGGTCATCCTATATATCAATCTTCGTTTCCGGACCATTTCGGAAACCCTCGTGACGTCCCTGATCTCATCCGGGACTCCGAACAACATTCGGTAACCAACCATATAACTCAAATACGCATAAAACAACGTCGAACCTTAAGTGTGCAGACCCTGCGGGTTCGAGAACTATGTAGACATGACCCGAGAGACTCCTCGGTCAATATCCAATAGCGGGACCTGGATGCCCATATTGGATCCTACATATTCTACGAAGATATTATCGTTTGAACCTCAGTGCCAAGGATTCGTATAATCCCGTATGTCATTCCCTTTGTCCTTCGATATGTTACTTGCCCGAGATTCGATCTTCAGTATCCGCATACCTATTTCAATCTCGTTTACCGGCAAGTCTCTTTACTCGTTCCGTAATACAAGATCCCGCAACTTACACTAAGTTACATTGCTTGCAAGGCTTGTGTGTGATGTTGTATTACCGAGTGGGCCCCGAGATACCTCTCCGTCACACGGAGTGACAAATCCCAGTCTTGATCCATACTAACTCAACTAACACCTTCGGAGATACTTGTAGAGGATCTTTATAGTCACCCAGTCACGTTGCGACGTTTGATACACACAAAGCATTCCTCCGGTGTCAGTGAGTTATATGATCTCATGGTCATAGGAATAAATACTTGACACGCAGAAAACAGTAGCAACAAAATGACACGATCAACATGCTACGTCTATTAGTTTGGGTCTAGTCCATCACGTGATTCTCCCAATGACGTGATCCAGTTATCAAGCAACAACACCTTGTTCATAATCAGAAGACAGTGACTATCATCGATCAACTGGCTAGCCAACTAGAGGCATGCTAGGGACGATGTTTTGTCTATGTATCCACACAGGTAAATGAGTCTTCATTCAATACAATTATAGCATGGATAATAAACTATTATCTTGATACAGGAATTATAATAATAACTACACATTTATTATTGCCTCTAGGGCATAATTCCAACAGAGGAGAAGAAGAAGAAATCAAGAAGGAGGAGAGGAGAAGGACTAGAAGGTCCTTGGCCTTCTCCTCCTCGTCCTCCTCCTCCTCCTCCTTCTCCTTCTTCTCTTCTTCTTCTTCTTATTCTTTCTTTTCATTTTTCCTATTTCTTCTCCTCTTCTCCTCTTGTTGGAGCTAAATTACCTAATTATGTCTTTTTGGAGCTAAGTGGGTTAATTATCCCATTTTAGAGTTAAACAAGCTAAGTATATAATATTCATGAGCTAACCAAGGTTCTTATGCCATTTTGAGGTTATTATGGTATTTTGGTGCTAAATGGGCTAATTATGTCATTGTTCGGGAAATTAAAGCAAGGATAATATGAAAGAGGATAAGAAAGAGGAGGAGGAGGAGAATAATAAGAAATCAAGAAGAAGGAGGAGAAGGAGGAGGAGGAGGAGGAGAAGGACTAGAAGGTCCTTGGCCTTCTCCTTCTCCTCCACCTACTCCTCCTTCTCCTTCTTCTCTTCTTCTTCTTCTTCTTCTTCTTCTTCTTTCTTTTGATTTTTCGTATTTCTTCTCCTCTTCTTGGAGCTAAATTACCTAATTATGTCTTTTTGGAGCTAAATGGGCTAATTATCCCATTTTAGAGGAAAACAAGCTAAGTACATAATATTCATGAGCTAACCAAGGTTCTTATGCCATTTTGAGCTTATTATGGCATTTTGGAGCTAAATGGGCTAATTATGTCATTGTTGGGGAAATTAAAGCAAGGATAATATGAAAGAGGAAAAGATAGAGGAGGAGGAGGAGAAGAAGAAGAAATCAAGGAGAAGGAGGAGAAGGAGGAGGACTAGAAGGTCCTTGGCCTTCTCCTCCTCCTCCTCCTCCTTCTCCTTCTTCTCTTCTTCTTCTTCTTCTTCTTCTTCTTCTTATTCTTTCTTTTCATTTTTCCTATTTCCTCTCCTCTTCTCCTCTTATTGGATCTAAATTACCTAATTATGTCTTTTTGGAGCTAAATGGGCTACTTATCCCATTTTAGAGGAAAACAAGCTAAGTATATAATATGCATGAGCTAACCAAGGTTCTTATGCCATTTTGAGCTTATTATGTCATTTTGGAGCTAAATGGGTTAATTATGTCATTGTTGGGGAAATTAAAGCAAGGATATTATGAAAGAGGATAAGAAAGAGGAGGAGGAGGAGAACAAGAAGAAATCAAGAAGAAGGAGGAGAAGGAGGAGAGGGAGGAGGAGGAGAAGGACTAGAAGGTCCTTGGCCTTCTCCTCCTTCTCCTCCTCCTCCTCCTCCTTCTCCTTCTTCTCTTCTTCTTCTTCTTCTTTATTTTCATTTTCCCAATTTCTTCTCCTCTTGTTGGATCTAAATTACTTAATTATGTCTTTTTGGAGCTAAATGGGCTAATTATCCCATTTTAGAGGAAAACAAGCTAAGTATATAATATTCAAGAGCTAACCAAGGTTCTTATGCCATTTTGAGCTTATTATGGCATTTTGGAGCTAAATGGGCTAATTATGTCATTGTTGGGGAATTTAAAGCAAGGATAATATGAAAGAGGAGAAGAAAGAGGAGGAGGAGGAGAACAAGAAGAAATCAAGAAGGAGGAGAAGGGGGAGAAGGAGGAGGAGGAGAAGGACTAGAAGGTCCATGGCCTTCTCCTCCTTCTCCTCCTCCTCCTCCTCCTGCTCCTTCTTCTCTTCTTCTTATTCTTCTTCTTTCTTTTCATTTTTCCTATTTCTTCTCCTCTTCTTGGAGCTAAATTACCTAATTATGTCTTTTTGGAGCTAAATGGGCGAATTATCCCATTTTAGAGGAAAACAAGCTATGTATATAATATTCATGAGCTAACCAAGGTTCTTATGCCATTTTGAGCTTATTATGGCATTTCGGAGGTAAATGGGCTAATTATGTCATTGTTGGGGAAATTAAAGCAAGGATAATATGAAAGAGGAGAAGAGAAACTTACCGTAGTGGTCATCAAGGAGGAGAAACACGTGGAGAATGGTCGTGCGATGCCGCTCGGGAGTTATTCTGCAGAATAGATATTTTGCAATGTCTCAGTTGCATAATGACACTCAATTATTAATACTAGTTTATAATGAAACTCACCGTGCCAATCGAAGAGAAGACGGGCATCGGCGGAGGGACTTGACGGTTCTTCTCGCACAGACCGTGAAGAGTGGGTCGTATTAGTTAGTAATGAAACACACATTACACACAAGATTTGGCTAATGTGAAAAAAAAACTTACCACAAAAAGCTCATACACGGCCCGTTCACCCTCCTGATTCCGGACCTCTCCTCCTCAATCAATCATGCCGTGGTCTGGTCCCTCTCATCAAGAGCAGCCTGACTTCTAATCTCTCTTTCTCAAGAGCAGCCTGGCTTGCCAATCTCTCTTTCTCAAGAGCAGCCTGGTTTGCCAATCTCTCTTTCTGAAGAGCAGCCTGAAACACCATTCCTCGTTACCACAGTAATGATCTATGGTGACACACATAATGAAATGGATGAAAGTGTTCTTAGTCCGTACAACTAACCTCGATGGCAAGTTCGACTGGCCGTGGACGACGCATTATCTCAGGACAGCTGCTCGACTGGCGCGCCTTGATCTCCGGGAGAGTGAGTGGACAACGTATTATCCCATCTCCAATGGCTATCGAGCCATGGGGCCTCCCGCCACCAGATATTATCACCAGCTCTGGATCCAAAGGTTCCTGGCTACGGTTAAAGTCGTCCCCTTTCGTAGCCTTCCCCGCGTCCCTGTATGCCACGAGGTTCTGGTAGGATGATATGTTGGTGAAGTTATTGGGATCATCCAGGTCAGACTGAGAGAATGCCTTCGCCTTCTTGTACGAGTCAGTATGGGCCATGCCATAAAGGTCGTACAAGTGTGGCATCTCCATCTTATTGTGATGCGCCTAAAAGAGAGGAACAAAATATTAGCATCAAGAATGAATTGCATGAATCATGAAGCAAATCACATACCCAGTTTCGTCCAAACTGAAGTAAGTTGGCGCTGCCTTGAAGGTGTGGCACACCAACCATTTGGCTACCCCGATCCTTCGCATTCTCGTGGACGGCTTGCCAGCTGCCTGTGCACCACTCATCAACCAACGCCTCCCAACAATCCATCTTATCCGCACACCATCTCGGGGGCACCTATAAGTTACTAGAAAGAATTTTCAGCGCTACGCCTATGAATGAAATCAAGAAAACTACATAGAAGGACTTAAGAATAGGTAATTACCTTCATGTATTGCTCCTTCTTCAGAAACTTTCCGCGTCAATCCTTCTTGTGCTTCTTAATACCACGCGTGGCGTAGTAATCTCGAATAGCGTGCGGCCGAGCCTCGTGGCGCAAGTTCTGTAGTAACCGCCTACACTCGGCCTCGAGAACCCTGGCCGCCTCCTCCTCATATCCATCCTCACACCTATAGAAGGTCTGCAATCAAACGTGAAAACACCGATTAGTAAAATAATTAGCTATATTGTTAATTTTAGATTCTGTAAAAGGACAATTTACCCAAAAGCTCTTGATCACCATCACGGCCCTCGTGTGGCATAAGACACCATCTATAATCTCCTCCGGTGGGTCCTGCGCAGCCTTGTAGTGCTCGCAGGAAAATCCTAGTGTAGGAACCTGACCCTCACCAAGCAACGTGACAAACCCCGGGAAATTTGTCCCGCAAAGCACACCAAGGACGGAGTTCGGCCTGCGGACTCCAAGAGGGTGTACCCATCCCCTGCAGTATGATAAGGTCAACGCATTAGATATTTGAACAAACTTGAAGGCAAAAGCTAAAAAAAGAGTAAATGTACTTACATATCTCCTTCAGGTTTAATCACCGGCCTCTCCTCGCGGGTAGCCGGCGCGACCGGGAGACGTGTACTACCACGCTCGTACACGGTGGCCCCGTCCACCTGCACATCGCCCTCATTATCCGTAAGCTCATCCCCGCAATCCCCGTCCCCTGAGCCACCCGGACCCTTGGTCCAATCTGACAACTCGGTACGATTCGGCCAGGTCTCCCATCCGGGACTCTCCACGTCGGGTGAAGCCTCCGGAACCATAGTCTCCTCCGACTGCTCCTGGGCCGAATGCACCTCGACCCGAGGCTGCTCCTGGACTGGAGTCTCATGGGACGAATGCCTGTCAACAACAGGCTCCTCGAACGGAGTCCCCGTAGCCTCCTCCGCAAACGGGTCGACCATAGTAGTCCTATGCTCGGGTGAATGATCTAGTGGTGGTGGCGAGGACAGCTCAACAGTCCTCCTGGATCTTCCGCGGCCACCACCTCTCCCTGTACCCTTCCCCTTCTTCCCTACCCGACCAACACCTCTCCCAGTGGGCAATCCCGCCGACGAATAAGAACCCACGGGTGGTGTCGATAGACTGTCTGCCAAGGCTCTATGGAGAGATAGGGGTGGAAGGGAAGTATCACCCCTCGTGCGGGGCGCCTGGGAAGAACCCGTCGAGCGATCTGGACCAGCGCCGACCATCTTTCCACACCTGGTGACCTGCCATGATAAAGATTAAAAGAAATTAGTATAACATAAAAAAATGAATAACTGACATGAATAATAATATGTACATGAATAATAAGGATTAAAATATATATAATTTAAGTTGTGAATCTTACAAACTAATAATCATCATCAATAAATGTATCATCATCATCGCAATCATGCATGTCTTCATGAATGACGTGCTCGTCGGGTTGCACGGCGTGAAGTTGTGAAAGGCCTTCCTTTAATCGTTGAAGCATTGACAGGTCATCCGCATCAGTAACCTCTACGAGTTCCAGGTCTTCTGGTTCCGGCTCAGGGCTGGAGTCGGATTCATTGTCGCTGTCTACTTCCATGTTCTTGGGTGGAGCACGGCGGTTCTTGAAATGTTTCTTGGAAAGACGTGTTTCTTGGAAGAATTCTCCATCATATGTGTCTGGGTTAATGTGAGGTTCATAATCCGGTTCATTTGGGAGAGGTGGTCTGACATGTGGCGGCACTTCATAAACAACATACCAACCTTCCAGATTCTTATCCGTTTGGCATGCCCACGGTAGATAGAAAACTTGGGTCGCCTGTTTAGCCATAATATAGACATCGGGAACATCTAAATGGGTGTTTGGATTGATTTCGACTAGTCCTATATGTTCATGAGTCCTTCTAGTCTTCTTCGGCTGGAACCAATAACATTTGAAGACTAAGACGTTCGGTGGGTTTTCACCATAGAATTGAAGTTCGTAAATTACTTCAACTCTTCCATAATACTCGATGACACCTTCGCCGATAGCAGAGACACCACAATTTGTAGATTCCCGGTCGGGCATAGATAGCTCTTTGCCAAAGGTACGAAAGAGATAACTGTTGATGTTGTATTTCTCAAATGAACGGACCTTATAGTCAAAACCATTAGCGACTTGTCTCAATTCGGCGTCCATAGACCCTGAATTAGCCTACAAGTTTAATACAAAACGATTGTTGCATTAGCTGCAAGTTAGACCAAGAATGAAATGGTCCATTATTGATAATTACCGTTTGTTTGAACCAAGAGATGAAACCGGGATAACCACCTCCTGTCTTTGACAGAAGCTCATACTCTTCGACGGAATCATGTTCGATCACCGCTCCATCCGAAAATTTGGCGACGTAACGGCTGTTTGAAATATCCGGGAATAAGAGCAGTTCAAATGAATTAGAAGTTACGGGAAAATGTGCCGAGAACTCACTCGATGTACGGCCGCATTTCTATTAGGTTGTTGAAGATATACAACGAAATGTTCCGCCATTCTTCGACATCCAATGTTATTGGTTTCGAAGCACCGGCTGGTGCGAGCTTCCCTTTGAATAGGTTGAGGTTGGACCCACCTTTTTTAGGGTTTGCATCATTGTGCCGAGGCTTCAGATTATGCAAATGATGATTTTTGGCTTCGTAGTGTGCTGTCACAAAGTTTTCCACCTCCTCAGTAATGAATGCCTCAGCCATCGATGCTTCAATTCTACGCTTATTTTTACATTTAGCTCGAAGGGTCTTCTGCATTTTCTTAGTTGCATAGCACCAACGATCTTGCACGGGCCCACCCAATCTTGCCTCGGTCGGTAGATGTAAAATCAAATGCTGCATTGGATTAAAGATGCCCGATGGAAAGATCTTCTCTAACTTGGACAACAACTCCGGTGCAAACTCCTCCATGTCTTCTACCATGCCCGGCGACAATTCTTTCGCACAAAGAACATGGAAGAAATAGCTCAGCTCCGCCAGTACAAGCCATTCATCCTCAGGAATAAAGCCACGTAACATCACCGGCATTACCCGCTCTAGCCATATGTGCCAATCATGACTCTTGAGACCAAAGATTTTTAATTTTTCAAGACTCACTCCCCTCTTTAGATTCGCTGCATACCCATCGGGGAACATCAAGTGCATTTTGACCCACAAGATAATTTCCCTCATAGCTGGCCTTCCAAGATTGAACCAGGCCTTTGGCTTCGACCACTTCTGCTTTCCTTTGCCTTTTCGCATGTTTTGTAACGGTCTATGACATAGTGTCTCTTGATCGACTCTAGCCTTAATATTATCCTTTGTCTTCCCATCTATGTCAAACAATCTACCAAAAATAGCCTCTCCAATGTTCTTTTCAGTGTGCATCATGTCGATATTGTGTGGAAGAAGGAGGTCTTTGAAGTAAGGCAGATCCCAGAAGCATGGCTTGTGAGTCCAGGCGTGTTTTGAATTATACCCCTTGAAATACCATGGACGCTCTGGATCAGGCTCGAGGGCGTTTAACTAATCCAGGATCTGTTGGCCTGTGAACGCAGGTGGTGCCAAGTTTTTGACAACTTTACCTTTGGTAAAGTTCTTCTTGTCTTTTCTCAACGGATGGTCAGGATCCAGGAACTGTCTATGCAAGTCAAAGCAAGAATACTTCCAACCCTCTTGCGACCAATGAAACTGAAGAGATGCCTTGCATTGGGGGCACGGGAACCTTCCATGCACACACCATCCATAGAATAGCGCATACCCTGGCAAGTCATGCATAGAGTACATGTACCACACATGCATTTTGAAGTTTTCTTTTCTAGCGGCATCGTATGTCTTGACCCCATTATCCCAAGCTTCTTCCAATTCATCCTTAAGCGTTTGCAGGTACACATTCATATTCTTCCCCGGATAATTGGGCCATGGAATTATCAACGTCAGAAATATGTTCTTTCTTTGCATAATCTGCCCGCGGGGGGAGATTGAGTGGAATGACAAATACAGGCCAACAACTGTATTGGGTTGCCGTCATGCCGAAGGGATGAAAACCATCCGTGGCGGCGCAGACTCGAGGATTCCTTGGATCTGCCGCTTTATCGTGATGCAATCCATCGAAATGTTTCACGCTTCCCCATCCGATGTGTGTACCATCATCTTATTCCCATTCGCATCTAGTTCCGTTCTTTTGCCCAATTTGTGCCATGTCATCTGTCTAGCTGTCTCTTCGACCATGAAAAGACGTTGAAGTCTTGGTACGATTGGCATATACCGACGAACACTAACTGCGACTTTGGTCTGCCTCTTCTCACCCATACCGTTGTCTACCACAAGATACCTGCAAGACTCGCAATTGGGACAATAGTCCAAGTGTGCATACTCCTTCCTAGATAAGACACATCCTTTCTCACATGCATCTACCTTCTCATAAGGCATCTTAAGTACACGAAGTATTTTGTCCGACTGGTACAGGTTTGTAGGCATAAAATGGCCTTTGGGTAGGAAGCGTCCAAATAGTGTCATCATCGCGTCGTAGCATTCTCTTCCCAAGTTGAACTGAGCCTTCAGAGCCATTACTTGTGCAATTGCATCCAGCTGACGGAGCTAAGTGTGCTCATGGAGAGGACGTTTTGAAGACTCCAACATTTCATAAAAGGCCTTTGCAGATTCCTCCATCTTATCTTCCGAATCCCGAGCATCATCAAAGTCTTGCACCATGTCTTCGATCCCGGTACCATGCTCGTCCGTGCGATGACTGCCCACCTCAGCTCTTGTGCGTTGTATAGACTCACCATGAAATGTCCACACCGTATAATTAGGCTTAAAACCCCTCCTCTGCAGGTGTTTCATCATTACAGCCTCTGTCATCTTTTTATAGTTGTCGCATCCAGGACAGGAGCAATAATGTCTTTCCTGGCCATTTGCGAATGCGGCTTTCACAAATTCCTTTGTTTTTACAAACCATTATTTCGTCATCTCTTTCTGACTAGGGTGACCAGTATACATCCACGCACGATCACTCATCTTGCGTAGCTACTAAAGACAGAAGAAATATATTTATATATAATTTAGCATTTATATTCATCGGTTAATCAGGTTCGCCATTTTTATTACGTCCAGGCAACCTACATGCTAATAGGTAAAGATAGGTCCTAATCCCACCCGAGTATGTGTAGATTGGGTTCGTTTTCCCATGCTCTGCTCCGGATCCAACGCAAAATTTCTGCAGCACCTCCCCGCTGTTCTCCTGATACACGTCTCCGCAATAAACAGAGAGGATGTGCATCCGGAGAACAACATGGAGGCACTGACGAAATTCCACATCGAATCTAGAGCAGAGCATATGGGAAAACGAACCCAATCTACACATACTCGGGCTGTCCATCGATAATGTTGGACAATTCGAAAGGATGGCGTTTATAAATATGCAAAGACACGCATATTTATAGATGCCGCCCTTTCGAACGGGAGACGCATACTAGTCACGCATACTCATGATTGAAGAAACCTATATATAGCTAGCAAGTTTCATCGGCACAAAGACCGGGACACAGCAAATTAAGGGGGTAGGAGGAGAAGTCATTTGTGCTCACCAACAAACGTAGGGGCGGAGCTCGTCCAACGCACGTGGAGGTCGTCGAACAACTCCACATTGAAATTCACCCGATCAACACAAATATGATGTTTTTATAAGAAAATCAAAAAATATGTGACCTAACTCTTATTTTCGTTTTTCTTTTTTCCTCTTATTCTTCTTCTTCTTATTATTATTCTTATTTTCTTTTTTCTTTTTTCCTCTTATTCTTCTTCTCCTTTTCTTCTCTTCTTCTTCTTCTTCTTATTATTATTATTATTATTATTATTATTATTATTATTATTATTATTTTCTTTTTTCCTTTTATTCTTCTTCTCCTTCTTCTTCTCTTCTTCTTCTTCTTCTTCTTATTATTATTATTATTATTATTATTATTATTATTATTTTCTTTTTTCTTTTTTCCTCTTATTCTTCTTCTCCTTCTTCTTGTTTTCTTCTTCTCTTCTTCTTCTTCTTCTTCTTCTTCTTCTTCTTCTTTTCTTTTTTCCTCTTATTCTTCTCTTCCTCTCCTATTTTTCTTCTTCTTCTTCTTCTTCTTTCTTCTCCTTCCCTTCCTTTTCCTTCTTCTTCTTATTTTTTTCTTCTCCTTTCTCCTTCTTCGTCTTTCTCCTTTCTCCTTCTTCTTCTCCTCCTTTCTCCTTCTTCTTCTTCTCCTTTCTCCTTCTTCTTCTTCTCCTTTCCTCCTTTACTAAACAGGAAACTAACCTAACTAAACCTAAACTAAAACTGAACCTAAACTAAACTAAAACTAAGCCAAAACCTCACTAAAAAATATAACAAATTAAACAAAAACTATTAAAAAAGAAGAAAGAAAACTAACCGAATGCCGCAGGGGCCCCCAGGGGGAGGAGGGCCGCAGGGGGAGGAGAGGCCGCAAGGGGAGGAGGGGCACGGTGAGGGGTGCGAGGAGGGCGGCGGCAGTGGGGTGGGGCGCTAGGGAGGGGGTGGCGTCAGCGGCGGCAGCGGTGGGGCAGGGAGGCCGGAGGAGGGGGGTGGCGGCGGTGGTGGTGTCGGGGGTGAGAGACACGGGTGTCGCGATGGAGGAGGGGGCGCAGGGCGGCGGTGGAGGAGGGTGCAGGACGGCCGGGGAGGAGGAGGGGGCGCAGGGCGGTTGTGGAGGAGGGTGCAGGGCGGCCGGGGTGGAGGAGGGGGCGCAGGGCGGCGGTGGAGGAGGGTGCAGGGCGACCGGGGATGAGGAGGGCGCAGGGCGGGCGGGGAGGAGGAGAGCGCAGGGCGGCGGTGGTTGTGTCGGGGGTGAGAGAGAGGGGAGTCGGGGTGGCCGTTAGGGGGAGAGAGAGGCGCGTGGGGGTGGGGCTAACGGCCGTTAGGGGGGCACCCTCTTTGCCGTCCGCCTCCAGACGGCAAAGAGCATGCAGGCAGACGGAAAAGAAAGTGGTCGTTAGGGGGGAGAGAGGGGATGCAGGGTGGGCCGCCCATGCTCTTTGCCGTCTGCGTGCATGTTCTTTGCCGTGAGCTGGCAGACGGCAAAGAGCTGGCTGATGGCAAATAGTACCTTTGGCATCAGCCTGCTCTTTGCCGTCTGGTTTCTGGTAGCCGATGGCAAAGAGGGTCTTTGCCATCAGCCAGCAGACGACAAAGAAGCAGCAGATGGCAAATAACTGTTTTCCAGTAGTGATCATCCCCACACAACGAATTTCAATCATGCACAACCCCGATATTGGCCAAGTAATTGTTTTAGCACTTTTACTTTCTCAAACCTTTTTCAACTCTCACGCAATGTATAAGCGTGAGCCATGGATATAGCACTAAAGGTGAAATAGAGTGTGGTTTAGGTTGTGAGGCAAAAAGGAGGAGATTGTCACATCGACTCAGCGTATCAAAGGGATATGAAGATGCCCATCAATAGATATCAATGTGAATGAGTAGGGATTACCATGCAACGGATGCACTTAGAGCTATAAGTGTGTGAAAGCTCAAAAGGAGAACTAGTGGGTGTGCGCCCAACTTGCTTGCTCACGAAGACCTAGGGCAATTTTGTGGAAGCCCATCATTGGAATATACAAGTCAAGTTATAAATGAAGATTCCCACTAGTATATGGAAGTGTCAAAACAAGAGACTCTCAATCATGAAGAACATGGTGCTATTTTGAAGCACAAGTGTGGAAAAAGATAGTAGCACTGTTCCTTCTCTCTTTTTTTTGTTTGGGCTCTTCGGCCTCTTTTCATTTTTTTCGTGGGCATCTTTGGCCTTTTTTATTTCCTCACATGGTACAATGCTCTAATAATGATGATCATCACACTTTTATTTACTCACAACTCAATACTTAGAGCAATGATGACTCTTATAGGAAATGCCTCCGGCAGTGTACCGGGATGTGCAACGATCTAGCTTAGCGTATGATGTTGAAACATCTCGCTAGCTATCTTACGATCATACAATGGCAATATGAAAGTGAAGGCACAAGTCATGAGACGGAACGGTGGGAGTTACATGGTAATATATCTCGGAATGGCTATGAAAAGGCCATAATAGGTAGGTATGGTGGTTATTTTGAGGAAGGTATATGGTGGGTTTGTGCACCGGCAAAAGTTGCGCCGCACTAGAGAGGCTAGCAATGGTGGAAGGTGAAAGTGCATCTATACCATGGACTCACATTAGTCATGAATAACTCATATACTTATTGCAAAAGTTTTTATTAGTGATCGAAACAGAGTGCTAAATGCATACTCCTAGGGGAAGGGTTGGTATGTGTTAACCATCGCGTGATCCCGACCGCAACACAAAGGATGACAATCAATAAATCAATTATGCTTCGACTTCCTAACATAGCGGTTCACCATATGTGCATGTTACGGGAATCACTAACTTCAACACAAGTATTTCTAGATTCACAACACCCTAATAACATAACTCTAATATTACCATATCCAAATCTAAAACTAATTGAGAGGAATCAAACTTCTCTTTACTAATCAATGCACAAGAATATGGAAGTTTCATCATATCCTCTTTGGATGCCTATCATCTTTAGGACTACTTTCATAGCACGAGCCAACTACCAAGTTACTCAAAGAGAGCACTCTCAAAAAGATATAAGTGAAGCTCGAGAGTTTTTATTTCTCCAAAATATGACACCACCGTGCTCTACAAAGATCTAAGTGAAGCACTAGAGCAAAGTTATCTAGCTCAAAAGATATAAGTGAAGCACATGCGAGCTAAATTGCCTAACTCAAAAGATATAAGTGGAGCTCAATGAGTATTCTAGCAAATTCGCGATGAGTGCATGTCTCTCTCAAAAGGGTGTGCAGCAAGGATAACTGTGACACAACAAAAAGAAAAAGACCCCTATAATACACGTCGCTCCAAGCAAAACACATCTCATGTGGTGAATAAAAATATAGCTCCAAGTAACGTTACCGATGGATGGAAGACGAAAGAGGGGGTGCCTTCCTGGGGCATCCCCAAGCTTAGGCCTTTTGGTGTCCTTGAATTTGGCTTGGGATGCCTTCGGAATCCCCAAGCTTGAGCTCTTTCCACTCTTTATCCCTTTGTCCATGAGAACATCACCCAAAACTTGAAAACTTCACAACACAAAACTTAAACAGAAACTCGTGATATCATTAGCACAAGAAAACAAACCACCACCTCTTTAGGTACTGTAGAAAACTTGATTTCTAATTATATTGGTGTTAGATTACTGCATTCTCACTTCTCCATGGCTAGTACCCCCCGATACTATCCATAGTTTCATCAAAATAAGCAATCAACACAATAAAAACAGAACCTGTCAAAAACAGACCAGTCTGTAGCAATCTATATACTTCGTATACTTATGGTATATAAAAAATTCTGAAACATTACGACAATTTGAGAAATTGGCATATCAACCAGCAGGAAAAAGAATCAACTCAAAATCTCTTTCTGTATAAAAATGAAAAATAATTTCGTTAGCGCAAAGTTTCTGTCTTTTACAGCAAGATCAAACAACCATCACCAAAACTAGTCGTAAAGGTTTTACTTGGCACAAACACAAAAAGAATCACAAAAAACACAATCATAACAGAATTATAATGGTGTGGACACAGAAAAACAGAAAGCAAAAAGCAAGGATAAATTCATTGGGTTGCCTCCCAACAAGCGATATTGTTTAACGCCCTTAGCTAGGCATAGGGCGATAGAATCACGTATCATCATCTTTGGTGCTCAAATCATAAGTAGACCTCATGATGGATTCATAAGGCAATCTTATTTTCTTTCTAGGAAAATGTTCCATGCCCTTCTTTAATGGAAACTGAAATCTATTATTCCCTTCCTTCATATCGATGACAGCACCAATAGTCCTTAGGGAAGGTCTACCAAGAGTGATAGGACATGTCGGATTGCAATCAATATCAAGCACAATGAAATCCACGGGTACATAGTTCCTATTTGCAATAATTATAACATCATTGATCCTTCACATGGATTTCTTAACAGTAGAATTCGCAAGATGCAAATTAAGAGAGCACTCATCAATCTTATTGAAGCCTAGAACATCACATAAAGACTTTGGAATAGCGGAAACACTAGCACCCAAATCACACAAAGCATTGCATTCATAGTTTTTTATCTTGATTTTGATAGTAGGTTCCCACTCATCACGAAGTTTTCTAGGGATAGAAACTTCCAACTCAAGATTCTCTTCAAGAGATTTCATCATAGCATCGACGATATGATCGGTAAAGGCCTTGTTTTGTAGTGTGTGGAGAGTTTAGCATGGATTGCATCAAGGAAATAAATTCAATCAAAGAGCAACTATCATAATTGAATTCCTTGAAATCCAAAGTAGTAGTTTCATTACTACTCAAAGTTTTGATATCCTCTACTCCACTTTCAATGCTTTTATCATCAAGATAGATAGACTCCAAATCATTGGGGCGTTTCTCAACCAAAGTAGATTCATATCCAGCCCCATCATCATTAGGTTTTACATTAGAAAAGAAGGATTCAATGGGAGTCACGCCAAGCACTTTAAGATCTTCATGATTCTCATCACGAGAATCACGCCTTTTTAAGCCATTCATGTCTAGCACGAATTTGGGTGGTTCTTTCTTTACTCTCATTCATGGAAACACGCATAGCTTTCAAAGTTTCATCCATATTGATCTTGGGAGGAGCACATCTCACTTTCAAAGCATCAATATTAAGAGACATTCTATCAACGGTCCTAGCCAAGTCATCTATTTTGAGTAGTTTTTCTTCTATGGACGCATTGAAAATCTTTTGCGAGTTGATAAACTCTTTAATATTACTCTCTAAATCAGAGGGTAATTTATTGTAATTTCCATGAGCATTCTTGTAGGAATTGCCAAAGTTATTAGAGAGATTACTAGGAAAAGGCCTACGAATATAGTTACCTCTAAAAGCATTGTTGTGGCCAAATTTATTCCTACCAACAAAATTAACGTCAAATCTCTCATTGCTACTCTTAATCAAGGACGACAAGGGAATATCATTTGGATCTAAAGGAGCACCTTTACTAGCAAACAATTTCATTAACTCGTCCATCTTAGCACTCAACGAGTTAATTTCTTCTATAGCATGCACTTTTTTACTAGTAGGTGACCTTTCAGTGTGCCATTGGGAATAGTCTGTCATGATATTGTCTAGGAGTTTTGTGGCTTCTCCTAATGTGACTTCCATGAAAGTTCCACCGGAGGCGGAATCAAGGATATTTCTAGATGCAAAATTCAAACCAGCATAGAAGATTTGTATAACCATCCAAAGACTCAAGCCATGAGCGGGACAATTTCTAATCATCAATTTCAGTCTCTCCCAAGATTGTGCAACATGTTCATGATATAGTTGCTTAAAATTCATGATATCATTACGGAGAGAGATAATCTAAGCTCGTGGAAAATACTTGGATATAAAAGCATCTTTGCACTTGTTCCAAGAATCAATACTATTTTTGGGCAAAGATGAAAACCAAGTTTTTGCTCGATCTCGCAATGAGAACGGAAATAGCTTCAATATAATCACATCATTGTCCACATATTTCTTCTTTTGCATATCGCATAACTCAATGAAGGTATTAAGAAGGGATGCGGCATCTTCACTAGGAAGGCCGGAAAATTGCTCTTTCATAACAAGATTCAGCAAAGCAGCATTGATTTCATATGATTCCGCACTAGTGGCGGGAGCAATCGGAGTACTAATAAAATCATTATTATTAGTATTCGAGAAGTCACAAAGTTTGGTGTTTTCAGTCATGGTGACTTCGGCAAGCAAGACAAGCACACAAGCGAACAGAAAGCAAGCGAAAGAAGAGGGCGAACGAAAAAGGAAAATATTTTTGTAAATTCTTGTTTTTTAGAAGTGGGGGAGAGGAAAACGAGAGGCAAAAAAAGTAAATGCAAGAGATGAGTTTGCGACATTTACTTGGATAAGCTTCACTTAGAATAATCATCAGTACCAGAAATGGACACGAGGAAGACTATTCTTGACTTGATGCTCCCCGGTAACGGCGCTAAAAATTCTTCTTGCTACCTCTTGAGCTTGCGTAGGTTTTTCCCTTGAAGAGGAAAGGGTGATGCAGCACAATAGCAGTAAGTATTTCCCTCAGTTTGAGAACCAAGTTATCAATCCAGTAGGAGTATCAAGCCAAGTCTCCAAAGTACCTGTGCAAAAACAGCAAACTTGCACCCAACGCTACAAAGGGGTTGTCAATCCATTCACGATTGATTGCAAGGTGAGATCTGAAGGCGGAAAGTGCAACAAACTGAAAGTATAGAGCTGAAAATATGATGTGAAGTAGACCCGGGGGCCATAGTGTTCACTAGAGGCTTCTCTCATGATAGCAAATATTACGGTGGGTGAAGATCATGAGGTAGCAAATTCACAGATAATCTGATCATAAATCCACAATTGATCGGATCTCGACAAACACACCGCAAAAGAGGATTACATCAGATAGATCTCCATGAAGATCATGCAGAACTTTGTATTGAAGATCCAAGAGAGAGAAGAAGCCATCCAGCTACTAGCTACGGACCCGAAGGTCCGTGGTGAACTACTCATGCATCATCGGAGAGGCAATGGTGTTGATGAAGAAGCCATCCGTGTCTGAATCCCCCCTCCGGCAGGGCACCAGAACGTGCCCCAGATGGGATCTTGCGGAGACGGAAGCTTGTGGCGGCGGAAAAGTATTTTCGTGGCTCTCCCCCGTGGTTTCAGATTTTTTGGGGATTTATAGGTGGAAGAACTAGGGAAGAGGAGCCACAGGGGGCCCACAAGCCTACTAGGCGCCCCCAGGCCGTGGCTAGGGGGCTTGTGTCCTCCCCTGGTGCCCTTTTCCTTGGTTCTCAAGCTCCCTGCGTATCTTCTATTCCGGAAAAATCTTTTCGGAGGTTTTATTCCGTTTGGACTCTGTTTGATATTCTCCTCTGAAAAAGGTCAAAAACACGGAAAAACAGGAACTAGCACTTGGCACTCAGTTAATAAGTTAGTCCCAAAAAGGATATGAAATGCATACAAAACATCCAAAGTTGACAAGATAATAGCATGGAACAATCAAAAAATTTAGATACGTTGGAGACGTATCAGGCCCAACTATCATGCGGCTCCTCAATCAAGTAAAAGCATGTATGACATGAAGATCAAGTCATGAGATGGTGGATGTTGCATGGCAATGTATCTCCAAAAGGCTATGGAAATGCCTTAATAGGTAGGTATGGTGCCTGTTTTGAGGAAGAATATAATGAGGCTTATGATGACAGAGCTTATCATGCCAAGGTTTTGGATGCACCGATGAAGTTTGCACCAACTCTTAAGATGAGGAAGGGCAGTGCAGGGTACCAAAGAAGCTAGCAAAATATGGATGGTGGAAGTGCCAACAATCGAATACTCGCATTAGTCCGAAGAACTCATGCCCTTATTATCGGTAACTCTCTATCTAGTCAGGAGATTCACAAAGAGACAAGTACCCCAAGGAGGATTGTTTCGGGGTTTGGTTATCCTTGCGCATCCTTGACCCATGATAACGCGAGGGTACTCTATATATTCCAACCCCTCGAGAGGTTAGCGATAAATCTAGTAGCTAGAGTTCTGAACTATTTTTTTTGTTTATGAAAATACACACAGATTTCCCAAAATATGACACCTATCACTAATAGGCTCAAGCTCTTGACACCAATAGTCCGAAATTACTCAAATCAATACCTCAAAACTATTGCAAGTTACTACTATACTTAAATAGCAACTTTAATTACCTACTCATGCAAGACACACAACTCAGTGCAACAAGCCAACTATCTAAACAAGATAAGCATGATAACTCAAGAGAGTTACAAAAGCAACATAAATAAAAGCTCTTAGAAAGACAAAGCATGAAAACTAAGAGCTAAGCATGACAACATCTATGAAAACATAAATAACACACACAAAAAAGGATAAGCATGAAAGCCTATGTTGTGTTCTAGGGTGGAGTGGAGCCTGTTTCTCTCCCAAACAAAGAAGGCTAGGTTCCAACTTGTTATGAACAGAAAGAAAAACTAAAACAAACTAAAAAGTAATGAGCGGGACGCTCCAAGCATAGAACATAACATATGAAGTGATAAAAATATAGCATGGAGAAGGGCGGACTGATGATTGTTGATGGAGAAGGGGTTGCACGGGGGTATCCCCAAGCTTAGGTGCTTGAGTCTCCTTGAATATTTCTTGGGGGTGCATCGGGGCATCCCCAAGCTCGAGCGCTTGGCACTCATGGATCTTCTTTCATCATCTTCCATCGCATACTTGAAAACTCCCTTCATACGAAACTCATCATAAGCTGATTAGAGTGGTTAGTGCCCATAATAAAATAATTTATTCTCTACTCGAAATAAATATTTTCATGAAGAGCTACTGTTTCTCAAGATTGCCAAAAGGTTTTTGGAAATAAAAAGCAAGCTTAACATTTGCAAAACAATGAAAACGCAAAACAGGGCAGAATCTGGGAAAAACATAACAACAGGTAGTAAATAATTTTTTCGGGCCACTTCTGCAATTCAAATAAAAAAAATCAGAACAGATGCGAGAAAGACAATTACATAGAGCATACTATAAAAAAATTCAGATCGAAAAGATTACCTCGTGATTTTTGGTGAATTTTTCCGTCAAGCAGACATAATCTGTTTCTGGACAGCATGTCACAATTTTTGAACTTTCTTGCAATCGGAGGCTAAAACTTGGCACAAAGTTTGAAAGTAAAGAAACAAGGATGTTACTATACTAGTAACAAGCATCAAGACCACTAAAAATGAAAGTAAAAACAAATTGGGTTGCCTCCCGACAAGCGCTTTCTTTTATGCCTTTGAGCTAGGCATGATGCAAAAAAGAAGGATCGAAATTCACCAAAGTAATTGGAATCATCAAAACATTCAAACGGATCCTCAACAAGTTCATCCTTATTTTTCCTAGGGAACGGGTACGTACCTTTCACTTTCCCACGTCAGCATATGTGTCCTTTAGCTATATCAATGAAGCTTTTCATGGCTCGGAGGAAGTCCCTTCCAAGAACCATGTTCCTTGGTTTGGCTTCATGATGAAGAAATCAACCGTTGCATTCCTTTTAGAGAATGTAACATGGACATCTTTTACCTTTCCCTCGATTTCAGAAATATCCCCATTAGCATGTTCATGATAAGATAAAAAATTGTCCATGTGTAAAAGGCTTAGAGAATCATAAACAACTTTTGGCATTGTACAAACCATGGATCCAATATCACAATAAGCAAGGAAGTCTTGGTTATAGATGCTAATTCTAACAAAATGCTCCGAGTCATCGTCTATTTTCAAAATCTTTCTCTTATCAACCATGGGTTTCTCTTTTTCTCTTAAGTCTAGAGCAAATATTCTTCTTTCAATTGTCGCAAGTCTATCTATAATAGTGTCAAATCCACGACCATAAACAAGGTAATTATATAGACCATGTATAATATCAAGAGCTCTAGCCTCATCACACTCTAAAAAATCTCCTTTAGCTATAATATGAAGAGAGTTTTTACACCATATAAAAAGACCATGATAAAAATTTCTAAGCACAATTTTGATAGGCATCCAAGGCATAACTCTTTTATGTGCTTCATAAATTCTATCCCAAGCCTTCTTCATATTTTCTCCATTCCTTTGATGGAAATCTAGGACCTCAAATTCCCTCAAAGCATCAAACTCTAACATGCTGGACTAAGCAGAAAGGACAACTAAAAGCAAATCAACTAATTTTTTTTGTGGTTTTTGGTATAAGACTCTGAAGCAAAAACTAGAAAGCAAACTAACAAGACTAAAAAGCAAAGGTAAATGATAGTGTGCAACTCTCCTATCTATCTTGAACACCGGAGTCCCCTGTAACGGAGTCAGAAATTTTCTTGATGACGAGTTGATGGATATACTTCTCGCCCCTCGTTGGTTACCCCAAGTGGAAGGTGGAGATGTAGTCAGCAGCAGATTTACCTTACACAGGGACTGTAAGGTTTATAGAGCCAGGAGGATTCCGAGGATCAACAAGTAGGTGTCCGCTGCTCTGGCGCTAGGAGAAGACGTGTACCTGCAGTCACAACAAATAACTTTGCTCCCAACGAGTACAGAGAGGTTGTCAATCTCTCCGGCCTTGTAGTTTGCAAAGGATCAAAACACAAGCGGGAATAGCGATAGTGATTGCAACGGAAAAGTAAATAAAAGCTGTAAATGGTGGAGGTGTAAACAATGGTGGTAATATGGACCAGAGTCACATGATGTTCACTAGTGATGTCTCTCTCCCAAAATATCATAAACAACTATGCTGCATAAACAAATTACAGCTGGGCAATTGACAGAATTATAAGCACACCGCAATGCTAATCATGCTACTAGAAAGTTAGAGGATCAAAAGTAACGGGCAGTACGCCAAGACAAGTAGACCGTTTATCCATCAGCATCTAGTCTCTAATCATCCACCTTGAGATATCTATGCAGAACATCTTGCTGGTATTAAGTTGCGAGCCCCACCCAAAGTGTAAACTCAAAGCAACGGACAACTTCATTAATGAACTTTGCGTAAGGTAAACAATCCTAGCAACCGTGGTCACAAGCACCTTTGTGTTCTCCCACGTGGCAACAACACATCCCCTAGTCTCATGTTTCCGTCACTCAAGCTAGACATCAGGGGGCATAAACCCACAATCATGCATAACGCTCCCTCTTGGAGTTACAATCTACTACTCGGCCAAAGCAATAAAAAGCAACGGAGAACATGCATGACTTACTCAAGAACATAATATAAAAGTAGAACTACTCACGACACGTCCGTGAAGCGTCCATGATGATGGAGAAGCTCCCGGAGGTCAATCCTCCCTCCGGCAGGGTGCCAGGAAGAGGTCTTCTGGCGCTCCCGATCTCGGAAGTGCTGGGGCGGCGAAACGATGAAGAAATTCGTGATTCTAGATCTCCTGATAGGGTTTTCTATCGGAGAGGTAAGTATAGGCCAAAGGAGGGCACGAGAGGGGGTGGGCCCCACCCAGGTGGCCTGGTGGCGCGGCCAGAAGGTGGCCCGCATAGGGTGGCCGCCTGGGCGAGTCCTCGCTCCCCTCTGTCCCCACTTGATGCCTCGTGAAGCTTCCGTCATGCTGATTTTTATCTATTTCTTCAGAATTTTTGGGGCTCTGTAAATTGGGGTGAAAGTCCCTACAAAGAAAAACATCGGCAGACAGAAACTGGCACTGGGTGCACTGAGTTAGTAGGTTAGTCCAAATATGTGTAAAAAGGTATGAAAGTGTAGCAAAACATATAACAATGTCACCCAAAAGATCATGGAACAAACAGAAATTAAATATACGTTCGGGAAGTATCAGCGAGCGGCCTCAGAGTAAAGAAAAACGGTTTGGCCATTTAGTTAATCTAATCTGGATCATTAGATCTAGATCGAACGGTTGAGGGGGGAAGCTCACCACGGTGGAGGTGGACTCCAGCGAGATCGACGGTAGGGCAGACGTACTAGTGGTGACGCTGGCGGGGCTCCGGTGGTCTTATGCACTGGCGGAGGGGTCCAGGAGATGACGGCGATCCTCCGGCAAAGTTTGGCGGCGCCGATATTGGGAGGGAAGGTCAGGGACGACCGGCTCGAGCTGAGGGAGCTTCAGCTCTTAGCCGAACTCCGGCGAGGTGTGGTGGGGTGTTCTAGCGAGGGGCTCTCGTGGATTTTGGGGAAAACGGAGTGCGGGGGATCTCCTCTATTTATAGGGGGCTCGGGGTGGTCGGGTAAGGAAAGGGGAGGGAGATCCGGCGAGGATCCGTGGCCTGCTCCGGCGAAGGAAGGTGGAGGGAGGAAAGGAAAGAGATGACCGACTTCGTGTTGCGGTTGGGCGGTGGGGCCAGCGCGTCAGTGGGAGAGGGAGAGGCGGCGTGGAACATTGGCCGATTTGATCCAAATTCGGATCGGCTGGGAAAATGATTCGTGCCAGACTTTCTAAATGGGTCGCGGCAACTTTCCTAAGACACGCACAATTTCCCTAATAAAACTCCTTTTTTTCCTTTTCTTTAAAAACTAGAATGTAAATCATAAAAAGGAAAATAAATATAACTCCAAATATAGGAGTATTACATATCAAAATTATCATAAAAATAAATCCAATAAGATGAACATCTTTCGCGGCCAAAATAAATACTTCAAAAAAATGTTTTACAAAAAATCCCTAAATTGGTTATTTTATTTTTGCAAATATTTTTTTCAAATAACTCCCTAGGTTTTATGGATCAAATAAATACACAAAAAAACACCCCTTCTATGGAGGGTCATGTTCCTCCTCTCATTGTTTTTTGAATTTGGGCAAAGGAACTTTGGATTCCTTCAAACTTATAAATAGTACCAAATATGAAATAGATTCCAAAGAGGATTATTTTGAAAATCCACCTTTTTCCAAATCCTTTATTTTGAAGAAGTCATGTCATCTTCTCTTAGTGGTTTGGATTGGATGAATTTGAAATTCAAAATCAAAAAGGGAAAGTCATTTTATTCCCTCTCATTCAAAAGTTTCAAATTTCACTCAAATTCATTCGAACAATCAATCATTCAATTATTAATATAACATTCCAAATTTTGCGATGTTACAAACCTACCACACTTAAAATCAATTTCGTCCTCGAGATTCAAAGAGGGTATAAAGAAAAGGTTAGGGTTTGGGGGTTTTCTAACAAATCCATTATCCTGCAAAGTGGGGTGCTACCACACATAAAATGAGAGTTACCGGTCCCCCAAATTTTTTAACAATCCTATGGGGTCTTGGCTTCCCGCTCTACACATTCTTCATACTAACTCGTTTGGTGATGCTTTTCCCTCAAAATCCGGTGTTCTTGCATTGATATCGGCTTCTTCCGTCAGTGGGTCTTCTTAACTGACAACTCTTGTGACCATTCTAGATAACTTATCGATGATCTCGTGGTGGTCTACCATTTGTGGTTATCCTGGAGTGAGAAAGGTCTTGGTTTAATCCTCACCATAAAATTTCCTACAGGTGACAACAATTGCCATGTACATGGGGCTTTCATCATACCATTCCAAAGCTTAAACAAAAGCTTCAAAGAACGTCGTCTCTCACTATGGGTAAGTCTCTCAGATTTACGATCCCGAATAGCAAGAGAATGATAAGAGTAAGTCGTCATTGTGGTCAGTCCATTCCACACCCAAATCATTACTCTTTATAAGGTTTAGCGAATCTTGTCTTCTAACACCCAGGGATCATCACAAGCGTTGCAGAATTTCTCTTGTCCACGAACGAAGTTCGGATAAATCCATTGATTCTGCAAGCTGAACAAACATCTACCGTTTCTTCACAACTCTCAAGTTTTTCGTATCCTCCTAAGAAAACGCTTGCTCATCAGTCAGAATTTCTTCCTTCATGCTCTTGGGACAAGCTTCATGTACTGGGATGGATCCTTGGTACGGGTTGTATTCCTTGAATGCATTTTTCCTTTCCATTGGTCTATTTACCCTTAGGTATTGGTTCCTCATAATCATTCCTTCATTTCATCCTCATTCTATTCTTAAAATTCCAACTTCATAAGTACTTTGTTACAAATGTTGTCACCTCCATAGTTTGATATGGTCCAGCATTTCCTTCAACTATATTCAGTGGATTTGGCTCCTTGGTATGCATGGTACATTCCTATTCGTTGGATCATGTGGGTTTAACGATTACTACAACACTTAAAATAAAAGATACTCATGCCAGTAGAGACCATATTTTATCATATCCTCGAAATTGGTGAGAGATCTTTGGTTATGGACCAACAACTCATACAATTCAACATAGAAAGTCATGAGACAATAAATTTTATTGATCCATGAAGTTATTACAATCTGAGAGACTTCCGTTATAAAATTTAACTCCATAATCTCATGAAAACAAGAGTGCTTTATGTTACACTTATTGCCATTGTCAAAACTTAACTACTCCATTTTAGCTTTCTTCTCCTACGGACATTTACTAGCATAATGTCCTGCTTCCTTGCAACAAAAACAGATGACTTCGGACAAGTCTCGAGTATTCTTGGTGTTTTCTTTTGCTCCTTGGGTTTTGATACGTCCATTTTGCATCATGCTTTCATGTTGATATTTATCGCTTTTTGGGCTGTTATTTCACTTCACGGTACAATACTTATGCCTTTCCTCTCTTATTTTGCCAGGTTTACATGAAGAGGGAGAATGCCGACAGCTGGAATTCTGGCCTGAAAAAGGAGCAAGTTTGAGATGCCTATTCTGCGCAACTCCAAAATCCGTGAAAATCAAAGTGGATTTTTTGGGATTTATAAAAAATACTGGGCCAAAGAAGTGCCAGACGGGCGCCAGCAGGTGGCCACAAGCCTGCTAGGCGCGGCTACCCCCCTGCCGCGCCTAGGGGCTTGTCAGCTCCCTGCTGGCCCACTGGCCCCCCTCTTTTGCTGCAAGAAGGGTTTCGGTCTGGAAAAAATTAGGAGGAGGCCATTCGAAGGATTCGCCGCCGCCACGAGGCGGAACTTGAGCAGAACCAATCTAGAGCTCCAACAAGACGATCCTGCCGGGGAAACTTCCTCCCGAAGTGGGAAATCATCGCCATTGTCATCACCAACACTCCTCTCATCGGAGGGGACTCATCAACATCAACATCTTCATCAGCACCATCTCATCTCCAAACCCTAGTTCATCTCTTGTAACCAATCTCCGTATCGCGACTCCGATTGGTACTTGTAAGGTTGCTAGTAGTGTTAATAACTCTTTGTAGTTAATCCTAGTTGGATTACTTGGTGGAAGAGTTTACGTTCAGATCTTTGATGCTACTCATTACCTCTCTGGTCATGAATATGATTATGCTTTGTGAGTGGTTACTTTTGTTCCTGAGGACATGGGATAAGTAATGCTATTAGTAGTCATGTGAATTTGGTATTCGTTCGATAGTTTGATGTGTTGTATGTTGTTTTTCCTCTAGTGGTGTTACGTGAACGTCGACTACATAAAACTTCACCATTATTTGGGCCTAGAGGAAGGCATTGAGAAGTAGTAAGTAGATGATGGGTTGCTAGAGTGACAGAAGCTTAAACCCTAGTTTATGCATTGCTTCATAAGGGACTGAGTTGGATCCACTAGTTTAATGCTATGGTTAGGCTTTGTCTTAATTCTTCTTTCGTAGTTGCGGATGCTTGCGAGAGGGGTTAATCATAAGTGGGATGCTTGTCCAAGTAAGGGCAGTACCCAAGCGTCAGTCCACCCTGATGACCCACAAGTATAGGGTATCAATCGTTGTCCTTTCGTTAAGTAAGAGTGCCGAACCCAACGAGGAGCCGAAGGCTCTGAAAGATGGATTTCAGCAAGGTAATAACTGCAAGCACTGAAAGTAGCGGTAACAAGTGATTGCGTAGCGAGGTGAAACGTAGCAAGCAAAGAGCAACAAGTAACAAGTAGTAGCAACGGTGCAGCAAGTGGCCCAATCCCTTTTGTAGCAAGGGACGGGCCTGAACAAAGTCTTATAGGAGGAAAAACGCTCCCGAGGACACACGGGAATTTCTGTCATGCTAGTTTCATCATGTTCATATGATTCGCGTTCGTTACTTTGATAGTTTGATATGTAGGTGGACCGGCGCTTGGGTACTGCCCTTACTTGGACAAGCATCCCAGTTACGATTAACCTCTCTCGCAAGCATCCGCAACTGCAAAAGAAGAATTAAGACAAAGTCTAACCATAGCATTAAACTAGTGGATCCAAATCAGCCCCTCACGAAGCAACGCATAGACTAGGGTATAAGCTTCTGTCACTCCAGCAACCCATCATCTACTTACTACTCCCCAATGCCTTCCTCTAGGCCCAAATATGGTAAAGTGTTATGTAGTCGACGTTCACATAACACCACTAGAGGAAAAACAACATACATCATATCAAAATACCGAACGAATATCAAATTCACATGACTATTATTAACATGACTTATCCCATGTCCTCGGGAACAAAAGTAACTACTCACAAGACATAATCATAATCATGACCAGAGATGTAATGAATAGTATCAAGGATCTGAACATAAACTCTTCCACCAAATAATCCAACTAGCGTCAACTACAAAGAGTAATCAACACTACCAGCAACCTTACAAGTACCAATCGGAGTCGCGAGACGAAGATTGGTTACAAGAGATGAACTAGGGATTGGAGAGGAGATGGTGCTGATGAAGATGTTGATGAAGATGCCTCCCCACCGACGACAGGAGTGTTGGTGATGATGATGGCGACGATTCCCCCCTCCGGGAGGGAAGTTTCCCCGGCAGGATCGTCCTGCCGGAGCTCTAGATTGGATCTGCTCAAGTTCCGCCTCGTGGCGGCGGCGACACCATGAAAAAGCTCCCGTATGATTTTTTTTCCAAGTCAGGACACATCATATAGCAAAATAGGGGTGCTGGTGGGCCTTCAGGTAGCCCAGAAGCTTGCCCACCGCCACCAGGGGGTGGTGGCGGAGTGGGGGCTTGTGGGGCCTTGGTGGCCCCCTCCGGTAGTTCTTTCGCCCAGTATTTTTAATATATTCCAGAAAAAATCCACGTAAATTTTCAGGGCATTTGGAGATGTGCAGAATAGTGGACTAGGATTTGCT
Source organism: Hordeum vulgare subsp. vulgare (assembly GCF_904849725.1). Classification (NCBI taxonomy): domain Eukaryota; kingdom Viridiplantae; phylum Streptophyta; class Magnoliopsida; order Poales; family Poaceae; genus Hordeum; species Hordeum vulgare. The sequence goes on along the minus strand of NC_058519.1, from coordinate 435,271,200 downwards.
CCCCTTCTAGTCCAGAATTCCAGCTGCCTGAACTCTCCCTCTTCAAATAATCCTTGCAAAATAAGAGAGAAAAGGCATAAATATGGTACCACAAGTAATATAACAGCCCAAGAAGCAATAAAAATCAACATGAAAGCATGATGCAAAATGGACGTATCAACTCCCCCAAGCTTAGACCTCGCTTGTCCTCAAGCGAAAACCAAGTTCCATAAACATGTCCACATGTTTGGGGACAAAGGTGTCGATAAAACATAATACGGACATGAGGGCATCATGATCACGCAGAGAACAGCAATATATCATAAAGATTATTATGGGAAAGTAACAATTCCTGCACAAAGCAAAGCATGAAGCAAAAACCTTACCGAGAAGTAACCAACAATAGTCCATATCATTGAAGCAATTGCAATTTATCACAATATCAGAAAGAGTCAAATAAGAACTTGTAAGGCAAACCCACATACTCAATCATCTCTTTTGTTTTCCACAATTGTTACAACTCACGTGGTACTCATGGTGTCAAAGTTTCAGCTGGACACAGAGGAAGATAGGGGCTTATAGTTTTGCCTCCCAACGATTTACCTCAAGGGTAAAGTCAACAACAATAAAGCATGAGTACTCAACTCCAAGTTTATATATGAATATAGATCTTTCCCAAGCATGTGACGGTAACCAAGACAAAGGCAAAAAGGGAATTGGTGATGATCACCATGACTCTTACAAGGGTAAACAGTAAAGGTACAAGATAGGCCCTTCGCAGAGGGAAGCAGAGGTTGTCATGCGCTTTTGAGGTTTGAATGCGTGTCCTCTTAGTGCGGAGGAACGTCACTTTATATTGCCTCCTGTGATAAAGAACATTATTATGCAGTCTGTCGCTTTTATGTCTTCCTCATCATAGGTTCAAACAAAGCTTATTTTCCACACACTAATAGATCATACAAATTAGAGAGCAATTTTTATTGCTTGCACCGATGACAACTTACTTGAAGGATCTTATTCAATCCATAGGTAGCTATGGTGGACTCTCATGGAAAAACTGGGTTGGATGTTGATGGATGCACAAGTAGTATCTCTAGTTGGTGCGGGAGTTTTGGCTAAAATGAGATGGAAGCAAACGTCACATGCTAAGGGATCTCTAATCATATAACATTGTGTGGAACCAAACAAACACAATTCATTATGTTGTCTTCCTTGTCCAACATCTACTCCTAGGCATGTAATAGTTTGGTGAGTGCTCACAATTGTAAAAAGTGTCTAAGATCATATATTTATATGTGAACCTCTCTTTCCTTATTACTTCTTATTAATTGCAACAATGACTGAGGTCTATCTTGATTTATTCTCAACAAGTTTCAATCATCATACGTGTCATAAGTGAAGTTATCACTTTCCATAAGATCGTCTCATGATCTTTCATGCTATCGTTCTTTTCATACTTTTGATCATGGCACAAAGCAAAGCCCTTGACTAAGACACTCTTTATTATATAGCTAGTAAGATCGAATACATCGGGGGAGAGACAAAAGCAAAAGACTCAAACTAAAAACTAAAGACTTATTCCTCTAAGAGAAGAAATAAAAACTGACAGAGGAAAGAACTAAAACAAAGGTAAAAGCAAAAGATATAAAGGTGATACAATACCAGGGCAACTCCCCCAAGCTTGGCAGAAGCCAAGGGGATTGCCCATACCAATGCTTAGTTGTCTTCCTTTGGTGGTGATGGTGTTGTTGTCGCCTTTGATTCCAAGAGAGCTATCAACCTTTGATTTATACCTTTGAGATATGTGACATGGTTTTCCAGCAAAACAACTTCACGAGAAAGAGAAATATTGCGAGCACGAGTTGTTTCGCAAAACCTCAAGACTTCAATCAAGGATGGAGACAGCATGTGGAGAAAGGGTTGGAGAAAGTCTATTCCTTCAACGTCTTCAATGTTGAACATAGGTTGAACTTCCTCCTTAGCTTGGGTTTTCTCCTTAGCTTGGTCCCTGGCTTCCGTAACTTCTACTCTTTTCATATCATCATCTACTTCCTCATGAACTTGGTGAAGATCATTCTCCCCAACAGATACCTGAGACATCTTTGCTCTAAATCTGCGGCAGACAACAAGGTCGAAACGAAAACAGAGGAAAACTGCACGATAAGGAGATCAAAACCTTCGGGCGACTATATATTGATTTTTTCTGGGCCAGAAGGAGTCCTCCGCAAGAAAACGGAGTCCGGGAGGCACACGAGGTGTCCACAAGCTTGCCCACCGCCACCAGGGCGTGGTGGCGGAGTGGGCCCTTGTGGCTGCCTCGTTTGCTCTCCGGACTGCTTTTTATTTTTCTAATTTTTCAAAAATTCCAAAACTGAGGAAATTTCCTATTGGAAAAGTATCGGAGTCCAATTTCTTGCCGAAACAGATACATCTTCGTTTTCAAGGTCTAAAACAGGCTGATAAACATCCCTTATGTACTCCTCTGGAGTTATGGCATTGATCATATTGGTCTCAACATTTATGGGAGTACCAGAGATGTAATGCTTGATTCTTTGCCGATTTACCACTCTAGGAAAATTTCCTTCCGTGTTATTGATTTTGATGGCACCGGAACGATATACTTCCTCGACAACATAGGGACCTTCCCATTTAGAGAGAAGCTTGCCTGCAGAGAATCTCGAACGAGAATTGTATAGCAAGACATAATCACCTACATTGAACTCTCGTTTCAGTATTCGTTTGTCGTGCCTTCTCTTAACCTTTTCCTTGAACAACCTGGCATTATCATATGCCTGGGCTCTCCATTCATCTAACGAGCTGATATCAAACAACCGCTTCTCACCGGCAATTTTGAAATCAAAGTTGAGCTCTTTTATTGCCCAATAAGCTTTGTGTTCCAGCTCAAGAGGTAAATGACAGGCCTTACCGTAAACCATTTTATATGGTGACATGCCCATGGGATTCTTATAAGCAGTCCTATAAGCCCATAGTGCATCGTCAAGTTTGCTAGACCAGTTCTTTCAAGATCTATTGACGGTCTTTTGTAGGATCAACTTGATCTCCCTATTACTCAACTCAACTTGACCACTAGACTGAGGATGATAAGGAGATGCAACTCTATGGTTGACATCATACTTAGCTAGCATCTTGGAATACACCATGAATGAAGTGTGAACCGCCATCAGTCATCAAGTATCTAGGGACTCCAAATCTTGGGAATATGACTTCTTCAAGCATCTTAATAGAGGTGTGGTGATCAACATTTTTAGTGGGGATAGCTTCTACCCACTTAGTAACGTAATCCACAGCAAGTAAGATGTGAGTGTACCCATTGGAACTCGGGAAGGGTCCCATATAATCAAAGCCCCAGACATCAAATGGTTCAATGACAAGTGAATAGTTCATAGGCATCTCTTGACGCTTACTGATGTTCCCTATCCTTTGGCATTCGTCACAAGACAAGACAAAAGTACGAGCATCCTTGAAGAGAGTGGGCAAATAGAAACCTGATTGCAATACCTTATGGGCAGTTCTATCTCCAGCATGGTGTCCTCTGTAGGCTTCGGAATGACACTTCTGCAAGATCTGTCCCTGTTCATGTACAGGCACACAACATCTAATAACACCATTTACTCCTTCCTTATAAGAAGTACTGTCTCAAATCAAAGAAGAATTTCTTCCTTTGTTGATAGGTGAAAATGGGTGGTATGTATTTGGCTACGATATAGTTTGGATAATCGGCATACCACGGTGCACTAAGTGAAGTGCGGATGACATTTAATTGCTCATCAGGAAAGCTGTCATCAATAGGTAGTGGGTCATCAAGGACATTCTCTAGCCTAGACAAGTTATCTGCTACAGGGTTATCAGCACCCTTTCGGTCAATGATGTGCAAATCAAATTCCTGTAGCAGGAGAACCCATCAGATCAGACTAGGCTTAGCGTCCTTCTTCTGCATGAGGTACTTAATAGCAGCATGATCAGAGTGAATAGTGACTTTGGAGTCAACTATGTAAGATCTGAACTTTTCACATGCAAACACGACTACTAAAAATTCCTTTTCCGTAGTGGCATTGTTTCTTTGGGCACTGTCTAGAGTTTTACTAGCGTAGTGAATGACATTCAACTTCTTGTCAACTCTTTGTCCTAGAACAGCACCAACAGCATAATCACTAGCGCCACACATGATTTCAAAGGGCAAGTTCCAGTTAGGTGGTTGAACAATAGTTGCGGTTATCAAAGCCTTCTTATGTATTTCAAAGGCTTCCTCACAATCCTCATCAAAAACAAAAGGAACATCCTTCTGCAAGAGGTTGGTAAGAGGCCTATAAATCTTAGAGAAGACTTTAATGGACCTTTTATAGAAACCAACATGACCTAAGAAACTCCGTATACCTCTGATATCTGTGGGGCAAGGCATTTTCTCAATTGCACCAACCTTAGCCTTATCAACTTCAATGCCTCTTTCAGAGATTTTGTGTCCTAAATCGATACCATAAAGTGGCATTTCTCCCAACTCAACACAAGGTTGGTTTCTTCGCATCTCTGTAAGACTTGATCAAGGTTGTTGAGGCAATCATCAAAGGAAGACCCATAAACGGAGAAGTCATCCATGAAATCCTCGACAATCTTTTCACAAAACTCAGAGAATATAGCCATCATACATCTTTGGAAGGTGGCAGGTGCATTGCATAGGCCAAAAGGCATACGTCTATAGGCAAAGGTACCGAAAGGGCAGGTGAAAGTGGTTTTCTCTTGATCAGATTGTGCAACGGGTATTTGCGAGAAACCTGAATAACCGTCTAGAAAGCAAAAGTGTGTGTGCTTTGATAGCATTTCTAGCATTTGGTCGATGAACAGCAAATGATAATGATCTTTCCTGGTTGCCTTGTTCAGTTTCCGGAAGTCTATCATCATTCTATAGCCAGTAATAATCCTTTGTGGGATTAGTTCATCCTTATCATTAGGAACGACGGTGATATCTCCCTTCTTGGGTACGCAATGTACTGGACTTACCCAATCACTATGAGCAACAGGATAAATGATTCCTTCTTCCAGAACCTTTAATATTTCTTTTCTAACGACCTCTTTCATCTTAGGATTTAATCTCCTTTGATGATCAGCAACTGGTTTAAAGTCAGGATCGGTTTTAATCTTGTGTTGGCATAGAGTAGGACTAATACCCTTAAGATCATCAAGAGTATATCCAATAGCAGCGCGGTGCTTCCTCAGAGTTTTTAGTAACTTCTTCTCTTCGCGCTCTGAGAGGAGAGCACTAATAATGACAGGATATATCTCCTTCTCATCAAGATAGGCATACTTGAGAGTATCAGGCAACTGTTTAAGCTCGAACACAGGATCACCCTTTGGTGGGGGAGGATCCCCAAGCAGTTCAACAGGCAGATTATTCTTGAGAATAGGATGTTGTTCTAAGACAATTCTATCTATCTCATCTCTCTCCTCCATATGCATATCATTTTCATGCTCAAGCAGATATTGCTCTAAAGGATCTGTAGGAGGTACGGCAATAGAGGCAAGAGTAATGATTTCATCTCTACCAGACGACTCTCTTTCATGGGGTTGTCTACCAAACTTGGGGAAGTTCAATTCATGAGACACACCCTCGAAACTTACTGTGATAGTCTGCTTAATGCAATCAATGTGAGCATTGACCGTGTTGAGAAAAGGGTCTACCAAATATGATGGGACAAAAGCTATCTTGTGCAGTACCAAGGACGAGGAAATCAGTAGGATACTTCGTCTTACCACACAGGACTTCTATGTCTCTCACAATTCCCAAAGGGGAGATAGTGTCTCTATTAGCTAGCATGATAGTGACATCAATGGGTTCTATCTCAGCAAGTGCAATCTCATCTTTGATTTCATCATAGAAAGAACGAGGTATTGCACTAACACTAGCTCCCATATCACATAAACCATGGTAACAGTGATCTCCCATCTTAACAGAAACAACGGGCATGCCAACTACAGGTCCGTGCTTGTCTTTCGCGTGAGGTTTAGCAATTCTAGCGGAATCCTCACAGAATTTGATAACATGCCCACCTATGTCTTCGGCTAAGAGATCTTTGATGATAGCAACACTAGGTTCAACTCTAATCTCCTCAGGGGGTGCAAGTGCTCTAATGTAACCCCTACATATCACAGTTGGAGCTTTAGAATAATCCTTCATCCTAGCAGGGTATGGTGGTTTCTCAGTGTAAGCACAAGGAACAACAGGATCACTAAAAGCTATGATTTTCTCCTCAACTAGATTGGTTTTGGCTATGTTGCTTTCCACAGGAGGATGATATTTAAACCACTTCTCTTTGGGAAGATCAATATGAGCAGCAAAAGATTCACATAGAGAAGCTACTATCTCAGAGTCAAGTCCATACTTAGCGCTAAAATCTCTAGAAGTGTTTGTCTCAACAAAAGATTTAGCGCAATCAAACTGGAAATTCATACGTGAGTCCTTACCTTCCTCCAGCTCCAATCTTCAGAGTTGCGTTTGATTCTCTCCAATAAATTCCACTTGTGATCAATATCCTTCTTCATAAAAGAACCAGCACAAGAAGTGTCTAGCATTGTACGATCTTCATGAGAAAGCCGAGCATAAAAGTTTTGAGTGATGATTTCTCTCGAGTGCTCATGATTGGGGCATGAATATAGCATTGATTTAAGCCTCCCCCAAGCTTGAGCTATGCTTTCCCTGTCACGAGGCCAAAAGTTATAAATAAAGTTTCGATCACGATGTACTAAATGCATAGGATAGAACTTTTGATGAAATTCCAATTTCAACCGATTGTAGCCCCATGATCCAGCATCATCACATAGCCTATACCATGTCAACGCCTTATCCTTCAAATATAAAGGAAAGACTTTCTTCTTTACCTCATCCTCGGGCGAACCTGCAAGCTTAAATAAACCACAAACTTCATCGACATAGATTAGATGAAAGTCTGGATGTGAAGATCTATCTCCTGTAAAAGGATTAGCCAGCAGTTTCTCAAGCATACCCAAAGGAATTTCATAGAAAATATTTTTAGTAGGTACCTCAGGTTGAGGAGCAACTCCTCGTGCTTCCGTTCGTGGTGAACATACCCCGAACAAACTCCTCAAAGGAAGAGTTTCCATAGTGACAAGTGACAATAAATTTCAGCACAGTATAAAAATGTTTCCTTACCAATTTCCACTTACCAAAGGCGCTTCACTCCCCGGCAACGGTGCCAGAAAAGAGTCTTGATGACCCACAAGTATAGGGGATCAATTGTAATCCTTTTGATAAGTAAGAGTGTCAAACCCAACGAGGAGCAGAAGGCTCTGATAGATGGATTTCAGCAAGGTAATAACTGCAAGCACTCTTTTGTCAACTTGTCAGATCCTTGTTGAAAACGACTTGTCAGATCCTTCTGCTCCTCGTTGGGTTCAACACTCTTACTTATCGAAAGGACTACGATATATCCCCTACACTTGTGGGCCATCAAGACTCTTTTCTGGCGCCGTTGCCGGGGAGTGAAGCGCCTTTGGTAAGTGGAAATTGGTAAGGAAACATTCATATAGTGTGCTGAAATTTATTGTCACTTGTCACTATGGAAAGTAATCCTTTGAGGGGTTTGTTCGGGGTATCTGCACCTCGAACGGAAGCACAAAGAGTTGCTCCTCAACCTTCTGCACCTACTGAAAATATTTGCTATGAATTTCCTTCAGGTATGCTTGAGAAACTGATGGCTAATCCTTTTATAGGAGATGGAACATCACATCCAGACTTGCATCTAATCTATGTAGATGAAGTTTGTGGTTTATTTAAGCTTGCAGGTTTTCCCGAGGATGAGGTCAAGAAGAAGTTCTTTCCCTTATCTTTGAGGGATAAGGCATTGACATGGTATAGGCTATGTGATGATACTGGATCATGGAACTACAATCGGTTGAAATTGGAATTTCATCAAAACATTTAACCTATGCATTTAGTACATTGTGATCGGAATTATATTTATATTTTTTGGCCTCGTGACAGAGAAAGCATCGCTCAAGCTTGGGGGAGGCTTAAATCAATGTTATATTCATGCCCCAACCATGAGCTCTCGAGAGAAATTATCATTCAAAACTTCTATGCTCGGCTTTCTCATGATGATCGCACCATGCTTGACACTTCTTGTACCGGCTCTTTTATGAAGAGAGATATTGACTTCAGATGGAACTTATTGGAAAGAATTAAATGCAACTCTGCAGATTGGGAGCTTGATGAAGGTAAGGAGTCAGGTATGAATTTCAAGTTTGATTGCGTTAAATCCTTTGTCGAAACAAATACTTTTAGTGATTTTAGCGCTAAGTACGGACTTGACTCTGAGATAGTAGCTTCATTGTGTGAATCATTTGCTGCTCATATTGATCTCCAAATAGAGAAGTGGTTTAAATATCATCCTCCCTTAGAAATCAATGTAGTTAAACCCAATACAGTTTATGAGAGAATCATTGCCTATAATGATCCCGTTGTTCCCAGTGCTTATATTGAGAAACCACCTTGCCCTGTTAGGATAAAGGATCATTCTAAAGCTTCAACTATGATACGTAGAGGCTACATTAGAACACCTACACCCTCTGAGCAAATTAGAGTTGAACCGAGCATTGCTATTATCAAAGATCTCCTGTCCGACAATGTTGATGGCCATGATATTCACTTATGTGAAGATGCTGCTAGAATTGCTAAACCACATGCTAGAGACAAACATAGGCCTGTTGTTGGCACGCCTGTTGTTTCTGTTAAGATAGGAGATCATTGTTATCATGGTTTATGTGACGTGGGTTCTAGTGCAATACCTCAATCCTTATATTATGAAATTAAAGACGAGATTGCACCTGTTGAGATAGAGCCTATTGATGTCACTATTCAGCTTGCCAATAGAGATACTATCTGCCCTGTGGGAATTGTTAGGGATGTTGAAGTCTTGTGTGGTAAAACAAAGTATCCTGCTGATTTCCTCGTTCTTGATACCACCCAAGATAGCTTTTGTCCCATCATATTTGGCAGACCTTTTCTCAATACCGTCAATGCTCATATTGACTGTGAGAAGCAAACTGTCACTGTTGGTTTTGAAGGTGTGTCACACGAGTTCAATTTCTCCAAGTTTGGTAGACAACCTCATGACAAAGAGTTGCCTAGTAAGGTGAAATTATTGCCCTAGCTTCTATTGTCGTGCCTCCTACTGATCCTTTAGAGCAATACTTGCTTGAGCATGAAAATGATATGCATATGGATGAGAGAGATGAGATAGATAGAGTTATCTTAGAACAATATCTATCCTTAAGAATAATTTTCCTGTTGAACTGCTTGGGGATCCACCCCCACCAAAGGGTGATCCTGTGTTCGAGCTTAAACAGTTGCATGATACTCTTAAGTATGCTTATCTTGATGAAAAAGAGATATATCCTATCATAATTAGTGCTAGCCTCTCAGAGCATGAAGAAAAGAAGTTACTAAAAACTCCGAGCATGCACCGTGCTGCTATTGGATATACTCTTGATGATCTTAAGGGCATTAGTCCCACTCTATTCCAGCACAAGATTAAAACTGATCCTGATTCCAAGCCAGTTGCTGATCATCAACGGAGATTAAATCCTAAGATGAAAGAGGTAGAAAGAAAAGAAATATTGAAGCTCCTGGACGCAGGTATTATCTATCCTATTGCTCATACTGAGTGTGTGAGTCCGGTGCATTGCGTCCCTAAGAAGGGAGGTATTACCGTTGTCCCTAATGATAAGGATGAATTGATCCCACAGAGGATTATTACTGGCTATAGGATGGTGATCGATTTTAGGAAATTGAATAAAGCCACTAGGAAAGATCATTACCCTTTGCCTTTTATCGACCAAATGCTAGAAAGGCTGTCTAAACACACACACTTCTGCTTTCTAGACGGTTATTCTGGTTTCTCCCAAATACTAGTTGCACAAGCTGATCAGGAGAAAACCACTTTCACCTGCCCTTTCGGTATCTTTGCTTATAGAAGTATGCCTTTTGGCTTATGTAATGCACTTGCCACTTTTCAAAGATGTATGATGGCTATATTCTCGGACTTTTGTGAAAAGATTGTTGAGGTTTTCATGGATGACTTCTCCGTTTACGGGTCTTCTTTTGATGATTGCCTCAGCAACCTTGATCGAGTCTTGCAGAGATGTAAAGACACCAATCTTGTCTTGAATTGGGAGAAGTGCCACTTTATGGTTAATGAAGGCATCGTCTTAGGACATAAAATTTTTGAAAGAGGTATTGAAGTCGATAAGTCTAAGGTTGATGCAATCGAGAAAATGCCATACCCCACAGATATCAAATGTATAAGAAGTTTCCTTGGTCATGCTGGTTTCTATAGGAGGTTCATTAAAGACTTCTCTACGATTTCTAGGCCTCTTACCAATCTCTTGCAGAAGGATATTCCTTTTGTTTTTGACGAAATACTTAAGAAGGCCTTGATAACCGCACCTATTGTTCAACCACCTGATTGGAACTTACCTTTTGAAATCATGTGTGATGCTAGTGATTATGCTGTTGGTGCTATTCTAGGACAAAGAGTTGATAAGAAGTTGAATGCTATTCACTAAGCTAGTAAAACTCTAGACAGTGCCCAAAGAAACTATGCTACTACGGAAAAAGAATTATTAGCAGTCGTGTTTGCATGTGAAAAGATCAGGTCTTACATAGTTGATTCCATAGTCACTATTCACACTGATCATGCTGCCATTAAGTACCTAATGGAGAAGAAAGACGCTAAACCTAGACTTATCAGATGGGTTCTCTTGCTATAAGAATTTGATTTGCATGTTGTCGACACGAAGGGTGCTGATAACCCAGTAGCAGATAACTTGTCTAGGTTGGAGAACGTTCTTGATGACCCACAACCTATTGATGATAGCTTTCATGATGAGCAATTGAATGTCATCAATACTTCACTAGTGCATCGTGGTATGCTGATTATACAAACTATATCGTTGCCAAATATACACCACCTAGTTTCATATACTAGCAAAAGAAGAAATTCTTCTTTGACTTGATACATTACTTCTGGGATGATCCTCACCTTTATAAGGAAGGAGTAGATGTTGTTATTAGACGTTGTGTACCTGAACATGAACAGGGACAGATCCTATAGAAGTGTCACTCCGAGGCCTACGGAGGACACCATGCGGGAGATAGAACTGCACACAAGGTATTGCAATCAGGTTTCTATTGTCCCACTCTCTTTAAGGATGCCCGTAAGTTTGTCTTGTCTTGTGACGAATGTCAAAGAATAGGTAATATCAGTAAATGTCAGGAAATGCCTATGAACTATTCACTTGTCATTGAACGATTTGATGTCTAGGGCTTTGATTATATGGGACCTTTTCCAAAATCCAACGGGTATACCCATATCCTAGTTGTTGTTGATTATGTTACTAAGTGGGTAGAAGCTATCCCCACTAGTAGTGCTCATCACAACACATCTATCAGGATGCTTAAAGAAGTTAGTTTCCCTAGATATGGAGTCCCTAGATACCTAATGACCGACGGTGGTTCACATTTCATTCATGGTGCTTTCCGTAAAACGCTTGCTAAGTACGATGTCAACCATAGAATTGCGTCTCCCTATCACCCTTAGTCGAGTGGTCAAGTGGAGCTAAGAAATAGAGAGATTAAACTGATTCTGCAAAAGACTGTCAATAGGTCTAGAAATAATTGGTCTAAGAAGCTCGATGATGCACTGTGGGCTTATAGAACTGCCTATAAGAATCCCATGGGCATGTCTCCGTACAAAATGGTGTACGGCAAAGCATGTCATTTACCTCTTGAGCTAGAGCATAAAGCTTATTGGGCAATCAAAGAGCTCAACTTTGATTTCAAACTTGCTGGTCACAACAGGTTATTTGATATTAGCTCGCTTGATGAATGGAGAACTCAGGCATATGAGAATGCCAAGTTGTTCAAGGAAAAGGTTAAGAGGTGGCATGTTAAAAGGATACAAAAGCGTGAGTTCAATGTAGGTGATTATGTCTTGCTATATAATTCTCGTTTAAGATTTTTTGCACCCAAGCTTATCTCTAAATGGGAAGGTCCCTATATATTTGAGGAAGTATATTGTTCCGGTGCTATCAAGATCAACAACACGGAAGGTAATTGTCCGAGAGTTGTAAATGGGCAGAGAATCAAGCATTATATCTCAGGTACCCCCATAAATGTTGAAAGCAATATTATCAATACCATAACTCCGGAGGAATACCTAAGGGATATTTATCAGCGTGTTTCAGACTCCGAAAACAAAGAGGTATGTGATTCGGTAAGAAAACATACTCCAAAACTTTTCTAGTAGGAATTTTTCTTCGTTTTGGAATATTTGAAAAAATAGAAAAATTTGAAGTAGTCCGAAAAGCGCACGAGGAGGCGACAAGCCTGCCAGGCGCGGGCCACCCCCTGGCCGTACGTGGGGGGCTTGTGGCCACCTCATGTGCCTCTCGAACTCCGTTTTCGTGCGGAGTACTCCTTCTGGTCTGGAAAAAATCATTATATATTCTCCCGAAAGGTCTGACCCTTGTATCACGCAAATTTCCTCGTTTTCGTTTCGAGCCTGTTTTCTGCCGCAGATTTAGAGCAAGATGTCGTTTGAGGAATCTGTGGGGGAGAACATTCTCCCTCAAGTCTATGGAGAAGTAAATGCTGATCTGAAAAGAATGGAGGTCATGGAGGCCAGGGAAAGGCTACCTAAAGAAACCAAGGGCAAAACTACGGAGAAGAATCAGGCTTGGGACGAAGTGCAATCTGTGCTCAACAAGGAAGAATTTGAAGAAGTGGATTTCCTTCAACCCTACCTCCACCTACTGTCTCCATCCTTGATTGAACTCGTGAGGTTTTGTGAAACAACTCGTGCTCGCAATACTAATCTCACTCGTGAAGTTTTTTTGCTGGAGAAACATATCACAGATCTCCAAGGTATAAATCAAAGATTATTGGCCCTCTTGGAATCAAAGATTGCAACAACTCCACCACCATCACCTCCAAAGGAAGACAACTAAGCATGGGTATGGGCAATCCCCTTGGATTGTGCCAAGCTTGGGGGAGTTGCCCCGGTATCGTATCACCATCACATCTTTTGCCTTTAGCTTTGTTTTAGTTTGTTCCTTTTCAGTTTTCTCTTTCTCTAGTAGAATAAAGGTCTTAGTGTTTTAGGCTTGAGTTTTGCTTTGTGTCACCCCCGATGTATTCGAGCTCGTGAGCCATATAATAAAAAGTGTCTTAGTTAAGGGCTTTGCCTCATGCCATGATCAAGAGAATGAGAAAAGAACAAAGGCATGAAAGATCATGCAATGATCTTATGGGAAGTGATGGCTTCACATATAAAAAGAATGATGATTGAAACTTGTTGAGGGTAGACAAACGTAGACCTTGGTCATTGTTGCAATTAATAGGAAGTGATAAAGAAGGAGAGGTTTACATATAAATATATCATTTTTGACACCATCTATCATTGCGAGCACTAACTAAACTATTGCATGCTTAGAAGTAGATGTTGGACAAGGAAGACAACATAATGAATTGTGTTTGCTTGGTTCCGAACAATGTTATATGACTAGAGATCCCTTAGCATGTGACGATTGCTTCCACCTCATATTAGCCAAAACTCCCGCAGCAAGTAGAGATACTCCTTGTGCATCCATAAACCTTCAACCCAGTTTTGCCATGAGAGTCCACCATACCTACCTATGGATTGAATAAGATCCCTCAAGTATGTTGTCATCGGTCCGAGCAATAAAAATTGCTCCCTAATATGTATGATCTATTAGTGTGTGGAAAATAAGCTTTGTACAAACCTGTGATGAGGAAGACATAAAAGTGACAGACTGCATAATAAAGTTCTTTATCAAAGGAGGCAATATAAAGTGACATTCCTCCACACTAAGAGGACACACATCCAAACCTCAAAAGCACATGACAACCTCTGCTTCCCTCTGTGACGGGCCTATCTTGTACCTTTAGTTTTTGCCCTTGAAAGAGTCATGGTGATCTTCACCAATTCCTTATTTCGCATTTATCTTGGCTATCGTCATATGCTAGGGAAAGATCTATATTCATATGTCAACTTGGAAGTAAGTATTCATGAGTTATTATTTTTGACATTGCCCTTGAGGTAAATGGTTGGGAGGCAAAACTATAAGCCCCTATCTTTCTCTGTGTCCAGCTGAAATTTTGATCTCATGAGTACCACGTCAGTTGTAGCAATTATAGAGAATGAAAGGATGATTGAGTATGTGGATTTGCTTTACAAGCTCTTATTTGACTCTTTCGGATGTTGTGATAAATTGCAATTACTTCAATGACTAAAGGCTATCGGTTGTTAATTCTCGGTAAGGTTCTTGATCCATGCTTTACTTTGTGAAGGAATTATCACTTTAGCCTAAGAGTTGATATGATGGTATTGCTCTTCTGAATATGATCATGATGCCTGCATGTCCATAGCTTGTTTTGTAGACACCTCTCTCCCTAAACATGTGGGCATGTTTATTGATCTAGGCTTTTGCTTGAGGACAAGCAAGGTCTAAGCTTGGGGGAGTTGATACGTCCATTTTGCATCATGCTTTCATGTTGATATTTATCGCTTTTTGGGTTGTTATTTCACTTCACGGTACAATACTTATGCCTTTCCTCTCTTATTTTGCAAGGTTTACATGAAGAGGGAGAATGCCGGCAGCTGGAATTCTGGCCGGAAAAACTCCAAAAGCCGTGAAAATCAACGTGGATTTTTTTTGGGATTTATAAAAAATACTGGGCCGAAGAAGTGCCAAAGGGGCGCCAGCAGGTGGCCACAAGCCTGCTAGGCGCGGCCAGGGGCTTGTGAGCTCCGTGCTGGCCCACTGGCCCCCTCTTTTGCTACAAGAAGGGTTTTGGTCTAGAAAAAATCAGGAGGAGGCTTTTCGGCGGATTCGCCGCCGCCACGAGGAGGAATTTGAGCAGAACCAATCTAGAGCTCCGGTAGGACGATCCTTCCGGGGAAACTTCCCTCCCAGAGGGGGAAATCGTCGCCATCGTCATCACCAACACTCATCTCATCGGAGGGGACTCATCACCATCAACATCTTCATCGGCACCATCTCATCTCTAAACCCTAGTTCATCTCTTGTAACCAATCTCCGTCTTGCGACTCCGATTGGTACTTGTGAGGTTGCTAGTAGTGTTAATTACTCTTTGTAGTTGATGCTAGTTGGATTACTTGGTGGAAGAGTTTATGTTCAGGTCTTTGATGCTACTCATTACCTCTCTGGTCATGAATATGATTATGCTTTGTGAGTAGTTACTTTTATTCCTGAGGACATGGGATAAGTTATGCTATAAGTAGTCATGTGAATTTGGTATTAGTTTGATATTTTGATGTGTTGTATGTTGTTTTTCCTCTAGTGGTGTTATGTGAACATCGACTACATAACACTTCACCATTATTTGGGCCTAGAGGAAGGCATTGGGAAGTAGTAAGTAGATGATGGGTTGCTAGAGTGACAGAATCTTAAACCCTAGTTTATGCGTTGCTTCGTAAGGGGCTGATTTGCATCCACTAGTTTAATGCTATGGTTAGACTTTGTCTTAATTCTTCTTTCGTAGTTGCGGATGCTTGCGAGAGGGGTTAATCATAAGTGGGATGCTTGTCCAAGTAAGAGCAGTACCCAAGCGCCGGTCCACCCACATATCAAACTATCAAAGTAACGAACGTGAATCATATGAACATGATGAAAACTAGCCTGACAGAAATTCTCGTGTGTCCTCGGGAGCATTTTCCCTCTTATAAGACTTTGTCCAGGCTTGTCCCTTGCTACAAAAGGGATTGGGCCACGTTTCTGCATCGTTTTCACTTTTCTTACTTTCTACTTGCTACGAATCATCTCACCACACAACTACTTGTTACCGATAATTTAGTGCTTGCAGATTTTACCTTGCTCAAAACCACTTGTCAGATCCTTCTGCTCCTCGTTGGGTTCGACACTCTTACTTATCGAAAGGACTATGATAGATCCCCTATACTTGTGGGTCATCAAGTTTCCTGCTTCCTTCCTAGGCACATATTGGCATAGTGACCTAAGGTCTTTCATTTAAAACATGGGATGTAACTCAGGTCCTTATCTGCGGGGATTTGGCTCTTCCTGGTGTACTTTCTCTTCTTTCTAGGCTTCTTCATTCCGGCCAGTTCTTCTATTTCATGTGGATAAAACTCTACTTTTACTGTCGGGAAGTTTCCCAGACACTCTTGGCCTTCCTTCATGCAATCCTATGAAAAATGTCCTTCTTCTCCACATGAGTAGCAGGCGTTGGAGAAATATCTGGTTAGACCTTGTCCATCAGGGTCTTCTATATTTTCCTTCATCACAAGTTCTTCTAGAATCTTCTTCTTGAGGGTTTCCTTCATTGCTTCTTTTTGCTGCTTGACAACTTATTGCTCCTTGGGGTAAATGTGACACTAACCTGGGTAGTGGGTGGTTCCTTCACACAAGAAACAAGTCACCTGACTACTTGGGCACTCCTCAACTGGGTGATTTTCTTCACAATGAGGGCATCCATCCTTGTGTTCTTCTTGGGTGTGTCCTATTTCTCCATAGATCTTGCATGCACAAGGCTTCTTCATCGGGTTATCATAGCACTTTTGAATGAGACGGGATCTTAACAGCGTCTTCTTGAATTCATACCAAGTTACTACTCCACTAAATCCTTGTATGGCGTGATGCATTTTCCACCAGATAGAAGCACTTTGGGTAAAGTAGTGAAGGGTATGTGGAACCTCCTACTTCCTTGAAGTAAAATTGCTCCTGAAGTGGTTCTCCATGTTCTGAATCCATATTTCATCCTCCAGCTGGGTCATTGGTTCGGAGATTACTAGTCCAGATTCATACGGCATCTATTGGGTCCAAGGTTTTAGGGATGAGATTGGTAGGAGAGAGCGGGAAAGGATACAAACAACTCAAAGACACAAAAGTATATAAACTCAAGTCCACACATTCATAAAGTTCAATCAATACTATATATCGCCACCTACATAAGGTTGGTATAGTCGATCACACAGTATGCAATAATGTTAATCTTTATTTCTCTCATGGTGGGGCTAGTACTAAGCTAGCTCATATGATGTCTATATCGTCAGTGGGCTTCTTCTGTTCATGTTTGATCTTCTCAAGTTCTTCTGCCAGATTATCCCTGTTGACGCGGAGTTTCTCATATCGTCCTTGTAGTTCCAGGAGTTGGCTCTTGAGCTTCTGGATTTCAACATCACTAGCATGTGCCATGGCCTGGCTATTCTTCAAGTCTTGACGAAGCTTCTGAATCTCGGGATCGTGTTTCTTCACATTGGCTACCTTCAGTTTCTCGGTCTTGAGACTCTCACGGAGTGTGTCATTCTCAAATAATCCTGAGAGAAGGTCCATTTGAAGGTTCTTGATATAATGTTCCACTTCTTATTATACACCACTATGGGTGAAAACTTCATATTGTATTCTTCTGTCAGGATGATGTGTGCTCCATCAGGCATCTGCCATCCGAGCCTTCCAAAGTAGTGGGTACCTAACTCAACACGATGACGATAGCTCAAACGTGCCATAGCATCATGGACAGTAGTGTTCGTGCCCATATCACAATCATGGGTCAATGTGCCATAGTTGATGTCTTCAGTCTTGGGGTCTTCTTTATGTCCAAAAACTTTTGTTCTGACACCCAAAAATCCATACTTCCTCTTAGTCACCTTGATCTCACGTATAGGCAGGTTCATTATCTCTACCAGCTCCATGAGAAACGGGCCTCCGAGAACATCTTCGTAGTGCTCTCTTTCGTTCAGAATGTAGTTATCCATCTATAGTTTTGAAATGAGGAGGGTTCAGTAAAAGAATTAATAGGTATGAGGGTACTGAAAACCAATTTTTGTTCCTATCAAGGTCTTCCTATTTCTAAGCCATTTCCTAGGGTCGCGTACTACAGTCAACATGTGCTCTGATACCATATCTGTAGCGACCTGACTCAAAACGAGTCAAGCCTCTGTGTTCTGTGCCATCCTTGGATCAGTATGGTGGCACACATAGTACATCAATGTACATGTCAAAGTGCAATCACATGTAAAAAATGTAAAACTGATATATACCTCAAAATCTCAATGGAAACAGTCAAAGGGAGTGGAGTCCCGATAAACAGCAACGACAGGTTGAGTGCAGATCGTAACCCTGAATCGTACTATTACTCGTCGTAGATAGTATCTGCAACATAAGACATTGCAACCGTGTAGGTCAGCATATTGAATATGCCGGCAAGTCACAAAAGAGAGCGGTGAAAAGTAGCATCTAGACTATATGCATATATGGCAGGTGGGGCTGTAAGTTTTAGCGGAAAGAAAAAATTCCTACAACAAGAGAGGGGCTAAAATCAAAATTCACTACATGGTTGGTTGTTGATGAGAAGGTTCCACCAACCATTTCTCATACCCAAGTTATCAATAATACCCATATCATTAATATTTTTTGTGTTGAGAATTCCTGATAGTTTCAGTTCCTTTGGCTCAAGTTGTCCATTATCATGGACACGGCTAATAGATTAGGTTTGAGTACTCTGTAGATTTTTGCACACGTTCCCCACAAGATTTGATCGCCTCCGTTGAAGTCTCGCACTTCAAGGTTATTGAGACCTGGATGATCAAAACATGGTCTTCCAAAGGGTTCATGTGAGACACTATCGGTGCCCATCCAATCCTACCGTTCTTCTACATCTCGTAGCATCGCCCATCCAGAGTCACCATGATGTCCAACCAAGCCAGAGCCCATAATGACTTGTGGATGTGCAGGTAAGCCTAGGGTCTTGAAGTATCCATCCACCTCTTCCTGCTTGGGTGAAGCTTTCCGCAAGATGTCATGGCACTTCCCCATGCATCTCGGGTCATCCACTAGCTTCTCTAGGGTGCCCATCTGAACTATCCTTCACCCAGATATATGTTGCATCATGTGGTCTTGAAAATCTTGAAGTCTTCAGGTCTTGGTTATTAAGTTCTAACAACACTCATGATAAACACTCAACCAAACCCGTCCACTAGAAGCATAACAAAATAACGTCATGTCCAAAGTAACAAAGGTTTATGGGTGCCTATCACAAGATACTACTGAAGAAAAAAATTTCCAAGTACCTACTTTGCATGCAATGGGTGGAAAAGGTTGAACTAATGCAATAAAACCATTGCTAAATTATGATCAATGTGAACTTGCATGGAGAGGTTGATGAAGATAGGTATCGCTCACACAAAAAATAACTTGATAGAGCTATTCGTCACTTTCCGTTTAAATCTATATAATCAAACATAGTATTCACATAAGCAATCATACTAGCAATCATCTCAGCAATAAATAACAAACAACAATTAAAATTGAATGCAATAAAATCAAATAGAAAAGTGAAATAACAATTCAAAGTAGCCATGAAAACAATTTGCAAGTTATTATAGAACTAGAATTGATTTCATTCTATCAAATAAATAAAATAAAATTTTGTTGTTGTTGAAAAGCTACTATAACTAAAAGAAAACAAAATAAATTTGTCTACTAAAATGAAATAAATTAAAACAAGGGAAAACAAGGGGAAAAAGCAATAAACCTAAAAAGAACTAAAACATAATTTGTTTTGCTTAAAACCTTAATTGAAATTATCCTAAGAATTCTAAAATTATACCTACTGATAAATAAGATCACTAGTGACGAGTAGCAAAAAGAATCAACTCAAAACCTATTTTTAAACTCAAGATATTTAGAAAACAAGATTTGAATCAAATCTGTTTGAATTCAAAATTCAAGTATTCAAATATGGCCATACTTTATATCTATAGAGACTAGACAAAAATTGTGACACCATGCAAAAAGAATCATTGAAAAACAGTTAGAAACACAAAAGTTATACCAAACTAAAAACAGAACTATTTCTGTTAAATTAAGAAAAACAGAAAAAGAAAAAACTACCTAACGAACACGGGTGCTACGTGGCAGGCTGTGGTTTGCTAGGAGGTGTTTGTGGGTTAGCTAAACGAGCGAGCGGCCGTAGAGTAAACAAAAACGGTTTGGATGTTTAGTTAATCTAATCTAGACCGGTAGATGCAGATTCAACAGTTGAGGAGGGGGGAAGCTCACCACGGTGGAGGTGGACTCCGGCGAGATCGACGGCGGGGCAGAGCCATTGGTGGTGACTCTAGCGGGGCTCCGGTGATCTTCTGCACCGGAGGAGGTGTCCAGGACATGGCGAAGGTCCTCCGGTGAAGGTTGGCGGCGCCGACGTTGGAAGGGGAGGTCGGGGACGAGTGGCTCGAGCTCAGGGAGCTTTGGCTCTTGGCCGAACTCCGGTGAGGTGTGGTGGGGTGTTCTGGCGAGGGGCTCTTATGAATTTTGGGGAAAACGGAGTGGGGGGAGCTCTTCTATTTATAGGGGGCTTGGGGTGGTCGAAGAAGGAAAGGGGAGGGACGAAAGGAAGAAGATGACCGACACGGTGTTGCGGTCGGGCGATGGGCCCTGCGCATCAGCGGGAGAGGGAGAAAAGTTTCAAACTTCACTCAAATTCATTCAAACAATCAATCATTCAATTACAAATATAACATTCCAAAGTTTGGGACGTTAAAAAAGCTCCTCTTGCTTATGATCTATCAAGGATTGCGGAATATGATGCTCATGGAAAAGCTCACACAACTCCTCCCATGAAGTAGCTTGGCCTGAAGGACGCATGGCCTAGAAGTTTTCCTACCATAGACTCACAGAACCTTGAAGGTGATATGTGGCATAGGTAACCTTGTATCCTTTAGCCACATTTGCATGACATAGCTTATGGTTGATACTATGGGGTAAATATATGCATGTACTGGCTCAATGGAGTGGTGGAAAGTGGGTGGATTTAATTTGATAAAGTCAGTGATGGACACTAGCTCATTGCATTGATGGGATGTATTCTGCTCGATGTGCTCGAGCACACGATTGATGGAACGCTTGTTCCTCTTAACTTCTATCATAACCTGTGCCAACGAAGGCAGGTCGGGATGATCTTATTCATCCCTACCACCTCCATGGTGCTGACCAAGACTAGCAGAAGTCTAGATAACTGACGACATCCTGCAAGAGAAATGGGCATCATAACAGCTCAACATCACGGGTTCAAGGTAAAGTGAGAAAATTTGCATCACTACTCATGATTTGGATATGACTAGCATTTGACACACAAGAGCCATCATATAAGTCTACGAACCTAGTAACTTGTGATCCTGGTAGATAGGTAAGAGGCTTCGTCCTTAATCCTCGTCGAAGAGAAGAGGTTGACTCTAAATAGAGTGACACGAGAAAAAGAATCTTACGTTCTCGTCCATAATAAATTCCCTTTTATATAACTAAAGCATTTGCTAGACTCAACATCGGCGATGGTCTTGGTAATCCTACACACAATCTTGCTCTCATACCAACACTGTCGGGACCCCGATCCTAAGCCACACACATCTATCATCTAACACATCATATATCTTTTTGGCCTCACACACAACACATAATGGCTGCCACCTTACCTTGGTCAGGACCGTTTGCGCCTTTAGGCTCACGTGTATGATTATGTCTCTAGTATCCATATGTTAGAGAAGCCGAGTCGACATGACCAGTTATAGAACAAAGTGGCACATCCGTACAGGGACATGCATACATAACCTAGCAATGTTGGTGTCGGTCATGAACGTCTGTAACCTAGTCATAGCAAGCTACACGGACTTGAGTAAACACCGCGTGACATTTCCCCGTAGACAAACACATGAGAAAAAAGGATACATGTCGGTCAGTAGCAAGCTACCAAGGCTCGATGAAGCACAATGAGGCATTTCCCTATAGGGAAGGCTACCAAAGGCATACAACTAGGTGTCAAATGCCTACCAATGCATTTCAAAACATACACACGATACGCATGATATGTGTAGATACAACATGGCATCACAACATAACTCTATGACTTAAGTATGTATTATAGGATTAGAAGAGCCAATATAGCATAGTGTTACAAGAAGGGGTCTCATGACCCAACATTTAGAGCATACAAACAACAAGCATAAGTTAAACATGTCCGGGGTAGGGACATCTAGTAAAAACAGTTGGAAAATCCTAAAAATCTACAATGACCCTCCCAAAGAAGCCACATTGTTATCTGGTTCCCAAGCTATTCGTCAATGTCAATTCAAGAAGAAAGCGTAAAGTACACAACGTTTATCTCTACAACACTTTAATAAGTAACTATGAGTATGAAGGTACTCATCAAGTCTTACATCAAAACTATCTACTCATGCATCATGTATCAATGAAGGGTGCTGTGGGGTTTACTGCAGAAATGCCATATTTGACCTTCCGCTAATTTGACTATGACTACTAGTAGTTTGTTCAAACACGCACTGCTATGGATTTTCTCTTATCTTCCTACGATAAGGCCATCCATAGAACTCACACTTATCTTGGCCATTTTAGAGTATCCGTTAAATATATTCTATGATCAACCATAGTTATTTAAGTAGTCATTAGTCGTGGAGACGACTATTTGAATAGGTTTAACCCTGCACGTACACACATGCTCCATTAGTTGCCGCCTAGTAGTAGCACCCTTCAAGTGAGTCTCAGCGAGTATGTTACCACGACCGTTAACATGCAACAACTCACGTGCAATGTAGTAGCCCATCTGAGTGGGAACCCATAACTGAAGACTAGCCGAGATTTCCAATAGAGCCTCAAATGGGGTGAGCAGGGCCCCAAGCCGGTCCTGATTGGGTTGTTCATCCACTTCGCACATCGTGCCACAACCTCTAAATGTTACGAACTACTGCGACTCCTGGACTGAGACCGAGGACATTAATAAGTCGAGAGGGGTCAACGAGCCCAATATGTGCTCGTACTCTCTTTCTCGTATTGCATACTCAAGAACTCATGTCATAAGTGAGGGATTAATGAGAAAACCCACCTTGTTCTCTAATACGTCCTGCCATCATCACTTTTACCAAAAAAAGGTTACATTCTTAACTCTTCTCACATGTTAGGACATGATCACAACCATTCCAATTCATCGCGAAGATGGATCAGGCACACACAACCCTAAGAATAACAAGCATGAAATGGATGAAGGTTCACAACATGGCTAAATAAACTCCTAATCATGCTAGGAACAAGGTTTAGTTATTTTATGGTGACAATGATAGGTCATGCAGAGTTACGGGTTCAACTATCGAAACACAAGTAAAAGTTGAATCGTGTTGTCCTAATGCATTGAAAAGGGAGAAAGAACAAGATAGTGGGATTGTTTTGGAATGCTCAATGGGGTTTGCTTGCCTGAAATATCAGAAGAACATCACTCCTCTTCAGTATCATCAGTAACTACATCTTTTAACAAATCCATTGACAAGGGCAAACACAAAAACAAACAAGAAACAAATCAATACATCTAAATGCCACAAACATGATGAATCACATGACGTGTTAACATGTTGCATTGAGCTAATGCAACTATCCACAATTTAATTAAATTTCATTTTATCAATATAGATCAAATTCAAAACCCAAATATTATGCATTTAATTGAATTGACCTAAACAATAAGTGTAGGTTGTTCAAACATGCATGAAAATGATACACATGGAAGGATTAGATTTTTCTGATAATTTTTCATATAAGACTTATTTAAATTTGACTTACGAATTATTTCCATGATTTTTCAAAGTTTGGTACATTTTCAAAAATAAAAAAGTCACTTTAGATTTATTTAAAAATCGAGAAATCCTTTATTGCGTTTGTAGTGCCATAACAAGATGTCATGACTTAATACAGTCAAACCAAACGCATGGGGTCCACTGGTTAGTGACAGAGTGGTTAACGAAATTAGTTTAACGTAAACTAAACTGATTAAGTGGCCATGAGGCCCACTGCCAGTGGTTGTGGGGGGCTAATTAAGTGGGATTAGTTCCTAATGACCCTGCCATGTCGGACAAGTCGGGGTTAACAACGGCGATCTCACCCAACGTCGGAGGCACGCCGGAGCACTGCTACAGGCGGAAGATGGACGTGATGAGGACGAAGTTGTTGGCGAGGTTCGGGACGCATGAGCACCGACAAATTTGAGGTGGCGGACGATGGATAGAGTCAGGCGAACGAGCTCGATTTGGTTGCCTTCGGGCTCCTCGGTATGATTTCTTCTGCGAGGAGAGGTGGCGCAAGATGGTGGTGGTGCTAGACAGACTTGGAAGGCACGGGGTGGCCGGTGGCCGCACATGCAGCGAGCGGCGATGGCGGCCGGGACAAAGAGGAGCGAGCAAGGGAGAGGAAGAATGGGGAGGACAACTTGATCGGAACAACATCGACAGGTTTATCTGCGGTGTCACTCGAAAAATATTGGGTTGTATTTTAACTCTTGCCATTATTTTAACACAATATTAGGAACATTTTCTTGGATTTTTTGAAGCAATTTATATCTTGATCATTTTGACAAAAAATATTTCTCACGCTTGCAAGTTTCCGCAATTTAAGTTTAAGTGAAAAATAAATTTAATGCATGATGAAATGCAAAGACAAACAAAGATAAACCAAGGGATATGGCAACTAAGCTGACATGATATTTGTGGCAAAGAGACATTACATCATTGTTATACTTCTTATGCTAGCTAGATCATTGCATATTCTAGTATACCACAAGAGGAATATATGTAGTGTCATATTCTTTCAATTTATCGATTTGTAAGAAAATAAAAGGCCGATGCATTCTAGAGTGTTGCGCCTACCTGTGAGGATAAAAAATATGCAAAAAATCTCAACTAAGAAAAGAAAAAAGAGAAAAAATGAAGAAGAAAAATGAGAAAAATAGAGAGGGGGCACACTACTATTATTTTTTCCACATTTGCGCTTCAAAGTAGCATCATATTATTCATATAGAGAGTTTTCATATACTTCGTGATTATGCTAGTTGGGTATTTACATTTAGAACTTGGCTCATATATTTCGATGACGAGCTTCCTCAAAGGCTCGAGGTCTTCATGAGCGAGCAAGTTGGATACACACCCACTTAGATGCAGTAAGAATACACTTATAGCTCTAGTGCATATATTACATGACAATCCCTACTCCTCACATTAATATCGGTTGTAACGCCTCTCCATTGACTAAGATAAAATGTGTTGATTGCATACTTTCTCCACTTTTTATATTATTATAAAAACCCATCATCATTCTATTTGCCATCCAAAGTGCTAAATCCATGGCTCACGCTCATTTAGTGAGTGAAGTTGAAATAGCTGAAGCGAGAAAAAGTAAAATACAATTGCTTGCATTGGCATGAGGGTATTCTTGATTTGATATATCTATGCAAGGAAGACTGAGTATGTCACGCTTACCAAAACTAAGTGTATAAAGGATGCCTCATCTAGCTCCATTATTATGAAAGGCATTGACGAATTACATGCATGGTTTGTATTATTATTTCAATATACTATAGACTATTGCCTTGAATCACTCATATCCTAACATTCATACCATGATTATATTATTTAATCAAGATTGTTCTAGGTAGCATTCCACACCACAAAATATCTTCGTTTTATCATTTACCTACTCGAGGACGTGTAGGAATTAAGCTTATGGGTGTTGATACATCTTCGTTGTATCTATAGTTTTTATATTGTTTCGTGCCATTATCTTCCTATTTACACGTACTTTTAATAACAATTTATATAATTTTCTTGGACTAACATATTAATCTATTGTCAAGTGCAAGTTCATGTTTTTGCATGTTCTTTTATTTCATATAAAATCCATATCAAACAAAGTCCAAATGAGATAGTATTTTATGATATATTTTGAAATATATGCAGCTTTTTGGCGGAAGAATCAATGCAAAGGGAGGCCATGGGCCCCACGAGCTCAAGGGGTGTGCCTCCCCCTTGGGCACATGGGGTTAGCGTGTGGCTCCCATGGAGGTCGGTTGGAGCTATCATTCGAGCGTGTCGAAGTTTATATCCGTGGAAAAATCATGTGCAAATTTGAGATAGATCGGAGTTACGGATCTCCATATAGTTAACGAAGAGTGTTCGACCGAAAACTGATGTCATGCAAGAGAGAACAAAATAGAGATAGGTCCAAACTAGAGGGCCACCTGCCCCTCGGAGGCCATGGCTACCAAGGACCAGAGGGGAAACCTTCTCCCATCTAGGGGAAGGCCAACACTGGTTCAATGATGTCCTTAGCAAACATTTTTTAACCCCTTTCAGTGACACGGTTTCAAACTGTCACCTTGCATGTGTGTGTGATAGGAGGGGTCTATCACACACGCTACGAAAAATGTTTGTGATTTGGGTTATATCCCACACATGTCAACACAAAAACTGTGTTCCATTTGGATTAGCATCACACTCGGTTATTTCACGAAAAATATATTTAATGTGCGAGTCATTCACACAATTAAAAATAAAAAACTATGTGTGATGTAAATCCCATCACACATAATAGGATCCAAAAAACCGTGTGCAATGTGTGATCTTAACGACGCGTTAATTAGTCCTAAAATCAGCTAACCAATAAATAATTTACTATGATCACATTTTCAGAAACAAACACAATGCAAAAAAGCAGATTCAAAATACACTAAATGGTTCCTTTTCAATCTTTGTCATCCAACATACAAAAGTATAAACATACTATCTCACATCACACAATAGCCAACCATACAATTAGCAATCGCATCTAATTGCATCATAAAGCTTCATAAGTCTCTTGTTCATCGATCACATCAACGGCCAAACTCATATTTCTTATTGTATCTCATCCTAAAAAATCAAGAAAGAAAGGTGAAAAGGTGAAAAATGTACCATCATTACACATAGCAACAATTAGCTACCGAGGCTCATTTGCACCTTCCATACATAAAATATCAAAACAAATACTAGAAAAAATTTAAAAATTCTATTTTTTGCAAGGTAAAGAATTTGGAGCATGAGGTGCGCTCCAGAATTTAGATCATTTGGATATGTGAGTATCCCTCGGCAAAAAGAAAAATTTGGGGTGTGTAAAAAGTGTAGTGTTCATGTATTGTTCTAACCCAATTTGTCTTCTTTGCTAACAACTACTCGTATATCCGAAAGACCTAAAATTTCGAGCGTACCTCACACACTAAATTATCTATCATGCAAAAAAATCTTTTTTTAATTTTATTTCAATCTGTAATGAATTTTTTATATTACACACTCAGGTATCTTACTTGAAATTAGTTCTTATACTAGTTTTTCATAGAGAAATATCTCAAAAAGGATTGCGAGAGAAAGTTTAGGACTTCACAAGAGAGATTTTGTGATTAGTTTGTTGTCTTGGGGAATAGAGATGGATGAGTATAATCAAGACTCAATTAGATGGATAGAGACATCATACTTAGACATAGAAAAACAAGATTAGATTAGTACTACCTGGCAAGCCTGCTAGGAGCTAGCCTGGTCGATGAATTCTTGGAAAGAGACGCATGGGAAGCTATATTACATGTCCACGAACTGCTCCTCCATGAGGCTGCCTTCCGGGATGCATAACCCATTGAGGCAATTGTGCCACCGGATAGAGATCTCAGAGTTGGATGGTCGCTTCATGCTCGTTCTCGCGTCTACACCCGACGGGCACCAACTTTTAATACGGATGATTCTATGGTGTATCTTAATTTTAATATGGAGGATTATATGGTGTATCTTAATTGTAAAAAATTCAATATCAAATGACAAAGGAAAATATAAGTTCACCACCAACTTGATGTATTTACTTTCGAAACCAGGATCGTTCCTCGGAAGTTGTCTGATTTCTAAAGGATGTACATCAAGGAAATTTGAAACCTTCTAATTTTTTTATCACGTCATAGTGAGGTAATATCAGGACACTATGCCAAGTTTCATAAGTTCGAGACTTCATTTACATTTGGTGAGAATTTAAATACCAATAAACTCCATGTTCATGGTAAATTCTTGTCGCATATGTCTTATAAATTTATATTCATTCTTGTATGAGGCATAAAAATATACTCAATACCCTAAATATGATTTTTCAAATCATTTTTGCATACTATTTCATGCACTCATAGTTTAAATATTAGTTATATACATTAAATGACTGGAAATGCAGTTAATGACTCAAATTAAGGATGGCAATGGGTAGGGCATGGGCGGGTACAACATGCTTCTGCCCAAACCCATAACCACATAAACTTTCTATACCCACCCACTTTAGTACCCATGGAAATGAATTGACACACATGCCTATATCCTCGGGT
The DNA here is from genome assembly GCF_904849725.1 of Hordeum vulgare subsp. vulgare. Classification (NCBI taxonomy): domain Eukaryota; kingdom Viridiplantae; phylum Streptophyta; class Magnoliopsida; order Poales; family Poaceae; genus Hordeum; species Hordeum vulgare. The sequence continues at coordinate 435,242,915 of NC_058519.1, read as the reverse complement.
ATCCTATGCCCAATGGGTATGCAGTGGATACAATATATATATCATTTAAACTTTTAAAATGTAGAGAAATGAGTTTAAAATTCAAGTGATGATGGATGACCAGTATAACACTAGCACTATAACTAGCACGGTCTCCTCCGGTGGGTGGGCTCTTGGAGGTACCAAGGGAGTGTGAGTGGCGGTTGGTGGAAGCCCGACACCGTTGGAGGTGGTCGTGGGAATGGGGGTCACTGGATTGAAAGTTGAACATGGTTCTGGTAGCGAAGAGTCGAGATTCCGACTTTTTGAATTCACATGGGAGGTAGGAGGACGGACGAGCACGTGATTATGAGCCTATGAGCTATGGCAAGTTTAAGGACTATGATACTTAGAGCGGTCCATAGGAGTGATCGTTGACCCCACATGTCATAGGGATTATTTTCATTTATTAAATTTTTGTATCCATTGTGTTACCCATGGGCATAAGTAAAAGTTTGAGACCTACGCTCCCGGATATTCCCCTTTTATTCCGTTCTTGTCGTGTGATTCGTCTAGTTTTCGCATTCATCATCGCACCATTCACATCATCCACATTGCATCGGCACTCCGTTGCTGCCAGTTTTCAAAACTTGCATTTGTTATTAGTTGTCGGTTCTCTCCATTTTTGTCGTTGACCGTTCTGAGCCCGACCACACACGCACGCGCCCGCGGCATCGTTAAAATGTCGTTTTTAAAGGTGTCCGGAAAATATTCTCGGATTGGGTTGAAACTTGGCGTGCGGTCTTATTTTATCGTACGTAGGCCGCCTGCCAAATTTCGTCGCAATTGGAGTTCGTTTGATACCCGAATGGTCGACTGTAGCGGCACCGTCATCGGATTATCCTCGGACTTTTTTCGGTGTTTTAAAATATCGTGCCGGGCAGCAAACTCCTCTCTTCTCTCAGCTCATCATGGTTACACACCCCACCTAGCCCATCAACACCATCCTCGCGTCTGAGGTTGTTCGAGCACGATTGCATGGTTGAAATCGGATGCCAAATCCCCCTAACCTAGCCCCCAATCCTATATAAACATCCCTACCCTGCCTATTTGGGTAACAAACCTCCCTGCCTCCGGATCCGTGCCCCCACAAACCCTAGCCACCTCCCAACTCCTCTCCCTCCCCACTCAGCCCCGCTCAGCCTCCAGCCATGGCTCCCCCGAGCTCTATCCCACAGCTCCGGGGGGCGCCCCATGCCGGATTCCCGCCACTACTAGGAAAAGGGCTATAGATGATATAGACACTAATGGCGCACTAGATAAGTAGTGCACCACTACTATATAGTAGTGGCGCACCATGTGCAGGTGTGCTATTAGTGTGATGGATACTAATGGCGCACCACACACTCGGTGCGCCACTACTATTTTTTTTTTGCAAAACTACTAATGGCGCACCACCAGCTGGTGCGCCATTAGTAACCAGGGTTACTAATGGCGCATCTGTAGGTGGTGCGCCATTACTATAAAAAAATTGTTCGCAAAACTACTAATGGCGCACCACCAGCTGGTGCGCCATTAGTAACGAGGCTTACTAATGGCGCATTTGTAGGTGGTGCGCCACTACTATATTTTTTTTTGCAGAACTACTAATGGCCACCGCTCCACCGCCGCCGCCGACCCCCCGCACCCTCCCCCGCTCCACCGCCGCCGCCGACCCCCCGCACCCTCCCCGCTCCACCGCCGCCGACGACCCCCCGCACCGTCCCCGGCCCGCTCCACCGCCGCCGCCGACCCCCCGCACCCTCCCCCGCTCCACCGCCGCCGACGACCCCCTGCACCCTCCCCTGCTCCACCGCCGCCGACAACCCCCCGCACCCTCCCCCGCTACACCGCCGCCGACGACCCCTCGCACCCTCCCCTGTCTCCTTGCTCGGTTCCCCCGAACAGAATCGGCCGAGCGCAACACCCACCCCCTCCCTCCCCCCCGAGCGCCATTGCTATCCAAAAAAAACAATATTACTAATGGCGCACCTCTTTGGGGTGCGCCATTGCCATCCAAAAAATGATTACTAATGGCGCACCTCTATGAAATGCTCCATTGCTATATAAAAAAATATTTACTAATGGCGCATTGCATGGGGATGCGCCATTGCTATCAAAAAAATCTAATGGTGCACCGCTCCGGGGTGCGCCATTGCTAACCGGCAGTGCCTGCCCCGGATCCCGTCCCCCGGATCCGCCCCGGATCCCGTCCCCCAGACCCCCCCGCTCCGCTGTGCCAGCGCGCAGCCCCGGATCCCGTCCCCCAGATCCGCCCCGCCTCTCCGGCCCAAGCTCTCTAGGAGGAGGAGGAGCATCCGTCCTCGGGTAGCGGGATGGAGGGTCACGGAGGAGGAGCGCTGCTGCGGGAATCGCTGGGCCGGAGCCAGGCGGCCACGGACGTCGTCGTCTCCATTCTCGGCTCCTTCGACAGCCGCCTCTCCGTGCTCGACGCTGCCATGCGCCCCATCCAGCTCCACACCCACGTCGTCTGCACCGCCCATGAGAACATCGACCGCACCCTTCGCTCCATTACTTGTAGCCATCTCTCGACGCTTTGGCGCCTCCCACCTCGGCGCCCCCGCCTCAGCCGCCAGGACCTTCGCTGCGTCCCGCCGACAAGGATACGGTGAGTTCCCAGTACCTTGGGTGATGATTGATCGGCGATCTTTTCTCCAAAATCTCGCTCGTCTTGTGAGATTTGGCGCGTCTGGGTGTTCTTTATGCCGTTCCTGGCATGTTTCTTGTGCCTAGCTGGTGGGGATTTAGAGTTCTTGGATGTAGGATCTCGGGCACCCCATTTGTGCTGGAGCTGGAAAGAACTTTTTACAAGTAATGCTCTGCCATTTTGCAGGATGAAGGACGGGACGATGAGGATTGGCAGGAGGTGGAAGATGATGAGGTGAAAATTTGTGTTCCCTTGCTGCTAGTTCACTTGAGTTGTCTGTCCAATTGTTCTGAACCTAGAGGATTGAAGGATGCGGTGAGTCCTCATCGTCCCCTAGCATCTTCCTCATGTGAAAATGCAGACCTCTTTCAGCAACAGCTTCTCCATATTTTGACACCTCTTATGCTCCACCTATCCTGCACATTTTCCTGGCTCTTTCATGAAGACCTAGAAATGGAGAAATCTACTAAAAAACAATTATCCTTGCCTATAAACAATATGATGTTTTTTTATCTATTTCAGGTCGTCTTTTGAATTACATCAGATTGATCTTTGCTATTTATGGGTCGTCTTTTGAATTACATCAGATTGATCTTTGCTATTTATGGGCAATGTGCCAGAAGCCAATCTCTAAAAGAAATATGTATGGGCCATATGATGTTTATTTTTCTACGTATTTAATATTTTTAATGTCAATATATATGTATGGGCCATATAAAATCATTTGTATGCAAGTTTTCTTCGAATTTTCTGTATCCAAGCATGTTCTAACATGTAGAAATACCTGGCTTACAACTACAACCGCAGAGAAATAGCATAACAAATTTGTCTTTTTTCATTGATCATGGTTCATATTCTTGTATCATTCTACTTTTAAGAAAAGTTACACAAGAAGCCCTCAGCTGGTTTGTGATCCAATTAGGACACTTTTGTGTGTGCAGGACAACCCCAACAGTCAGTGTTCCCCATTCTATGTGGCTGCGTTTATCTTGAAGAACGGATGAGCCATATAACCTAAGTTGCTGGAGTGTGAGAACTATTAAGATGATTTTAGTTGATAAAGATCACCATGCACGGCTGTTCAATGCGCACAACATCATCATGCACACAGGGATGGCAGCCCATAGCTCTACCTCCATGGAAAATGTGCAGGTGAGAGATAACTAATTTATGTGCGTGCTCAGTTGAAGCACGACAATCCAGCAACAACAGCACGAGGTGATGAGTTTTTCAGCTTTGTACTTCTAAATTTGCAAGTCTATTGTATACTGAGCATACCCTTTTTGTTCCAACTTCACGTACTCCGGCGCGTCAACAACAACTTTGCTTCCTCCTGCTTGGGCAAGTGTTTTATCAACTTGCTTTTTTGTAGAAAGTGATATCTACTTTTCATTTCTTGCACAGCATAATTTGTGGGATTTTCATAGGGTATGCAAACTTATAATCAGAAAAAAATCAAAGCCATTCATAGTGTCAAGATGAGTAGTATGATGCTATATGATGAAATCAGGTTTGTTCCTTAGATGATATACTATATAATGTGTCTCACCATGCCGAGCAAACTTAAATCCGAGCTAATAAATTAACACAAACTCCTTTTTTATAGGTAATTCAGAATAAGTTTCTTGGCAGAGAAAACTTCCACCAGATTAATTGTTTTTTGTTCAAAATTTCTATGTTATGTCTTTTCTCTAACTAATTCTGTTTTTAGAATGCTGCTACGGAGATCCTAACTGAAGACCAGCCATTTTGGTGGCTACGCTCACTCCATCAGTTATATTATTTAAATCTACTATTGTATTTAGCTCTAAAAAGGTCGAGCGATATGCGATGGAGATACACTGTGCTCAATGCATCTACCTATCTGCTATTTTGCTGTATTTTCTTAAGTGTAGCAGAGGAAAAACTTTTGCCATATCAGTTCACTTTCTTCTAGAATGTTAGTACCCAAATCAATGATTTTCTGGCTCCTCTGCTCTTGCCTATAACTTATTAATCATATTTTGGATCTCAGTTTAGCAGAAGAAAACTTTTCTATGATGGATTAACTGTGCCCATTGTCTGCATACAGAAAATTGTTGTATTCGTAGAAGAGAAAGAAAATATCATCAGTTTTTGCAACACTTACACAAACATTATATAGCACCATTTCAGCACCAATTTAATACTAAAAGTTACACACCCATATGTAATGTATGCCAAGATAGCAATCACAGAACAATATCATATAGATTGCTTTTGCCTCTCTGCTTCATCATGCTCACATAGGGCAATTGAGTTTTTTTTTGCTTAAAGTAGGCTGAAAATTGGTTTTCTTGGTTCAACTCAGCATGTTTGTGATATGCGGGTATGTCAGCTATTCTCATTCCTCCTTTTTCATTTAGATCATTTTTCTCCACCAATTCACATTTTTTATGTTCCCGTGTAGTATACACTCTATTTAATTGGCTTTATAGCACTGTCAGTACTTTGCACTAGACAAAAATATAAACCGCACACTGAACAAACAAGGGCTGAAGAAATATGTTGATAGCACAACTAGCACTGATCTTCGTCCAAAGAGATTAAAACGACGTATGCTCTTGCAATGCATTCCTTTATTTAAAGCTAACTTAAACAAATGAGAAATCTAAACTCTTAGTATGCCACTCCAAATAAATATCTAATGTTATAATACTCATGATATATAGATCATTGTTATCTTTTAAGAATCTTCATCACAGATATAGGAGTAACAATGAAGTTATACATTTCATCATTCATACATATTTACATTACAATGTGCTTTTTATAAATCTGATTCATGTTGTATGCATCAATGAGCTAATGACGGTACCTTCTGGGTCATCATGGCGAGACAGAGTCACAATTTGTTGGACGTAAGAATAATTCTTTGGGTCACACCTGTTTTATTTTCCAGCTTAATTTATATAGTACAGTCAGGTATGCACATGACTTAGTTTTAATTGGACAATGGATTTACTACGCGGCCTGCTCGCGCGCCCTTAATACCACTGCCACCCCTTCTCCTACTTCAAAGAAAAAACAACACACAAATATGCATGGACTCAACCACGGGCGCGGCGTGTCGCCGCGCCTACTGCCTGCTAGTTGTTATTATGTACACCAAGTAGGGAGACCTTAGAATGACAAATAGTTTGGGTAATTCTTGATACTGTTTATTTTGACAAGGACACAATTCTATTTACAAATCACTTCTCTGGAGACTCTAACTATCACACTCACTGTAAGAATGTCATCAAGTGAGAACATATTGATGCAATACACCAGGTCTACAATAACTTGAACTAAAAGCACTTCTCCTGTGACAGAACTTGTAAAGTTGTAGCCTTATTTTACTAGGATCAAGGGAAAACTATGGATTATGGTTGCACAACTGAAAACAGAACGCAGACTTTAGTTTGTGCAGTTGTGGTGATCATATCGATGATTCAATGGTATAATTATACTTGTAGCTATAGTTGTTTAAGTCAAAGAGATTTCAAATAAGTAACATTTGTAAGCTAATTTTATAGTTGAGCATGTTTCTTTTACCAGTGCTGCATGGAAGTTTGGCACTACTGTAATTAAGCAACATGATATTACTTAAATGTTAGGTTCCGGATGTTACCTGAATCTCTGCAGTGTTGCTATAGCCCCCTTGCATGGAATCTGTGTCGCTATATGTTCTGGTCAGTCCTTCACCTTCTATCATCCTCTGATACTCGCTGATGTCATTCATATCTAACACCACCATACCATTGATATTACCACCACTACCATTGAAGAATCCTAATTTTGATGCCTTTGTGTTGTAACTCGGGATCATTGCTCCTGTTTGTGGATACAGGGCACTATCCAGGCTCATGTACCCTCTGGTTAGTGCCGTCGTGAGGCACTCTTCACCACACCCTGGAGCAAGAGGCATCGAGATAGGTGCAGTGCTGCTCATTTGCATTGCCAGCAAGGGTTCGTCTATGCTCTGGGGAAGCCGTGGTTGGCCGAATTGCTCTATGCTGACCTCTCCATTAGCAGCTTGATAGTATCCTGGTGGTGCAAGTGTCTCATTGATTCGGGGAATGAGCTTGGTATCAGGACATACGTTTTGCTCTTCCTCAAGTAGGGCTGAGAGTGTAGAGTCAAAGCAGGGTAATAGGGAGAAGGCCATTTCTAGGATGTCATATACGGATGCTATGGAATTTTGGATGTATGGATGCTATGGAACTATATGTATATATGGATGCTATGGAATTTTGGATGTATGGATGCTATGGAATTTTGATATATGGATCATGAAATTTGTTATGCAACTTTGCATATATGTTATCTGTTGTGGATCAGTAAAACTATTAGGCACATATTATGTATTATATATATATGTTATGTGTTGTTGAATTTGTGGTTTTGAAACAAAACATATATATGCTAGAATACCAGATACTAATGGAGCACCATGGGCTATACTAATGGCACACCTGGGAGGCATACTAATGGCGCACCTGGGAGGCATACTAATGGCACACCTCGGAGGCATACTAATGGCGCACCTCGGAGGCATACTAATGGCGCACCTGGGAGGCATACTAATGGCGCACCTGAGAGGCATACTAATGGCGCACCTGGGAGGCATACTAATGGCGCACCGTGAGCAATACTAATGGCGCACTGCCTGGTGCGCCATTAGTATACCAGATACTAATGGCGCACTTGTGGTGCGCCATTAGTAAAAAAATCTAATGGCGTGATGCTAGTGGCGCACCTATAGTGCGCCTTTAGTAGCCAAAATAGGTGCGCCATTAGAAAGCCTTTTCCTAGTAGTGCGCGCTGCTGCCTCCACCATCGGCCAGCCACGCCACCAGCCCCCGGCGTCCCAGCACCGGCTGGCCACAACCCCGTCGTCGGTCCCTCTTCGCCTGAGCCCCATCCCCCTACAGATCCCGCCGCCACCTGCCTCACCCGATCCGGTCTCGATCCAGATCCGATCGAGGCGAGTGGATCCCGCTACCCAACGGGGCCGTTGACCTCCAGCAGTTGTGGCCCGCGCCAGTAGCCAGGCCGCCTTGGCCCAACAACCTCCATCCGAGATGGCACCTACACCGAGCCACCAAGCCAATACCCCTTCAGCACATCTCCAGCTCCCTCCTCTCCTGCCGGGCCCCGGTCGAATGTGAGCCACTCCGAGCCTCTCTATTTCGTGCCCTAGGCACTGCTTAGTATGTTGCGCCCGTTGTTAGATTCAGCCAGAGTAGTTTTTGTAACGCCTATGATTTTCTTTAATTTCAGAAACATGCATAATTTTAAAAACGTCCGTAACTTTTAATCCGTGCACCGGATCGTAATAAGTTGTATATGGAAAATGACCACATTTTCACGTAGGTTAGTATTTTCCAATTCTCATGCATATTTGAAAATGTTAACCTTGATTTTTGCCTCATTTTGCATGATGCCATGCTAAAATGGTTTAATTCGTAGCTAGTTAACCGTAGCTCCGTTGGAGATGAGTTATATATGTAAACCGACTAGAATGACGTGTAGTATCACGTGAACCAATTCGTTTTGCTGTTTAAAAAACATAAAATATGTTTAGGTCAGGTTTGGACAGATTTCAAAGTTAATGTGTGGGGTCGTTCCGGAAATGTTATATGTCATTTTCGGCCTCATTTAAACTGCGTAGATAGGTAGTTTATTTGTGCTTCACCCCTTGCCATGTTTAACCACATTTTTAAAATTGTCTTGTACCTAAACGGGAGTGAACTAAATAATTTGTGTGTGGAGTTCCATCAATATGCAACTCGTTGCATATTGAGCTTCACTTAATGTGTAGTGTTTGATTGTTGTGAATTGTCATGTCATACCTTGCATAATTGAAATGGGCATGCATCATATTATGTTGTGCATCATGTCGTGTATGTGCTTGGTGTATCATGTGTTGATTGTTTCCGGTTTGCTTCTTCTCGTTAGAGTTCCGCAAGCATGTCGGAATGTGAGGATCCGTTCGACTATATCAGTTCATCTGCTTCACGGAGTCGTTCTTATTCCAAGCAGGATCACACGCAAGATGATTATTTCCCTAGATACCATTACTATCCTTGACATGCTAGTTGTCTTGCTTCTTTCGCTATGTCTCACTGCCTACCACCTGTTAAATATCAGCCTCCCATCATTGCCATGAAACCTGTAACATTTCCACAACCTAGCAAACCATTGTTTGGCTATGTTACCACTTGCTCAGCCTTTTGTTAGCGTTGCTAGTTGCAGGTGCAGGTGCTTCCATGTGCCAACATGGGTTCCTTGTTATATCACCATATTATTGCTAATAAATTTAATGCACCTATATACTTGGTAAAAAGTGGAAGGCTTGGCCTTCTAGCCTAGTGTTTTGTTGCACCTTTGCCACCTTAGTTTCGGCTAGCGATGTTATGTTCCATAAATGAGCGCTCCTAACATGCTTGGGGTTGTTATGGGGACCCCCTAGATTTTTGTTTTGGGATAAAACTCGTCTGGCAAGGCCCAACATTGGTACTATATTTGCCCAACATAATAATACCAAAAAACATAGGGCGTCATGAACCCGAGGAGTAATTCAACATAATACAGGGAGGGCCAGTGTTGATGGTGCTGGTCCTAAATAGAGCACTGTGCGGGGCCAACCCGAGGCAACCCGGATGATGTCTATCAGGCCCTGTACACTAGCTTATCCGTTGTGTCCTGAGAACGACATACACGGCTCATATCGGGATCGTCGACACGCCGGGCGGCCTTGCTGGACTTGTTTTACCTTTTTCGAGTGTCTCGTGCGTGGTATTCCGAGGATACTTTGGGTTATCTCGAGGTTGAGTCGTTAACAAATTACTACAATGCCAGTTGTAGGTACAGGTAAAGAGTTACTTTGACGTGAGCATGATGATTGTTCTATTTGGAGTTTCTTCTTCATCATCATCAATCTAGGATGGGTTCCAGGTCGGCAGCCTGGGATAGCAAGGATGGACATCGTTCTTTTATCGTTTGTTTCCGTCCGTAGTTGGACTCCGCTCTTCTTCGTGATGACTATATATTTCTGTACTAATGTGATCTTGATGTAGCTTGTGGCGAGTGTAAGCCAACTTCTTATACTCATCTTTTCAGTACATGTACTTGTAATGATACCCATTGTTGCGAAACGACGAGATGTGTTTCTATCCCTGTCGAAGTCCTCGCGTCAAAATAAGGATAGGACCGCATCTTGGGCGTTACAGCATAATTCCATACCCATACCCTACCCATATATTTTGCGGTATGGATACCCATACCCGTGGGTAAAAATTCTCTTGAAGTCTTGCTCATGCCCGTTGTTTTCAGGTAGGGTATCTGCGGGTACCCATACCCTTGGGCAAAAGTGCCATCCCTAACTCAAATATAGAAAATGAGCTCTGAAAAGCGTCAAATTTTAACTTGAAGGATTCTATGGTGCATGTTAAGTGTAGAAAAAAAATAAAGGCTAACGACGAAGGGAACTGCCAAATCGCCTTCAAATATATTGCGAAAACCATTATTCTTTCAAAAAATAATAATTTCACACATCACACAAGATTTCATTTAAGAAACTGTGTGCAATGATAGACTACATCGCACCCACAATATATGCAAAAAACGTGTGCAAGGCAGCACACACGTTTTTGTTTTTAACACCGTCCAATGATATGATACAGCACACACACACTTTTTGTAAAAAATGTGTGCATGACATCACACACCGTTGCATTGTAATAAATGTGTGCATCACACACACATTATTTGTAAAAACTATGTGCAAAGCATCACACATGTTTATGTTTTTTAAACCGTGTTCAATAATAGGCAACATCACACACACAACTTTTGCAAAAACTATTTGCGACATCGCAAACAATTTTTTTTTTGAAATGTGTGTGATCTTATGACATCACGCATGTTTTTTTGTGTGATGTTACATCGCACATGATATGATGTGCAACGCAAACAATTTCGTCGAAAGGTATCTAATACATGTGTTGTCTTTGGACCACTCCGCAGTAGTGCAAGGAAGAGGAAAAAGGAGGGGGACTCTCCTCCGCTATCCTCCGATGGCATCGGATCACCACCTGGGGAACCATCATGACGACGATCTAAATAAACAACTTTTTCATTGTGATAAAAACTTTCTCCCCCTCTATGAAGTGGTGCACGCACACTTTTCCCATTGTAATCTCAACTTAAACATGGTGCTTTATGCGTCATAATATTATTATTCAATGATGTGTTGTCATCCTATGATGTCTGAGTACATTGTTTTTGTCCTATGGGTTAATTGTGGTAAAGTGTGATTGATATGAGTTTTGTGTTATTATGGTGAAGTCGTATAGTGCCCACCGTGTCGCACAAATGTGTGGGATTATCGATGTACGATGTAGCAATATGTTCATAATTCTCTTATAGTGGATTGCGAGACTGAGAGTAGCTTAAACCCGGGTAAGAATGTTATGTAGAGTATGGGAGCAAAGAGGACTTTACACTTGATGCTATGGTTGGGTTTACCTTAATGATCTATAGTAGTTGTGGATGCATGCTAGAGTTCCAATCATATGTGCATATGATCCAAGTAAGGTAAGTATGTTAGCTTACGCATCTCCCTCATAAAATATAGTAAATATGACATGTGTTATATTTAGTAGTCTATAAACTTTCTCTTTGTGTTACAAAAAGCTCTCTACTAAAACAAACTAACTTTTATTGTCTTGCAAGGTACTTCTAGTTTACTCTTTCTAAACTATCCTTCTACACCAACAAAGTAGTTTATCACTTTTTCTAGGTCAAGCTAATGTTGATGTCCATTGCCTTGTATCGGTGGTCGATAGAACTTGAAGAGAATATAAAGCTTACCTTTAGCTCTTCATTGGGTATGACACTCTTATTTATCGAGAAAGCTACAAATAATTACCTATACTTGTGGGTTATCATTTACCTAGGCAAGGTTGCTCCACACAACCGTCAAAAACACAAGAAACTCGCGTTACCTATATGTCATATTTGCAAAATCACACAATGTACTCGAACTCGTTGCCATGTATCCGAATAAACCCCTTTCTCCGATTTGTAGTCCCCTCTTCCTAGCCTGGAACCTAAAATAACCTCTTGTAGTTACCACCCAGCTCCGAATCGCGCGTGTAATAGCCTCCCTAACATACACACATCAAAATCATTGGTTGGTAGATTGTCCATATTCTCCTACCAAGTCATTTATGCCGATGCCATGGAATTCTATACAATGTATGATTTTTTGACTCAAAAACTATAGGGGAGGCCCTACAGTATACTTTATTGAACAAATAAAAATTGCAAGTACCATGCCTTGAACTTGGTTGAGTGGGAAGGCATCAACACCTTTCCACCACTAGGCAATGGTATTTCGACCCACATATACAGAAAATTTCCCCTTGAGTTTGCAATTACAACCTACAATTGGTTACCCTCCATGGCTTATTTTGATCCACATATACAGAAAATTTCTTAAATCGTGATATGATATTTACAAATCATCATATATTTGGGTAGCTACAATTTTTTTGTCCATCCAATGGCTCGATACATTTGAAGAACTCTTGTTTCATTTGTTTATTTTAGCTACATGCTTTGGAGATGGAGTTTGCATTGACCATACGGTAATTTCTGACATTTATCTTTCCCCCAAATAATATATCTTGACATGGATGGTGTAGTGTTATAAGATTGTCCTTAGTATGATTCAAGGCCGAGGCAAGGCACACATTCATTAAAAAATATGTTCATGCTTATATTACAATGGTAAAAAATTAACATATTATTCATTATCTGGTGCTTGCGTTATGGTTTGTCGAAGCGATGTCATTAAATATATGTTGCATAGAACAATTCATACTAGTAGAATTAGCAAGTGGACTTATGCTTTGTGGAGGATGATTTGACTTATTAATCATCAGAATATATAACGGCCAAATCATTGATGTTTTTATTATTGAGAATCGGATTGATGACATGAATAATATTGATATTATCCTTGTCTATCTATTACCATGGAAATCATATTTTTGATGGCTCGGTTTTTAGCAATAGACAAGGTGTTGGTGTTGTTTATATCCCTTATGATACATATTTTGAAGCCTAATGCAACTTGTAATATTTTTGCACAAATAAGTAAATCGAATATGCGTTGTTCTTCGGTTTGGAGATTTAACTTGGTATATGTGATACACATGCCGAAGATTTTGGTTATTCGTTATTAATAGTGCAACAAATATCAAAAGATTAATAGTGTTTTGACGAATCACTTATATGTACCTAGATGCAAGTTTGGATGTAATTTTTCACCTTGGATTGATTTACTATTGATTTTATATTGAGACAAGAAAATCTGCAAGCAAATGAGTTGGTGCAACAAGCATCTAGTTACCATATCAGTTATGGTGTAATGCACATTTATCAATATTCGATGTTTAGTCTCGCCGGCATAAGTAAAGCCAAACCGATGTCCACTACTTATACCACTAATAAAAGTTTCTATATCTTGGAGATATGTCATAGAGGCAATCATGTATGATGATATTTCCTATGTGTTTATAAATAAATATAGTCCTTCGACATTATCAATGATGTGTATTAACAAGTACATGACTTGTTTGTGAGACTATGCATTGTATGATGACTGACCTAAATGGTCCCTAGTCGAAAGGGATGTGTGGACGTGCAACCAATCAGACTAGCATATGACACGGTGGATGGTCCGGTCTCACTGTCCATGTAGCATTGGATGCTAGCTGGATAATATGGACTCAGAAAGATCTGGTCGGATTTGACGTAGTTAGATCAGAGTTGAGATCAGGTCTGAGTTGGACAGACCAAACTATGAGACAAAGCAATAAGGCATCTGTGTGCCTCTAGTACAACATATGTTCTATGTCCTAAGGCCTGAGATGGTGCATGTACTTGGGATGGTGACAGAGTTACTTTGGGCCGACCAAACACTGCTCCGTGAATGGGTAGTTATAAAGCTAGGTTTCGGGATCGTCAAGACCCATGCTACGAGACATGGTCGAGCAAGATGAGACTTGCCCCTCCTATCAGGAGAGATATGGATAACCATGGCCATGCGATGAGGATTATTTGATAATCTGAAGTGTTGGTCGGATTCACCGGAACGAGAAAGAGGTCATGCTGCAAGAGGGATGACCATGCCGCCTTGAGCACGACAACATATATCGTGTGGCCAAGGAAACAAAAGTGTGAAGTGCATGTTCGCCTAACCAGCTTCATCAAAAATTTGGAGTCAGAATGCTTTGCTAGAAGCCGCTACCAACTAGTTGAGTCAGATATGATCTAACTCGTGACCAAGTGAAAGAGAACGTAAGGGGCCACACGCTTAAGGGAAGGAACATGTGGGCTTTAGGATCCATGCGAGGCATAGAAGTTGAGCTTGTGTGAGATGCCTACATATATATATATATATATATATATATATATATATATTGGAGGTGCGGCACACTCATTCGGTTGAGCACTTCAGTGCCGTCATTTGTACTTTGCATGTGTTGCAACTAGCCACCTCCAATCGATGTCGTCTGTGTGATCAGACTTAGTTGTCCGCCACATGGTGATCCTTTTGTACGCGCGGATACCATTAGAGGCGATGCACTTGAGCCGCTCCGGCGAACTTGTACGTTGGATCTGACGACCGGTTGTTCGAGGGAGATCGAACAAGGAGGAGACGAACCTCGCGGACACGCTGCCCCAACTCTACTTCTGCTGCACGGGACTACGCGTCTAGTGGTAACGATCTCCGATCCATTTGTGTAGCATGATCTTGGATATTCTGCATGTAGGAAAATATTAATTTGCATGCGGTGCACCTACGGTAGAACACAACACTATACATGTGAAAAAAAGGATTGGAGGAAGCTCATTGTTGATTATGTGCAATAACCTACCAAAAGAGTTGACAAGATGGTTTGATGGATGCCTTTGTGATGTGTATGGAACTTTCTTGCGGGGTTGTTGATGGTTTTCAGCTGCTTCGATTAAAATTAAGCAAAGACTTGATGATGATTGACCAAAGTTTGTGTTAGAAAACAAAACAAGCAATGGCTGATATACGATTATCGCCTTAAGCATAAAAACTGTTTGACAAAGTGTTGCCATCGTCCTTTAAATTGACATCATGCAAGTTATTTTTTGGCACACAAGATTTGCCTAAAACCAGGGGGCATGTGTTCATGCTTAAAAGTAGTATGATCATAAAGAATGGCTTGAATCCGTAGGGAGATGAAGTCAAAGATTTGATTTGAACATTTTATAGCACTCCGCAATTATAAAAATAGATATAAATATGGTCCAAAACGGAGCTTGGATATGAAAGTTATGACCGGTTCAGAAATGCTTGTATTGACAGCAGATTATGACATGACAGAAAACACAATTAAGATCACTACAAATGGAAACGTGATAATCATGAATACTTTGCTTTTCATGAACATCTCAATCTAAGGTTGTATGCAGCCCGTGTGGCCAAAATCGTGCCATGTGGCAGGAGGATCTGAGAATGATCGGACTTTCCAACCTACTATCGAAATAAGAGTTGGATGCGTGAGAAATTATCGGAGTAATTGCTTGAAGACATCATGAGGTTAGAATCAAAGTCGCACAAAAGGTCAGACGCCCATGCATTAACGGACCAGAGTTTCATGTTTTTTTGCTGCAGAGATGGAAAATGTGCGAAAACACCTTCAAAATGCATTTGAATCGAAAAAGAGTTCAAATGAAAGTTGCTCGACTCGTCCAAACAGATAAATCTTCTTTTGTGGTTATCTCCATTCCAGGTCATATGTGAATTCTACAATATGATAATTGCAACGACGAATCCACCCGGGGGGCTTCAACGGGCTCGAGCCCCCCCCCCCCCCTCCAAAAGTGAGAAAAAAAATTAGTACTACTTTTACTCCAGCCCACCCCCACCAGCCAAGCCCAGCTGCCCCCGCACACAACGAGCTTCGAGCGACGCAGTCGCCGCCCCGCACCTCTCCTTGTCCAGGAACCCTAGCCGGTCGCCCCACACTTCTCCGTCGGCCTCCCTCCTACCTGGCTTGCCGCTCTCCACCCGCTCGCCCCGTTCGTTCGTTCCCAAGCAGAGCAGGCAAGCAGCAGGTCTTGCTGTCTCGGCCTGGTCGCCGCCTCGTCGGATTTTCGGAGGCCCGGATCCAGGGCGCTGGTCGCCCCCTCCCTGAAGTGTGCCGGCCTATGGCGGTGGCCCACCTTCGCCCCCTAGCCGGATCGCCGGAGCGAGGCGCTGGTCGGACCCTTCCCGGAGACTTAGACAACAACAACAAAGGAGAGGTTTGCCCTTTCTAACAATTTTATTTAAGTGTTCAACTCAATGCAACACTGACTCAATGGTCTCTTATAGTTATAAACATCTAATCCATGAATACTTTTTTGTAGATTTGCAAATGAAGAGAAAAAGTCTGCACAATTGGTTTGCTAGCAGTAGCAGTTCAAATTCAAACAACCCCTGTTCCACCTGAACCTGAACAGACAAAACACATAGATATTCCTACTCCAACAGAGAGCCCTAATCCTCCTTCAAGTGAGAGTATTAATCCCCCAACTAATGAGAGCATAAACGAACCAGCACCTAGGCATCCTGTACAAGAATTTCATGCAAGTCAGATTTTTGATGATCCGACAGATCGAATACCAATAGAAAGTTATGCCCCAGAAGTTCGAAGTAAAGTTAGGAGAGCCTCGCATAAATTTGAAGCCAAATTGGATGGTAAAATTGGGAGATCTTTTCAACGACAATGGCTAGATAGGCTTGATTGGTTGGAATATAGTGTGAAAAAGGAGGTTGCATTATGCTTTTGTTGTTTCCTTTTCAAGAAACCATCACAAGTCGCTAAATTTGGAAATGATGTATTCACAGTAGATGGTTACAAACGTTGGAAATCAGCTTTGGAAAATTTCAGAAACATGTTGGTGGGTCTTCGAGTTACCACAACATTGCTAAAGGATCGTGTGATGATTTCAATAATCAAAGGGCAAATGTGGCTACCAGATTCTCTGTTTACAATGAAGAGGTTGAAATAGCCTATAAGATTGTGCAAGGTATCTCATAGTACAAGGGGAAGCATTTCGTGGACATGATGAATCCTGCAACTCCATCAACAAAGGCAATTGCAGGGAGTTCTTGGACTGGTACAAGGACAAAAGGAATGATGTGAAGGAGGCATTTGATAAAGGGCAAGGAAATGCACTTATGATATGTCCACAAATTCAGAAGGACCTTGTTGAATGTTGTACAAAGGACATTTGCCTCGTGAGTACAATGTCATTTCCTAAAGGTATAAATGACTTCTCCTCGCGTTCCCAATGAGGCTCGTCCAACGATGGGTCTTTTGTATTTCGCTCGATGTCGGGTACATGACGTATGTGTGAACGGATGCAATGATATATACACGATCGAATGGATTAAAGGGAGGGGAGAAGACGTAGAGATACGTGCAAAATAAAAAAAGGACGTGAAGATAGAGAATGGCGTTTTGGAGCTCGGCCTTCATGAAGGCCAAAATTTTTGAAAAAATCAAAATTCAAAAAAATTAGTTTCAAAAAATCTGAAAAAATATACAACTAAACAAGGATATGGTCCGTGTGTGTGTAAAATTTCGGATCGAAATACTTTGAAACGCGTTATCTACAAAAAAAGACAAATTCATGGTGTGAAATGATGAATATTAACATGTGTTAAAAAGTTTCAGATTTGTCATTTTTGCACAGCCCTTATTTTGACGTATTTTATTCTGAAAATTTACACACTTGTGTATTATACCTTCTTCTATCTATGTGTTTTTTTAGAAATTTTGAAATATTAAAATATAAATTTTCATGAAATTTGAAGTTTAAATTTACAAGCCTTCGTGAAGCTCGGGAGCCAAAAGCAATTTCCGGTAGAGATAGCATTTTTTTTCTAGGCGTGAGAGGAGGGAGTGGCGCCATGAAGTCGCAAAGATCTCGCAATCTTCCCCGCTGTTGGTAATGCCGGCCCCTGCTGCTGCTGCCACTGCTGTAGCAGCAGTTCTTGTACGGAGCGCCTCCTTCCCATCTCATCAATCGCACCCTCAATCATCTCATCATCGATTTCATCTCCGCAATCACTCCATGCCGAATGGTTTCGCTACTTTCCATGCATGCTTAAATCCACATTTTCTCCCTGTCTCACCACAAGAAAGAGGCTGATGGGCTCACCTACTAGAGTACTAGTGCAGTAGGCAGCTCTGCTGGGTCGTAGGCGCGTACCTGGAATATGAAGATGAAGCGCGTGCTCGGCCAAAATTACGAGGGACAGTCCCTGACATAGTGACATGCGGACCCATAGACTGTTAAATTCGGCGGGCCACCAGTCCGTGACTACTTGTAAACGTTTCACTAGTACTCTGTCTCATCCTTTTTTACTCTGCACATTAGCTCTCACTAAAGTCAAGCTTTATAAAATTGATCGTGCATTATCTACGTGTTGTGAACCATTTGAAAGGAGCGGAACCGTTATATGTTCACTTGCTCCTTCCTGACCGTACTTAATGTTGCCCACCTTGTCATGGAGCACATTAAACTTCTGAGGCTGGCTTTCGGATCTCGATTTTAGCTGTTTCATTCTCTCTGCCTGTAGTAATTGTGGACTAGAATTTTTGTTCTTGGGATTCTGTCTTGTAATTAACCTTTGTTCACCTATTTCTATCTTAATGGATTGGATAGTGCTCCTACCTTTCTCCTATAAAAATATCATTTGTAAAGTTTAACCAAATTTGTAGAAAAATATTAGTGCTCTTAATATCAAATCAATTGCATCACATGCATTTGGAATATACTTTTATATTGTACTCCCTCCGTTCCTAAATATTTGTCTTTTTAGAGATTTTACTATGAACTACTCCCTCCGTTTCAAAATATAAGACCTTTTAAGGATTTTACTAGAAGACTACATACGTAGCAAAATGAGTGAATCTATACTCTAAAATATGTCTATGTACATGCATATGTGGTTAATAGTACAATCTCTAAAAGGTCTTATATTTAGGAACGGAGGAAGTACATACGAATGTATATAGACATAATTTAGAATATAGATTCATTCATTTTTCTTTGTGTGTAGTTCATTGTTGAATCTCTAAAAAGATAAATATTTAGGAACAGAGGGAGTACTTATTTAGTGCTATAGATGTTGATTTTTTTAATATAAACTTGGTCAAAGTATATAAAATTTGACTTAGAACAAATCTAAAATGGAGACAAAAAAAGAACGGAGAGAGTACTACCACCTCCCCTCATATTTTGAGCCAGATTGACAATCTATATACAACTAATGAAATATAGAGTATATGCTACAAACTATTTCGTTTGGTTTTTGTTTGAACAGAAATACAACGGTATAATTTTTATGACATGTAGTTTACCTTTTTTAGTGAAATTTATAGGTCAAATTTTAGGCCAAAACAAGAGGGGACTTAATAAACCCAGATGGAGAAGGTGCCTTCTGGTTGTTGGTTCCTTTCTCGAGGAATTTAATCCTTGATTTAGATCTCCAAGACTAGGTCTTTCTATAGAGGGTTCTTCTTGGGTATCAAGTCTCTTATGGCACTCCCAATGCATTAGGAGTATTTCTCTAATAACATCTTCAATAGTTCTCGTATCCGTAAAATAATCGTGCTTTAGGAGAAATTCGGCAACAAAAGTGCTCCAACTCTTTTCGTATATGTCCACAAAAAGGGGATCCCATAAAATCTGCCTAACCTCTTATCCAGTTATGGAAGATGAGTTGTCATGTAAAACTTGCGGCCAAGTACCTTCCATCTCCTGCGTGAAACTTCACGCATCACTCTGCTTGACATGCGGGATCACCATCGTGCCACAACAGATGTGGTAGCAAACCCCGTTGCCTAGTGCGCCGTTGTTTGGCGGAGCGCCAACGCATGTGCCCCTCCTCCCGCAGGCCTTGTGCCTCCTACCACCCACGCCTCCTCTGTCACCGCAAAATCGGCATGCCCAATCCCATGGGCAAGCAGGCTCGCTCTGTCGCACCTGTGAGCAAGTCGTGCACGTTGAAGAAGGGGAAGGGGTGCGGCCATGGCTAGCGTAGGATCATGAGTGGGTCTAGTGGAGGGTCATTAGACTACTTGTCGAATACAAATCTAGCATTTTCCTAATTTTAGTTCTGGGCAGATTTTAGCAATTCTAACAAGTCCACAAGCACCCTACACATGCAAGTCCAATAGAGCAGGAGCAGAAAGTAGAGACTTTGCAAGTGATACTAAGTAGACGAAGGGTTTGTAGATATGCAAACGCTATGGGGACATGAAGATTGTTTCGTATGGTTTCAGTACGTGGTGCTATCGTACATCCACGCTGATGGAGATGTCAATCCACAAAGGATAACGGTTGTACGAGTCCACAGAAGGCTCCACCAATGAAGGTGTTGGAAATATGCCCTAGAGGCAATAATAAGTTGGTTATTATTATATTTCCTTGTTCATGATAATCGTTTGTTATCCATGCTAGAATTGTATTGATTGGAAACTCAAATACATGTGTGGATACATAGACAACACAATGTCCCTAGTGAGCCTCTAGTTGACTAGCTCGTTGATCAACATGGTCAAGGTTTCCTGTCCATAGACAAATGTTGTCACTTGATAACGGGATCACATCATTAGGAGAATGATGTGATGTACAAGACCCAAACTATGAATGTAGCATATGATCGTGTCAGTTTATTGCTATTGTTTCCTACATGCGAATGTATCTTTTCCTATGACCGTGAGATCATGCAACTCCCGGACACCGAAGGAATACCTTGTGTGTATCAAACGTCACAACGTAACTGGGTGACTATAAAGGTGCTCTACATGTATCTCTGAAGGTGTTTGTTGGGTTGGTATGGATCAAGAGTGGGATTTGACACTCCATGTGACGGAGAGGTATCTCGGGGCCCACTCGGTAATACAACATCACAATAAGCCTTGCAAGCAATGTGACTAAGGAATTTGTCACGGGATCTTGTATTATGGAACGAGTAAAAAGACTTGCCGGTAACAAGATTGACCTACGTATGAAGATATCGACGATCGAATCTCGGGCAAGTAACATACCGATGGACAAAAGGAATAGCATACGAGATTAATTGAATCCTTGACATAGGGGTTCAACCGATAAAGATCTTCGTAGAATATGTAGGAGCCAATATGGGCATCCAGGTCCCGCTATTGGTTATTGACCGGAGAGTGTCTCAGGACATGTGTGCATAGTTCTCGAACCCGCAGGGTGTGCAGACTTATTGTTCAGTGATGTTTCGATATAGTTGAATTATTGATGTTGGTTAACGAAGGTTGTTCGGAGTCCCGGATGAGATCCCGAGTGTCATGAGGGTTTCCGAAATGCTCCGTAGACGAACTGATATATAGGAAGTATCTATTTCGCTTCCGGATGGTTTTTGGGAATTAATGGTAAAGTACCGGGAGTGACGAATGGGTTCTGGAGTTCTATCAGGAGGGGCCACCTACCCGGGAGAGAACCAAAAAGGCCCAAGGGTGGCGCACCAGCCCTTAGTGGGATGGTGGCCATCCCAAAGAGCCTATTTCGGCCAAGTAGCAAAAAGGAAAAGAAAAGGGAAAAAGGGAAGGAGGAAACCAACTAGGAAGGGAGTCCTCCACCAAACGGAATTGGAGGAGGACTGTCCTCCCTTCTTGGCTCGGCCGAACCTCTCCTTGGAGGAGGAGGCAAGGCATCCCTCCCTCCTCTTCCTCCTATATATAGTGGAGGTTTTGGGGCTAGCACACACGAGAAAAATCCACGTGCTGCCCTCTCCTCCGCAGATCGTCTCCTTCGTCTAGATTAGTTCGGTACAGCTTGGCGAATCCCAGCTGTATTAGTTCACCACCACCACCACCACCATGCTGTCATGTTGGAGAACTCATCTATATATTTGCCCCTCTTTCTGGATCAAGAATGCGAGATCGTCATCGAGCTGTATGTGTGCTGAACGCGGAGGTGTCGTTCGCTCGGCACTGGATCAGGATGGTTCGTGATGGGATCGCAGGATGGACCGTGATGAGATCACGAGACGGGCTGTGATTTGGATCTAGAAGATATTCCACTACATCAATCGCGTTATATACGCTTCCTCTTAGCGATCTACAAGAGTAGGTAGATGAACTCTCCCCTCTCGTAGATGGTCATCGCCATGGATAGATCTTGTGTGCGCGTAGGAATTTTTTTTATTTCCCATGTGACGTTCCCAAACAGAAGGATCTATAAAAAAGTAACCTTCCCTATTCCACAATGGCTTACGCCCATGAAGGACTAGCCTCACTCGGATAGATCTTCACAAACTAAGTGATTTCCTTGCCCTTCCAAAGTCTTTGTTCACTCCACATGATTTGGAGGCTCCCAAGTGACACTTAACAAATCTAGGAGACACCAGTCTCCAAAATATAATAGATGGTGTTAATGATGATGAGCTCCTTATTCTTGTGCTTTAAAATATAATATCCTCCTCAACACTCGAACACACTCTCACAAATTTTGGCTATATCTGAAGAGGGACTTGGGTGAAAAGCAATTGAGGTAGCGAGAGATCAAAGTTATATGGTCGGAGTGGAATACCTTTGATCTCAACACCAGGATATGATGCTCTCTCTTAGAAAAATGGATTTGGGAAGTGTACGCTTCTCTCTAGTTACTTTTTGAGAGTTATTATAATGGGTGGGGCTATATATAGGAAGCACCAAAAATCCAACAGTTACACATCTTTGTGCACACTTCGGTGTGGAGTGGGTGAATCCACACGGTGTGACCGACCTGTGCAAAAGATTTGAACTTAACACTTTGATGGGAGTGGGTGAATCCACTCGGTGAGTGATACGTCTCCATCGTATCTACTTTTCCAAACTCTTTTGCCCTTGTTTTGATCTCTAATTTGCATGATTTGAATGGAACTAACCTGGACTGACGCTGTTTTAAGCAGAATTGCCTTGGTGTTATTTTTGTGCAGAAATCATAGTTCTCCAAACGTCCTGAAAATTTACGGAGATCATTTATGGAAAATATGAAAAATATCTGCGCCAAGTTCCACCTGAGGGGGTGGGCCTGTGGGCCACAAGCCCTGGCTCCGCCATCCCCCTGGTGGCGGTGGGCAGGCTTGTGGGGCCCACACGGCTCTGCCGCCCCAAACCTCATGTCTATAAGTTCACTTTCGTCCCAGAAAAAATAAAAAGAGAAGTTTTCGTCGCGTTTGCGATACGGAGCCGCTGCCACCACATGTTCTTCATCTGGAGGGCAGATCTGGAGTCCGTCTTGGGCTCCGGAGAGGGGAAATCGTCGCCATCGTCATCATCAACCTTCTTCCCTCTCCAATTCCATGAAGCTCTTCGTCCTTCGTGAGTAATCTATTCATAGGCTCGCTGGGCGGTGATGAGTAGGATGAGATCTATCATGTAATCGAGTTAGTTTTGATGGGGATTGATCCCTAGTATCCACTATGTTCTGAGATTGATGTTGCTACTACTTTGCCATGCTTAATGCTTGTCACTAGGGCCCGAGTGCCATGATTTCAGATATGAAATTATTATGTTGTCACCAATATATGTGTGTTTTAGATCCGATCTTGCAAGTTGTAGTTACCTACTATGTGTTATGATCCGGCAACCCCGAAGTGACAATAACCGGAACCACTCCTGGTGATGACCATAGTTTGAGGAGTTCATGTGTTCACCAAGTGCTAATGCGTTGGTCCGGTTCTTTATTAAAAGGAGAGCCTTAATATCCTGTAGTTTCCTTTTGGACCCCGCCGCCACAGGAGGGATGGACAATAGATGTCATGTAAGTTCTTTTCCCTAAGCATGTATGACGACACACGAAATGCATGCCTACATCACATTGACTAACGGGAGGTAGCCACATATCTCTCTGTGTTATAACTGTTGCATGATGAATATCATCCAAACAAATCACCGACCCATTGCCTACGAGTTTGTCCTACCGCTGTTGTTACTTGTTTTGCTCTGCTGCTGTTAGTACTGTTGCTACTGCTGTTACTTGTCTTGCTCTGCTACTACTGTTGCTACTACTGTCGCTTGCTACTCTTGCTACTTGCTATTGTTGTCACTACTGCTTTTCCTTGCCGCTGCTATTGCTCGTTACACTGCTGCCACCTGCTACAATTTTGGTTCGCTGGACGTTGACGGGAACTGACAATTTCTGTCAACGAGGCAACTTGGCGCCATTGATACAATCGTTAGAAATAGTCTGCCGTGTCAACAGATTGTTTCATACACTCTTGTTATCATACTACTTTGCTGTTACTATTTTGCTTGAAGATACTAATATTTCAGGTGTGGTTGAATCTGACAAATTCAGCTGCTAATACTTGAGAGTATTCTCTCACATCCTGTTTGGCGATCAACTAATTTGGGTCGAATACTCTACCCTCGAAAACTGCTACGATCCCACGCGCTGGTGGGCCGTCAACTACATTCTTCTAGTTTCGATTGCCAGAGAGTGCTAGCAGCATTCTTGTGGTGCCGTTGCAAGGGGAAGCATAGCTGACATCAGTGAGACCAACATGTGCAAAATATTTTAACTTTAGGCTTTACTGTAAGACCGTATGAAATCTCCCGATTATTGAGTCAAGCTGACCTAAGATCTTTCAACACTTTGGTGTCATTGATTGAAACTGATGGGAAATAGGGAGTCAAGTTCAATTGGTAACACATGGTTGACAATTGCTCTCTGGTGGAACCAATGGGCCAACATGGTGAGACCAAGATGCTATGGTTTTTCAACGGCTATCTCAAGTGTATCTCGGTGGATCTAGATGTATTGTTTTGATGGGACTGACATGAACTTTAGGATTGTGTACATAGTGGATGAGAGTGTGGCTGAGGATTTTGGAGCAATATCTCTAAGCATTTGAGTAGTTAGACCATCGTAAAAACCAAATGCCCTTTTTAATAGTATTAAATTTCCTCTCGACTCAATCACTTAAATAAATATGTAAAGTCTTTAAGCTTTGCCAATGTATGTCCTTCGCATTTTGAGGGGTCCACATTCACTTCCAATTGTTGTACCAGATTGAACTTTGAGTAGGCATTAGTTCAGTGATGTACATGTTGTGATGAATTACCAAAACCACCATGGTTTACATGCACTTTCAGCTGGTCCTTCCTCCATAATATCACCTCAACCACCAACCATCACCACGACCTCGCAAACGACCTTCACATAGATGGCGTACCCGACCTTCATGTAGATGACATGTTCTACATGTATAAGCCAATGAGTTGTATGGCAAAACGAATCAAAGGTTAAAAAATGGGTTTCTTTTGTTTAATTTGTACAATACACGACCATAATTTTACATGAAATTTTGTATTGTTCATTACTCTTCTGATTATGATAATGTAGTCAATAGTCATATATGGAGATGATGAACAAGGCAATATGCATAGATGTTATGTACCTGTCCACTTAGTTTGAGGATGATGCTGATTTTTCATCACAGACAAATAATAGGGCGAGCAACTTCTGTGTGGAGGAGGCTAAATCGTTGGTCATGGCATGTCATAGTGGAAGAATTGATCTGATAGCAGGGGTCGGTCAAAGCATGAAGACCTACTAGAAGCACATTATAGATCACTATTATTGCAATGTATGTGTTTCAAACTGAGCGCTCCATTAAATCACTCGATAATGGATGGGCATTCATTCAAAATCTTGCATTGGGCAGGTTGCGTTACTATTAGAATTTGCCAAACATTGTGGAATGGAAGAGGATATATTTGTGAGTATTTGTTGTTTAATTTTTTCTGTGAATTGTCTATCCTAGGTTTCTAATGTGAAACTTCAAACTTGACAGTTTGGCTACACAAACAAGATGCACATGCATAGGGATCCAAAAAAGGTCTTCTGTCTTCTAACATTGTTTGCCTTTGCTCCAGAACAAAGATAAGTAGGAAAACAGGCAAAGTGAGGATCTTCATTCGAGGAGGAAGGCCAACTCATCGTAAATTTTGTAAGTTCACAACAATTAACATACATATGATGATGAAATGAAGTACCTAATCTTAATCGACCACTACTCCAAGCATCCCTGCAAAAATACGTCCGAACGAAAGCCGAGAAAGATAAAAAAATGGAGGAGACGCAACTTTGTTGAAGACTATGGTGGAAGAGATCGTAACAAGCAAAAGTAAGTTGTAAGAAGTGAAAAAATGGCATGCAAGGAGCACAAGACGCCAATCCAAGAAGAGAAGTCAGGAGTCTTTCCACATAAAATGCACACACAAAATGGAGGAGCAATAAAAAATCATGTTCACTAACCCTGCAAGAATTTACGTAGCGTAGCCTCAATATCTTGAGATCATTAAGGCACAAATTTTAAGATAAACTATGGTATGATGTGCGAGTGTGCATGGCAACGAGGATGGACACGGTACTAGAGTGCAATGGTGATAAATTTCACGAGTGATGTTCAATGATTGATCTTCTATTTATGCTTTATGTGTTGATGTATTTTTTAGGTGAATCTTATGTTTCATGTATGAACTTCATATTTAAATCATTTTCTAGGAAATTAGTGGATTTTTTATATTTCATTTTGAATTTGAATTTTTAATCAATTCATGGTTATTTTGGATTTCAAAATGATTATCATGTATGTGCGTAAAAAATATTGTTTGAATTATTATGATGATAGTATATACATGCATGTGTAGTTTGTATGATTCTTTAATGGAAAATAGGAAGGAAAGAACAGATTTAGCTCAAGATGTTTATGGGAATAGAGAAATACCTCACATGTCAACTTCCCTTAAACTTTATGGACATCCGATAAATGAGGTTTGATGGGGACTTTTCTAGATGAACTATTTGAGATGCTCTAATGGAGTAGTATGTCTAAGTTCTAACTATAAGTACTTTCATTTAATACAGTTTGTGATAGAAAAAGATTTTTATCGCCATGCTTTATCTCGTTTAAATATGTTAGCAAATTAGATATTTATTTACATAGTATGCTTTAGATATAGTACACTTGGAGCATCGGGGATGCCCTTAAATTTAGCGTTGTATGTGTTACGAATCGATCATCCAGTGAATCACAAATATATCGTTTAGGCCCATGCAACTTATATAGTATATATATTGCATAGAGATACTTAGTACCGAAATGCCTTTTAGGTTCCATGCTCCATGGAATCTAAATTTTTGAAAAGAATCATAATTCATATTTTGAGGTTTAAACACAATCTGAATTTGTCACAAGCATACATAGAGATGGACATCATATTTTTGTAAACCGCCATGGTGATATATGATTTATGTGATCTATTAAGCAGAACAAAATCATCTATTTCTAGAATATATAGTATTCACCGGAAAAGTTCTATGTTTTTCATCTAGCTCACACGAACATATACTTCAACACTACAAAAATTTCAAACACTTTTTCCATAGTTAAATTTTAAAATATCAAATATCAAAAATAGTATAACATAATTGGAAACCAAATCTGATATATGTATATCTTTAAATTCCCTATAACACTATGCTTCATAATTGGAAAACCCACGCAGCCAATGGAGGTCTTTAATTTGGAATTGGGTCACCCGATTTTGACCATGTTAACAATTTCTAAAGCAGCTCATTTATTAACTTCTTTTAATTTACTATGTGATGACCCACAAGTATAGGGTACAAATCGTAGTCCTTTCAATGAGTAAGAGTGTCAAACCTAACGAGGAGCAGAAGAATATCATAAGCGGTTTTCAGTAAGGTATTCTCTACAAGTGTCGTGAGTAAGAGTGAAAGATAGTTGTGTGGCAAGATAATTCGTAACAAGTAACAATAGTAGCAAGTGTGCAGCAAGGTGCCCCAATATTTTTTATAGCGTAGGACAAACCTGAAAGTTCCCTTATATAAAGTAAAGTGCTATGAAGGACACATGTGAATTATCGTCTAGTCATGTTCATCCTCTTGAGTTGATTCACGTTCGTTACTTTGATAATTTGATATGTGGGAGGACCGGTGCTTGGGTGTTGTTCTTAATTGAACAAGGAAACCACTTATGATTACCCCCTCTCGAAGCATCCGCAACTATGAAAGAAGAATTAAGATAAATCTAACCATAGCATGAAACATATGGATCCAAATCAGCCCCTTAAGGAATAATGCATAAACTAGGGTTTAAGCTTCTGTCACTCTAACAACCGATCATCTACTTATTAATCCAAAATGCCTTTCCTTAGGCCCAAGTATGGTGAAGTGTCATGTATTCAATGTTCACATGACGCCACTAAAGGAAGATACAACATACATATCATCAAAATATCGAACAAATACCAACTTCACATGATTACTTATAACAAGACTTCTCCCATGTCCTCAAGAGAAAAATAAACTAATCCCACGCAATCATCATTTTCAAGATCAAAGGTATAATGAATATGATAAAGGATCTGAACATAATATCTTCCACCAAGTAAACCAACAAGCATCAACTACAAGATGTAATCAACACTACTAGCAACCCATAGGTACCAATCTGAGGTTGTGAAACAAAGATGGAATACACGAGATGAACTAGGGTTTGAGATGAGATGGTGCTGGTGAATATGTTGATGAAGATTGGACCTCCCACGAAGGAGTAAGTGTTTGTGATGGCGATGGCTTTGATTTTCCCCTTTGGAAGAGAAATATCCCCGGTAGAATCTCTGTGTCGGTGAGCAAAAGGGCTTCTTCCCAGGTTTCCACCTCAAGACGGCATCGCTTCATCCTGAAAGTATCCTCTTGATTTTTTCTAGATCAAAACACATCTTATAGGAGGAGGGGGCGAGGGCACCTGCATGGTACCCACAAGCTTTGTGTAGATCTTGTAAATTAAGAGATAGAAAAACATTAGAATTGTATCATAAAGTGGAATGATGACCAACAACAATATAAATATCAATAAGAAATCATGATGCAATATGGACGCATCAAGTCCCCCAAGCTTAGACCTCGCTTGCCCTCAAGAGAAAGTCATACTCGATAATAATGACCACATGTTTAGAGAGAGTGGATGACAAAGGAAAAGGTGTCATGTCTTTCAATGAGATCGTGGCTATCATTCTCAGTGGAGTTGACTTTGACGATCCGACTATGAACTTGTGAGGACGTCTGCCTTAGGAATCGCTGAACCAACTCCGAGAGGTTATTAACATAGTCGGAGCACGATCAACCTGGCCAGGAAGGTCTATTTCCTGCATGCAATCGAAGAGGCTCTTCTGTGCTAGTGAATGGTGTCCCTGGGAGACACTTCAAATGCAAATGTGGTGTCAGGCAAGGAGACCCTGTGTCCCCCTTGTTATTTGTGTTAGCTGCTGACATTATGCAATCAATGTGAAATAATATGGTACATAGAGGGCTCCTTTCATTGCCCATAACCTCCCATGATCCTCACTTCCCAGTGGTGTAATATGCTGATGACACTATTTTATTTATAAATGCTGAGAGAGATCAATTGGTGGTGCTAAAATAGGCTCTCATGGATTCCTCGCAATCAATAGGACTGGAAATCAACTTCCATGAATCCTCAATGATTCCTATCAATGTGGACAACGTCCTGGCAGAGGAGCTGGCTTCTGTTCAGGGATGTAAAATCGGGACTATGCCCTTCACTTATCTTGGTCTGTCACCTGGAACAACTAAGCCCAGGATCATTGATTTCACGCCATTGGTTGATTGCATGGAAAGGAGGCTCACTACAAGCTCATGGTTCCTGCCCCAGGGGGAAGATTACAACTGCTTAATTCTGTAATCTCCTCAATGCCCATGTTCTTCTTATGTAGCTTACAAGTTCCACCTGGGATTCTAAAGCAACTGGAAAGGATACAGAGGCAATGTCTATGGAGGAAATATGGACATGATACTGGACATTCTTTGGCTACTTGGCCTCTGGTTTGCAGACCTAAGAACAGGGGGGTCTGGGAATTTTGAATCTAGGTCTGCAAAATGATGCACTCTTCTTAAACATCTGAACATGTTTTAAAACAAGGTGGATATTCCCTGGGTGCATATCATCTGGAATTCTTACTACTATGGTAGGGTTCCCCATGACACTACCTTGTGTGGATCATTTTGGCGGATAGATGTATCCAAGTTAATGGATAAGTTCAGAGGTGTGTCTGTAGTCCAAGTTAACAATGGGGACACTGTCCTATTTTGGAAGGACACCTGGGCTGATAACAACAGCTTGCTACTCCAAGATAAGTTTAAAAGTCTCTTCTCCTACTGCCTGGATCAGTGCATTTCCGTTCAACAGGTTCTCAACACCAACAACCTCTTGTCTCTCTTCCAGTTGCCTCTATCAGAACAAGCCTTTGTGGAATTCCAGGGTTTATCCCAATGTTTGAATAGTTTTGCAGGAGATAGAATGTTGCCTCAATGTTGGACTTGGAATGACAGTAAAAAAATCTCAATACACGGCCAAGAAATATTATGATTTCATTCATCAACCCATTTAGGCCAAACCCTGGATGAGTAAGCACAACAAGGTTCAAGCGGTTGCTACTCATGCTAAGTGGTTTCAACTATTTAGTGTGGCAAAATGAGGTCATGCAGAGGAATGGGTTCAACTACCGAGAACATGTAACAGTTGACTCGTGTTTGTCCTAATGCAATAAAAGAGAGCAGGAGCGAGAGAGTGGGTTTATATCAATATGCTCAAGGGGGTTTGCTTGCTTGACAGTTCTGAAGATAGCCATGAGTCTTCATCAGTGTCAACGATCACATCGTCATAACCATCATCTACCGAGGGGGAACAACACCGGCAAACAAGAAAGAACAATATTTACTTTACGGAAATAAAACACTATGATGCATGATCATGACATGACTAGGTGTCGAATCCCACACATATAATGCATTTCATAACATACACACAATATGCACGATATGTGTAGATACAACAACATAATTCTATGACTCAAGCTTTTATTAAAGACTCATAAGAGTCAACATAGTATGATATTACAAACATGGGTCACACGACCCTACACTCAAGTCATACAAGCATCAAGCAGAAGCCAAACATGTCTGGGTACACACATCTACTAAAAATGGCTGGAGGACCCTGAAAAGCTACAACGACCCTACCAAAGGAACCAGACCTCTGCCTACGATTCCCAAGCTATTCCGGTCAACATCAAATACATCGCGTAGAAACCCTTCAATGAGACTAAATCTTCTCTACAAAAACATAAATAAAGCAACCGTGAGTACAAAGGCACTCAGCAAGACTTACATCAGAACTATCTACATATGCATTAGTATCAATGAAGGGGTTGTGGAGTTTAATTGCAACAAGCCAGTTTGACTCTTGGCTAACCTGTACTACTACTACAAGTTCTTTCTTTGAGGTGGGATAACGCACACGAGTCCACATATTCACCAATTCAATACACCACTATGGATCCACTCTCTTCTCCCTACGATAAGGCCATCCATAGCACTCATACTTATCTTGCATATTTTAGAGTATCCATTCCAAGTTGTCTATGTACCACGTAATGTTTCCAACTAGTCCATATCCAAGGACGCGACTATTCGAACAGATTAATTCACCCTGCAGGGGTATACTTCTTCACACATGCTTTCACCACTTATCACCATATGCATGCCATACATCTCGGCAACCTTCAAGCGGAAGCACTGGCGTGGGTGTCGTCCACGCCCGTTAACCACATAACACCCTAGTCCAGGTTTAACGTCTATTTGAGACAGAACCCGCAAGGAAGTCCGGGCGAAGTTTCCTTAACGGCCCCAAACGATGTGCGCAGGGTTCCCAAGCCCACCATCCGGGTGCCACTTGGTACACCGTGCCACTGTGTATCTACCGCAGTGAAGCCTACCCCGTCGAGCAGAGTTAAACACGGCCGCCAACACTTTTCCTACAAACACCAGAAACTAGTTGCAACTCCTGGACAGAGATCTAGGCGAGTAATAAGCCAAGAGGGTCAATTAAGTATCTCAATGTGTGGTAGTATCTTGTCTTGGATAACATACACATAACTCAGTTCTTAAGGACGGTCCTAATGAGACAACCCACCATGTACTCCTACGTGGCCTCTCATCGCTACCTTTACCAAATCGGATTCACACCTTTACTCTCACAATGTAGGACATGAACACAACCATTCCGATTTATCATCGAGATGGATCAGACCCGACACGACTCTAAACATAGCAGGCATTGTAAGCAAGCATGGATGAGTAAGCACAACAAGGCTCAAGCAGTTGCTACTCATGCTAAGTGGTTTCAACTATTTACTATGGCAAAATTAGGTCATGGAGAGGAATGGGTTCAACTATCGAGAACATGTAACCGTTGAATCGTGTTTGTCCTAATGCAATAAAAGAGAGCAGGAGCGAGAGAGTGGGTTCATATCAATATACTCAAGGGGGTTTGCTTGGCTGACAATTCTGAAGATAGCCATAAGTCTTCATCAGTGTCAATGATCACATCGTCGGAACCATCGTCTATCGAGGGGGGACAACAATGGCAAACAAGAAAGAACAATATTTACTTCACGAAAATAAAACACTATGATGCATGATCATGACATGAAAATGAAATGTGGCATGGGTCATGTAGCTACCATTTCTTAAGTTGAAGCTGGTTTGAATCAAAATTCAAATATCACTTCAAACAAGGTATTTTTTCAGATACCCTTTTAATTGATTCGACCTGATGCTCAGGCATAACTTGTTTTACCATGCATGAATATGGCATATTGAGTACTGAGTTTCCTAGATCAATGTTTGGTCTTACTAATTGAAGTGGAATTCAAATATAGACCAAATTCCAACTCCAAACTATTTATTAAATTTACCCTAATCATCATTTTGCCTACTTGGTGATGTTAACTTTCTCAAACATGCATGAAAATGCCATAATGAGATTCCTTGAATTTTTCTAATCATTTTTCATATATTATTTATTTAATTTGGAGTTATATTTTATTTTCTATAATTTTTCAAAGTTTACAGGATTTTCTGGAATTATTTTATAACAGAAAATTACTTATTGCGTCACCAGGTCAACTAACGTGGTTAGGGTCAAACTTGACGTGTGGGGTCCACACGACAGTGACACAAATGTTAAGAGAGTTTAATTTTTAACCTTTTATTTCTAATTAGGGTCTGGGCCCAATGTCAGTGGGTAATTAGGTTAATTATTCTAGTTAATTTAATTTTGTTATTAATTTAAGTTGAACAGGGGCTAGGCCCCACCTGTAGGTGACCCAGAGAATTCAACCCTCTGGTCAAAAGGGGCGAGGCCACCGGCGTTGAGCTGCCAGCGCTACCACGCACGGCGGAGCTCGCCGAAAATCTTCCTCCGACGACCAAACATCGCGCAGAGGCCCTACGGAGAGCTGGCGACGCGCCGCATCCATTCCGACCCAGCCATGGGCCAGGAGGTGGCCGGAACAAGGTCGTCGACGACCTCGGGCGGTGGCCGGAGTCGGCCATGGTGGGGTTGGCGCTAGGAGGCAGGAACGGAGGGGGAAAGCACGGGAGAAGGAGCAGGAGCTCACGGCGAACCCAATGGGGGCTACGACGATGGAGGAGGAGCTCGGGGTAGGGCGAATCGAAGCACGATGGCGGCCGGTCGGACCTGGAGAAGATGGTGGCGATGGCGACGACAGGGGGCCTTTGGGCTCGATTCCGTCAAAGTGGAAGGCTACGACGACGAGGCCGTTCTGTTGGACGTGAAAGAGAGGCGAGGGGCGGCCGGAGGCTGCGGTAGTGACCGACGACGGCGAAGGCAGCGCGCGGTCATGGCGGGGAAAGGGCGGGAGAGCAAGAAAGAGAGGGAATGAGAGGGTGAGTTCGATGGGGACGGCTCTCCCGAGCCTATCCCACTCACCAGAGCAGCGGGGAGGCCACGCACGTAGGGTGGAGGTGGCTGGTGACGTGGCCGTGCGTTCCACGCACCTGCATGTCGTCCTGGCACGAGGAGGTAGAAGACCCCCTGCCCCTGGTGGGCTGGGCTGGCTTCCCTCCTGGGCTAGGAAGGCCAGGTAAGTTTCTTTTTCTCTTTTATTTTTTTTGTTATTTCCTATTTTCTATATTCTGACATTTGTTTTGATTTGTTTTAAATACCAAATCACTTAATAAAATTCTGAAAATTTATATGTGGCCTCTTATAATATATTCATAACCACTCACCAATTTCTAGAATTATTGGATCTATAAAATTATTTATAGCATTTATAAATCCAATGCAAATAGGGTTGAATTAATTCAAATGCCCAATATGAAATGATTCTATGATCCAATAATATTGGTTGACATTTTTATCTTAGTCCAATATTTTATTGGAAAATCTGGGACATTTCCTTGAATCAATTTGAAGCAATTTTTATGTTGCTTGTTTGAGCAAAAATTTAAATGATGAGACTTGATCACTCCTCATTTCATTTCCAACACAAAAAATAGAAATGCATGCATGAGATGCAATGACAGACAATTCTAGATCTAGGGCTGTGACAACTCACCCCCACTAAACAAGAATCTCGTCCCGAGATTCAAGCGTAGGATAGGAGTAACAGGGGACACTAGCTATCACAATCTTCACGATCCAATTGCCCTTCTCGAAGATGTTGATTCATTGCATCATGTTGATCTTGACATCTTTGTATCTGAGGTCTTCATCCAACACGAAGACAAGAAAACAGGAAGACTCTACAAGATTTGATCTCCTCAAAGATCGATGAACTCATGATCAGCTCATCGAATGGGACGTAGGAACGTCCCTTGAGCTGAGAAACAAAACACATAACATGAATGACGAGAGGAGGCATATGACAGAGGTTGAATTGGTAGGCAACAATTCTATGCTTAAAATAGATGGTAACAAGGTTTCAAAGTAGCGAGGATTAAGTTGCCCTTCATACCATGGAGGGGCACCTTCGGAAAGTGACTCGCAGAGTTATTCCCTTAAGTGGAAAAAAGAATTACTTTTGATCCAAAGATCATTCAAAATCTTCATACCAGGGTAGGGCAATTCAAAATTGATTGTTTGAAGGAATTTGAAAGAATATCATACTCATTTTGAAAAGAAACTAGAGTTATAGGACAACTCGGCAAACGGAAGGCACATTCCAATTGATATTGAGGATATAACCTAGTGTGTGAGCGTGCTCTCAAGAACTTGAGCATTTCCATATCCATCAAGGTTTTACCAATATTTGTGCCAAGATCTTGGTGACACATCATACTACCATGATGAATAATAATGGAGACTGCAGATGCAAAGGAAGATAACACTTTCTCAGGTTTCCCCTTAGCTATGCCAAGGAAACGAAATCTGGTTAATCGACCAAGAGACATTTAGCACTCCGCTTCTAATGTTCTCCTTGATGTACTAGCACAACCCAATTATAGGTCATGCTTGATATCTAGCACATCAAGTATAGGTCGGACTTCGGGGCTCAAAGGGGGTCCATGAGGAACAACTTCCAAAATAAGTCATACAAGGTCCTCACGGGGAGATGGCTAAGGTTGCTGATGCGAGCTATTATAATATTAAGTCTTCCAGCTAGGTGTGTTAGCCACGACATCACTTTGTCGGGTTAAAGAGAGACCAACATTATAATTCTTGGAAAATGGTCCAACCATCATATTTGCCTGAGATTCAGATCTGGTTGGTGACATGATGTTTCACACTCAGCATGTCTAAAAAGAAAGTTTGCAACACAAATCGACGAGATACTGTTGCGAGATTCTCAGGAAATGAACTACGGAAGACAACTCCAAAACATGAGCTGGATTGCAAGACCCACGTGAACACGCTGTTCAAGACAATGATGAGCACATGAAAAGTCTTACAACAAAACACTACCGAGTTCTGGTTTGGGAACCATCATTGTGGATGTCAAGTCCTTACATAAGTCCGGATTAGCTCTTATGAAGGGACCTCTTTTCCTTATACAAATCAATCAGTGGCTTGGTGTGCTAGGAGATACATATGGAATGAAGATGATCTGTCTAACAAACCATAGAATACTTCACACGTGCATGATTGACTTGGGATGATTCCAGAGGAAGCAAAATAACTTTTCTCAAATTCACGGCGGCAACTTGCATCAAATGCACGTGAACTAGAGGAAGTCACTTCTTAAACCTAACATATACTTCACGCTCGAGACACGAAGACAATGTCTACAAAATTTCCAGCACTAGCTTAATGTCCAACATAAATCATGGAACAAATGAAAATGTTGCCGATGGGCTAAACAATAATTCATCGAGATTCCCATATAAATGGATTTCCAAAACTATGTGAGCAAGATAATAGCATTGGTCAGATCAAAGAATATAATGGTGTATACTCAAGGAAATCCACGAGTAAGACACCGTTACAAAAATCTTTGGTTCTGAGTTTGATTTGACAATAACCCATACTCAAATCAAAATTGGACAAGATAATATATGCAACAATTGATCACACGAATAAACCGATGACAATATCATCTTTCTTCAAGACTCATACAATAGGAAAGATATCCCTTTAAAATGAACTAAGTTTAGGCGATGCTTTTATCTTCCAACTCTCCAAGTTGTTGTTTAGCTTAACCAACTAGCTCGGGGGTATCCAAGACGGATTCTTGGAGAAGGGTGGATTATAGGGAAACCAACTTGATCACGAGCTCTATCATAACAGTCAGGAAAAACCTAGTAATACTTCCAATAAGATATTCGGAAAATCACGAACCACCGATATGTTATTAAGCTCGGGAATAATATCGCTTTTCATGGAAAGATGATATGATCAAAGAGCGAAGGATTGACACAATCCTAACCCATTGATCGAAAAGTGCACCATGAAACATGGACTAGGTAGCACGGTTAATCTTAGGATGACGATTCAATCACCATCACCATAAGAGTGAATTTATTGTCCATTAACTACTAAGCAATGGCATTGCTAGGAGTGTTGATTTCTCACATCATGGTTCACTTGTCGATATTCCGGTTACAACCAACACAAAAACCGAGGGATGAATAATGATGTTGAGAAGTATCACTACATCAAGAGATCATAAGAGATGGTGCAATTCTCACGACACTCTTGACAAAAGGAGGGTAATACTCCAAGATAGAACAGAACAAAAGCCAGATTGGCATTTTGATCTGCGGAATACAACTACTTTGACCCAATCCAAGAAATGGATGAGGTACTGTAGTTTGCTTCTCCCAGACATTCGGAAATAGAACAACTTGACAGACCACAGGAATAATAGGCATCAATGACACGGATGCACAACTACTCTTGACTACTCTCTCATGGATGAAGGTCAGAAACAATTGAAGAGGGCCAAATCAAGAGCTCATGATTTTTCTGAGTTGTGGATGCATAGATTAGCATGTCGAACGATTGCACCATAATTCTTCCAGATAGCCCATGCAGAAGGGCGGAGTTGACAGAATCACAATATGGAGTAGAGAACTCATCACGAGCACTCTTGTTATGATCTTTAGTTCATGAAGAACTTCTGCCAGAGATGATCCATGGTGTTGGAAGAATGATATACCATGAACCCTGGGAACTACAACAAGGTTACTAATCATTCTAAGGGAACTAGCAACACT
Organism: Hordeum vulgare subsp. vulgare; assembly: GCF_904849725.1. Lineage (NCBI taxonomy): Eukaryota > Viridiplantae > Streptophyta > Magnoliopsida > Poales > Poaceae > Hordeum > Hordeum vulgare. Next base: position 435,205,552 of record NC_058519.1, on the reverse strand, counting down.
ATCAACAGAAGTGAGCAGAATGATCCTTGGGTTTCAAAACCCATAAATAGAATACCTACTAACTAAATAACATCACGGGATGTTTTCGAAATGATGGCCAGAATTATCACACTGGGAACCAAAACACATCTAGACTATTGGGTGGTTTTTGGAGGTAACATGGTTTCCTAATACTTCAACAAATATGTCGAGGCAATAGAGTACCTCAACACAATGATTAGTATGCTTTGTCTGGCCAAAAAGACATTAACTCGGGATGAGAGGATTTGCAATTGAATCAGATTTATTTTTAGAAACCTTAGAAAACTCAGACATCATAACGGTTGTACGAGCATGAAATATGAGGCAACCTGCAAGAAACTAACAACATAACAATTGAATTATAATGGAGACAGTGATCCAGGAAGACAACAACTTTTCTATAAGTCTCCAGCATAGTAACCCGTCATCCTAATGAATAGATGAGAAAGCCTAATTCTTAAACACCATAGAATAAGGAAGAGGATGACCCAGAATAAGAATGACACAAGGAAAGGAGTAAAAAGAGCCTTATGTTCCCTTCCACAAACAATTCCCTTATATAAATAAAGAATTGCTAGACTCAACATCGACCAGTTTGGCTTGGTTATCCTACAGGCAGTCAAGCTCTGATACCAAAGCTGTCAGGACCCCGATCCTAAATCATAAGAACCCATCCTGTAACACATCACATCACTTTTCGTCCTCACGCATGGTAAACTCCACGGCTGCCACCTTACCTAGGCCGGGACCATTTGCGTCTTTTGGCTCGCGTATATGAATGTGTCGCTAGTATTCAAACGACAAAGAACCCGGGTCAACATGACTAGTTATAAACCCAAGTGGTACATCTGTACAGGGACAAGCATACATAACCCAGCAAAGCAGGTGTCGGTCATCAGCGTGTGTAGACGAGTCATAGCAAGCTACAAGGACTCCATTACACCACCTGCATTTCCCTGAAGGGACAGACACAACAGCAAAGAAGGATACATGTCAGTCAATCTATGTGTCCGGAGCAGTAGCAAGCTACCAAATCTCGATGGAAGCACAAAGAGGCATTTCCCCATAAAGAGTACTACTAAAGGCACACAACTAGGTGTCGAATCCCACACATATAATGCATTTCATAACATACACACAAGATGCACGATATGTGTAGATACAACATGGCATCACAACAGAACTCTATGACTCAAGTTTTTATTAAAGACTCATAAGAGTCAGCATAGTATGATATTACAAACATGGGTCACACGACCCTACACTCAAGTCATACAAGCATCAAGTGGAAGCCAAACATGTCTGGGTACAGACATCTACTAAAAATGGCTGGAGGATCCTGAAAAGCTACAATGACCCTACCAAAGGAACCAGACCGTTGCCTAGGATTCCCAAGCTATTCCGGTCAACATCGAACACATCACGTAGAAACCTTTAATGAGACTAAATCTTCTCTGCAAAAACATAAATAAAGCAACCGTGAGTACAAAGGTACTCAGCAAGACATACATCAGAACTATCTACACATGCATCAGTATCAATGAAGGGGTTATGGAGTTTAATTGCAGCAAGCCAGCTTCGACTCTTTGCTAACCTATACTACTCCTACAAGTTCTTTCTTTGAGGTGGGATAGCGCACACGAGTCCACATATTCACCAATTCAATACACCACTATGGATCCACTCTCGTCTCCCTACGAGAAGGCCATCCATAACACTCACACTTATCTTGCATATTTTAGAGTATCCATTCCAAGTTGTCTATGTACCACGTAATGTTTCCAAGTAGTCCATATCCGAGGAAGCGACTATTCGAACAGATTAATTCACCCTGCAGGGGTATACTTCTTCACACATGCTTTCACCACTTATCACCATATGCATGTCAAGCATCTCGGCAACCTTCAAGCGGAAGCACTAGCGCGGGTGTCGGCCACGACCATTAACCACACAAGACCCCAGTACAGGTTTATCGCCTATTTGAGACTAAACCCGCAAGGAAGTCCGACCGAAGTTTCCTTAACGGCCCCAAACAATGTGCGCAGGGTTCCCAAGCCCACCATCCAAATGCCACTTGGTACACCGTGCCACTGTATATCTACCGCAGTGAAGCCTACCCCGTCGGGCAGAGCTAAACACGACCGCCAACACTTTTCCTACAAACACCAGAAACTAGTTGCAACTCCTGGACAGAGATCTAGGCGATTAATAAGCCAAGAGGGTCAATTAAGTATCTCAATGTGTGGTAGTATCTTGTCTTGGATAACATACACAGAACTCAGTTCTTAAGGACGGTCCCAATGAGACAACCCACCATGTACTCCTACATGGCCTCTCATCGCTACCTTTACCAAATCGGATTCACACCTTTACTCTCACAATGTAGGACATGAACACAACCATTCCGATTCATCATCCGGATGGATCAGACTCGACACGACTCTAAGCATAGCAGGCATTGTAAGCAAGCATAGATGAGTAAGCACCACAAGGCTCAAGCAGTTGCTACTCATGCTAAGTGGTTTCTACTATTTACTATGGAAAAAGAAGGTCATGTAGAGGAATGGGTTCAACTACCGAGAACATGTAACAGTTGAATCGTGTTTGTCCCAATGCAATAAAAGAGAGCAGGAGCGAGAGAGTGGGTTTATATCAATATGCTGAAGGGGGTTTGCTTGCGTGACAGTTCTAAAGATAGCCATGAGTCTTCATCAGTGTCAACGATCATATCATTGGAACTATCGTCTACCGAGGGGGAACAACACCAGCAAACAATAAAGAACAATATTTACTTCATGAAAATAAAACACTATGATGCATGATCATGACATGAAAATGAAATGTGGCATGGCTAATGTAGCTACCATTTCTTAAGTTGAAGCTGGTTTGAATCAAAATTCAAATATCACTTCAAACAACGTATTTTTTTAGATACCCTTTTAATTGATTCGACCTGATGCTCAGGCATAACTTGTTTTATCATGCATGAAGATGGCATATTGAGTACTGAGTATCCTAGCTCAATGTTTGGTCTTATTAATTGAAGTGTAATTCAAATATATACCAAATTCCAACTCCAAACTTTTTATTAAATTTACCCTAATCATCATTTTGCCTACTTGGTATATGAGCATTCTGTTCCAATTGTCTTCTAACATAAGCATTGAAACTTTGTTGTTCGGCAACAAAGTTATCAAATTCATCTAAGCATAAGCTAGCAGGTTTATCAAAAGGAATATCACTCTCATTGAATCTACGAAGAGATTTTACCTCTACTACCTGTGTTGGGTTATCAAGACCATGTATTTCTTTGATAGGTGGTAGATTCTTAACATCTTCAGCTTTAATACCTTTCTCTTTTATAGATTTCTTGGCTTCTTGCATATCTTCAGGACTGAGGAATAGAATACCTCTTTTCTTCGGAGTTGGCTTCGGAGGTGCTTCGGGAATAGTCCAAGCATTATCATTGCTCAAGATATTATTCAATAGAATTTCAGCTTGTTCCACAGTTCTTTCCCTCAAAACACAACCAACACAACTATCTAGGTGGTCCCTAGAAGCATCGGTTAGTCCATTATAAAATATATCAAGTATTTCATTCTTCTCAAGAGGGTGATTAGGCAAAGCATTCAGTAACTGGACAAGCCTCCCCCAAGCTTGTGGGAGACTCTCTTCTTCAACTTGCACAAAGTTATATATATCCTGCAAGGCGGCTTGTTTCTTCTGAGCAGGAAAATATTTCTCAGAGAAGTAGTAGATCATATCCTGGGGACTACGCACATAACCATGAGCAAGAGAAGTAAACCAAGTCTTAGCGTCATCCTTTAGCGAGAAAGGAATGAGCTGAAGGATATAGAAATGGTGAATCTTTTCCTCACTCGTGAATAGGGTGGCTATATCATTCAGATTAGTAAGATGTGCTACAACCGTTTCAGACTCATAACCATAAAAAGGATCAGATTCCACCAAAGTGATTAACTCAGGGTCGATAGAGAATTCATAATCCTTATCAGTCACAAAGATGAGTGAAGTAGCAAACTTAGGATCATATTTCATTCTAGCATTCAGAGATTTTTCCTTCCACTTGTGCAGTAAATTCTCAAGATCGTAGCTATCCATACAAGCAAGAAAGTCTTCAGCTACCTCTCCCTCCATAACATAACCGTCTGGTATATCAGGCAATTCATATCTTGGAGAGCTAGTTCTGACAGGTGAAACAACATGTTCTACTTCAATAATTTTAGCGGTTTCAGAAGTATCATCACATTCAGCAGCAATTCTAGCAATTTATGCATCAATAAATGCACCCAAGGGCAAAGCAGTATCAAGCAAAGCATCATCATAAGCATCATGGATAGCAGAAGTAGAATCATCAAGCACAAGCGACATATCAGAATTTCTAGCACGTGGTGGTGTTGAAAACTTACTCATAACTAAAGGTGAATCAAGTGCAGAGCTAGATGGCAGTTCGTTACCTATCCTCGTAGTTGAGGGCAAGACTTTAGTTTCTGGATCTCTCGGATTCCACATAGTGATCAACAGATGTAAATCCCAAGTGACTCAGAGAATATAGCTATGCCTTCCCGGAAACAGCGCCAGAAAATAGTCTTGATAACCCACAAGTATAGGGGATCGCAATAGTTTTTGAGGGTAGAGTATTCAACCCAAATTTGTTGATTCGACACAAGGGGAATCCAAAGAATAGTCTCGAGTATTAGCAGTTGATTTTCAATTCAACCACTCCTGAAAGACTTAGTATCTGAAGCAAAATTTCAGTAGCAAAGTAGTCTGATAGTAACGGTAGCAACGGTAACAGTAGCAGCAGTGACAACAGTAGCAGTAAACTAACGTAGCAAGGACCAATAGGAAAAGACTCGTAGGCATTGGATCGGGGATGGATAATTATGTCGGATGACATTCATCATGTAACAGTTATAACATGGGGAGATATGTAACTAGCTCCAGTTCGTCAATGTAATGTAGGCACGCATTCCGTATATAGTCATACGTGCTTATGGAAAAGAACTTGCATGACATCTATTGTCCATCGCTATCGTGGCAGCGGGGTCCTAATGGAAACTACGGGATATTAAGGGTCTCCTTTTAATAGAGAACCGGAACAAAGCATTAGCACTTAGTGAATACATGAACTCCTCATACTATGGTCATCTCCGGGAGTGGTTCCACGTATTGTCATTCCGGGGTTGCCGGGTCATAACACATAGTGGGTGACTACAACTTGCAATATAGGATCAAGAAAACACATATATTGATCAAAACATAATAGGTTCAGATCTGAAATCATGGCACTCGGGCCCTAGTGACAAGCATTAAGCATAGCGAAGTAGTAGCAACATCAATCTCATAATATAGTGGATGCTAGGGATCAATCCCCATCAAAACTAACTCGATTACATGATAGATCTCATCCAACCCATCACCGTCCAGCAAGCCTACGATGAGATTACTCACGAACAGTGAAGAGCATCATGGAATTGGCGATGAAGGATGGTTGGTAATGACGAAGGCATCGATTCCCCCTCTCCGGAGCCTAGAACGGACTCCAGATCTTCCCTCCAGAGGAAGAACAAGTGGTGGCGGCGGCTCCGTATCGTAAAACGCGATGAACTCTTCTCCCTGATTTTTTCCGGTCGAAAGAGAATATATAGAGCTGGAATTGGAGGCTGCGGGGCCACGAGGGGCTCACAAGCCTGCCAGGCCCAGATAGGGGGGGTCGGGCCTGGTGGGCTTGTGAGTGTTGGGGAACGATGCATGGGAAACAAAAAATTTCCTACGCGCACGAAGACCTATCATGGTGATGTCCATCTACGAGAGGGGATGAGTGATCTACGTACCCTTGTAGATCGTACAGCAGAAGTGTTAGTGAACGCGGTTGATGTAGTGGAACGTCCTCACGTCCCTCGATCCGCCCCGCGAACAATCCCGCGATCAGTCCCACGATCTAGTACCGAACGGACGGCACCTCCGCGTTCAGCACACATACAACTCGACGATGATCTCGGCCTTCTTGATCCATCAAGAGAGACGGAGAGGTAGAAGAGTTCTCCGGCAGCGTGACGGCGCTCCGGAGGTTGGTGATGACCTTGTCTCAGCAGGGCTCCGCCCGAGCTCCGCAGAAACGCGATCTAGAGGAAAAACCGTGGAGGTATGTGGTCGGGCTGCCGTGGAAAAGTCGTCTCAAATCAGCCCTAAAACCTCCGTATATATTGGTGGGAGGGAGGGGACCTTGCCTTGGGGCTCAAGGAGCCCCAAGGGAGTCGGCCGAGTCCAAGGGGGAAGGCTCCCCCCCCCCAAACCGAGTTGGACTTGGTTTGGTGGGTGGGAGTCCTTCCTTCCCTTCCCACCTCCTCTTTTTTTTTCTCTTTGATTTTCTTTCCTAGGCGCATAGGGCCCTTTTGGGCTGTCCCACCAGCCCACTAAGGGCTGGTGTGCCTCCCTCAAGGCCTATGGGCTTCCCCGGGGTGGGGTGCCCCCCCGGTGAACTCCCGGAACCCATTCGTCATTCCCGGTACATTCCCGGTAACTCCGAAAACCTTCCGGTAATCAAATGAGGTCATCCTATATATCAATCTTCGTTTCCGGACCATTCCGGAAACCCTCGTGACGTCCGTGATCTCATCCGGGACTCCGAACAACATTCGGTAACCAACCATATAACTCAAATACGCATAAAACAACGTCGAACCGTAAGTGTGCAGACCCTGCGGGTTCGAGAACTATGTAGACATGACCCGAGAGACTCCTTGGTCAATATCCAATAGCAGGACCTGGATGCCCATATTGGATCCTACATATTCTACGAAGATCTTATCATTTGAACCTCAGTGCCAAGGATTCATATAATCCCGTATGTCATTCCCTTTGTCTTTCGGTATGTTACTTGCCCGAGATTCGATCGTCGGTATACACATACCTATTTCAATCTCGTTCACCGGCAAGTCTCTTTACTCGTTCCGTAATACAAGATCCCGCAACTTTCACTAGGTCACATTGCTTGCAAGGCTTGTGTGTGATGTTGTATTACCGAGTGGGCCCCAAGATACCTCTCCGTCACACGGAGTGACAAATCCCAGTCTTGATCCATACTAACTCAACTAACACCTTCGGAGATACCTGTAGAGCATCTTTATAGTCACCCAGTTACGTTGCGACGTTTGATACACACAAATCATTCCTCCGGTGTTAGTGACTTATATGATCTCATGGTCATAGGAATAAATACTTGACACGCAGAAAACAGTACCAACAAAATGACACGATCAACATGCTACGTCTATTAGTTTGGGTCTAGTCCATCACGTGATTCTCCTAATGACGTGATCCAGTTATCAAGCAACAACACTTTGTTCATAATCAGAAGACACTCACTATCTTTGATCAACTGGCTAGCCAACTAGAGGCTTGCTAGGGATGGTGTTTTGTCTATGTATCCAGACATGTAAATGAGTCTCCATTCAATACAATTATAGCATGGATAATAAACGATTATCTTGATACAGGAATTATAATAATAATCATATTTATTATTGCCTCTAGGGCATAATTCCAACAGTCTCCCACTTGCACTAGAGTCAATAATCTAGCCCTCACATCATCATGTGAATTACATTGTAATAAATCTAACACCCATACAGTTCTGGTGTTGATCATGCTTTGGCCGTGGAAGAGGTTTAGTCAGCGGGTCTGCTACATTCAGATCCGTCTGCACTTTGCATATATTTATGTCCTCTCCCTCGACGTAGTCGCGGATGAGGTTGAAGCGTCGTTTGATGTGTCTGGTCTTCATGTGAAACCGTGGTTCATTTGCTAAGGCAATGGCACCCATGTTGTCACAGAACAAGGTTATTGGATTCAGTGCGCTTGGCACCACTCCAAGATCCGTCATGAACTGCTTCATCCAGACACCCTCCTTAGCCGCCTCCGAGGCAGCCATGTACTCCGCTTCACATGTAGAATCTGCTACGACGCTTTGCTTGGAACTGCACCAGCTTACCGCACCCCCATTAAGAATAAATACGTATCCGGTTTGCGACTTAGAGTCGTCCGGATCTGTGTCAAAGCTTGCATCGACGTAACATTTTACGGCGAGCTCTTCGTCACCTCCATACACGAGAAACATCTCCTTAGTCCTTTTCAGGTACTTCAGGATATTCTTGACCGTTGTCCAGTGATCCACTCCTGGATTACTCTGGAACCTACCTGCCATACTTATGGCTAGGCTAACATCCGGTCTAGTGCACAGCATTGCATACATTATAGAACCTATGGCTGAAGCATAGGGGACGGAGCGCATATGCTCTCTATCTTCATCAGTTGCTGGGCACTGAGTCTTACTCAATCTCGTACCTTGTAAAACTGGCAAGAACCCTTTCTTGGACTGTTCCATATTGAACCTCTTCAAAACTTTATCAAGGTATGTGCTTTGTGAAAGTCCTATCAGGCGTTTTGATCTATCCCTATAGATCTTAATGCCTAGAATGTAAGCAGCTTCTCCTAGGTCCTTCATAGAGAAACTCTTATTCAAGTAATCTTTTATGCTCTCTAAAAACTCCACGTTGTTTCCAATCAGCAATATGTCATCCACATATAATATTAGAAACGCCACAGAGCTCCCACTCACTTTCCTATAAATACAAGATTCTCCAACCACTTGTATAAACCCAAATGCTTTGATCACCTCATCAAAGCGTTTGTTCCAACTCCGAGATGCTTGCACCAGTCCATAAATGGATCGCTGGAGCTTGCACACCTTGTTAGCATTCTTAGGATCGATAAAACCTTCGGGTTGTATCATATACAACTCTTCCTTAAGGAAACCGTTTAAGGAACGCTCTTTTGACATCCATCTGCCAGATTTCAGAATCGAAAAATGCAGCTATTGCTAACATGATTCTGACGGACTTAAGCATCGCTACGGGTGAGAATGTCTCATCGTAGTCAACTCCTTGAACATGTGAAAAACCCTTTGCCACAAGTCGAGCTTTATAAACGGTCACATTGCCGTCAGCGTCCGTCTTCCTCTTAAAGATCCATTTGTTCTGAATAGCCTTGCGGCCCTCAGGTAGTACCTCCAAAGTCCACACTTTGTTCTCATACATGGATCCTATCTCGGACTTCATGGCTTCTAGCCATTTGTTGGAATCTGGGCCCGCCATTGCTTCTTCATAATTTGCAGGTTCATTGTTGTCTAACAACATGATTGATAAGATGGGATTACCGTACCACTCTGGAGCAGCACGTGGTCTCGTCGACCTGCGTGGTTCGACAGAAACTTGAACTGGAGTTTCATGATCAGCATCATTAACTTCCTCCTCAACCGGCGTTGCAACGACAGAGGTTTCCCCTTGCCCTGCGCCACCATCCAGAGGGATGAGAGGTTCGACAACCTCGTCAAGTTCTATCTTCCTCCCACTCAATTCTCTCGAGAGAAACTCCTTCTCGAGAAAAGCTCCGTTTTTAGCAACAAACACTTTGCCTTCGGATTTGAGATAGAAGGTGTACCCAACTATCTCTTTTGGGTAACCTATGAAGACGCACTTTTCCGCTTTGGGTTCCAGCTTTTCAGGCTGAAGCTTTTTGACATAAGCATCACATCCCCAAACTTTAAGAAACGACAACTTTGGCCTTTTGCCATACCATAGTTCGTATGGTGTCGTCTCAACGGATTTTGATGGTGCCCTATTTAAAGTGAATGCAACTGTTTCTAATGCATAACCCCAAAACGATAACGGCAAATCAGTAAGAGATATCATAGATCGCACCATCTCTAATAGAGTACGATTACGACGTTCGGACACACCATTACGCTGTGGTGTTCCAGGCGGTGTTAACTGTGAAACAATTCCACATTGTCTTAAGTGAGTACTAAACTCGAAACTCAGATATTCACCCCCACGATCAGACCGTAGGAACTTGACCTTCTTGTTACAATGATTTTCCACTTCACTCTGAAATTGCTTGAACTTTTCAAATGTTTCAGACTTGTGCTTCATCAAGTAGACATAACCATATCTACTCAAATCGTCAGTGAAGGTGAGAAAATAACGATATCCGCCGCGTGCATCCACGCTCATCGGACCACACACATCGGTATGTATGATTTCCAACAAGTCACTTGCACGCTCCATTGTTCCGGAGAACAGAGTCTTAGTCATCTTGCCCATGAGGCATGGTTCGCACGTGTCAAGTGAATAAAAGTCAAGTGACTCCAAAAGTCCATCAGCATGGAGTTTCTTCATGCGCTTTACACCAATATGACCTAAGAGGCAGTGCCACAAAAATATGGCGCTATCATTGTTAACTCTAACTCTTTTGGTCTCAACGTTATGTATATGCGTATCGCTATCAAGATTCAATATGAACAAGCCTCTCACATTAGGTGCATGACCATAAAAGATGTTACTCATAGAAATAGAACAACCATTATTCTCTGACTTAAAAGAGTAACCGTCTCGCAATAAACAAGATCCAGATATAATGTTCATGCTCAACGCAGGCACTAAATAACAATGATTTAAGTTCATCACTAATCCTGATGGTAACTGAAGTGAAACTGTGCCGACGGCGATTGCATCAACCTTGGAACCATTTCCTACGCGCATCGTCACTTCATCTTTCGCGAGCCTTCGTCTACTCCGCAGTTCCTGTTTCGAGTTGCAAATATGAGCAACAGAACCGGTATCGAATACCCAAGCACTACTACGAGAGCCGGTTATGTACACATCAATAACATGTATATCAAATATACCCGATTTTTCTTTGGCCGCCTTCTTATCTGCCAGATATTTGGGGCAATTGCGCTTCCAGTGACCCATACCCTTGCAATAGTAACACCCCATTTCAGGCTTAGGTCCAGCTTTGGGTTTCTTCGTCGGATTGGCAACAGGCTTGCCGCTCTTCTTCGAATTACCCTTCTTGCCTTTGCCGTTTCTCTTGAAACTAGTTGTCTTATTCACCATCAACACTTGATGCTCTTTACGGAGTTCAGACTCTGCGACTTTCAGCATCGCAAACAACTCGCCGGGAGACTTGTTCATCCCTTGCATGTTGTAGTTCAACACAAAGCCTTTATAGCTTGGCGGTAGTGATTGAAGGATTCTGTCAGTGATAGCCTCTTGAGGGAGTTCAATCCCCAGCTCAGCTAGACGGTTTGAGTACCCAGACATTTTGAGCACATGTTCACTGACAGACGAGTTTTCCTCCATCTTGCAAGCATAGAATTTACCGGAGGTCTCATACCTCTCGATCCAGGCATTCTTCTAAAAGATAAACTTCAACTCCTGGAACATCTCAAATGCTCCATGATGCTCAAAGCGACGTTGAAGTCCCGGTTCTAAGCCATACAAGACTGCACATTGAACTATTGAGTAGTCCTCCTTACGTGCTAACCAAGCGTTCTTAACATCCTGATCAGCCGTAGCGGGTGGTTCATCTCCTAGTGCAGCATTAAGGACATAATCCTTCTTCCCAGTTTGCAAGATTAGCTTAAGATTACGAGCCCAGTCTACAAAGTTGCTTCCATCATCTTTCAACTTAGCTTTCTCTAGGAACGTATTAATATTCAGGATGACTGTAGCGTGAGCCATGATCTAAAACACAAATATATTCAAAGTGGACTTAGACTATGTTCAAGATAATTAGAGTTTAACTTAATCAAATTATTCGCTAAACTCCCACTCAAAAAGTACATCCCTCTAGTCATTTGAGTGGTTCATGATCCACTTATACTAGCTAAAGTCCGATCATCACGTGAGTTGAGTATAGTTTCAGTGGTAAGCATCCCTATGCTAATCATATCATCTATATGATTCATGATCGACCTTTCGGTCTCATGTGTTCCGAGGCCATGTCTGCACATGCTAGGCTCGTCAAGCTTAACCCGAGTGTTCCGCGTGCGCAACTGTTTTGCACCCGTTGTATGTGAACGTTGAGTCTATCACACCCGATCATCACGTGGTGTCTCGAAACGACGAACTGTAGCAACGGTGCACAGTCGGGGAGAACACAATTTCGTCTTGAAATTTTAGTGAGAGATCACTTCATAATGCTACAGTCGTTCTAAGCAAAATAAGGTGCATAAAAGGATTAACATCACATGCAATTCATAAGTGACATGATATGGCCATCATCACGTGCTTCTTGATCTCCATCACCAAAGCACCGGCACGATCTTCTTGTCACCGGCGCCACACAATGATCTCCATCAACGTGTTGCCATCGGGGTTGTCGTGCTACTCATGCTATTACTACTAAAGCTACATCCTAGCAAAATAGTAAACGCATCTGCAAGCACAAACGTTAGTATAAAGACAACCCTATGGCTCCTGCCGGTTGCCGTACCATCGACGTGCAAGTCGATATTTACTATTACAACATGATCATCTCATACATCCAATATATCACATCACATCGTTGGCCATATCACATCACAAGCATACCCTACAAAAACAAGTTAGATGTCCTCTAATTTTGTTGTTGCATGTTTTACGTGGTGACCATGGGTATCTAGTAGGATCGCATCTTACTTACGCAAACACCACAACGGAGATATATGAGTTGCTATTTAACCTCATCCAAGGACCTCCTCGGTCAAATCCGATTCAACTAAAGTTGGAGAAACCGACACTTGCCAGTCATCTTTGAGCAACGGGGTTACTCGTAGCGATGAAACCAGTCTCTCGTAAGCGTACGAGTAATGTCGGTCCAAGCCGCTTCAATCCAACAATACCGCGGAATCAAGAAAAGACTAAGGAGGGCAGCAAAACACACATCACCGCCCACAAAAAGTTTTGTGTTCTACTCGAGAAGACATCTACGCATGAACCTAGCTCTGATACCACTGTTGGGGAACGACGCATGGGAAACAAAAATTTTCCTACGCGCACGAAGACCTATCATGGTGATGTCCATCTACGAGAGGGGATGAGTGATCTACGTACCCTTGTAGATCGTACAACAGAAGCGTTAGCGAACGCGGTTGATGTAGTGGAACATCCTCACGTCCCTCGATCCGCCCCGCGAACAATCCCGCGATCAGTCCCACGATCTAGTACCGAACGGACGGCACCTCCGCGTTCAGCACACGTACAGCTCGACGATGATCTCGGCCTTCTTGATCCAGCAAGAGAGACGGAGAGGTAGAAGAGCTCTCCGGCAGCGTGACGGCGCTCCGGAGGTTGGTGATGACCTTGTCTCAGCAGGGCTCCGCCCGAGATCCGCAGAAACGCGATCTAGAGGAAAAACCGTGGAGGTATGTGGTCGGGCTACCGTGGAAAAGTCGTCTCAAATCAGCCCTAAAACCTCTGTATATATAGGTGGGAGGGAGGGGACCTTGCCTTGGGGCTCAAGGAGCCCCAAGGGGGTCGGCCGAGTCCAAGAGGGAAGGCTCCCCCCCCCCAAACCGAGTTGGACTTGGTTTGGTGGGTGGGAGTCCTTCTTTCCCTTCCCACCTCCTCTTTTTTTTTCTTTTCTCTTTGATTTTATTTCCTAGGCGCATAGGGCCCTTTTGGGCTGTCCCACCAGACCACTAAGGGCTGGTGTGCCTCCCTCAAGGCCTATGGGCTTCCCCGGGGTGGGGTGCCCCCCCGGTGAACTCCCGGAACCCATTCGTCATTCCCGGTACATTCCCGGTAACTCCGAAAACCTTCCGGTAATCAAATGAGGTCATCCTTTATATCAATCTTCGTTTCCGGACCATTCCGGAAACCCTCGTGACGTCCGTGATCTCATCCGGGACTCCGAACAACATTCGGTAACCAACCATATAACTCAAATACGCATAAAACAACGTCGAACCTTAAGTGTGCAGACCCTGCGGGTTCGAGAACTATGTAGACATGACCCGAGAGACTCCTTGGTCAATATCCAATAGCGGGACCTGGATGCCCATATTGGATCCTACATATTCTACGAAGATCTTATCGTTTGAACCTCAGTGCCAAGGATTCATATAATCCCGTATGTCATTCCCTTTGTCCTTCGGTATGTTACTTGCCCGAGATTCGATCGTCAGTATCCACATACCTATTTCAATCTCGTTCACCGGCAAGTCTCTTTACTCGTTCCGTAATACAAGATCCCGCAACTTTCACTAAGTCACATTTCTTGCAAGGCTTGTGTGTGATGTTGTATTACCGAGTGGGCCCCGAGATACCTCTCCGTCACACGGAGTGACAAATCCCAGTCTTGATCCATACTAACTCAACTAACACCTTCGGAGATACCTGTAGAGCATCTTTATAGTCACCCAGTTACGTTGCAACGTTTGATACACACAAAGCATTCCTCCGGTGTCAGTGAGTTATATGATCTCATGGTCATAGGAATAAATACTTGACACGCAGAAAACAGTAGCAACAAAATGACACGATCAACATGCTACGTCTATTAGTTTGGGTCTAGTCCATCACGTGATTCTCCTAATGACGTGATCCAGTTATCAAGCAACAACACTTTGTTCATAATCAGAAGACACTCACTATCTTTGATCAACTGGCTAGCCAACTAGAGGCTTGCTAGGGACGGTGTTTTGTCTATGTATCCACACATGTAAATGAGTCTTCATTCAATACAATTATAGCATGGATAATAAACGATTATCTTGATACAGGAATTATAATAATAACCATATTTATTATTGCCTCTAGGGCATAATTCCAACAGTGAGCTCCTGGCTTCGTCCCTTCAGGTGATTCTTGCGCCAGTATTTTTTATAAATTCCACAAAAAATCCTCGTAAATTTCCAGGTCATTCCGAGGACTTTTATTTCTGCGCAAGAACAACACCATGGCAATTCTGCTGAAAACAGCGTCAGTCCGCGTTAGTTCCATTCAAATCATGCAAATTAGAGACCAAAACAAGGGCAAAAGAGTTTGGAAAAGTAGATACGATGAAGACGTATCAACTCCCCCAAGCTTAAAGCCTTGCTTGTCCTCAGGAAATTCAGTTGACATACTGAAAGAGACAAAAGAAAAACTTTTACGAACTCTGTTTGACCTTGTTGTTGTAATTATGTCTAACTCATATTCATATTTTCAGCCAGATCATAGGCTAACCACATAAGCAATGATATTTAGGTCTCATGATGTACTCATATCAATGGCATAATCAACTAGCGAGCAATAATAATAAGTTTCAAACATCAACACTTCAATAAAAACAATCATGAAATAATATGAATATATGGTATCTCGCTAGCCCTTTCTGAGACCGCAAAACATAAATGCAGAGCACCTTCAGAGACCAAGGACTGACTTAACATTGTAATTCATGGCAAAGAAGATCCAGTCACAGTCATACTCAATATCCATTAATAGCGAAGCATAAAAATGACGGAGGTGCTCTCTAATTGGTGCCTTCTATAAGAAGAGGATGACTCAACAGAAACGCAAATAGATAGGCCCTTCGCACAGGGAAGCATTGATTTAAAGAGGTGCCAGAGCTCAAGCTTTTAAAACAGAGATAAATATTTTTGGGTGGTATGCTTTCATTGTCAATGCAATGACCAAGAGTTTTCAACATCTTCCATGCTACACATACTATAGGTGGTTCCCAAACAGAAAAGTAAAGTTTTGACTACCCCACCAGCGATCAATCACACTGCACGACTAGCCAAATCGTCGGGTGCCGTCCATACCAACAACAATCCACGGGGAGTTTTTGTTTGCAGTTATCTTTTCGATTTGAGCAAAGAACTGGGCATTCCAATTACCGGCCCCTTTCTCGTGAGTGATAGTGAATAAACATGTATCGAGGATAAAACGCCTAGCATGGAAGATACTGATCGCCCCTTGTCACCACATGAGCGGTTCGGGCATACAAAACAGATTATTACTTGAATATTTAGAGAGTGGCACATGCAAATTTACTTGGAACGCTAGGTAGATACCGCATATAGGTAGGTATGGTGGACTCATATGGAACAACTTTGGGTTTATGGAAGTGGATGCACAAGCAGTATTCCCGCTTAGTACAGGTGAAGGCTAGCAAAAGATTGGGAAGCGACCAACTAGAGAGCGACAATAGTCATCAATATGCATTGAAACTAACCAACGTTGAGTGCAAGCATGAGTAGGATATAAATCACCATGAACATGAATATCATAGAGGCTATGTTGATTTTGTTTCAACTACATGCGTAAACATGTGCCAAGTCAAGCCACTTGAATCATTCAAAGGAGGATACCATCATATCATACTACACCATAATCATTTTGAAATTCATGTTGGCATCCAAGACAAACCATTAAAAGCTCCGAGCAAATTAAGCACGGCATCAGAAACTATGATCTCTAGGTTGTCCTTGCAAACATGTTTCTCTCATAACAAAGCTGAATTAGGAACGATGAGCAAGTCATATTTACAAAAACAAAATAGGTCAAGTTCATACTAGCTTTTCCAGGCTCAGTCACTTCATCATATATCGTCATTATTGCCTTTTACTTGCACGACCGAATGATGTGAATCATAATGAGAGTGTTCGTGCATTGGACTAAGCTGGAATCTGCAAGCAAACACACAGGAGAAGACAAAGTAATATGGCTCTTTGACAGATAAACAGATATGCATGTGAGAGCCACTAAACATGTTAACCATGGTCTTCTACCTTGACCCAAAGAAAAATAAAACTATTTACACGGGAAAGCTCCCAACAAACAAAAGAAGAACGGCAAATCTTTTTGGGTTTTTTTTTAACACTATTAAGCAAGCTGGAAAGCAAACTTACAACTAATTTTTTTTGTTTTTCTCAATTTAGACAAACAAACGAGAATAAAGCGAGAAAAATAAATAAACTAGCATGGATGATACAATGGCAAGGTGTGAACATCGACTAACAAAATGAAAGTGTGAGCATGAATGTAAAGTCGGTGAGAAACACGTACTCCCCCAAGCTTAGGCTTCTGGCCTAAGTTGGTCTACTCCCACGGAGGGAAATAACTGTCTCCGGGGTACTCCGGAGTGTACTGAGGGTGCAACTGCTGGGTGAGCTCCTCTGGCTCCCACTGATAAACTAGTGTCTCGTACTCGACTGGTGGCTGGGGCACGGGCGCCTGTGCTGGTGCTATGCCCCAATATGCGTAGATGTCTGAGGGCATAATAATGTACCTGTCGGGATGAAGATCGAACAAAGAAGGAGCAGGCAAAGTAATAGTCTCACGAGTACCCTGGCTAAACACCAAGTTATAAATCATCCTCTTATTATTATCTCTATCAAGAAAGTCATGGCGAACCATGCTATCATAATCTAGATATCTCTCAGGGAGAAGCATCTCTTCTTCCTCGTGCAGTCTAATAGGTATCTCAAAATGTTTAGCAAGACGGGTAGCATAGATACCTCCATAAACAATGCCTTTAGTGCGATCTGTGTTCAACCATTGAGCCACTATAGTGCCCAAGCTATAAGTTTATCATTAGAAAGAGCTCCGCGCAAAACCACAAGATCTGGGGAGCTAAGAGCCCCAGCCTTCCTATGGCCAATCAAACATTTTCCCACAAATAATGAGAGATACCGAAGCACGGGAAATTGTATGCTAGCAACTCTAGCGCAAGACACTCCTCTCTCCTCTCCTACAACAATAGTATCAATGAAAGACTCCAAGTCCCGTGGACGAGGTTCATGAATATCCCCAACATAAGGTAATTTGAAAACATTGCAAAAATCGTGAAGTGACATGCAGTGGGGATATCATATAACTTGAACTCAACCATTGGAGGATCCTTCCTAGGATAGAAATTAAAGCTTTGCACGAAAATATTAGTGAGGAGGAGGTATTGTGGACACTTATCCTCAACAAATGCGGTAAGGCCTGCGTTCTCCACCAAGTAATAAAAATCCTCATAAAGACCGGCGGCACGTAAGAACACATCGCTTGGCCACTCGCACGCTCGAACTTCTGCAACTCCGGGGATCGGATACTTGGGTTTCTTTTTCTCATTTTCATCTTCCTTGGGGTTACGTCTTAAAGAGGCTCTTAGGAACCTGCTCATCTTTTCCTTTTTCTTTCTCTGAAAATTTCTGAAATTTTTAGTGACTCAAAATAAAAGTGAACGAGGCTCAATAAAACTCATAGCAAGTACTCCTACAAGTGCCTAGAGGCAATATCATGCATCAAAACTACTTGGGACCAACTAAAATGAACATGCAAGGCTCAAGAACAGGGTCACCAAGGCAGCAAAAATACGCAACGAATAAGGCACTAGAGCAAAAACTAATTGGACCAATGGAGGAGTCACATACCAAGGAACAACTTTCCCAAAACAGTTTGGTGAATGAGGCTTTGCACAAGGAGATCGAAAAATGCAGCAAGAGGAGCAAGAACACGGGTTTGAGCTGTGGAATTATTTTTTATGGAGGTAGGAGAAGGAGATGGGAGTTGGAATAAGTGGAGGGGGCACGTGGGGCCCACAGGCCTGCCAGGCCCGGCCAGCGGGGGTGGTCGGGCCTCCTGGGCTTGTGGCCCACTGGCGCATCCCCTGACTAGCTCTCGATCTCAAAATTCCAGAAAAAATCATACTTGAATTTTAGGGCATTTGGAGAACTTTTTTTTTCGGGACACTTTTCTAAGGGACGGAGAAAGCAGAAAACAGGAAACGAAAACTAAATTTATCATTTTTCTTCTAAGCAACAGAAAGTACAAGTTGGGAATAGAGGGTTGTGACTCCTAGATTCATCCATCTCATGGTCATCAAAAGAAATCCGTCAATGAGGTTGATCAAGTCTCCTTGACAAACCTTTTTCGAATCGCATAAAACCAGAGAATTTTCGAATAATCACTGGGTTACCTCAATGCGGATGTGCATATCCCCAACAAGTAAATCATACTTCATCTTGACAGTATGTATAGGGCATTCAAAGCTCCTAATAAGAATTGATGAAGTTTTTTCAATAGCATTGATGCAATGTACTCGATATTGTTTCTTCGGAAAGTGCACCGTATGCTCATTACCGTTAACATGGAAAGTGACATTGCCTTTGTTGCAATCAATAACAGCCCCAGCAGTGTTAAAAAAGGGTCTTCCAAGGATGACCACCATGGCATCATCCTCGGGAATATCCAGAATAACAAAGTCCGTTAAGATAGTAACGTTAGCAAATGCCGATAGGAAAAGCAGTTGATTTGTCGTCCATTTGCAAGGAGATTTTAGTGGGTGTCAACTTATCCAATTCAAGTCTACGATAAAGAGAGAGAGGCATAACACTAACACTAGCTCCAAGATCGCATAAAGCGGTTCTAACATAATTTCCTTTAATGGAGCAAGGTATAGTGGGCACTCCGGGATCACCTAGTTTCATAGGTGTTCCACCCTTGAAGGTGTAGTTGGCAAGCATGGTAGAAATCTCAACCTCAGGTATCTTCCTTTTATTAGTCACAATATCTTTCATGTACTTACCATAAGGAGACATTTTGAGCATATCTGTCAAACGCATTTGCAGAAAGACAGGTCTAATCATTTCAACAAAGCGCTCAAAATCCTCATCATCCTTTTTCTTGTATGGTTTGGGAGGAAAGGGCATGGGTTTCTGAACCCATGGTTCTCTTTCTTTACAATGCTTCCTAGCAATGAAGTCGTTCTTATCATATCTCTTGTTCTTAGGTTGTGGGTTATCAAGATCAACACGGGGTTCAATCTCCACATCCTTATCATTACTAGGTTGAACATCATCATGACCATCGCTATCCATATTCTCACTAGGCTCATGTTCATCACCAGATTGTGTTTCGGCATAAAAAACAGAGACATCATTTGGACTCTCAGGTGTAGCAGCAACATGTTTGCTAGCATGCAAGTTCCTATCATCTTTATTTTTCTTCCTATAACCAGGATGACTAGGTGCATCAGTGCTAACGCCTTGAGAATCTTGCTCAATTCTCTTAGGATGGCCCTCAGGATACAAGGGTTCCTGAGTCATTCTACCACCTCTAGTGACGACTCAAACAGAATTGTCATTCAACTCATTGAGCAAGTCATTTTGAGCCTTAAGTACTTGTTCTACTTGAGTATTGACCATAGAGGCATGTTTACTCAAAAGCTTAAGATCATTGACATTTCTATCCACACAAGCACTTAAATGACTAAGCATACGAATCTAAGCACTTAAATGACTAAGCACTTAAATGACATTTCTATCCACACAAGCACTCAAAAGCTTAAGATCATTGACATTTCTTCAACTTGCACAAAGTTATATATATCATGCAAGGCGGCTTGTTTCTTATGAGCAGGAAAATATTTCTCACAGAAGTAGTAGATCATATCCCGGGGACTACGCACACAACCAGGAGCAAGAGAAGTAAACCAAGTTTTAGCGTCATCCTTTAGCGAGAAAGTAAACAGCTTAAGGATATAGTAATGGTGAATATTTTCCTCACTCGTGAATAGGGTGGCTATATCATTCAGCTTAGGAAGATGTGTTACAACCGTTTCAGACTCGTAACAGAGAATTCATAATCCTTATCAGTCACAAAGATGGGTGAAGTAGCAAACTAAGGATCGTATTTCATTCTAGCATTCAGAGATTTTTCCTTCCACTTGCGCAGTAAATTCTCAAGATCGTAGCTATCCATACAAGAAAGAAAGTCCTCAGCTACCTCTCCCTCCATAACATAACCCTCAGGTATATCTGGCAATTCATATCTAGGAGAGCTAGTTCTAAGAGGTCAAACAGCAGGTTGTACTTCAATAATTTCAGTAGTTTCAGAAGTATCATCACATTCAGCAGCAACTCTAGCAATTTCTGCATCAAGAAATGCACCCAAGGGCAAAGCAGTATCAAGCAAAGCATCATCATAAGCATCATGGATAGCAGAAGTAGCATCATCAAGCACATGCCACATATCAGAATTTCTAGAAGGTGGTGGTGTCGCAAACTTACTCATAACTGAAGGTGAATCAAGTGCAAAGCTAGTTGGCAGTTCGTTACCTGTCCTCATAGTTGAGGGCAAGACTTTAGTTTTTGGATCTCTCGGATTCCTCATAGTGATCAACACACGTAAATCCCAAGTAACTCATAGAATAGAGCTATGCCTCCCCGGAAATGGCGCTAGAAAATAGTCTTGATAACCCACAAGTATAGGGGATCGCAACAGTTTTCGAGGGTAGAGTATTCAACCCAAATTTGTTGATTCCACACAAGGGGAAGCCAAAGAATATTCTCTACTATTAGCAGTTGAGTTGTCAATTCAACCACACCTGAAAGACTTAGTATCTGTAGCAAAATTTCAGTAGCAAAGTAGTGTGATAGTAACGGTAGCAACGGTAACAGTAGCAACAGTGACAGCAGTAGCGGTAAAGTAATGTAGCAAGGACCAGTAGGAAAAGACTCGTAGGCATTGGATTGGTGATGGATAATTATGTCAGATGACATTCATCATGTAACAGTTATAACATGGGGAGATATGTAGCTAGCTCCAGTTCGTCAATGTAATGTAGACATGCATTATGTATATAGTCATACGTGCTTATGGAAAAGAACTTGCATGACATCTATTGTCCATCCCTCCTGTGGCAGCGGGGTCCTAATGGAAACTAAGGTATATTAAGGGTCTCCTTTTAATAGAGAACTGGAGCAAAGCATTAGCACTTAGTGAATACATGAACTCCTCATACCATGGTCATCTCCGGGAGTGGTTCCACCTATTGTCACTCCGGGGTTGTCGAGTCATAACACATAGTAGGTGACTACAACTTGCAATATAGGATCAAGAACACACATATATTGATGAAAATATAATAGGTTCAGGTCTGAAATCATGGCACTCGGGCCCTAGTGACAAGCATTCAACTTAGCAAAGTAGTAGCAACATCAATCTCAGAACATAGTGGATATTAGGGAACAATCCCCATCAAAACTAACTCGACTACATGATAGATCTCATCCAACCCATCACCGTCCAGCAAGCCTACGATGAGATTACTCACGAACGGTGAAGAGCATGATGGAATTGGCGATGAAGGATGGTTGGTGATGACGAAGGCGTCATTCCCCCTCTCCGGAGCCCAGAACGGACTTCAGATCTGCCCTCCAGAGGAAGAACAGGTGGTGGCAGCGGCACCGTATCGTAAAACGCGATGAACTCTTCTCCTTGATTTTTTCGGTCGAAAGAGAATATATAGAGCTGGAATTGGAGGTTGTGGAGCCACGAGGGGCTCACAGCCTGCCAGGCCCGGCCAGGGGGGCGCGGACCTGGTGGACTTGTGAGCTCCTGGCTCCGTCCCTCCAGGTGATTCTTGCGCCAGTATTTTTTATATATTCCACAAAAAATCCTGGTAAATTTCCAGGTCATTCTGAGAACTTTTATTTCTGCACAAAAATAACACCATGGCAATTCTGCTAAAAACAGCGACAGTCCGGGTTAGTTCCATTCAAATCATGCAAATTAGAGACCAAAACAAGGTCAAAAGAGTTTGGAAAAGTAGATACGATGGAGATGTATCAATGTTCCCTTTGTCCTTCGGTATGTTACTTGCCCGAGATTCGATCGTCGGTATCTCCATACCTAGTTCAATCTCGTTACCGGCAAGTCTCTTTACTCGTTCCTAATACAAGATCCCGTAACTAACTCCTTAGTCACATTGCTTGCAAGGCTTGTTGTGATGTTGTATTACCGAGTGGGCCCCGTGATACCTCTCCATTACACGGAGTGACAAATCCGAGTCTTGATTCATGCCAACCCAACAGACACCTTTGGAGATACTTGTATAGCACCTTTATAGTCACCTAGTTATGTTGCGATGTTTGATAACCCACAAGGTATTCCTCCGTTGTCCGGGACTTGCATGATCTCATGGTCATAGGAACAGATACATTGGCATGCATAAAAGAGTAGCAATAAATTGACACGATCATACGCTACGTTTATAGTTTGGGTCTTGTCCATCGCATCATTCTCCTAATGATGCGATACCGTTATCAAGTGACAACACTTGTCTATGGTTAGGAAACCTTAACCATCTTTGATCAACGAGCTAGTCAACTAGAGGCTTACTAGGGACAGTGTTTTGTCTATGTATCCACACATGTATTCGTGTTTCCAATCAATACAATTATAGGATGGATAATAAACGATTATCATGAACAAAGAAATAAAATAATAACTAATTTATTATTGCCTCTAGGGCACATTTACATTAGTCTCCCACTTGCACCAGAGTCTATAATCTAGTTCACATCACTATGTGATTTCAACGAATCCAACACCCATACAATTCTGGGGTTTGATCACGTCTTGCTTGTGAGAGAGGTTGATACGTCTCAAACGTATCTATAATTTTTTATGGTTTCACGTTTTTATCTTGTCAACTTTGGATGTTTTGTTTACCTTTTATATCTTTTTTGGGACTAACTTATTAACTCAGTGCCAAGTGCCAGTTCCTGTTTTTCTGTGTTTTTGACTCTTTTCAGATCTGATTTTGGAACGGAGTCCAAACGGAATAAAATCCCCGAAATGAATTTTTCCAGAACTGAAGAAGATCGGGAGGCTTGAGGGCCAAGAAAGTGGGCCCATAGGGGGCCCACAAGCCCTGTTGCCGCGGCCAGGGGGAGGCCGCGGCAACCAAGCTTGTGGCCCCCCGGGCGCTCCCCTGCCCTAGGTCTTTGGCCTATAAATTCCCTAAAAATCCAGAAAAAATCAGGGCATCCACGAAAACACTTTTCCGGCGCCGCAAGCTTCCGTTTCCGCGAGATCTCATCTGGAGACCCTTCCCGGTGCCCTGCGGGAGGGGACTTTGGAGTTGGAGGGCTTCTTCATCAACATCATCGCCCCTCCAATGACTCGTGAGTAATTCACTTCAGACCTACGGGTTCGTAGTTAGTAGCTAGATGGCTTCTTCTCTCTCTTGGATCTTCAACACAAAGGTCTCCATGATCTTCATGGAGATCTATCCGATGTAATCCTCTTTGGCGGTGTGTTTGTCGAGATCCGATGAATTGTGGATTTGTGATCAGATTATCTATGATATATATTTGAGTCTTTGCTGATTTCTTATATGCATGATTTGATATCCTTGTAAGTCTCTCTGAGTCTTGGGTTTTGTTTGGCCAACTAGATCTATGATTCTTGCAATGGAAGAAGTGCTTGGTTTTGGGTTCATACCGTGTGGTGACCTTTCCCAGTGACAGAAGGGGCAGCAAGGTACACATCATGTTGTTGCCATCAAGGGTAACAAGATGGGCTTTTAACGTAGATATGAGATTGTCCATCTACATCATGTCGTCTTGCTTAAGGCGTTACTCTGTTCTTTTGGACTTAATACACTAGATGCATGCTGGATAGCGGTCGACGTGTGGAGTAATAGTAGTAGATGCATAAAGTATCGGTCTACTTGTTTTGGACGTGATGCATATAGATATAATCATTGCCATAGATAACGTCATGACTTTGTGCGGTTCTATCAATTTCTAGACAGTAATTCGTTCACCCACCGTCTACTTGCTTTCATGAGAGAAGCCACTAGTGAACACTACGGCCCCCAGGTCTATTCACACCTATCGTTTCCACTTTTTCTTTTACTTTGCTTTGTTTCTTTGTTGCTTTCAATTCTCACTTGGCAAACAATCTATAAGGGATTGACAACCCCTTCATAGCGTTGGGAGCAAGCTCTTAGTGTTTGTGCAGGTACTTGTGATATTCCTTCACTGGATCGATACCTTGGTTCTCAAAACTGAGGGAAATACTTACCGACACTGTGCTACATCACCCTTTCCGCTTCGAGGGAACACCAACGCAATGCTCCAAGGCCACGGGGGAATCCTTTGCATATTGGCCAAGAAAGTCCCTAAAGGCGTAGCCGTAGCAGAAGGATTCCCGGTGCCGTTGCTGAGGAGTATCAAGACAAGAATAGTCTCCCGTCAGCACGCTTGTTTCTGGCGCCGTTGCAAGGTCTTTTGTTGTAGTAGCAGAGGTTTTAGTCAACGAGTCTGAACCTTTCAGATCTGTGTGTGCTTTACAAATCTCTATGTTATCCTGTAGATGCTGCTACTACGTACCATTTGGAACTATTCCAAATGACTGCTCCACTATACGAATCCGCTTTACTCCTTAGAGTTATTCGAATTAGTGTCAAAGTTTGCATCGACGTAACCCTTTACGAAGAACTCTTTAATCACCTCCATAATCGAGAAAAAAATCCTTAGTCCATTAGTTACTACGGATAACTCTCACCGTTGTTCAGTGATTCAATCCTAGATCACTCTTTGTACCCCTTGACAGACTTATGGCAAGGCACACATCAGGTGCGGTACACAGCATAGCATACTTTAGAGCCTACGGTTAAGGCATAGGGGACGACCTTCATCCTTTCTCTTTCTTCTGCCGTGGTTGGGCTTTGAGTCTTACACAAATTTACACCTTACAACATAGCCAAGAATTCCTTCTTTGTTGATCTATTTTGAACTCCTTCAAAAACTTTTCAAGGCATGCATTTCATTGAAAGTTCTATTTAGCGTTTTGATCTATCTCTATAGATCTTGATGCTCAATGTTCAAGTAGCTCTATCCAGGTTTTCCTTTGAAATACTCCTTTCAAACAACCCTTTATTCTTTCCAGAAATTCTATTGTTGATCAGAAGTAATGTAGAATTTCTGGAAAGAATAAATTCTATAGTGCTACTTATCATAAATTCTATAGTGCTCCCACTCACTTCTTTGGAAATACAAGTTTCTCATAAACCTTGTAAAAACCCAAAAGCTTTGATCATCTTATCAAAGTGTATATTCCAACTCCGAGATGCTTGCACCAGTCCATATAAGGATCGCTGGAGCTTGCATACTTGTTAGCATCCTTAGTATCGACAAAACCTTTTGGTTGTATCACATACAACCTTTCCTCAAGGAAACCGTCGAGGAAACAATATTTTGACATCCTATGTGCAATATTTCATAAATAATGCAGCAACCGCTAACATAATTCGAACAGACTTTTAGCATCGCTACGAGTGACAAAGTCTCATCATAGTCAACTCTTTGAACTTGTCGGAAACATCTTTGCGACAAATCGAGCTTTTCTTAATGGTGACTTTTCACCATCATCGGTTGTCTTCCTTTTAAAGATCCATCTGTACTTAATAGTCTTACGACCATCAAGTAGTTCTTCCAAAGTCTACACTTTGTTTTCATACATGGATCCTCTCTCGGATTTCATGGCCTCGAGCCATTTGCCGAAATCCGGGCCCACCATCGCTTCTCCATAGCTCGTAGGTTCATTGTTGTCCAACAACATGACCTCCAAGACAGGGTTACCGTACCACTCTGTAGCAGTACGTGACCTTGTTGACCTACGAGGTTTGTAGTAACTTGATCCAAAGTTTCATGATCACTATCATTAGCTTCCACTTCAATTGGTGTAGGCGCCACAGGAACTTCCTGTGCCCTGCTACACACTGGTTGAAGTGACGGTTCAATAACCTCATCAAGTTCTACCATCCTCCCACTCAATTCTTTCGAGAGCAACTTTTCCTCGAGAAAGGACCCGTTTCTAGAAACTAACACTTTGCTTCCGGATCTGAGATAGGAGGTATACCCAACTGTTTTGGGTGTCCTATGAAGATGCATTTATCCTCTTTGGTTCAAGCTTATCATGCTGAAACTTTTCCACATAAGCATCGCAGCCCCAAACTTTTAAGAAACGATAGCTTAGGTTTCTCCAAACCATAGTTCATACGGTGTTATCTCAACGGAATTACGTGGTGCCCTATTTAAAGTGAATGCGGTTGTCTCTAATGCCTAACACAAAATGATAGTGGTATTTCAATAAGAAATATCATAGTATGCGCTATATCCAACAGGGCGCGGCTATCACGTTCGGACACACCATCACACTATGGTGTTCTAGGTGGCATGAATTGCGAAACAATTTCCACATTGTCTTAACTGTGTACCAAAACTCGCAACTCAGATATTCATCTCTATGATCATATCGTAGACAGTTTATCCTCTTCTCACGGCGATCTTCACTTTGAAATAGCTTTGAACTTTTCAATATTTCAAACTTTTGATTCATCAAGTAAATACTCCTGTATCTACTCAAATCGCCAGTGAAGTAAGAACGTAACAATATCCACTGCGTGCCTCAACACTCATTGGACTGCACACATCAAAAATGTATTACTTCCAACAAGTTACTTTCTTGTTCCATCTCATTGGAAAACGAGGCCTTCAGTCATCTTGCCCATGTGGTATGATTTGCATGTCTCAAGTGATTCAAAATCAAGTGAGTCCAAACTATCCATCAGCATGGAGTTTCTTCATGCCTTTATACCAATAGGTATGGTTTGCATGTCTCAAACGTTTCAAAAATAAGTGACTACAAAGATCCATCAGCATGGAGCTTCTTCATGCATTTTATACCAACATGACTCAAGTGGTAGTGCCACAAGTAAGTGGTACTATCATTACTACTTTGTATCTTTTGGCATCAATATTATGAATATGTGTAGCACTATGATCGAGATTCAAAAAACCATTGAAGGTAATTATTCAAGCAAATAGAATAACCATTATTCACTTTAAATGAATAATCGTATTGCAGTAAACACGATCCAATCATGTTCATGCTCAACGCAAACACCAAATAACAATTATTTAGGTTTAACACCAATCCTGATGGTAGAGGGAGCATGCGATGTTTGATCGCATCAACCTTAGAATTACTTCAACACACATCGTCACCTTACCCTCGCTAGTATCCTTTTAATCTGTTGCTATAACTTCGAGTTACTAACACTTAACAACTGAACCGGTATCTAATACCCTGGGGCTACTAGGAGTACTAGTAAGGTACACATAAATATCAGGTATATCCAATATACTTTTGTCGACTTTGCCGGCCTTCTCATCTACCAAGTATCTAGGGTAGTTCCGCCTCAGTGACCGTTTCCCTCATAACAGAAGCACTTAGTCTCTAGCTTGGGTTCAACCCTGGGTTTCTTCACTAGAGCAGCAACTGTTTTGCCATTTCATAAAGTACCCCTTCTTACCCTTGCCCTTTCTTGAAACTAGTGGTTTTACGAACCATCAACAATTGATGCTCCTACTTGATTTCTACTTTCGCAGTGTCAAACATTGCGAATAGCTCAAGGATCATGATATGTATCCTTGATATGTTATAGTTCATCACGAAGCCCTAGTAGCTTGGTGGCAGTGACTTTGGACAACCATCACTATCTCATCTGGGAGATCAACTCCCAGACGATTCAAGCGATTGTAGCACTCAGACAATCTGAGCACATGCTTGATACGTCCATTTTGCATCATGCTTTCTGAAAGTGCGTTATATCGACTAGAGGGGGGGTGAATAGGAGATTTTTAGAATTTCATCACTGAGGAAATTCCTTTTGAGGAAATTCCTCACTGATGACTAACTTACAGCGGAAACAGTTAAGGATCAGTTGTGCAATCGTTCACAATGGCAGTATTACAGAGTGAAGATTATGAAAACAGATTGCACAGCAAGCAGGCACGCAGAATACAGATGATGATTTACTCAAGTGAGGAATTTGGGGTTGAGGAAATTCAGAGAAAGTCTTCAGCAAATTCTTCCAACAGTCACAGTGAAAGTCATCAACACATAATACAGAGAATGTAAAGAGTTGAGGAATTAGAACCCGATTCTTGGTGAAGACTGTTGTTGATGACCCAGTTCCAACTGCTGTGATAGTTGTACATCTGGTTTGGAGCGGCTTGGTATTTAAACCAAAGGACACCTAGTCCCGGGACACACAGTCCCTACCGTATTCTCCTTGAGCTAAGGACACACAGTCCTCGCCCAACACTCGTGGTAAGTCTTCAGGGCAGACTTCCAAACCCTCACAAACTCGGTCACCCGGCGATCCACAATTGACTGTTGGATTGCTCTAGACCATGACGCCTAACCGTCTGGAGGATGCACAGTCCTCAAAGGTAAAAGGCTTCAGTCCCACACAGGAACAACTTCTTCAGTGATGCTCAATCACTAGATTTGGTTTGTGGTTTCGGTAGGTGGTGTATTTCCTCACTGATGATTTACTCTCGAAAGCTCTGAGGAATTGGGTTGCTCTTATGACAAGTGTCAGTTTCTAGCGGAGCAGCCAACCAGCTAGTGGTTGTGGGGGGGGCGGCTATTTATAGCCTGGGAGCATCCCGACATGATTTGACATTAATGCCCTTAAATAATATGACCGTTGGAGTGGATAAGATCAGTGACTTGGCGTGGCTTATCGAAACGGTCGGGACTCTCAACTGTGAGAGTCCTCATGTCACTCAATATTCCTCACTTGAGGCTTTTGGTAGGATTTGTCTTGGGTTGAGCATCATGAGGAAATCCATTCCATAGTGTTACTTTGACCCCCTTTAACAGTACGGTGTTCCTATTCATCAAATGCGAAGAAAGTAAAACAGAAAACGTAAATCTTCACGCTTCAATTTCTTGAGAACGATTTTCTTCAGAAACCACCGATCTTCTCAAAATCAATATCTTCATGAGGAATATCAATTTCATCGCAAATTCTTCGCGATTCATTTCTTCAGCTTTAGACCAATTTCTTCAACTGAAGACATATATTTTTAGGGGTCGATATTCTACAAATATCTCAAACTCCTCAATGACTTATAGATCCTGTGTACACTTAAAAACACATTAGATACTTAACCTATAAGTCTTCAAACCACCAAAATCACTAAGGGGCACTAGATGCACTTACAATCTCCCCCTTTTTGGTGGTTGATGACAATTAGGTTAAGTCTTCAACAGGGATCAAAAATATGAAGTGTAAATACTCATTTGAGGAATTTGAAAACAAGATTCACAGAGACTCCCCCTGAAGATGTGCATACCTTGAGGATTTTGCTTTTATAGCATATGCACATTGATGATTTATATCATGGAGATCTCCCCCTGAATCTTGTAAATCATGCATACATATAACATATCATATGAAGAAAATGAAGATGCATGATGGCAAATGGTATCTGACGAATTCCAGCATGCGTGCATTAAAACTTGAGGAATAAGCATGCGAAGAAAAACATTCAAACAGCGTCAGAGTACCATCGGGCTTAAGTTACAACTCATTACATAAAAACTTCAGAAGAGCCAAGAGTTTGTAACTTAAATATAGTTCATAAGCCCCAAAAATAAATCCTGTTTGAAGACTAACTCTCAAGTTTCTCCCCCTTTGTCATCAAGGGACAAAAAGGGACAAACTGAGGACTAACGCTCGTGAAGACTTCATTGCTGGGCAGTTGATGAAGATCCTTGGCGCTTCTTTGGTGTAGTCTTCTTCCTTGGGCCTATCGTGGTGTCAAGTTGTTCCTCATCAGATTCGGCGGTGCGAAAGGACGAGAAGGAACTGTCTTCAAGATCTGGCATAGGAATGGGCCTGAACTTCTTCTTGGGAGGCCACGACCAGTCAAAGTCCTGCTCAAAGTTCAATTCTTCAAGCTCAGTCTGGGTCTTCAGATGTGCAAGGGTAGCCCAGGTGCGATCAAAAACCTCATGCAGATAGTGATTATTAAGCTTCACACTGTTCTGTGTCTCAGTGAGGGTTTTCACAATGGCACCAAACTGGCGTTTGACCCATTTGTGATTGTGATCCACCTTCTGATGAAGACTGAGGAGAAGTTCTCTGGTGGTCAGCACACGAGGAGGAACAGGGCTTGGCGGACGTGACTCAGTGTCGTCCCATGAGGAATATGCATCTGGTTCTTTGAACTGGCCATCAAGGGGCCTGCTTCCTTCATCAATCACAGACTTTCATTTTCCCTCAATGGGCTCGAAAGTCTTCTTGTTGACCCGGATAGGAGGCATATAACCAACATGGTTCTGGAAATCTGCGTGAAAGTTGATGCCTATCCTTGTCTTGAGGAATCTCATGATCCATGGTGCATAGATTTTGTGATCATAGGGGCACATTGCATTGTCAGCCAAAGTCCTCAAGAAGAAATCATGGATATTCATGGGGATACCGTGAATGATGTTGAAGAGGATGTTCTTCATGAGGCCGACGACATCTTCGTCATCATCATGGCCTTTGATTGGCGCTAGCACACTGCAGAGAATGCGGTAGACAGACCGTGGTGTGTACTTTAGCTCATGGACGAGGAATGTGGTTCTTGAGGGTTTTCCTGCAGCCAAAGGCTTCATGAGGACTTCCATCATTCCATTTGGCAGCTCACGCTCACCATAAAGCTTCACTGCCCCTTCTGAAGGAATTGGTACGGGCAGTTCTCTGAGGAGTTCAGACGCTGGAGCCTTGTAGTGAGTATTTTGAGTCATCCAGTCGAACACCCAAGTGTTGATGTCATCAGCATTGCCCGAGATGTGCAGAGTTGAATAGAAGTGAAGAATTAGCTCACTATTCCAATCTGATATGTCGGAGCACATAGAGAGCAAACCTGCATCATGTAGTACACTGAGGACTGATTCCATGCAGGGAATTTCTTCAAGGTCAGCATGAGGAATGTGCCTGTGCTGGAATATCTTGTTGCGGCCACAGAGCACAGAAGCATAGTAGTTCATATGCGTCCTTGTCCAAAACTTCAGATGCCTCATTTGAGGCTTGTCATAAGGATTCTCTCCGATGAAATACATACGTTCCTCAAAGAAATTCTCTTTCTGAAACTTGGGCCTCTTCGAGAATGGCAGGCGCTGAACTGGATTTAGATTGTGCTGAGGAATGGGAGGGGAAACAACCATGGCAGATTCTGGGTTGAGGACAATGAATTCATTGTCAGGGGCGGGAACATTTTCTTCAGCAGTTTCCTCAGGATGAGGAATTTCTTGTTCTAGCTGAGCATCAGGCTGAGGAATTTCTTCATCCTTCTCAGCTTGAGGAGTTTGATCAGCTTGTTCAGTGGGAGGAGCCTGCTCAGACTGGACATTTTCTTCAGCTTGATTTTCATCAGCTGACTTTGTGGCAGAAGCAGATTCATCAGCTGCTGTAGCTGAGGCTTCAGTAGTCTCTTTCTGAGGAATATGAGGTTGAGGACTGTCGTCAATCTGTATTTCCTCATCAGTATGCTCCTCAGAGGTAGCATCCTTCATTTCCTCATCTGCCCTCGCAGTGTGGTCACCAACGACGACCATTTCAAATGAGGGTGCAACATTAAGAGGCACCGGGTCGAGTGGGGCAGATTCTTCAATTTCCTTGAGGCGTTTTGCCTCAATCTTTTCTTCTGCTGAGGAAGCTTTTCTCTTCTTCTCTTCCTTCTCGGCAGCCCTTGTCTTTTTCGCGTCTGATGCAGACGGGATTAACTTCTTCACCTTTGATGTTTTTGGGGAAGGTGTATTCTTAACAGATTCTTCAGCTGGCAGTGAGGAACCAGCTGGAACATAGTCATCAGCCTGCTTTGGTGAAGCAGCTGGATCGGTAGCAGTTTCATCAGGAGCAGTCTCAGTGATGAGTTCCTCAATGGCCGGCTCATCAGCACGGCGCTCTTGGTATTGTTCCTCAGCTTGAGGAATTTCCTCCTCAACAGGAGATGCATCTTTTGGCTGTTCAACCAGGGGTTGAGGAGTTGGTGCTGGTGGGGGGTGACGTCTGTTGTAGTCATCAACAGCACTAGTGGCTAGCTTGATGAAATTGCTTTTGATGCTTCTGCGATCTGACAGTTTCTCACACTTGTCAGTCAAAACTTGCAGCTCTGCCTGGGTGGACACCAATGCTTCAGGCGTCAGCTTGAGAACATTTTGCCTGAGGAATTTCTCCTTTCTGGCCTTTGCAATCTTTGCCTGCTTGGCCTTCTGTTCCTTCCACTTGGCTTCATTTATGAAAGTAGCCACCATGTGGCTGACACCAGGAGGAAGTTTCAAATCATCAATAGGTGTGTTTGGGTCTTCGTACCACACATTGATGAAATCGAGGAGGACCTTGGGGTCCATTGCCAGAGGAATAGCACTGCCTGATGCTTGTGCTACCCTTTCTTGCTTGTTCCTGATGATGGCTTCCAGAGTTTCATCATCATATTCTTCACTTCCCTCTGATGCAGACGGGACTGTGATGATTTTGCTTGGGCTGGGCAGAGGTGCAGGTTCAGTAGTTGCCAAAGTCTTCACATGGGGTGTGCAAGACTTTGTCTCCGAGCTAGTTGCAGCTGGGAGTGAGGAGCTAGAGCTGGCAGTCGTAGTCTTCACGACTTTCTTTTGTACTGGCTTTGGAGGTGGAGCTGAGGACTTTGGTGTAGATGAGATTGGTGCTGAGGGTTTTGGCGCTGATGGTTTTGGTGTGGACGGTTTTGGAACCGAGGGTTTTGGAGCTGAGGGTTTGGTGACTGAAGCCTGTGCAAACTTTTCTTGGGGTTTTGAAGCTTTTGCCTTTGCTGGCACAGACTTTGGTTGAGGAATCTCGGAGCCTGAGGTTTCTGCTGCTGAGGAATGAGCAGCACCGGAGGCAGCAGCTGAAGATTCATGAAATTTCTTCACTGCTGTTTCTGCTTGCTTCTTGAGCTTGGCCAGATGCCTTTCTTTTTCCTCTGGGTAGTCATCAAGTGTCATAAGACTTGAGGGATGAGCAACTTGATGATCCTCAAGCGGGGCCCTTCTACCAGGAGGCTTTAAGGCGAATTTCTTCGCATACTTTGGAGTCACAAACCTGTACTCCTTCCACTCCTTTGCCCATCTGCGTTCAATTTTCTACAGCCTAATCTTCCTTTTAGGCATAGTCTCAGGTTCATCATCAGGCGTGCAGTAGTCTAGGTATATGTTATCAGGAATGTCCACAGCTGTGTTCTGCTCCAGTTTCTTTCCTCCCTTCTGTTTCCTTTCTTCCTCCATTTTCTTCAGACGAGGAACTTTCTGAGGATTTTGAACTCTTGAGGATTCTGATGAGCCTTGAAGAGTTTCTTCCAGAAACGCTGCAGATGAGTTAATGTGATGAGAACCGAGAGATTCATCAGCTGACATGTGTGTACCTGTGAACAGAGTATAGTTGCGAGGAATTTGGAGAGGTCATATGCGTTCTCAAATTTGAAGAAAAAGGAAAGGTTTGACAGTTTGAGGAATATAACCAGTGGTTGAGGAATTTGCTTAAGCATTCTGTTCTTGGGTTCCAGAGTTGTACAGATCCGAAAATTCGCACAATTGAGGAATCTCGTGAAAATCTTAAATGCTTAGCTAGTTCATCAACGATTGTGGTGATGGATAGTGTGTGAGGAATCATGTGTGCATCGTATCTTGAAGAAAAACAGATTTCACAAGGGAGAGGTAAAATTTTAGATCTAATCTGTTGTAAAAATGGGATATATTTACCCTGGAAGGTGCGAACGAAGAACACAAAAAGGTGGTGTTGAAGAGGCTCTTCGTTCAAGTGTCCAATGTACCCTAACTTGGCAGCAGAGGACGTCTACGGCGGCGGCGGACGTAGATGTTCCGTCTCCGGCGTGATCCTGGCGGCGAGAAGGTTGAGGCAGTGAAGCTCTTCCTTGCCGGCGTCAAGACTTCCAGCGGTGGCGCTAGGGTTCGGTGTGCTGTGGCAGGAGAGTGATGAGGCGAAGAAGATGATACCGAGGGGGTTAAGGACATATTTATAGCCCGAAAGTTACTGTTTGGCGCGAAAGTTTCGGACCGAATAGCCCTTGCCTCTACGTCTCCGCAGGACACGTGTAGCTCCCGTACGATGCGGTGGAGATAGTGGAGATCGTGGCTATCCAATCGTGGGAAGTGGGGGTTCAGTTACTGTTCCTTTGAAGAAAACAATTTTTCGAAGATTTGAGGATTTTCGTTACAAAATCATCAGCTGACAAGGATGCAGTGAGGATTTGGAACAAAGTTTCAAGTAGAACGCATATGAAGAATTGAATAGACTGGATAAGTATAGCATAGAGGGAAGATCGGGTCCGATCACATTCACTTAGCAGAAACATCAACTTGAAGAAATAGCAATAAGTGAATGCTGTTGAGGACTAGAAATCTCAGTCTACCTAGGCAAATGAAAGTCATCAAGTGTTTTTGAAGATTTTGCAATAGATCATCACAATGAAGAACAACTGTTTTGAAGAAAAATGCATTGTGAGGAATTTCACATTGGGCGGTGGCGTTGCCCACCATATAAGAAAGTTGATTACAGACGCCGCGTACAATTGTCGTAGGGCCCTGAGAATCAATTTCTTCGTTAATTTCTTCACATTCAGAGTGACTTTCTTCATCGGTTGAAGAAAATCGTTTCATCATGTGTTGCACATCTAAGTCATCAACTTTGCGTAAGTGTTAGGATGTGTGCATGTTTTTACAAAACATTTGAAGACTCTAGGATATTTAGCTCACACCGCAACTTGCAAAACCTTTTCTCATCCAAGGGCTTAGTGAAGATATCAGCCAGTTGATCATCAGTCTTCACATGGTCGATGAGGATATTGCCCTTGAGGACATGGTCCCTAAGAAAATGATGACGAATCTGGATGTGCTTGGTCTTCGAGTGTTGTACTGGGTTGTAGGCAATCTTGATGGCACTCTCATTGTCACAGTAGAGAGGCACATTCTTCATGTTGATGCCGTAGTCCTTGAGGGTTTGCTTCATCCATAGTAATTGAGCACAGCAAGAACCAGCAGCAATGTACTCAGCTTCGGCAGTGGAGAGTGATACGCAGTTCTGCTTCTTTGAGGACCAGCAAACAAGTGATCTTCCGAGGAAATGGCATGTGCCAGATGTTGACTTGCGATCCACACGGTCACCAACATAGTCTGAATCAGAATACCCTACCAGATGAAGATTGGAGCCCTTGGGATACCATAATCCTAGTGTTGGTGTGTGAGCTAAGTATCGAAGAATATGTTTCACAGCCTTATGGTGTGATTCCTTCGGTTTTGCTTGAAAACGTGCACACATGCAAACACTAAGCATTATGTCTGGCCTAGATGCACATAGATATAATAAAGAGCCAATCATAGAACGGTATACCTGCTGATCGAAATCTTTACCATTTTCATCAGTGCCGAGGTGACCATTGGTAGGCATTGGAGTCTTGGCACCTTTGCATTCATGCATGTCGAATTTCCTCAGAACATCCTTGAGGTATTTCTCCTGTGATATGAAGATTCCATTGTTTTGTTGACGAATTTGAAGACCTAAGAAGAATTTCAGCTCCCCCATCATAGACATCTGATATTCTTCACTCATCATATAGGCAAATTCATCACTGTATCTTTTGTCAGTACAACCAAATATGATATCATCAACATAAATTTGACATACAAACAGTTCATTATCATAAGATTTTGTGAAAAGAGTTGGATCGAGTGAACCAGGTTTGAAGCCTTTCTTCATGAGGAATTCCTTCAATGTATCATACCATGCCCGAGGGGCTTGCTTGAGGCCATACAGAGCCTTCTTGAGTCTGAAGACTTTGTTTGGATTCTTTGGATCCTCAAAACCTGGGGGCTGAGCAACATATACTTCTTCCTCAAGCTTACCATTGAGGAATGCACTTTTCACATCCATTTGATATAAGATGATGTTATGATGATTAGCATAAGCAAGTAGAATTCGAATAGCTTCAAGTCTAGCAACAGGTGCAAAAGTTTCATCGAAATCTATTCCTTCAACCTGGGTGTAGCCTTGGGCTACAAGTCGTGCCTTGTTCCTCACCACTTGACCGTCCTCATATTGCTTGTTTCGGAAAATCCACTTGGTGCCGATGATGTTATGCTTGCGAGGATCGGGTCGTTTGACGAGCTCCCATACGTCATTCCGCTTGAATTGAAGAAGTTCGTCTTGCATGGCTTGGATCCACTCCGGTTCCAGAAAAGCCTCAGCTACTTTTGAGGGTTCTGTGATAGATACAAAAGAGAAATGCCCACAAAAGTTAACTAAGTGTGAAGCTTTTGAGCGAGTGAGAGGACCTGGCGCGTTGATGTCGTTGAGGATTTTGTCAAGTTCTACTTCATTTGCAATCCTCGGATGAGCTGGTTGAGGATTTTGTCTGGGCTGAGGAAGTGGTGTTGTTGCAATTTCCTCAGGAACATCTTCTTGTCTTTCATCAGTGATGGGGATTGTTTCTTCACCAATTTCCTTAGTGGGAACAATGTCTTCATTAGGTTTAAGCTTTATTGCTTCCTCAGGAGACAGCTTATCTGGATCAGAAGGCAATTGCTCTCTTTGCGAGCCATTAGTTTCATCGAACCGCACATCTACAGTCTCAACAACTTCGTTGTGATAGTTGTTGAAGACTCTGTAGGTGTGCGAGTCCTTTCCGTAACCGAGCATAAAACCTTCATGTGCCTTAGGTGCAAATTTTGAGCTATGATGAGGATCTCTAATCCAGCATTTTGCACCGAAGACTTTGAAATAACTTACATTGGGTTTCTTGTCAGTGAGGAGTTCATATGAGGTTTTCTTGAGGAATTTGTGAAGATATACCCTGTTGGTGATATGACATGCAGTGTTGATTGCTTCAGGCCAGAAGCGACGAGGAGTCTGATATTCTTCAAGCATAGTTCTTTCCATTTCAACCAGAGTCCTGTTCTTTCTTTCAACGACACCATTCTGCTGAGGAGTATAAGGAGCAGACAATTCGTGAGTAATACCAAGTTCATCAAGATAATCATCAAGACCAGTGTTTTTGAACTCGGTTCCATTATCACTCCTAATATGTTTGATCTTGATGCCGAAGTTCGTCGAGGCCCTTGAATAAAATCGTTTGAAGATTTCCTGCACTTCGGTTTTATACACTATGATATGCACCCAGGTGTATCTGGAATAATCATCAACTATGACAAAGCCATATAGAGATGCTGCATTGGTTAGTGTTGCATAGTGAGTAGGTCCAAACAAATCCATATGAAGCAATTCAAATGGACGGGTAGTGGTCATGATGGTTTTGGAGGGATGCTTGGATCTAGTCATTTTCCCAGATTCACAAGCACCGCAGAGATGATCCTTGAGGAATTTGACAGATTCGATGCCAATGACATGCTTCTTCTTCGCAAGTGTGTGCAAATTCCTCATGCCTGCATGACCTAGTCTTCGGTGCCACAGCCATCCTTCTGAGGTTTTTGCTAGTAAGCAAGTGGCCGGTTGAGGACCTGTAGAGAAGTCAACAATGTACAAATCCCCTCTTCTTACACCTTCGAAGACTTTGGATCTGTCAGATTCCATGATGACTACACATCTATATCTTCCAAAGATAACAATCATATCAAGATCACAAAGCATCGAGACTGACATGAGGTTAAAACCAACGGATTCAACAAGCATCACTTTGTCCATATGCCTATCCTTGGAAATAGCTACTTTGCCAAGTCCCAATACCTTGCTTTTACCTTGATCAACATATGTGATTTGCTTCAGAGGTGATGGAGTTAGTGGCATATTCATCAGTAGGCTTTTATCACCAGTCATGTGATGTGTGCAGCCACTATTGAGAACCCACTCAGTATTTTTGGGTTTGTCATCCTGCAAATGAATTAGTACAGCTTACCATCTCATATGCTTCAATGTTTGAAGAATATGATACTAATTTCATCATAACAGAAATGTAAGGACGTGTGAAATATTTCTATTTCATCAATCATTAGCTTGCGTCCTATCAAGCATTTCCTCAGGTCTCCAGCAAATTCTTCAGATGATGATTTTCATCTAGAGACCTGCCCTGCAGAAGTGATTAGTTTGATTTCTTCACCACCCACATATGAAGGGGTGGCAAAGCGTTCATCATCCTGCGAGCACCATATGAGAAAGTTGGCATTGAAGTTAATGCACTTCTCTTAACACTAGGGGGGTTAAAGTACTCATATGAGTATGCAGAGAACTGGTTTGAGGGTTTATGAACATAATGATTTGAAGAATAGCGCTCATAATCATATTCCTTGTAGTTTCCCTGCATGTTAGACGCATAAGCACGTGTATGAGCATAGTTTTGACCAGTTGAGGATTTTGATCCTCTTGAAGACTTTGGTCCTCCTGAGGAATTTGATCTAGGGTTCAGATTCTTCAGAGGTGATGTCATGAGGACATTCACTTGAAGATTTTCAAGACAACTTTTGGGAACCCAGATTTTCCTCAGAGGAGGGCCATTCCTGCAGTTAGTTCCAACATATCGAGCAAATACTTCACCAGATTGATTTTTGAACAGTTTACAGTTGGAATCAAATGACTCATCAGAGGAATAGGATAATTCACATGAGAAGCCAGTTAGATTTGATGGATCAAAAGGAGGCCCAGTAGCAGCAACCCATGAGGTTTTGGGATACTGCTCAGGTTTCCAATAAGATCCATCAGCATTCAGTTTCCTCTCAAAGGCAATTCCTTCTTTCCTCGGGTTCCTGTTCAAGATCTGCTTTTTGAGCACATCACAAAGGATTTGATGTCCTTTAAGGCTTTTGTACATGCCTGTCAAGTACAATTCCTTCAACCCTGCATTTTCATCAGTGACATTTGTATTTTCCTCAAGTGAGGAAATAGACACAACAGGTGCAGTTGAAGAATTTGTAGCAGTGGTAGCATTTGAAGATTCTGGTGAAGAATTAGCAGTTTCACGATCAATGCATTTAAGACATGGAGGAATAAATTCAACTTGACTAGCGCTGATCTGTTGAGCTAGTAATGAATCATTTTCAGTACGAAGATCATCATAAGACATCCTCAGCTTCTCAAGATCAAGCTTTCTTTGAAGAAATTCGTAGGAAAGCTTCTCATGATCAGTGAGGAGTGTATCATAACGATCCTGAAGAATATCAAATCTAGACTGAAGATTTTTCATGTCATCAGCGAGGATTTGATTAAGATTCATTTCATCATTCAACAGATCATCACTTTTGTCTAGCAGTTTTTGAAGCTTTTCCAGAGCAGTTTGTTGTTTAGTGGCAATGATGGCAAGTTTACTGTAACTGGGTTTTTTGTAATCATCATGTTCACAGTCACTTGAATCAGATGAGGAGGCATTATGTGATACCTTTGAACCTTTTGCCATGAAGCAATAGGTTGGAGCAAAGTCATCAGCATAGTCATCAGTATGGATGGTGCACTCATTTTCTTCATGATTGAAGATTGACTTGCTGACGAAATTGGTTGCTAGTGCAAGACTAGCCTGTCCGGATTCTGAATCTTCTCCAGAGCCTTCTTCATCATCACATTCTTC